>NW_027176285.1:8598834-9346334 GCF_023349555.1 Cebidichthys violaceus
CAAAAGGAAAACTTGCCTTTCAATCCCCCAAACAACCTCACTGCCCAACTCTAGCAGGAAATCCTGTGTGTTTAATTACGGGAATGCTCACATGCATGTGGGACTTTTGTTCTTGATCTTTTAAGACAACCATAACATTGTCCTGTCTGGAAAGCAGCAAGTTGTTCCTACCTTCTGGCGTTTACAAAATGGAATTCTATCTAAAGTAAAAAAAATGACTCAGATTGTGATAATATGTCAACTAATAGATTGTTTGCGTCTGTGTGAGTTGTTAAAATAGTGTAGTCACACAGTGTTTTTACATTTTTAATATGATATTGATTATGTGTCCTGACAGGTCGAGGAGGAAGAGTAGCAGCTCATGGTGGCACTCTGTCTTCATTCATCGTGAAGAACATCGCTTTAGATAAAACGGATGACAGTAACCCACGACAGGCCATCCTACGTCACGCCCAGGATGCTTCAGATAACCCTTACTGGGTCGCCCCAGCATACAAACAGTAAGAAACCCTTATATCCTCAATATGAATAATTTACACTCTCTCTGTCCACCTTATTGTTCTTCGTTTCCTCTCACATTCATCCTCTGGCTTTGCTCTTATTAGCAGACAGTGTAAGACGAGTACCGGGAGTGCTGCTTACTCTATTGTAATGGTACTTGGGTTTCTTCCTACCGGTGTGACACGTAAATGTTTAAAGAGTTGTGCAGTTTGACAGATACACACTTTACAATGCAGAAAGGAGAGTAATGGACAACTTTAGATCACTATCGGACTCAGACTGCTACATAAACGTCGAACAAAGCTTTGAGCCAAATCTAACAGATTGTTTCACGTAATGCAAGGAAACGATCTCAGGTTAAAAATAATATACTAGGGATATACATTATAGCAGATTGATCTGATAAAGTGAGTCACTTTAGCCTGTTTGCAGAGCTCTTTCAAGAAGTAACGGTCACCATCACAGCTCTCTCTGCTCTGCTCGGAGGAACAGCCATGTACAGGCAGGTCTAGTGTTCTTCTGAGTTACAGCCTGAACTTCCTTAAGCCCAAATTGGCCAGTACAGAATAAATAATGTATCCAAAGTACTCAAATTCTAATAATGAACGTCGTAAACAACTTGTGGCCTCATAGCTCTGTTATCTGGTTAAGTTTATTGCTTTTCTCTGAAGTTGTCTGAAAAGACCTGTTAAATCATTTCCCCCTTTTGTTTCCCTTTAGAACCCAGCCAGTGCCTGTGTTTGCAGAGGACTCGGAGGAGGATGAGGAAGCTGAGAAGGAACCAGAGTGGAAGAAACGCAAGATCTGAGGTGCATCAACAGCAGTCCATTTTCTATAGAATAGCAGACAGGGTGGGCTTGTGTTTGTGTATATATATATATATATATATATATATATATATATATATCATCGTAACCTAGAGGTCTCAGGATCAATCCCCAAACACGGAGTTACTGTCAGGAACTGCCTAGAAGCATCAATTACGTTACTCAATTGAACAGTCTCTGTCCTCCCTCTCGTAATGTTTGCATACATGTATTTATGTGCGTGCTTCTGTGTTGAGGGATAGCACATAAATGTGCAGGTTTTTCTTTTTTTTACTGTGCAAGCATAATATAGTTTTATACAGTTTTATGTTCTACTCCTTCATTTGCAATTCATCAACCTCTGGAAGGCTTTTTATGTCTGTTTTGATTACATGGACTTTATATTCATAATTTCTATTGTTCTCTCCTCCCACAACTCCAGAGTTTGCTAATGCCTCATAAATTGTCTCCAGATTTTGTGGTCTGGTTGTGTTTATCAGCTATGAAGAACAGTTTGCTAGTTTGTAAAAAGTAAATTGCAAAGAAGTACACAAACTTGCAGCCAATTCTATTCTTTTTTTTTTTAAGGGTTTAGGCTTTATGAAGCTGTGCAGTTTTGTTGGATGTGATACAAAACTCCAATCAGCATCACCTCAAGACCTATAGAAAGTAATTTGTATTCTCTTGTCAAATAGTGATCTATTTTACCCAAATTAAAGTGATATTTCTGTTTTTATACCAGCTGATCAAAGACATTCTTCTGCCAGATATGTTTTTTATGAGGCACTGACTTAATCCTGCAGATAAACAGTTCACCCAGTCCGGGCCAAACCCGGTGTTTTGACTCACTGCTCTAAATAAAGTTTTTACAAGCTACTTTTTGCGAAGTTATTGCACAGGTACACTTTTCTGCAACTGCTGCATTTTCTAATATTGATGAATATATAAGAAATCATGATTCACATTTAAAATAAGGTTGCATTATTAAGATTAAGTTAAGATCGTTTTCTCAAGCAACTACTCAAAAATTAATATTGAACTATCACCAAATTGCATCATATTTTTAGCGGCTCCGATTGCTTTCACGCCTAATTTTTAAATATTAAACTTGGGTGTGGCTGCAAACAAACAATATCTCTTTGTTCGATTGTTTGTTCCATCCGGAAATAGCTGTACTGTTCAGACAACCTATATTTTCTCTTTGAATGACCTGTACAGTGTCTGAAGATATTTCAACTGACAGAGAAAACCACAATATACAGATCTAATGCAACACATGTTTGTCTTTTTTTTATTCATCTCTCTGGAGTGCAACCTCTGCCTACAGCAAACTAAATGTCAGTGTTTTTCAGTGAAACTAGTTTGTAATAGAAATTCAAGCCACATGGTCAATTTCACTGTATACATTTTGAATTTTTTCTACTCAGGGTGAAACTGTAGAGCAGTCTTAAATTCCCAGCCAACCAAAGTTACAAGCAGACAGTCTAGTGTCTCAGTGTCCTGGCAAACTTCCTGTAGCCATAAAATGAATACGAGACGGAGAAATACCAGGACAAGAAATATGGAAGGACTAAAACAATGAGTGATGTTTTTAAGAGCAGCTAAAGTTGTGAGCCGAGCGGAGATGGGCTTCATGGGGGAGAGGCTGACGTCAAGCTCGACTTGACAAAAAGCGCTCTCAGCCCTCAGCAAGAGGTGAAGAGTGACCGCTGATAGATTCACTCCATCGGCATGTGACGAACCAGTCGGCACGTGGAAAAGAGAAGCCGTGTGTGGAGCTGAAACCATAGCCTCCAGGTGCAGGCAAAGGGTCAGTTCATCCACATTTACAAACACGTTCTCACTTACAGTACCTGCTGTCTTATGTCTATGCAATACAGAGACGGTGAATGCTGGTTTTGTGCTTTGCAAAGCAACAAAATCTTAGAAAAACTCCAGATTATTCAAAATATTCCACAGACCTCATTGTGACTAGTTTTCATTGGCCATCTCTAACCAAAAAATAGTCCCACAGAAAACTTTCTTTTGTGGCCACAAGCAGTCACCAATTACTGTCAGGCCCAGATACTATGTTTGTTTTCGTCAAGTTAAATGTAATTTTATCCAACAAATAGGACCCAGATTTGTAGACTAAAGGATAAGGCTGATGATATTCTATATCTTCCTAATTGACAAATATTCGCTCTTCTTTTAGCTCTGTTTTTGGTCTCAAACATGTATGTCCGTTTAGCTGCTAAAATGTTTAGTTGCCAAATCAGTCTGCTTTTTGGGGTTTTAGAGCTGTGAATGGATGCCTATGTCAGAAAACGATGCAGAGGAAGGCAGTGAAACGTGACCAAAACATTAAAGTTGTGGGCTGTAAAACCAAAACGATGAGCTGAGTTTGGCGATCATTTTCTGTATTTGTCTGTCACTATCAGCGGCTCGTTTTACATACACATGGTCATTTGTTCCATTATTGATATCAAATGACTGATAAACGCAGCTTTAATTACTAGCCCGCAGCACTGAATAGACATGTGATATTGAAAACAAAAACAGCATTTAAACGCCTTAGAAAAAGATTGAGGTCAGTATTCAGAGGCTCCACATTTTTTAAACTTGTGAGACTTGTGACTTTGTATTACAAGAATTGAGACTTGTCTTGAACTTAAACATCTCTTGTCTTACTTCAGCTCTGCATTATATACACACCTTGAGCCCCTGCTTAATGACTTGCTGTTTGTACTGCTGCCATCTTCTCATCAGCATTTCCAGATCTTCTTTGCACGGTGGAAACATTCTTGAGCGCCTTAATTTACAGCTCAGTGGCGCTTTACGGCGAGCTTTTTGTTTACTGTACGACCCTGGGCCAGTGTTCAGGAATGCACACTGTAGAGGCCGTCTCTCAAACCATCCCCGCAATTCTCCATACAACCCAAATTTTCATCCTCAATTTTACATGATGCTTGTGTAAACACATGCTAGGCAAATTAGCACCATCTGGCACCGGTGCGTTATTGTACATGGCAGAATACCAGGAGACACGCTTGTTTAATAGAAACAAGTTTAATTCTGTAAAAAGTTATAAAATGAATATTGTACAAAAATAAAGTTTGCAGAGAGCTTTGGTTCTGTAACACAAAACAAGTGAGACGACATGACACAGGTGTTAACACAATAAGGAGTGAAAAAGAAATCCAATCCTTCGAATATTAACACCGAGGATTCCTTCGCATCTTTACCTTTTTTACTTGTCTACCTTTGCATCAAAACCAAAGGACTAATCGCTAAGGAACAGTGGAGCAAACGGTCACCAAGATGACAGGGCTGGTGGTCACAGTTTACACACTTTAATGTATGTATCGAAGAGAAGCGAGGCGCTCTGAGGCTTCTGGGAAGACTCCTAACTGCACATTCTCATCTGGAAAGGCTTACGCACGAATCAGTTGTTAAAGGGGAAGATGATCCAATTGATGAGGTATGCTGTGATAAAAGCTAGATTTTTTTTTTTTTTTTTTCTCTCTGTGTGTAGTGTTTGGCCTTAATTCAGCTTGATGCAGTGGATTTGTTCTGTGTGCAGGGGGATTACACAGTAAAGCTGGCTTGCTTGCTGCTGGGTGGGCACAGATACCTTGGTCCCTAATCCGTGCTAACATCAAGACCTACCCGGGGGCTCTCTTTGTTCCACTTAAAACCATCCCCTCGCAGGGTCTCGATGGGCCCAGCAACATGCTTTCAAAATGCCTCCTGTTTTCCCGGATGTATATTTGTGTATAGTTTGGGCAAAAAACTTGGCTGAACTAGTTATTACATGTAGAAAGCATGTTGAGCCTACCCATCGTCTAGCTTCTCATTCCAAAACATATTCTTTTGTCCACGCCTCTAGTCTTGTGATATTTACATCAGTTTTCGCGTTGACAGCCGCTACGGTTGCTGGATTTTCCTTAAACTGCCTTCATCAACATGGCTTTGCCCACGGGGATATTTGGTTAAGACTCATGTTAGAGGATCACTTTCAAATCCCTTTTCAGGCAGTAAGACCTGTCTGTCAGAGTCGAGACAGAACCACAAGCAGTCTTGTGAACTTTAAAGCCTATTGGGATAGTAACCGCTGCAAAGCCTTTGACAGACTCGGTACAAGTATAGAGTGAGGTTTTATACTCTGTGACTCAAAGGATGGATCCTCTAAGGCACCTGCAGATCCTCAGAGAGACCACTACTGTCGTGTCGATTTTAGATTTCAATTAAAAAGTGTGATGGCTCCTGTTTGGAGTGATGTTAAATCTGTTCTGGATTATGAACTTGAAAATAAACAGCAGCAAAGAGTTATTTTCTGAGAGAGTAACGTGTGAAGTCCCCCTGTCTTAGCATGGTCACATTTGGAAAAAATGAGGTGACATGTTTAAAAGAAATCTCTACCGTGCCATCCCTCAAAATGCTCCAAAACAATCAATTCACTCAAAAATCTTCTATTGGTCCCCTCCTCTGTGTCTCTTACTACCCTCAGTCAACTGGATAGCTAATGATGATCCTTTGGTGTCATGAATGGAGAAACTCTGGAATCTAAGTGAAGCGAATAAGCAATATTAGGATTTTTCGGGAGAGTGTTTCGCAGTTCTGGATCACCTTTTTATATTTTGCTTGAGAAAATGCTCCACAATGGCACCGTCGAGGACAAACAAAGCTTTCAAATAAATAAGAAAAATGACAATTTCTTTCATAAAATGGATTGAAATAAATAACAATAAGTTAATTCCCATCTTAATAAATATACCTCTTACACACACGTGTGTATATATATATACATATATATATATATATATGTATTTATGTATATATATATATATATATATATATATATATATATGATTGGATTTAATGTAGATGTAGTGTTGCAGCAAAAAGTCTTTGCTGAACTCCGCTGTGGTATTTGTCATCCCTTGGCTCTGAATGTAAATGTCAACATCCAGACTATGCAGTGAAAGTAATTTAGATTGCAGCTGATTATACTCCTCAAATCTCCGCGTTCATCTGGAGTCTTAGGAGCAGCTACGGAAAAACTGATGTTCCTGGGAAAATGAATTCCTCCAAAAACAAAACAAGCCGACTTAGTCAGTTTTCTTCACTCTCACCTTTTTAGACAGCACAGTTAGCAAAGTGTAACAGTCTTGTTTCTCCTGCAAACACTGGTCAGGGGTTCTGAAGGACTGAGCATGGACTGTCAAAGTTGAATGTACAGTTTGCTTTTTTTTAATGGTTTTCCCATTGTTTTTGACTGCTAACAAAAATATGAGTCAATACACTCCCTTTTCGACCAGGTGTGACCACAGTCCAACAGAGATCCCACCAGCCGGTAAGAGTGATCCTTAGTTCACTGATGTAGATCTTGTCTGTCACTTCATCAGACACAGGCGCACTTCCTGGCAGAATGCTTCTTCAGCGTGTGATACACTACATTGTCGTCCAAGAAAGATAAGTCATCGTCGAAAGCGATTGGCCGACAGCAGGTGCGGGAGGGTGTGTCCCTGTCCAGCTTCTTGTTGTGTGTGAGATTGTTGAGGATCTTGTCATAGTTGGTCTCCGCCTCCACGCAGGGGCCGCTGCAGTACCGAAAGATCAGCTCCTCTTTAGTCTG
This sequence comes from Cebidichthys violaceus, assembly GCF_023349555.1. Taxonomy (NCBI): domain Eukaryota; kingdom Metazoa; phylum Chordata; class Actinopteri; order Perciformes; family Stichaeidae; genus Cebidichthys; species Cebidichthys violaceus. Next base: position 8,605,759 of record NW_027176285.1, read on the forward strand.
GTAGCCCAGCCCCAAGTCTGTCACATTGAGGTGGACCTCCTTTAGCAAGCAGCCTCTGGTCTGCACCGATATACTGTCCCTCCCCTTGTCACCTCGCCCTCCTTTCCCACCTCGGCTTCCGCCTCGTGCCCGACCACGCTTCCTGTCACCATGTCCTCTCCTCTCGCCTTTCGTGCCTTCTGTGTTTGCTGCTCCCCTCTGTCTCTGCTCCCTCCGTCCCTTGGAGCCTCCGCTGGGCTCTGACGATCTCCGGAGTCTTCCGATGGTAGCCTCAATAAAATCCATTACATCATCAAACTGCTCCGGATAGGGACCCGCGTTGTCATCTGAAAGATACGGAAGAAACACATTCCATTATAAAGTTGGTATTAAAATAATGTATCACTTTATGAGATGTCTCAACAACATGATATTCAATGATCTACTTCTTTCAAAGTCTGTATGAGAAGATAAGATTACAATTTAAATATCCCTGTGGGAAAAACAAACAAATCAAACCGCATCAAGGGTATGACAACAATGCAGGAAAAAAAAGCAATATGGCATGTTTTGGTTAAAAGTATCCAGCATCCCAAAATAGGAATTAACCCTCTGCATGTGCAGTGCATTTTTACCATCACACATGCAGCCCACAGTACTTGATACTTGATTGAGCATGCTCATTGAGGGGTTTTAATTCAACTTTTTCAATTACTGTACCTAACACACCACATGGCACATTTCACACTGTGTGCATTTGACTAATGGATATCTGTGGATAACGTAATGGATTATTTCTGCTTGTGATATGAAAAGTTTAGTTACTGCAGATTATATGGTTAAGACAGTCTGAGCAGATATCCCCTATATTGCCATTTTATTCCTGTAATTTCCTGTTAATTCCCAGGGAAAGTTCCCACCTTAAACATTCCTGGAACTTTCCACCCCTAGGTGAGATAAACAATACATAAATGGACAAATGTATACAAAAACATAAGTAGTATTTACTTAAAGGAATGGTTAGTATGTAACATGGTTACACAAAGACTAGAAACGGGTAGAAAACTAACCTGGCTCTGTCCAGCAGTAACAAAATTCACCAACTAGCACGTCTAAAGATAATTAGTTAATGTGTTATATCTTGTTTAATCTGTACAAATGTGAGCGTGGTATTGATCTTCTCATTTAACTCTTCTTAATTCTACACCAGCAAGTGCAAGTAAATGCACCTCGACCAAATCAGTTCAACAAACCATTCACACAAGTGTTGAAAAATATGCAGACAATGTCTATAAATACTGAGAAATGTGCAGATCAGAAACAGTGCAGCTGATTTATAGATTAGATGTCAGGCGGAGGAATGCAGAGAGCAGTCCAGAGTTGTTCTTATTGACGTGAGTGCAGGTGCCCTGCTTTGACTCTTTTCAAGATGGCTGATGGGGGATGAGTTGGAGGCTGAAGTTCAGAGGGTGTTGTCACTTCCACTTTGTTGTAGTCAGAGAAGAAGATTTGTACATCTGTAATGATGGGATGTGGGTAGACTTGATTTTGCATGAATAACCACCAAGGCCGGCACACTGCCTACATTCGTTTTCAATCTCGGAGAACCTGAGTCGTTAAAGGTTGTTCAGCTGTACATCTGCAGTTAACCCTGTTTGCTTTCACACACCAATTGCCTGTGATGATACAGAAGGCACAGACCAATTACACCACCAAGAGAGACGCAGCGAGAGATAGTTTTTCAGTCATTTAATTCTTTCATGGTTGTCATTTGAGAATGCCAACACTTCAAAGGCCAAATAAAAAGGAAATCATATGCTTTGGGTCATTTAGATGAAGCAGATTGTAGTCTGCTCGAAACTCAAAACATGCACCAGCTCAGCTCTCCACCATCTGCTGCGAGCAGCGATGAGAACTGACTGCAAGTCTTGGACCCTCCTGTGTTACATGTTGATTCTATTATGGGGTAAAGTCTCTCCTTCTCCAATGCCTGAAGGTCTGGCAACAATGAACTATGAATGTGAATCATGAAGACATATTGTTCTGAAGGGAATCAATTGGTCCAACTCTAATTACGTTACCTGCGTGCGTCTGTGCGTGTGAGTGTTTGGATGTGTGTCAGGAAGTCGGGGCCAATGGGGAGCGATATCTGGCAGGTGGTGTTGTGGTTAACACAGCCTCCATATTGCAGTGTCACCTATCTCCCTTGTCTTACCTGTTCGTCTGGCAGCACGCAAGCCATCTGATCCGCCTGCGCTCCACAGCTGATTGGGCCGCTGCTCGTATATCAGGTGAGCCCAGGCCAATCTGTTTAGACACACCTGCCCTTTGATTTAGACACCTCCTATTATGTGTCAGCTGACAGGCTGTACACCTGCTGACAGACTGGGCCGGTGGCAGCCAAAGGAGCAATTCAAGGTGCAAATTGTGCCATAAGTCATTGGCTGAATACTACAATACCAGTCCCCTCGTGCAGCTGCTGCCTGCAGATTTTAGCCTAAAAAACGTTGATGTTACGCGCAAACCAACAGACCCGTCCCCTCTTCGGGCGAGTTTTGTTTACACTGTTAGTGCATAGTTAATGGTCTTTGGTTACATGCACATCAGTGATGTCACCATGGTCCAAACAGGAATATGAGGTGGCAGGACAAACATTTGTCCAAATGTTCCATTCCTTATCTAGTTCTTGGCCGCATCTACTTCTGCGTGAAGATGATACTGTGTCACTTTGATCCAAACAAAATAAATTCCTGCCCACTGTTGCTGTTAAAATGAACATAAACACAGAACTCTCACTCGGTGCTTCAAACTTTCCGGTGTTGTCCAGCCTCTTGCCTGCAATGTGGTTCACACTGACATCTCAAAACCCATAATTTCTGACTTTTGGCAGATGGGCAAAGGTCATGGGTCTCTATGTTTCAGAGTGGCAGAGGTGAACATAAACAAAGGGAGAAGGGGGAATGTGGAGAGCAACCTCTGAGATCAGAGCTGCTCATGCTCTTATTCATGCTGCAGGCTTGTTTTGACAAGTGCTGTAACCCACAGAAGCAATAAAAAAACAAATTAAGATCTTCCATCTGATAACCTGCCTGTCTGAGAGCCTTATCAAAGTAGGACTCTCCACTGTTGGCTCAACCCACTGGCTATCACTTTACCTGCTGTTTCTCAAGTGTGATTAGTGTAAATTACTTGGCCAGCAAACCAATAGTGTCTGAAGCGCCCTTTTTACAAAATGCCACCTACAGTATGAGCTGTATATGCTGCCTACTTTTCCTCTCGAAAGCCAACACCTTGCATGACAATGAGATGAAAAGATGCTAGCTTCACTATGTATGATTGAATGATTTAAATGGTCAATTGCATGTTATTAAATGGTTTGCACAAACAGCGCAGATCAAGACTAAAATGTGAACCCCATGTGGGACAATTATCCACCATTTAAAACATTGACTGCGCCTCACAAAAGATTTTGTCAAAACATGCCGCGTGCCTTACATTGATCCTCCATGGAGATCTCCTGCAGGTTGTGATCTTTACGCTGGAACGTTGGCTCTTCGTCCTCCACAGACAGGGATGCAGAATCACTGTAGCCGCTGGGGAAATAACGCCTCTTGGCTGGCTGAGTGTTTTGGTAGAGAGGCCGTGTAGCAACAGAGTTCAGGAGCAACAAACACGTGGCCAAAACATCCCATAACTTCATCTTAGACTCAGTTCCTATGAAGAAAGCTGCAAAAAATAAGAGAGGCTCTTTTATTTCAAATGATAAGAAATAACAATAATAAAGTTATCAAAGATACACCTACTCTCCAATCAGAATGTAGGCCAACTCTTGTTTATAATGAAGTCAGCAAAGAGTTTGAAACAGTGTGGCCAGACCTGCCCTGACTCATTCTGTATTAATAACCGTGTCATCATGTCGAGAGGCTTTGAACTCCTTCGTTTCTGTCTCATAGTGGAATTTGTTGTAAATATGAATATCAGCGTAAACCTACTAGAACATTCTAAATAGATGAATCATGAATGAAAAATGGCCTATACTTGATAATCTCAAGGTATCCCCAACATATAGAAACAATGATACAAATAATAATGCGTAAATGTGTGCGTAAAAGTACTATGTTGTTTTTAAATTCCCAGCAGCCTCCTACTTATTCTCTATTGACCTATGAGGAATATTAGATAATATATTCATGTTGTTGTGATATCAGGCGAGCTCTTGCTACTTGTAATGAGGCACGGAGGGTGCGCCTTACACAAAAATGCGTTGGTTAAAGCACGCACCACACCGTGTTGGCAACGATAGCCTAAATAATGGTGTGAGTTGGCCAGATGGCGATCCCCAAAGCTTACGTGACTCTGTCTAATGGCATGTTGAGTCTGCAGTAAACCTAAACAGCTATGCATGGATAAATACTGTGCTTAAAAATGCCGTGCAAAAGTCCTAACAAATGCACAAACTGCATTTTGATTTTGATTTGCTATTTCAACGAAAATGACTAAGTCTCGTATTGCGCAAAGATATTCTGAGGATATGAAGATATTTTGTTTTAAACTCTAAAATGAAAAAAAATATGTTGCTCCACTTACCTTAAATATGGCCCATGCAGACCTGAAACTCGCTTGGCTGTTGGTGTTAAAATCCAAAACAAAACGCGTCTCAGTTAGTGTCCAAAGCTGAATTGGCTGCATGAATCGTTCAACAACCACAATCCGAAAAAATGTCCTTAAAACGAGTTCAAATTCGGTCTATGTCCCGATAGAAATAAAAAGCTATAATACCACACCAGTCGTTTTTGTCATTCTCCGATCCGGCAAAAACCACGCGTCTTCCCACACTTTGGAGTCCAAAGGTGGGTGTTGAAAAGAGCGTACCAAGTGCCACTGCGCCTTACGGGGTACAGTTGCAGTCGCTGATTAATTGGATGCTACGTTTCCACGTTGGAAATCCGAGAGAGTTCCACCATCTCCGACTGAGAGGAGTTCAATGAAGACATCAGCGTCTCCAGTGCAAAAGCGAGGCGCCAAAGGTCCAAAAATCTGTTTCCCAGGATGCAAGAAGCTCTTCTCTGCCTCTTGATAAAACAGTTAAAGCGCCGTTATATCCACAACTGCGTTAAATGTTCATAGTCGCCGACATATGACAATATGTTGACATGATAAACAACACAGATTGGGGTATTTATTCTCCATTTCTCCGGGTCAGATAGTGTTTATGCAGCTCGAAGAGTTTCCACACGCGTTGTCCTCATACTGGACTGAAGCGGGACAGATGTCTGCGCATAACACCGCACCGCGCGCAGAGGGCAGTTTGGAGAGATTTATAGTTAAGTGCGCTCTGACGTTAGGGGCAGTTGGTGTCCGCCCCTTATATATCCCCGCAAGAGCAAACGAAGGTCCACAAATATTTCTCCAAACCACCCCTGGAGCCCCGTTTGGAGGAGCGCAGTTTTCAGATGTCTTTGGGATTATGTCACACATCCTGATGTCCTCGGATTAGATTTCAGTATATGCGGAATGCGATTTGGAGATGTTGTGTTGCGATGCATGTTTCTAACCTGATCTCCGCGCTCTCTTTGCGCGCCGGTGTCATGTTCCGTCTGATGGCCACACACATCTCCAATTTGAGTCCCACTTCACTTGCTATTTACTAGAACATATTTGTAAATACGCCAGAGGAGCATTTGGGGCAGAGTGAACACTTTGTTTTAGCCTATATGTTGGCAATGTATTCCACTCCAGATGTATTACATAGAGATGTAACTCTTAGGAGTATCTGGTCATTCAATAAGCACTTTTTTGTCAAGGTGAGCCTGGGGCAATACCGCACAGACCACAAAAATAGGACTCTGAACCGGCTAAGATGTGGTACCTGAGAGGCTTTCCATCACCCTTCATGATTTACAAGCTATACACTCGCCTTTCATCTTCGGCACAACTGAATTCCACAAGCTACCCAGTCTTTTAAGAATTAAACTCATTTTTTGTGCATGTGCCAGAAGAGACCGACTCCTTCCAACAACTAAACGCTTGCTTTTCCAAGAAGCTTTCTGGTTTTAATTTAACATGTGAAATGCTGCTAAAGATGGCTGTTCAATAAAAGGATTGAAATCCCAGCATTGACACTTTAAATCCACGCTGACTTATCTGTTATTCAGAGGTATTAAGGCTCATGGATATGTGTATGCTCATGGGCTGAAGCTTCTTGTCAATACATGTTTTCTTTCAAGCATTTATGTGCGCCCTACCCATTCTTAAAGTATCTGCATGGTACTGAGCCAAGTCCTAATTGTATGGATTCCTTTCCATCATGTTCTCACATGGTTTCATTGTGGTAACCGACAGCTACTGATGTTTTGTTTGTTATGATAGAATCCTCTGAATTCATATAATGTGTTTTTGTACACTTTTGGTAACTTGGCTCTGACTTCCACCTTATTTCGTATAGTTTAGCATTGTTCAATAGCAAAATTATCTCTGGTGTTTAGAATAAGTTGATGTTTAGTCTATAGGACACAGATTCCCTGGTGACAATCTTCTGTTATTACTGTCCTGCTGTTAGAGGAACAGATCCTCTTCAACTTCCTTTCCCCAAAAAAATATTTTAATTGGACACTGTCTTGGAATAGTAATGTAATTGGAATAGTCTGTATTTGTTTTTAATTATCTTTTTTTACATTGTTGTCCTCTTTGTTTTAAAGGGGAACATATCATATTCATTTTTAGTTTCATAACTGTATTTTGGGTTTCTACCAAAACGTGTTTACATGCTTAAATGTAAAAGAAACATTATTTTTCACATAGGACTCTGAGTGGTACAGAATATAGCCATATATTCACCCTCTGACTGAATTGCTCCGTTTTAGAGCCTGTTTTTTTTTAAGCCCCTCCCCGAAAAAAATAAAAAAAATGTCAAGCCTGCTCTGATTGGCTTGTGAGAAAAATATGGCACACCTTTGCAAAAGTAGTTGGGTGGAGATAGTCAGATGGGGGCTGTTCATTATAATAAGCCTGCATGTGAAACAAAAAGAGGAGGAAAATCTGAATTGCTCCATGGACCGCATGTTTTGTGATCTAAGCAGCCCAGCACAGCCCAGTTTTTGGGTTGGTAGGCACTCCAGATAACCAAATGTGCACAAGCACTGAAAAGGTGAGTTTCTCATGATATGCCCCCCTTTAAAGCAAGTTCCATACATAACTTTTAGTTTATTAACCAGGATGTTTTGTATATGAGCTGTTCTGTCTAACCTGAAAGTGAGCCAAGTTCCTGTGATTTAGGTGTTGCAGCGATCCTTCACATCAGCGGTCATAATTCTCTCTGCACTCTTGCCCTCACTGAAGCATCTCACAAGTTCAGGTTAAGTGGGCAACTCAGCTACACTATAATTTATATACAAATCAAATGAAAAACAACAGGATTCAAGAGGAATATTAAATTGTTCAGAAAACAGCTTTGTGCAACATTTCCATGCCAGTGCATGCTGGGATAGCCTCCAGGCTCCCATTTACAGGAATACGCAGGTGAAAAGAATGAATGAAAAGAAGCCATACTTACATAAACAAGCTCAAAAGCATGAATGCAATGTGAACTGGCAGTACATTACAGTACATTATAAAAAAACATTGAGTCATTTGGAAGCAGAGCAGAGTGTCGGGTCTCTCTGTGGTTCTTCAAGGTTATTTAAAGTTCATCAGGAGACATTTGAAGAAGTAGGAACTGCTACAAATACCTATCTAGTTAATTTATTATTAAGTGTATTACATGTTTTATTTGTTATTTAGATTTATAAATAAACATACAGTGCACATTTAATACACCATTATACTGTATTCAACTTATAATGTCTTATTCAATGTTATATGACTGTATTAATATTCATTCATTGAAAGCACTTCAATTCCATTTGTAGAGGAATATCACAAAGCTGAAACAAATGAACTAAAATGAGTCAGTTAATTAACAGAAATGACTAATCAGCAACTGTTTTGATGATACTATGATAATGGAGCTATAGAGACAATAACAAGCAATATTAACGCATCACCTTGGGCTTTAGGAAACTGATTGTGAAACTGACATTTTACACCAACATATAATTGACTCAATGATTAATTGGAATATATAATCAAAGGGATAATCGATACAAAAATAAAATACAGATTTCATTTCAACATAATCTAGATTTATTTGTCATATTGTAGAAAGCAAAATAATTGCATTGGAAACAACAGTCCGTGGTGGATCCTCATTTTCCGCATTACTGTGTTTGTCAATGTCTGTTTGGTAGCATAAGCTACATTTGAAAAATGACTGGAGCAGATCTCACATAGGAGATGTTTTTACACGTCACCGCATATGACAGCTCAGTCTAGAACGCAGCCTGCTCAGAGATAGGACAGACAGAGGCCGTATTGTTTATTGATATCTTGCAGCAGTGTCACCAAAGGATTCCACTGTGACCCTCCTCTGTCTCATGCAGGCAGACTCGAGAAGATAATGGTCACCAAAAATAGAACCATCTCACAGAGTTCCTTTATGTGAGAGCGCTGCACAGTCCGAGGGGAGTCATCAGTCCCCTGAGCTGAATGCTTGAGTGACGATAATAAATATTAATTTGTTTGGAGGAGAAACATGAGCAAGCTGAACGAATCATCACCGCATGGGGTGTGAGGAAGAGACGCGTCACTCACACAGAGGAGCCCTCTTTCATTATCTGTGCCACTGACTGACTGGACAGGCACCTTAATGTTTGATGCCAAGCCTCCACGGAGCAATGGCCCTCATATGGAAATAGCGGTGACTCCCCAAAGAGTTGATATGAACATATAACAATAATCACACAAACAACTCAGATCAATGCAGCTGTTTCAGCTTACTATGGAATTTTAACACTTAATATAAAACAAATGATTCTATGAGTCACTATTGCAATATATGCAATAAAAGTGGACCATCTGTACAATGGTCCACAATGTCTTTAGTGAACAATGAAAAAAGATTTCAACACACTATGCACAAGTCCCTCAGGAGGTGAATGCAATAAATATTACTCAGTGGGAGAAAAAAAAATAATTAACAAAGACTAACAACAATTAATTTAGAGCGTTGTTGTGATCTAGATGATTAACATGCTGAGTTCCAAAGGTCTCAAGAGATGCTAAGGGTACAACTTCATTAGTATTTCGCCGGTCAATTTTACTTATAAAGTTGTGGTACCTATTGAAACTACGATGGTGATGCTGGTGTGGGGCATCTTTTGCTTTCACATGTTAGGTTATCAGTACCAAGTGAGCACCCTTTAGAATACAATACATAGATATTGTTGCAGACCAGCTGCATCCCTTCATGGCTGAATAGTGGTGTGTTTGTAATTGGAATTTTTCCCCAGAATTAATTAATACACTGTCACTAGCACATGTCATGTCAAAATAGGTCTCGAGACATGACAGTGACTTTGGCTTATACCTCTGCTCTGCAGTTTACTTTGAAAAAGCAGCAGGGACTCTGTGTGGTTATTGAAGTCATTGAGTATAATTAGACCATGACCCGCATGAAACATTTCTACACTCTTGTTGTTCAAAGCCGAACAAAAGGAAGACCAGATACTGTATTGAATAAGTGTAGTGATATACGTAAACATTCAGAGCATTAATAAAGCAGAAGATAACTATTTGCTAAGATGTAGTAGAGTAATTATGTCATGAAAAGAGAATGAAGTCACTGTGTGTGTTGTAATCCTAGCTTCTTACTTGCTTTGTTTGCCTTTAGTGCATGCAAGCGTTCCCCACTGGCTAACTTATGGCCACCGCTCTGCACTGCTCTCATACGGCGGTTACAGCTGATAATGCTGTCTTGACTGGCGTCGTCATCGCAGAAGCGTAGCACCCACCCTCTGGTGGACCCTCAGGTAAACACCATCAGCTCTGCCAACGCTGTTGCTGTTTGCATTATTAGCACCGTTAGCTGGGAGCTTGATTTTTTTTAGATAGCAAGTTGAACCTTCTGATATATTATTAAGTGTCGAGGAAAACTGGTCTTAATTTATTTCAGGGTTTTAGGATTGCATTACATTATAGAGATTCTCCTTTCATTGTCCACCCAATGCATGGCAGCTGAAACTCCACATCATTGTCCTTTTTGCCAATCATGACAGTGGCCTCTCATTATGCATTCTGCATGTAGTTGTGTGCGGGAGTGCCGGTTTCCTGTCAGAGTGAGCTCAGCTGTCAGCGGCCACAGAGCCCCGGATCAACCTTGGCACAGAGACGGAGAGACAGAGCAGGTAGGCAGGGCAGATACTGAAGGATTCACATAGCTTTCAGCTGATCCATTAGGACATGCTACAATTCAGATGTGGCTGGCTGCCAAATGCCCAGCCATTGTGGCATTCAGAGCAGTATTCCCATCCGTTTCAGTCATTGCTCAAACAGTATTTCTTGGCATCATACACACATAGATTGTATGCATGCAAAAGTATGTGCTTGCTGGAGTATGTGTGTTTGACTTTGCGTGTGAGCGACTGTGTGTAAATGAGATCACTTGGTACTATCAAAGTGCAGTCAGGACTATGACACTGTTATAAATAGAAGGGAGGAAGTAAGGAAGGTTAAATCTCTCAGATACAGATACTAAATGTGTAGAGAGAGGGAGCCATCTAAAAGCCCACATGTCCTTTTAGGCTTATTTCACTATGTATATTTACATTGTGTACATTTTGGGGTGTTCTCCCGCTATACAGGGAAAACAGTGGGCCGAGGTCGTCACAGTAATTCAGCTTTCTTGTCAACTATAAGGTCTGATTTGAAAAGTTGAAACAACTCTGTTTTCCTCTTAGGGTCAATGCTACATCAAGGCTTAGCTTGTCATTACATCGCAATAGCCTCCAAATAGCTGCATGCTGTGTGAACAGCTTATTATTGGTCCAGGGCGAATTATCACCTCATGAGCAAATGGGAATCCAGTAAGCTCGCTCCCACGGACCAGTGACGTCATTGGGCCATGATGAAAATAACGAATTAAAGGTTCTTTGAGTGGAGTACAGCGCTGAGCAAGTTATTGATCTGTAAGCATTTACAACACGGCTCCCTGCTTTTTTTATTATTATTTTTATACAATTCACAAATACTGCTGAAAGATATTTCCCCTCACTACAAAGGGCTGGACAGGTGGGATGCATAGACAGAGTCTGAGATGCACTTGGGACATCTTGGCAACTGCCCCAACCCTGAAGTCCTCCAGGCGCGTCTGCATTCAGCTGTCTGCATGACAAAAGATCGATTGAAATAAGGAATTTCAGAGGATATGTGTGCATGCATTCTATATTGTGTGGTCGGATGTGTCTCCAAACATGCATACAATGCCTACAGACACAGCAAGGATGGTCTGTGGTTAGGCTGATAGAGTTGCTCAAGTCTTTAAATTCAGCCCTCCAGCATCGTTCACTGCCTGCCCTTGGCAGCCTGTAATCCTGACCGCTGATATCTACCTGGCATGACTTTGACCCCTGACTTTTGGCAGCTGTCAGTGGCGCCCCTCATTGAAGACTGGACATGTGGGATACTAGCGCTCCTCCCAAAGGTGGCACAGTGCCAGTATCTTTGCTGGCTTTACGGTTTTTAGCATTCAAAGAGTGTCCGCCAGGGCCTCCTCTTACTGTGTTACTAAACAAACAGGGCTGGCGAAGTGCTGATCACAACCACTGAGCAATGATGAAAAGCTCCCTTGGGGAAGGGACACGGTTACGTTGCTTGTTGTCCGTTTGCTTTGCGTATCTGTATCGGTTTACAGATTTGAACGGAGCTATTTTGATTATAACCTCTAGCCTTCAAGCCTGCTCGCTGGACAGCTCTGCTAAAAGTGTGGTGCTCAAAGCTGGGTCTTGACTTTCACAAAGCTTCCCAGTCCCTAATGTAACAAGGTCACACTAATTGGAGAAGGAAGTGTTGAGGATGTCTTTGGGAAGGAGCGGCAGAGTTAGAGAGTGATAGTAGAGAGGGTCAGATCCTGTTTCTGCTCTGGTTCCCTGTTCTAATCCAGCCTGGTATGTGTTGAGATCAGAGCAGGTCCCTTTCACCGCAGCCATCCGGTGGCTGTGCAGTGGGACTTGCTAAGTCCCCATTTCCTTTACTGCTGCAAATTCGTTTGTAGAAAGCACTAGAGGACAGTCTGGCACATGGCTCGCGCCGGGAATCAAGTTCACTGAAAGGAAGTTAAAATGAAGTGACCCAACAAGAGAAACAGTCCCACAATCCATTTCAGGTCCTAACCCCTAAGAAACATGGCACTGGACAGCTGTGTGTTCCCCTTGATGTATTTATGTCAGCCGCTTACATAAATACACTGTGACACACATACACACTCACACTCATACGCGTGGGCCTGTGTGTACATGTGCACGCTCACACAGGCACAGTGACACACACTAACACACACAAATGCATACAGTGACACTCAGACACACACACCGAGGCACAGACACACACATCATGCTCCCTGTCAGTAATACCCAGAGGATATTATGTCTCTCTCAGCAGACTGGACAGTTGATCAGAGCAGCATGACCACATGGTCACTTTGATGTAAATCACGTAGTGCAGTCACCTTGAAAATTGCTTGAAAAACATTTCCCTTGGTTTATTTTTCTTCTTTTATATATATATATATATATATATATATATATATATATATATATATATATATATATATATATATATATATATATATATATATATGTGTGTGGATTTTACAGGCAAGTGCGTTTCACAAATGCCAGAAAAGATCAAAAATACAGTTACACCAGTAGCACTGTATGAAGAACAACTTCATTATGAGACCAACAAAAACATTATTATTAATCTGCCAATGACTGGCTGCTTTTTCACACATTCAGGTTAGACATTTTATAATTACACAATACACACCAACACCCAAGCATAATTTACAAATTCTGCATAAATGAGTGTGGGACTCTAATGCTTCTAACCCATTACTATCTGGGTTATAACTGGCCAATTACTGCTTTATGGTAAACTCTTTCTATTAAATGGATTGACTTTGTCTCTTCACGCTGAAGTTATAATCCTGTGTTGTACTTTGATGCTCACAAACACACACAAAGTTGCGCACTCATACTCCAACACTGCAAGCAGACTACACACAAATGCACACCTCCACGTGTAGAACACGGCTCTCACACTGCTAGGGTTAGAAGTTCAGACTTTAACTGGGGCCACCCATGTTAAAATGTATAAACTCTTGGTCCTGCCAGGCAGTCGAAATCCATTAAGTACAGATGTGGAAGGACGGGAGGCGAGCTTTACCAGCCCTGAGAAATATGACTCATGATTATGCTAAACAGGATGTGGCGTTTCCCTGTGTTTCATATTTCACTGCTTTTAAATGACATTACCACTCCAACATGACTCGAGTATAAGGAGTATTAGCACAGATTATTATCCAGTCATGCCACTAGACCAACAATGCTCAGTTGTTCTTGTAATGAAAAGAGAGGTGAGTCAAATGTGGCGGCAACCTTGAACTTCGTTTCATGAATAGCACATAACGAGAGGCTTACAATAAAAAACACAATGGGGCTTACAAAGAGACAATTGGATGTAATCCCACGATAATCTAATCAGTTCACTTGGGAGTAGAGGTTATGGGAAAGTTGACTTGCAGTGTTTATTTACTTCCAAGGTCAAATAAATTAGCGATAGCTACCAGTTGTAAAGGTGTATCCTTGGATCCCAGATCAAATCAGCTGTAATGTGATATCAGATATGAACTAATTAAACTGTTTATTATAACCTTGGTGGATATTGTATCTTATTAACAAGAACGTAAACATGCTATCCGTCTCCTCGCTAAACTAATTTAACACGTAGATGGAGAAACGTTTAACGCTTTAGACACAGTGGTGGACCTGTGTAGATGTGTCAGATCTTACAGAGAGTATTGACGACACTTTACAGTGTGAACTGCTGATAGAGAGTAGATAATTAGGAAAAAGGATGCTGTGAGAATTTTGCATGTTATCATCAGTATCAGGAAATGGAGGTCAGGTTATTTGGTAATCACCATGGTGTTTGGCTCCAAGGACAAGAAGTATTTGTACACGGCAAGGCAGTGAGTCATTCAGGGCAGAGAGAAAATGTCAAACTCTTTTCATTCGTTGTTTTGAGTCTACCTGATAGCTGAAGTATCTGGAGACATACACTTGGGTTCATAGGTCAAGGTTCAGGTGTCAGGCGTTGAATTGCTCAGGGCATACTTTTGTCTAGCCTCTAAGAAAAAAAATCTGAATTTTAAAGTGTGAATATGTATATATATATATATATATATATATATATATATATATATATATATATACACTTTCATTTCATCACAATCCTAGGATTTTACTCATGACGGCTCTGATGACAGACTTTCGGAGGTTGGCGAGACGCACGACAACACATGAACTTTATCATGACTGTAACAAGATAATCTGGCCTCATATCACACATCACTCCCATTCCGAGACACTTTATCAGTTTAAGCCAGAGTCTGAAAACACTACAGCTGTCTCTTTGACCTGTGACAGGCGATCTCACTGCAGGTTAGGATGCTGAGTCGGTTCATGTTACTAACAATTGGCATGTGCAAAGTTTGTGTGAAGAATCACCAGCAACACCGTTGACGCACTGAAGCAGCTGAGAACACTATGAATGAACGACAGTCTCACAAATGGATGTGACAGATAGATAGATATATGGCTGTATGGGTAGCCAGACAGGTGATAGATAGATAGATAGCCAGACTACATATCCATGTACACATACTTTAGTTATCAAAGTGGATGCTACAATATTGCAGACTGCATAGCATTAAAAAGTAAGAGAATACAGTGAATGTAATTTCCTGTATGGCAAGTTCAGAGTTTCATCTTTTGTGTTGAATAATAGGTCAGCCGAAGGGTCAATTATCCAACTCTTAGTGGGGATCAACACACTCATACGTTCCTTTAGAACTGTTTTTCTGCTCTTTAAAAAATACAGTTTTCAGGGGGACAAGGGTGGCAGGGGGCAACGCTTTGGAAAGGGACGACTATCATATTTCCAATACATTTCTTCTGAGAACAGAAGAACCTTCGTACCTGTCGCAAGTGTAAAACAGAGAGGTGTCAAAAGTGAAACGCGATCGCCATTTCTGACAAAGGGGAAACTGCTGTGAGGGATCAGTTCAGAGAGAGAAAGACCCGCGTCCCCACAGCAGATGGGAGCTTTATCGTTACGGCCGGAGGCGCAGAGAGCCAAAGAAGAGAGACGCGAGACCACAAAAAAGGCTGGAGACGCGGCTGGACTGTGACACATGTCCCACTGCGGAGGGGGATTTCACTCACCTGGCCTTTGGTGTGTCATCGTGTTACCACTCCTGTCATGAGCCTCCACCCTGTCCGCCTGCGCTGTATTGTTCTGTACTGCATGTGGACAAGGGAATAAAAGAGAATAGATAATGAAAAAGAGAGTAGGCTAGGCAGTGGGAGTGAGCCACATTTTGTCCCTTTGTTGGTGCTGTATCTTCTTTTTTTTGAACAATACTAAAGTGAGGGATAAAGCTGATCAAAGGGTTGTATATGATTGCTCTGGTGGGTGTTTGAGGATCATTAGTTGGTAAGGCAGTTAGAGAGAGTAGAGAGGGGGGGTCTGATGTGTCACGGAAGAGGAAAAAAAAAATGATGCTGCAGACGAAGAAGCTCATCAAACAGTGCTGTCATGCTTCTTCGTGCAGATATTGAAAAGACACACCTGAGGACCGCTCACTGAATACCACACCTGGTTTTTATATCGTCCAATGTCACCATCTGTCCCTTTCAAAATAGGTACATGCAAAATCCCACTTCTATGTCGGACATCAAGACATTTCATAGCTTTAATGACAGCTACTGTTATTTTGCACAATGCAAGAGAAAGAGAGCAAAAGGGAGAGTGTTTGTGTGAGGATCTGAGGGGAAGAGAGTGCCTTATAGTCATAACACACCCCAGATGTGCTTAAGCCCAAAATAAACAACAGCTAAAGCCAATTTTACTGTGTTGAGCCCTATTTACACTGATGTAAAGACAAGCCTTCACTTGCACTGTGAAGAAATTGTGCATCCTCAGAATCTAACAGATCAAACAGCGGAGGTGAAACACAAGACAGCTGACCAGATACACGCGCAAACATTTAAACAACGGGAAACTAAAATACGCAGAATTTACACAGAGGTGCATATGCTTCAACTTTGAATGCGACCGTGTTTTGTCTGAGGTATTTATAATATAAACAAACTCTGTAACAAGCGAGGATATAAAAGTAACACTTAGAAACATGAGCCACTCCAAACTCAAAAATTACTTGCACAATCCCAAAAACCTCAACGTCAAATACCTTTGTAATAGAGCTGTTTTTACAAAAAAAAAGGACTGTGCACACACACACACACACACACACACACACACACACACACACACACACACACACACACACACACACACACACACACACACACATGTAATTGTATGTGCATGCACAATAAAGTGGACCTTGGGGTTCTTTACGTGGAGACTGAGGGAGCTGTGTGCCAGCCTGCTGGAGGTGCCGCGAGATCAAGAACAGTCCACCCCCAGGTGGTAAAGCTAAGCTTTCAGGGGTGAGAGGTCACAGACACCAGAGTGGTCACACACGTGTCAGAACACTATTTACAACTGGAGAGGCCCACCGTAGACCACCTACATCTTCCACTACAATACTGTAAATCTGCAGGAGGTGCTGTGCGTCAGGATCCACTAGGTGGTAGTAAAGCTCTATAAACGGCATGTCTTTATCACGACATCCTGACATGAATGGCTCTTATCATCAGTCAAGAGACAGTATATCTGTAGCATATCTGAACTCTGATCCTCTACTATATAATCAGAGATATTGTGCTGCTGCCTAACCTTGGCCAGGACTCCCTGGAAAACAAGACTTTTAATCTCAATGAGACCTATTTTTCCTCGTTAAATAAAGCAAACCGAGAAGAAATGAGAGGACTACACAGACATTCATCTGCTATTGAAATGAAACCATAGAAGTGTGGTTGGATACAGCTTCAGATACATAAGTGGCCATGCGTGTTTGTGCATAACTATGTTGTTAATTTGAAATGCATCCGTAACCTTTGGGATCCTGTTCAAGGTGGCAAAAGACTTCAGTGAGGCTAGCGGTATTGGAATGTGTACTAGTAGTCTCGTGCAGTGAGGTACACTTACTAAATTTATTATTCAATTTTTTTAAATAGAACTAAAATACCTGCAATATGAGAGCATCATCTCTCTTTGCAGTGACATGAATATCTTTCGATCCCTGATCTGTATCTTATCATCATACTCAATTACACTCATCTAAGTCCTCTAATTCTATGTTTGGTGAAAAGACATGCTGTGCATTACTGTAGATGCAGACTACAGACACGTGCAGACCAGACGACATATAACTTATTTATATACCAGTGACAGAATGGCTAACGTTTTGTTTTAACAAATGAAATGTATAAACTGCATAGTTAATGTACACTAGATGATCAGATCAAATTATGCTGACATTTTACAATTAACCAAGATGTATATGACTCAACTAAAAACAATTATTAAAAAGGCATTATAATGGGTATTTAAGTGTGGAGTCAGCAGCTGTATACAAAGAAATGACTGCGGGATTACTGAGCAGGGAGAACTGAACAGCTGCTTGTAGAATGGTAACAAGAAACATATATGCCACATCTAATTGACATCCACTTGATAATGACTTAACTTGTAAAAAGTTATGTTTTGTATAATACCACTTGTGTTAGATGTTAAATATTCTATATTTTATCCAAAGCGACTTACAATAAGTGCATTCAACATTGGTAATCAAAAGAACTACTAGTCACCACATGGGATGTGTAGTGGAAGTATATTAGTACTGTATGTGACAACCCTGTTTGGATACACTAAGATGTGTGTGTGTGTGTGTGTGTGTGTGTGTGTGTGTGTGTGAGTGTGTGTGTGTGTGTGTGTGTGTGTGTGTGTGAGTGTGTGTGAGTGTGTGTGTGTGTGTGTGTGTGTGTGTGTGTGTGTGTGTCTGTCTTGTCTCCTCCATTCATGGAAATGTATCATGTCGCCCTCTGGTGGTTGCAAGCAAGCAGTAAAGTGTACTTGACCTCAAATCAAATGAAACATGAGATTCCAGACATCCAGCAATGGACATTAGAATGCAGTATACTTTACACTATATCTATTTAAGTCATAGTGTGCACTCAAACACTCACACTGCCTCCAGATAGGTGTGACAATGACTTCGGGAAGCCCTGGTAGTGATGGCTGTAATGACCATCAATAGGGACATGAGAGGTACACTGCGTATTATGTAGCATGTGACCACAGCAGTTTAGACAAGGATATTGCAGAGCAAGTGCAGCAGGCTCTTTATTCTTAGTACAAATAAATCTGCATGAAACAACACCACAGCGATAGAGAACAGGAAAAGGAAGAGGACGTGGAGCAAATACATCGCCAAGAGGAAGCAGCAAGGTGTGTCAAAACACTTTCCAGACTATGGAAGAATAATGCATGCAACTGCAAAAGCAGTTGGTGTCTTTATTCATTATTAGAGCAACGTCTGATGTGCCGTCATCACCTCACACTTTCAGCACACACATCCTCTGGGTTTGACGGCTACAAGTCTTCCACATACAGTATCAGACTGCAAATTTAGTCTTGCCAACGGTTGATACAGATACAGTATCAAAAACATTTTCACTGGACAAATGATACACGTGACTGAATTTAAGCTTTCTTCTTGTCTTACACACTTACTGTAACGTGTGTTTTTGTATATAAGTTGAACAATAATAATAATAATACAAATGACAGATTTTGTAAGGCATTTTACAACATAGACAAGAGTAGCACCTTTCTATTTAAAAACAGTCCAACACAACATGACTTCTGAGTTTTTGAATGGACTTCCTTTAGACAGGTTTCAATTTACATTTGTAAGCCTCTCTAAGCAGTACTGACTGCAGGGCTGTTGTATTGGATTGCATCATATTGCACAGGTGTTATCATGTCAAGACATATGTGTGGCCATTTTGTCAAAGATCTAGAAAAGCAGAAAATGTCACAATGACAGAAATGTAGAAGTATAGTTGAGGCTCATAAAATGACTGCGATTGATGTGGAGATTCATTGAACAGACAAAATTAGTCATCAGTGAAAGATTTAACACTGTGTATGTGATCTGTCAGTCATCAGCATATAGCTGTACTGTTAAAATACTGATCAACGATGTTTAATATAAAAGCCATAGAATAAAAAAAACAATTCATTATTGTCTCGGTAAAGCTCTGTCACAGCCTCTGACACAGTACATGGTTTCACTGAGGTGAACTTCATTGATAATCTCTCATTCCTGTGAGTTGCTGTGCCACTAGCTATAACTAAATCTGTAGTAATCCATATAGACAGGTCTGCAGGAGCCCTTAATATAATTGAGTAGTTGATCCTCTGTGCCATTAGATAATACTTGTCTCCTAATGACGGTGTTCCTCTAACCATCCCCTGCCTCACCGTTGCTTATGCTGAGACACTTACATAATGTAGAAAAATAATCAATATTACAACATTAAAATGAACAAGAGCATACTGTGAAGGTGACTGGTCAATCCTTTACGATTTGTCACCTGTTGGGATATTGTATGGGAATTAATCTATCTCTATAGTGCCTGAGCATGGAGTTGCCTACAGAAGAGCATATGAGGTGAAGTCTTTATCCACTCCAAAGAAAATGGAGCCAGACAAGGTCACGCTTGAACTGCTGAAGATATCACTACAATCAGGGGCCTGTTAATGTGAAATCTGTGTGTAGGCAGTGTAGCAGCGATTTGTGATTGACACTCACAAATTGCTGCTACATTTTTAGAGTCTCACAGGGCTCTTGAATGCTCATGAATGGGTCACAAGTTTGATTCTTGTTTTGAATAGTAAAAAGTGAAAGAAGAAAGGTGGCAATAGAGTCTGGTGATGCAGCTGATTGGAAACTGAAGAACCAAGTAACTAACATGAATAGGCAAAATAAAACAAGGTATATATAATTAGGAAATTATTTTATTGAGGTAAATGGTACTTTTATCTCAAAACCTCTTGAAACGCCAACAACTCCTCATTAGGTCACTATTAATTGTTACCTAATCGAAATTAACTTAAAAGGAAACGATCTTTGCTTGCAAATCACAGCATGCATGTTGTAAACTTGAATATACATTTTCTGCATCAATTTAATATATTCAACATATTTAATGTTTTGTAAATCACAAAACATGTCTGCAAAATATCAGCTTGCTCAGAAACTAATTTTCCAAAAAAAAGTTCCAGCGGACGTTGGAACCGTAATGTAGACAGGATGCAGCCGTAGCGCAACCGGTACTTGACATAGCCATATCCTGTTGACATGGGTTAATTCTGCCGTTCTGACTGCTGGACTGTTATAAACATCATGGAGTCCCTGCCTATACACCAGGGGACACATTAGATCACCAAGCCAAATTATAACATACTTGGCAATAAACCGTTTCTGATCTAATCTTGGACTATACGCTTTCAAAAGTCAGATACAATTCTTAAACGCTACATATTTGACATTTGATTTTTTATCTGATCCTATTCTTATCAGATCTGGTCTCATTCTTCCCAGAACTACTCAACCTCAGCCCTGTCAAATACCAATTATAAGATACTCAAAATGAATTGTATTCAAAATACAAGAGAAAGAAATACTGCCCTTCTCTGACTGCTATTTGGAATTTCAGAATTTTTCCTTTGGAAATACAAGTTATGATGATGATTATTATGAATAACAGGATTTGAATGATGATTCCAATACTTGTAGTCTTGATACTGTTTACCTTTGACTTTTCTCCCCACAGGATGGAAAAAGGTCTGAAACAGCATTTAGAACATCAGTAGAGAAACTCTGTGAAACATCACTGCCTTTAAATTAATAATATTTACAAATAATGTAACAAAATATTTCATGTAAAAAGATGTATGCTAGAATGCTGAAGGAAATCATACAAACCATCGTTTGTTGTCTGGTCTCTGGTATGTGGTTGACTACAACTTAATGTGTCTGCCTGATTGGCTTCTATTCATCCAATTTCTTTCTTTATTTTTTATAGAATGCATGTTTGGATTGGCACCTCACTCAGCGCTGCATTTCAGTTTAGTTACAATTACACATAATGGCCAGTTGGAGACCTAAAATTACATTTCAAAATGACTGACACTATGGCAACTGGTTGTGATGATTATTATTGTCATTCACTGAGGATAACACGTTTCTCTTGCCTTTCCATTAAAAAAAGTCCTTAGGTGACCTTAAAATAGTTGTGAAGAACTCAATTTAATTTCTCTTATTTAATTTTGGTCTTAAAGATTTTAGTTGGAGACAGTTTCTGACAAATCAAACTTTCCTCTTAGGTGTTTTCCAGATGGTGGCGTGGTGAGATGTTGTATATGTGCTGGCGGCCCCACAGATCCTCTTCAGTTTTGTTCTGTGGACCACTGCTTGTCTCTCAAACCCCTTAAGGGCAGACTAATTCTCACGTACAAGCTTTTTTATTGAAGCGTATTTTGCGGAATACGTTTGTCCTTTTCACACCTCAGGGGGAGTGAAAGAGGTGTGAGACTATTTTGACAGTAATTGGATGGTTGATTGTTGTGGTGGGGCCACCTCAGGCAAAAGATGCAAAGAAACAGCACTCTCATCCACTCTTATAGCCTGACAAAAACAACTGTATTAGTATGCCTTTAGTGTATGGCCCCTTGAAGAGCCATCAGTATTATCATCCTATCATCCCATTTGGCATAACAACGTTTACTGGTCCACAGGGACAGTTTTCCACAAAGATTCTCACGTCCTCTGCTCTTTAAAGTGACAACAACCCCCACATCAACGGCTTTGCTGATCCCAGCCTGCTCGACTCCCCGCTGGATCAGCAAACTTTTGACAGGATCTAACCTGCAACGGCAGCAACCGTGACCCCCCACTACTGCGATGGCTGAATTTTAATTGTACAGCCGCAAACTGAAGGCGTCTGTTTTGTTTGTGCAATGGTAATGTCATAAATCAAGGCTTTATTTGTAACTGGTGGCAGACAGAATTACATCATGAAAGTGAGGGGAAACCATCTAAATGCTGATGGTGTCATTATTTTATATCTAGTACAGTATTTACTTCATAATGATAAGTTAAAGCAAAAAAAAAACATGTGTTTTTTGCCACTTTAATTGTCTTCCTCCAGGCTATGGAAAAGTCAGACAAAGTGATGTCACAACATAGTTTCCCACACAGTTTTTCACTGTGGCCCCATCATCCCAGTATTTACTATATTCATAATGTGTATAAGCCATTACAGTAGTTGTAACAATATGCATAATGCAATGCAATACAACACCACAGAATGACCATGAAAATTGAATCGAGTTAACATCGTGGACAGTTGACATACTGAGGAACCATTTCAGATTTCCTTTTTTGATTAAGCTGAACGCTCTCTTTGTCTTAGCCATATAAAGAAAACAGTTAAGCCTTGTACCCATGATCCTACGAACGCCCTCCCAGTGGATCAGCTGGTCATCACAATCCTGTAGTTTGACCCAGCAAATGATTGTACAAGGCTTCATCAAACAGCGTAGAAAGCAAATCAAAAAAGAAAAAAAAAAGAAAACATAGCGTCAGCCTCTCTGTGTGAATATGTCAGAATTTGTATAGTGAAGCTAACTGGTTGGAAACTAGTGTATGTTGATAGGTCTGTTTCCCTCCCGTGTGCAGTGACCCAGAAGTGTAAAGGCTTATCCTCCTCTTGCTAGATGGTATTCAGACTGAAGCTTCACAGGGAAAGCACTGTTTTATAAGTCGCCGCATTTTTTTTTTACCTTCTTTGAACCATCCAGATGCTGTGACGGTCAAACACAGACGTCAGATTTCAAGGAACAAAAGGGAAATATTAAGGGCAAGTGGAGGTGCGACAGCTGTCTGCTCAGTTGTGCATGAGATGATGAACATTGGGAAGCTTTTATCTGAGTGCTTTTCTCAAGATTCACCTTACACAAGGATGAGCAGTGAACAAGTATGATACTATGTATAAGGTTTGGTGCTTTTCAAAACCGCACCACCTTTTATTTGCAATTTTACAAACCAACCAATGGGAAGCAGCAGTAACTAGACTGTGTCATTTTCTCACATCCCATTTAGTTAGCTATGGCATCTGGTGCTCACATAAAATTGTGTCACTGCCAATGCGTACTACTGCATATACACAGAAAGCATTGCATGTGGAAACTACTTTGCAGAATGCACACATATTTACCTTGATCCATTAGGGGAAACAGCAATGGTGCACAATGCAATTAGTGATTAAAAAAAGGTTTCAAATGAAACACATTTTCTTGCTTAAGATATATAAAAGAGTTAAGCTTTTACAATTATGACCTGAAATGTCTTTAATATGATCAGACCAGCCTCTTAAGACAGTTCCACCCTAACACACACACATTCTCATGCACGCACACTCCCCCACACTGGCTTGATCAATGCATTGTGCCATGTGAGAGCTGTGTGTGATGGGTAGCCAGCAGGGGGATGGGTCAATGTGCTGCTGCTCGCTTTCTGTGTGTGTTTCTGTGTATTCTCATACCCTCACATGCACTGGTAGCAGCGGCAGCAGCATACTGTTGCTGCAGTGCATGAGAGAATCTCTATCTAACTTGGAGATTAGAAAAGCAGTCATCAGCCGTATCCATTTAAACCTTAAGCGTGGTGCGTTTTTACATACTGTACGGCTTCAGTGTCTCTGATCCTCTTTGCCAGTCCACTACAAACACAGAGGTGCTCTGAAGAGGACAAGAAGGGGCTTCACTCTCTGGATGAGGTAAAGTAAGACTTTTTAAATACAATTTAATAATAATATATATATATATATATATATATATATATATATAATGACTTGATATTAGAACCTCTTTATTTTTTTGCGGTTGATTACTAGTATATAAAGTATGATATGCAAATCTTTAGAATGTGTTGATTCAATAATTGGATCTTTGGTTGTTTGCAGAAAAATTTCAATACTTTTTTGTTTTAGCTTGCTTTAGCTTTCTTGTTGTTGATGCATTTCACATTTAGTGTGAACTGAACACAGTCATGCTAAATCAGATATGTATTTGATTCATGAGACTTAAGCCTCCCATATGAGACAATGCTTTCATGTCTAATGAGGGGAAGAGGTGATTGAAGGTTCCTCTGACGTACAAGGCTTCACTGAGCACAGCAAGAGCTCCCTGTTTGGATCTGAATCTCTGCACGTCAATGTGTAGTTCACCCATTGGGCCGTAACATAAATGTCTATGCTTATCTATTAGTCTTGTAGACCATAACAGCCCAATACAATATCAATACAACATTTTAGGAATAACATCATGGATTTCTCATGGACATGTGTTATGAGTCAGATTCCTCTCCGCTCTGGTGGATTAAACACAGTACCATATACTCAGCTTTGCATCATGCACTGTGAGTCAACAGCAGGCATGATTTATAACATGTTCATGTTCTCAAGCAAATTATTAATGCAAAACATGACGGATGTTTTACAGCATCATCTGTGACAGAGAGCACTGTGCTGCACTAGCACCTAACTCCCCTTTATAGTGCAGATCAGAGGCAAAAGGGAAGTGGGTAGGATGATAAATACTGTTGATATTGCGTGATTTAACATGCACTCTTAATTCCATCACATTAACAGAACATAGAAATCATCTTATAATCACAGCCGCAGCTGAGCAATGGTCACATGGAACTGCATGTTGAAGTCCATACAGCCATTTTCATTATCAGGAATGCCTTGTCTTAATCACCTTGTTGATATTTCTCAGTCACAGCATTCATTGGGGACCTTTTAACAGATTAAAAACAGTTACAGTTCATAAATCTTGCCTGTCACACTGCCATCCATTTTGAAATGCCATGTACTCTTATTAGTTATCAGTAAAAAGTAATACTTTTTTCACTCAGTGCTTTGAAAAGGATTTTGTGGCTGTCTTAAAAATGACCTCATAAAAACTGTCAAAGCCTATCAGTTCAATAATACTAAGTGAGGATCTCACTCTCACTCTCAGCATCACAGCTCTTCAACTCTTATCATGATTAATACTTAGCCAACTGATTTTACAGTTTCCAAGGGTTATTCATTCATTTTAAAATGCACTTACTGTCCTTCTAGTTCTGTAATAAAAGTCGTTCATTACAAAAACTAGAATTATGACTCCAGGTTGTATGCCTCCGCCAACCACTCAAGTTGCAATTTACATCCATGTCTGTTTAAAATGTCATCGCTTCATTGTTTTAGCCTATTAGACATTTGTATGAAATTGTCATCATAAGCATTAGAATTCTTCCAAAACGTGTTTTGTGAGGTCACAGTTACCTTGATCTTAAACCTCAAAATTTCAATCAGTTCATCCTTGAGTGGAAGTTTGTGCAAAATTTGAATAAATTCCTTCAAGTAGTTCCTGAGGAATCATGTTCATGAAAATGGGACACACAGATGGACAACCCCAAAACATAATAAGAGGAGGCAGAAACATGAAACTCAGATTTGCAACAAAACTCTTGTCAGATTTGTCAAATCTCAATCTTTGTAAAACTGTCAGCTTTTGCATGAGCCTAATTTCTGGTATTTAATCAAAATCAAGGTTATAATCGCTGTGTTGACTAAAAAATGAATTCCACAATTTAGTGATACTCGCTAAAAACCGAACCAAATGGAAAGAGGCGGAATCGAAATATCCATTACCTTTTGTTTCATCTCCACCTTAGCTTATCGGATCCCTGTAGAAATATGAGTACACCTAGTCTGTATGCGGAAGGTGCACACATTCTCACCACTTACTGTTTTTTTTTTATATATTTTTGATGAATATCCGTTACTTGCATGGATTATATGTTTTTGTGCATAGGCATAGTTCTACTGCACACAGTCGAGGCATGCCGTTAGCAAGGCTAAAAAGTGCTCAGGTGTACAGTTGTAAGGCTTTTAGCACTATTCTGTGTGAAAGTAGCGTGAAAGTTTTCCCTATACAGCTTTAAAGCCAGACATGATAGACATACTGTATTCTACTCTACAGTGGGGGAGGCACTAGAACAGTACTGACTTCTCCTCAGAGCTTACAGAGATACTGTCCAATGTTGTTATAGTGCCCAGCAGCAACCCCAAAATTTCCTGTTTTAAAACTAAACAAAGTTCACAGATAAGTTTCAAAACAGCGAGCTGGGAGGAAATGTGTGGATTTCCTCCGATTTCCTCCTGGAGAATAGTGGGTATGTTCAAAATGTGAGCACTGAACTAGTACACCTCGAAAGCATAAAAACAAACAAAAAATACCAACAATGGATCAAAAGTTAAGAGGGATAGAAAATGTACAATTGAATGTACTGTATAAACTATTAACACAATGTAATATTTAAACTAGAACAAATAAACTTCAACTGAGACTAGTTCACATGACCTTGAGCCAAACTGACTCAACTAAATAAAATGTTGACATCTATGAATGAAGACAGTGAGAGTTGCAGATGCAAGCTGTATGCCATCACGTCTTATTTCATACTCTTGCCCCCAGAGGTTTTACTTGTTTACCATGATAAGTACTCTTACATAAGGCTGGAAAGTTTAGTGGCTCAGAGGGACGGAGAGGATCAGGTTTGAATGAAAGTCACTGGGACATGCTGTACGCGAAGAAAAACCCTATGATGCTGACGTGTGTTTGTGTGTGTTTGTTGTCACAGAGATGGATGTGGATCACGGATTCTATCGGCAGGTGGACGTCCAGGCCCACGCTCACTACATCGTCGCCTTCTTTGTCTTGGTGATCGGAACCGTGGGTGTTACTGGAAACGCCTTAGTCATGTACGCCTTTTTCTGGTAAGTAAACTGGTGATGGTGAAGAATGTGCATGCCTGTCATTGCCAATTTAAGAGTAGCATTATTTAACCAGTTTATACGTTACTCGCCTTTTCTAAAGACAAGAAACTATGCGGGTAGAGTTTAGTCAAAACAAACTCCTGGTTAACCAGAAAACAATTCTTAGTTGTTATTCTGATGAATGATTCTTTTTCATTTCTATTTATAATTGTTTTGCTTTTCACACTGCATCGTGCCTCATGGCCTCATTTGCTATCATCCCAGAAACTAGTCTGGAAGAATGAACGGTCCAAATAATTAAAGTCAGCAATGTCTTTTTCATTGTTCACACTTAAGCCATAATCATTTTATAATTGTTCTATAGTCTAGATTTCATGCAGCCTTAATTAGTCCATCTCACCCACAACATTAATCACTCTTTGATTTTGGTTGCAATGTATTTTTAAACAGATGGAACAAATGAATTTAATATATTTCAGGAAATATAAACAGAAAGTAAAGAATCATGAGGCATGCTGCATTTGGTTACATTAGTAGAGCAGTCAAGTGAAAATATTGATGGGTTTACTCATCATTTTTTAAAATCTATTAGAAGATGATAGTTAAAATAACATGCTCTAGTGAAAGCTGTAATTGAGGCTTATCATGAAAACAAAATTACGAAAGATTAAGGTTAATTAAGATTACCATGAATGAAGAGTACCAGAAATGTAGTGCCTTGAAAAATAGCCAAGGTTAATGAAAAAAAGAAAAGATCAGTCAGGAAAAACACAACAACAACTAACATTGTTATTGAAGTTTTATGTTACCGTGACTAGACTAGACATCCTATTACATTCCCATCTGCAGCATGATAGCGGTTTAATCAGCCAGCATGGTATGACGTGCCTATCTGGTATTGCAACACGCCTCTATTAGCACTTTTCCTCATGTTTTTGCACATGAACTGGTCTCATGAACACATTTCTGGGAAGTTGACACAGTGCTCTACTGTTCAAGCTCAGCTGGAACTCCAAAATAACTGAGTTCACGGAAGCTGTTTTATTTATCAGATACATTAACATCACACATTAAACAGTCCCTTTGGTGGCATATTACCAGAGGTGGAAGAAGTCACAGTTTCTCGCTGTAAAAATATTCTGTCACAAGTAAAAGTCCTGCTAAGTTTTTCATCAACAAATTGTACATAAAGTAAAAACACTTGTAAAGCAGAATGGCCCCTTTCAGAGTGTTACATTATTGTATATTTTAAAGCATGTTGCTCAAGGTGGAGCTAACTTTAAGTTTTATAATAACAGTAATATTACAATATCAATAGCATGTTTGAGATATCTGACTGGATTAAGATATAATCAAATCTATAATATATCCTATTGAATATCTTAAATTGTCGCTATTAACTAAAAGTTATATACCAGTGTCTAATTTAGCAAAACAAATATTTTCTTCCCACCCTGCGCTGTTTAGAGATTTAGAGCGCTGACTGGGGGAAACAGAGTGTTCTTGCATTAGAAAGCACAAGCAGAGAGGTCTTCACACACGCCTGCAGGCATTCAATAGCAGGAAGCAGCTCAGTGATTTTCTAACTGTACCGGATAAATCAATGCATGCTTTCAATAATCCAGTTAGATTCTCCCTTGTTTACATATAGCCAACACTGTGCTATTGTTCCACCTAACCCACACAGAGGGCAATCAAGCTTAAATAACTGTACTGCAACTCAGGATAATCCAATCAACTATGTGCTTCACGATTATCGGTTATCCACTCTGTAAAAAACCCTCCATGTCTCTAGTTTTTAATTGTTTTGACTTCCAGTGACATGCATGATGATGCAGCAGCTATAAAATATCTTCCCTGTCAGTATTTTCCAGCCAAAAAGCAACCTGAAGAACAGAGCTGCTTTACTCTTGCATGATGATGTTGTGTCTGACATATTTTTTGACATTGCTGGGAAAAACATTTTGGTATTGCATATATAGATTGAACCACCATTCTGCCAACTAATGTAATTATGGCAAAACTACTTTTTACATTTTAACAGACATTTAATACCCACAACTCTGATGTCCATTTCTATTTCACTTGAAAGGATTCGAAATAAAGAATATAGCTAATATGAGAGAAGTGTATGTTACACTATGGCTACTCCTGGGTATATAGTATTCCACTGAATGCAGTGCCTTCACAGGGCCAAGTGTTAGAAAAAAATCCCTGGTCTGACATGTTTTCTGCATTAAGGTCCGACCTCCAGTGACACAAATCTTTCTCAAATGTCGCATCACTCGATCTCCAGTCCAGTCACACTTCAGTACATACCCACTCACCTGCATGTAAACATGTGGAATACTTACTCGTTTTTACAGTCAGTGGGCAAAACAAGGAGGACAATGCAGAAGCTTTTAATGATAAATGGACCTGGTGTAACTATTAAAGTAAATATTAGGTTATGGCGCCATATGAACATTGGTCTAAGGTTTACATATCCAGGACAAGGGACCATATGGTATCATTGTTTTCATTTCAGTTGGAACAAATATTCATCCACCATCTGTGTCCCATACTCCCTATGCCTTTTATGTCATGGTAAAACAAATGTAATGTATTATGTTCATGCTACTTCCCAGGTGGAAGACATCAAAAGCTGTTCATATTCAGAAGCCGGCATGTACAAAAGGTATATCTAAATTTAGGTGATCTTTAGATTTCCCAAATCACCACACATTGGTAGCCCTCTTCACAGCCTGGCACCGTTTCTGGGGGCTTGTTTCAATGTAACAAAGGCATCAGCTATGATTTACAGACTGTTGCCGAAAAGCAAGCTGAGGTGTGTATGTGTGTGCATGTGAGCTTTGACATGCTAGCGGAAGGTTATCAAGTACACACCTTTACCAGGCATCCCTACATAACCATCTGTGCCAACTCACAGCTTTAGAACAAGCACTGGTAGCATCTGCTGCGGTCCCCGCATAGACCGCCAGGTCCAAGCTCATTTTGTTCATAAAACTTTGTACATGTAAAATATTTCACAGATCTTCATGAAATGAGATTGTGTGAATATTCAAGTTGTCCCAAGATATGTTAACAGTTAGCTTCTTGTTAACTGATGGCTGACCCAGTATAAGCTAATTTCACAGGAGGAATGGATTTGATTTGTTTCGGCTGCATTTTGGGTTTGCATTTTAGCGTTACTCGGACGGAACTGATTTTAATTAACAAAAAAATGTAATGTTCCAGTGCAATTCAACTTTCTTCCTGAACTTGTTTACAGGCTTTGCT
This sequence comes from Cebidichthys violaceus, assembly GCF_023349555.1. NCBI lineage: Eukaryota > Metazoa > Chordata > Actinopteri > Perciformes > Stichaeidae > Cebidichthys > Cebidichthys violaceus. The sequence continues at coordinate 8,636,037 of NW_027176285.1, forward strand.
TCGATTAAAAACAAACAAACACAAAAGGGCTGCTTTGTTCTGGGAGATTGAACGTGCTGTGTGGGTGTGGGGTTAGTGTTCCTTTTTGGGAGACAAATGCAGACTATAGAGATCCCTTTGCTGCCTTTACCTGCACCCTCTCAGGCGTTAGGCTACAGAAGCTTGTGTTGAAGTCAATATACTGACAATACTGCTTTGATTTAATGGATGTCCTCTAGGCATTTGGCTTATGAGGATTCCATACGGTCCTCCCAAAACTTTTACTTTTAATCAACAATAAATTAATATTCATGTCATTGATTAGAATGTAGCCCATAAGATAGCAATAACACAAATAGGCTTATACAACATATAACATACACCACATGAATATTTAGTCTGCAGTAACTAAAGTATTCTGATTAATTATACACATCACTGAAGATAATTATTTTTGTTATTGTTATTGTTATTATTATTATTATTATTGTACACATACAAGGCAGGGGTTAACTCAAGCCTGTATTATAAAGGCCCAGGGTGAATAAAAGCGATACATCTACCAACAAATCTTGTGTGATTTTGAGTTCTTGACAATTTATAGCACAGGCGAAAGCAGACTTGTACACAGCCGTTAACTGTCAAGAGGTTTGCAAATGTTTGCAGGCGTTTGTGGGTCAGACAACCCGGTTTTCCATTAAGTGACATTTCAATTGAATGGTTGTTTATAATGGGATTTTTCAAGTGATAGTGGGTCCACGTTGGCTGACTCTTTTCATTGCAGCTGCTGACATATAGAATATTTCTGTCACTGTCTTTACTGGCTATAAAGGTCTTGCTTGCCACAATGACTCAACAGGGGAGTCCACTGAACACATTGTTTTGGAGTATTGCATGTGTATTGTCCCTCCATTGTATGGGCACAATACAGTTTGCTTGTTCATATATGATGTCGGGATCCCCTTGGTTAGAGTTGCAATTCTCATCTGTCTCTTACTTGCTGAGAGTAAAAGTATTTAAGTACTATAAGTATGATTGAAAGGGGGTAGTACGGATGTGCCATGTGCCCTCCTGCTTTTGTTATGTTAAGGGAGGTGGAATTAAGTTTAGAAAGACGAGGATTTGAGTTATTGGATGGATTTTGCATTGGTTAGGGTATGAATCTCTGTCCCTCTACATGTCTGTGCATCGCGCTGGGAAAATGTAATTTAAAAAACAACCTTTTAAAACAATAGGACTCTCAGTGTAATGAAACCTCCCTCTTGATTTTAAATCACAACCAGACATTTAACACATATTGAATACAATTAGAACATTTATCTTAACATAGTGTGGTTTAGTTACAAAGTAGAATAACATTGCATTAGTTTGCTAATTGGGACATTTTATTTATTTTTAGCTCCCTGTTGGAGTTAACAAGTAGTACATAGTAGTATATGTAGCAAACTGCGCTGATGATGAAAAATGTGTGTATATCTGGATCTGGATGATTTGTAATAGGAACTAATATGATTTTGGAGGTGTTCCAAGAGGTAGTGGATGTACTCCACAAAAAAATATGTTAAGCTGTAGAAACAAAAAAAGTGTGGGATCATAATTAACTTAAACTGAACACACACAAATATTGTTTTGGGGTTGAAAAGCCGTGTTTTTAGACCGTCTCTGTTACTTCTGTTGATCATTTCTGAAAAAAAGAAATGGTATGATAATGTGGGTGTCAACAACAACAACAGCATATTGTTTTGTCGGGTATTGAATTTAATTTAAGACTTTTCAATCCTCTGTGTTTCAGCAACAAGAAGCTACGGACTGCCCCCAACTTTTTCATCATGAACCTGGCAGTCAGTGACTTCCTCATGGCAATCACACAGTCACCCATCTTCTTTGTTAACTCCCTTTACAAGGGGTGGATTTTTGGTGAAACAGGTATTTTTTCATTCAATGTGAATTAAATAGTATGTACTCCAAAAATAGCTATGTCTTTTATTTATCTATCAATCTTGTCTATGTTTGGAGCTATTTTTGAAATATGTTACCTATTTATAAAATGTAATTCAAAAACATTTGCTTTTCCTAGTATTTTTTTCTAGTGTCTCAGCATATCTGTATGTTAGAATCTGTGCCTGCCGTTAATATGTTTAGTCACAAGAAATGTATGTTAAAAGGATAATAGCATTTAGATCTAGGAGCATGTAGTCCCTGACTCCAATTAACCTGAACCCTGAAACCAATGAATAGTGTGAATTCCAATTTGAAGCCCTGACTATTCATATTACGTATCTCATGTAATACATAGCCTTCCAATCAGAAGAAAAACAACAACATATGAATGAAATGCCTCCATCTTTTTTTTCCTCCACAGGCTGTAAAATATACGCCTTCTGTGGAGCTTTATTCGGAATCACCTCCATGATAAACCTTCTGGCCATCTCTCTAGACCGCTACATTGTCATCACCAAGCCTCTGCAGGCCATCCAGTGGACCTCCAAGAGACGCACATGCTTCATTATTGCCCTGGTCTGGCTGTACTCTCTAGCCTGGAGCCTTGCACCCCTTTTGGGGTGGAGTAAGTAACTTAATTTGTCACCCTCTACTCTTTTTATTCAACTACTCTCTGCCTATACTTTGGACCTTACATTTCGTTCTTACGCCTCTTTGTCATTTTTTACCTCAAGGTTCGTACATACCAGAGGGCTTGATGACCTCATGCACATGGGACTATGTGACATCCACTCCTGCCAATAAAAGTTATACTTTGATGCTATGCTGCTTTGTATTCTTCATCCCCCTGGGCATTATATCCTATTGTTATCTGTGCATGTTCCTGGCTATCCGCCGTGCAAGCAGGTGAATGAATTATAGGTGAATATGCAGCACTTTAATGCACTAAACACATTGAAGATACTTAAAATGCTGCCATTTAAAGCAATTCTACTTATTACCTGTATAAAATAATATGATACCATTACATTGTAGCCTATAGCTTTACTCTACTGTCACATCTTCACATCAACAACCTACTGAAATATGTTTCAGAAGAGACTTGACAATGCTGCAATGCAACAAGCATGTTACACATATTGTGATGTTGGCATCCGTCACCCTAGTTCTTCCCTTTTATAATTTATCTATGTGCATGTGTGTATATTTGTCTGTTTTTCAGATCCTGCCATTTCATGCCTGTCCATCAGTAGCCTTCCATACACATTAGCCAATTCCCCCCTCAGCAAGTGAAGCCTTTTCCCATTTCCGACGTACCATCCAAGACTTTGCTGGGGGACACAACCAAATTACATGTGGATGTAGCTTTTAGTATTTACTTAAAGGGCAATGTTGACTTAAAGGAATATCTATCTGTAAGGCTAGCGTTGATATCTTGGGATGATGCTATGATGAATGTTCTTTGGACCTTTTTGGTTGCAGTGGAGGTTTATGTTTCACCATCTAGACTTCAGTATGGCTACTGTGAAGGTTACAACTCTGTAGGCCGTGTCCCTCAAAGGAGTTGGCGTGCCTCTAAGCAACAGCTTCCTCTTACTCTTTGCCTGCTCTGTCCAGTTTTGGTACATCAGCTTCTCTTATCTCATATTTTACATTTTACATTTAAGGGCATTCCAATCCTCTTAAAAGAAGTGATATTCAAGAGAGAAAATAAGAAAAATCAAATGTACCCTGTGTTTGTTGCCTGCTTGCCCTGTTTGTTGCATCGTCTGCTCGGTCGTGCCTCAGGTGCCTCACTTTGTCTGCATTTGGGTACACAGTCATGCATACATACAAACTAAAAACTGTCTGTCTGCAAACACTATACTTGTTTGGTTATTTTTTTATTAATTTAGCCTCTGAATAGACATATACATTGACTACAACATTATTTTATTTCTTCTCTCTGTCCTTTATTCTTTCCACAGAGATGTGGAAAAGTTGGGGTATCAGGTGAGGAAGTCAACCCTGATCCAGCAGCAGTCCATCAAGACTGAATGGAAGCTGGCCAAGATTGCCTTTGTGGTCATCATAGTGTTTGTGCTTTCTTGGTCGCCCTATGCATGTGTCACCCTCATCGCCTGGGCTGGGTAAATATACAGCATGACAAGGGCTCCTTATGATCCAATGATTTTATTCTAATAGTCTGCATTTGTTGTGTACAGACAGTTACGTAGATTCAGGCATAAAACAAATAGGATGTTTGGTTGCACTGTGTACTTCATCTCAGCCATTAACCACCTCTTGTAGAATATCATTATAACAGGCATGACGAAGTGCTATGTCAAACTACAGTACCAGTATCGTTACAGGTGATGTACACTTTTACTCTTTACAAACACTTTACACCTTTCAGATATGGAAGCATCCTCAGTCCCTATTCCAAAGCCGTCCCTGCTGTTATAGCCAAGGCTTCGGCCATCTATAATCCTTTTATCTACGCCATCATCCACTCTAAATACAGGTGAGTCATCCAACTCATCTGTAGCCTAAGCTTGAAAAGAGTATAGAAGTTTTGCTGAGAGATCACTATTTTTCAACAGAGATACCATGGCAGAAAAGGTTCCCTGTCTACACTTCCTAGCCCAGGCCCCGAGGAGGAAGTGCATATCAGTGTCACACAGCGAGTCCTCTCTCAGGGACTTGATGCTGAGCAGACAGTCATCAGTCTCCAAAACCAAGTTTCACAGAGTTTCCTCCATGTCTACGACAGACACAGTGAGTTTAGCTTCGGCAATAGGTTTTGAATAGTAGAAGCAAACACATGACAAGTAGCACCATCAGTGGTGTGCTTACAGAAATCAAATGCACAGACGTTGAAGTTGGGTTATTTTCTGTGTTGGTATAATTACCTTTTGGCCAATAAAGGTCAGGAGAAATGTTTGTGTTGAACAGTGTGGATTCTAAATGACTCTCCTTACACAAGAACTGTATAAATTCCCAACATTAACTTCTAATATTTCTTGCCCAAGAGACGGCATAAAAAAAAAGAAAAAAAGAGCGTCCTCATTTGTTTTTTAATCAGAATGTCATTAATCATGTTGTTATTTTCTGGTACCTCAATTACAAGGCAGATACGGAGTCACATTATTAAATTCTTACCTTGATTTACATATATTAATGTGCATTCATTGTAGCAGGTTTGGAGTGATGTGGAGCTGGACCCAATGGATCAGAGCCATTGTGTGAGGTCCAGCTATTCCCTTGGAGCTCTGAGGGACAGAGAGCACACGTCATTGGCTAAGCAGACCAAGGAAAAGGGAAGCCAAAGCCAAGAACAGGTAGGGTAGGTGCTCACCATTATATTTGTTGATTTTAGATTCTAATACTTATGGAGTCAAAAAAGTGTATTCATAAAGGGCTGTGTCATATCGAGTACTTCTGTTCTAGATCCACATCCCAGAGAGAGGCTCATTGAACAGAAGTGATCGCACCCTATCGCCTGAGTGTGTCAACACAGTAATGCCCCCGGCCTTGTGGAGGAGAAGGGAGGAGAACACTAAAAGTTGGAATAAAGAGACGAAACAGGAAGTGGAGAAAGATGAACATGAACAGAGAGAGACACAGCAAGTTCAGGAGGAGAAAGATGAGAAGGAGCCGCAGGTCCACATCCAGCCAGACTCTCTGGACAATATTGTATGTGTGCACTCCCAAGCTATCGTCAGACCAGACTCAAAGAAAAGCCCTCTGGACCATAGCTATTATGAGGAAAAACAAAACACACAGAGCAGACAGAGAGAACTGATGCTGAATTTACAGCCTCTGGACTGTTCTGCTCAAGAGCTCGAGTCTGTGCAAAGATTTCTAAGCTAAATGTTACGTGTGACTGTGACACATCAAGTAAACAAGTTTGTGTTTATTGTTCAAGAATGAGGTATCCTTTGAAGCAGCTGACACAACTTTTATCTCAACTGTTTAGCAATGCAGTGCAACCAATTACATTTTTTTATAGGTTTTTGTGCAATTGTATACACAACTGTTTTAAATAATTATCGTGAGGCACACCTTTCCTGTTCAAAGTTGCTGTTAACATACAAAATACTACTACTCTTGTTTTTGTTAAAGGCAGGTCTTCAGTACTATCAACACTGTCACAGTGAGATAAAGGAATAGATCACAAATGGAACCTAATCTAAAATCTAAAATCTTTAAAAAGTTCAAAATAGTTTGCACTTTGTCAAAAGAGCTAAGAATCAACTGTATACAAAGAAGAACTAATTAAAGACCAACCATATTTATTATCAACTTGTTGCTGAGAGACCAAAGTTTGTCTCTTTTTGGAGTGTTTCTTGTTTATTTTGTGAGGAAGCAGATTTTTATACACTTGTTTATTTAGTTACCAAAGCTACATATCTATGTCGTGTGAATGCCATGTCTATAATGCACTATTGCCTCCATATGTGCATGTGCTGTATCATGTGCTGTATCATGAGTTCAGGCACCATAGCAATGCGTTTTACAACCCAACATATTTCATTTACTGCAGCTACTTTGGAAACAATGTTTGATATAAAGTATTCTGCTAAGCAAAGTGAGTCGTAGTACATTTCAGCTACCGGATGTAGTAAGTCATAAAAACCCCTGATGTATCATATCATCATCACAACATCCGTTACTAAAAGGAATAAAGCTGCATGTTCTCAGGAACAGTATTCCCACGGCAGCAATCACAGAAAATGTTCCATCCTCAAATATTGCATATTTGTTGCTCTTGGTGCTATCGTTAAATCTTAAACTAGAATGGTTAATTCTGTGTGTATTTGTTGTGGGAAATAAACCTTTCAACACATTTTTTTGGCCCATCTTCTTAGAGCTTGCTAATAAATCGTTATAATCATTATAATTGTTATAAATTGTATCATACACCAATGCACTTTCAATCACTTTACTCAAAAATGTAATATATATTAATAATTCCATTCTACAACTTCAGAGAAATGTCTTTATAACTTGCTGCAGCTATCTAATCGTGACAGTGTATTCTTTAATGCACTATTGTCAATTTGCCAGTCGTGTTATTATGAAGCAGTATGATCAACACTTTACACATAATAAACCTTGATATATGCAGATATGAACATTTCAATGGAGTCTATGCACAATGTTTTATATGCATTATAGTACATCCATCACTGACATGGCCTTCCAGAAGTATTATTTGTCATATGTGAGAGCTCGCGGAACAAATATAGTATGTAGGTAAAAATATTTGTAAATCCACACAGAAGTGCTGTCAGGAAGCAGATGGTGGTGGATCTATTGTCCTCTATTTCTTTTTTTAACCCACACAATCCCATTCATTTTCTATTTGTTCATACCGCAGAGCAGCAAGAGTAAATACAGATAGAGCGTAGGGAGAAAGGGAAGGGGACGACATCAACAGATGTCCCATGCTGGATTTGAAAACCAGGACATCTGAGAGACCAGGATGACAGAAGTCCATAAATAATGTGGATCTGTTAAATGTAAGACTCTATTAGCAGGGGGGTGCTGTTCTACATTATGCATCCTTTTTTTTCATTTTTACTTGTGTGTCCATGTAATTACATGGTACAGTTCCCTCCAAAGATGAGGCAATTTATTTAAAGTGACACTTAAAGTGTGTTCTTCCTTCCAAATCAAACACCCAGAAAGCCCCCGGTTGACATGTCTTTGAACTTTAATTCCTAGATTTCCTGAGTGGTTTGCTTATCCAGTTATGTAAAGATGATTTAAAGGTATGTACAGCGAACCTTACATAAAGGACTAGTGCACTTCAGTGGTTCAATCGCTTTGCACAGGGGAATTTTGCTGCTGGGCTTCCCATTAGTCTATAACCATATATTGATGTGGCACACATGTAACTGAAAGAAAGCCCAGCTGACCTGTGCTGCAGAATGCAAACATCTATCTAGCTTCACTGGTTGACTAAGTGGTAATCTGTAGAATATGTCATGCCTTTTTAACATGTACAAAAAAATCAATATATATTTATTCAACAAAATATCACAGTGCAAAAATAAAAGGATTAAAAAAAAGCATTTGAGAGAGCCATCAATAGCCATCAATGTGATTTATTTCAAACAAATCAAATTAAGACAAGGTAATATTCTTTAAAGTAATAAATTAGTAGCAGGACAATTGATGCGCTGTGATTACCCATTGGAATGCTAAAATAGTGTGAAACATCACTTTGATTCAAATGTTTAACAAAATACTGTACAGTTTCAACATCCTAGTATACACATTCCTGTCCTGTTTGAAACTGTGGATTATGCTATAATCACACTTTACACCTGAGGGATTACAGGCTTTTGTCCACCAAATAAGTATGCAGCATTTTACCTTTAAACGTCCAGATATGTAATACTGACCAAAATTCATAAAGGTTTTCCCCTAATGCTGCCAAACCTCTTAATCTCCCACCTAACCTGCAGACCAGACAAGAACTTAAAACACTGTTGGAACATAAGAAATAGGGCTGCAACTAATGATCATTTGTATTATTAATTAATGTGCAGAGTATTTCTTCGATTAATGAAATTATAGGTTTTTTTTAATAAAATGTCAGAAAAAAATAAAATAAAAAATTGTTCCAGACTCCAACGTGATGTCTTATAATATCAAAATGTTATTCCAATCAACAATCCAGAACACAAAGGACTAAAATAACTATTCAATTATCAAAATGATTGCCAATTAATTTTAATGTTGGTCAACTAATTGTATAAACTACTAATCTGTGTCATTACATTACAGTCAATTAACAGACGCTTTTATCCAAAGTGAAGTAGTACTTCTTGAAGAGGTGGGTTTTCAGGCTGCGTCGAAAGATGGACAGCGACTCTGCTGTCCTGACATCATCTGTGTAGCATTAAATGTGCTTTATAATTTCAATGTCAATCTGCCCGTCATTGCTTGATATATTACTGTACGGCAAAAATATTGCCCTGATGGTGGTGCTAGAGGAAAGGTTTATCCTCATATAGTATGTAAATGGTTTCTAATCTTACTTTGTAAAACCTTGTTTTTATATTTGGACATTTTGAGTCATACATTTTTACTTATTCTAGGTGTGGCCGGCCATAAATTGGTGACAAAAGCCCAGTGAAGTTACAGCAACAACTTGAGAGATCAGTAAAAAAAAAAAAAAAAAAAGAATAATGAAGCCAGGAATGTAGTAAACACTGGTTAATGATCATATTTTTCATTGTTTTCATAAAAAATGTTGATGGTCAGAACTCACAATTTTCAGTCACAGATTTCATTGGCTTAAATTGGCTTCATGAAAACCTCTGCCTCAGGCTAGGAGATATGTCTTGGTAGTAGAGAAACCAGACAACAAGATGAATGACACATGTTGAGGTATGAGTTTGCGGAGGAGAGAAGGATAAGTAATAGTCTACAATTCTTAGCCTCCGGCCGTGACGCCCAGTGGCTTTAAATCCACAGGATTTGAATAAACTGTGAAGCATGTACTCTCTTTGCTGACCACTAGAGAGCATGCACACACTGTGCCACTAAAATCTGGGTAACGATCGGAACCTGCTATCACAGTAGCTGTAGAATGGAAAAGCAATAAACAAATGACAATGATACACCTAACAATGTTGCAAATGGCTTTACATAGAAATGGGAGCACACAACATGCAAAGGGAAAGACAAAGTGAAAACGCACAGTGAAATATTAGAGAACACGTGGATACAAATCATTTATAGAAAAATCTGTCAAGTCAATTAAATAGTACTACATTACACATCTCCAATGATTTTACTGTGCAGCATAAAACACCCTCTAACTTTAGATCATTAATTTAAACAAGAGAGGAGCTCTGCTATGTCTGTCAAAGACATATTGATTGAGCGATCCCAAAAGGAAATTGCACTGTCAGCCAAATCAACGAGAATCACAACATAAAGAAAAAGAAGTAACGACAACAAAAATAACTAAAATCGTAACTGGAAACTGGATTACAATGTAGTGTAACGCAATCAATGCAAACATGTGTAACTCTTTGATTGTAATGTATCTTAATCCAATTAGGATATGACAGAGTAAAGTGTTTATGATTAAGATTTAGTTCTTTTTGCATATGTGACCGAGTATCGTGCTGAGCTTTACGGTAGTCCCACAACAAAAGGACACTTTCGGTGATCGCTCAACTAAAACTCACCTGTTCTGTCCCAGTCTGACATGCCCATGCCTGTCGCTGTGTTGTCTGAAATCGACAACCACACACGCGTACACACGCGTACACACACACGCACGCACGCACGCACGCACGCACGCACGCGCACGCACGCACGCACGCACGCACGCACGCACACACACACACACACACACACACACACACACACACACACACACACACACACACACACACACACACACACACACGCACCGCTGTGAACCCTCCTACCGGCAGCCAGATGGGGCTGGCTTTTATGCGGAAGTTTCAGTTCCGCTCTCTCCAGTTTGACTTCGAAACTGAGAACAGACGGACTAAAGTCACGCTTCTCTCTGCACACCAGACCCGGCTTCACAACGCAAGGTGAGTTTATCTGACAAGTCCTTTTTAAATAATGAGACAGGTTATGGCTCCATTTGTTTTATTTTACTGCTACATGTGCCCGTTACAAAGACCATACAGAATGTGCATCGAAATTTGTAGCAATAACTTCACAACACGTAAACAATTTGCTATACTGCTCCTAACAGTGACACTGTTTGTTTTACTGACAAGCAACAAGTGGGATAAAAGTATATCAGAATAGTGCACTAATAATGTCTGACATGTGATTTATGTCACACCCACTGAGGCAACCAAAGGCACATTAAGATTCAGGTTCCGTGAGAACCATGCGGGATTTCACACACTCTAAGAAATGGCCCTTAAAGTAAACACACGATTGAAGACGACCTGGGTATTAATCACTTTGTCCCAGGATGACAACAACTGAAGCTATACCTTATGTTAGATAATTACTCCTAGAAGGTATATTATATTGTATGGTCTTGAAACACTTCAATGAATAAAAAGTAGGCATTTGAAAAGTAGACACTGAATGTAAGAATGGGTCACCTGTTAGAACAAACGTGTAATCAGCCAGTGTACAAAAAGTGTCCCATAAAATCAGGTTGGAACAAGTTGTCTTTCTGATACTTGATAAGCCAAAGACATTGAATACATTTTACTGTCAACTGTTTTCTTAAGGTCTTTTCATAGTCTAACAAAAAGTGTACATATATTGTTATTTATTCATATGGAATATAATTTTGACATTGACACATAATAATGTAATAGATGTCATTGACAGTAGACTGGTGAGGTACAGCGGGCCTACACTCTAAAGCATACTGCACTCTGTGAGTCAACATGTCCTGTAATGATGTCCCCAGGCAACACTGTCCCATGTAGCATTGTGAAATGAGCATGATGTCGGAAACTCTCAACAGACAACAGGCACATCCCAATATTACTAAAGGTTACCTGAAGGAAACAGCTGTATTTTGACGCATGCAGTGCAGAGAGCATTGAGGTCAGGCTAGTGAATGGCACTTACATTCGACCCTGTTGATCCTTGTTTGATTTTTTTTAATAGTTTTAATATTTAAAGAAAGTGTTTCTTATTCAACCACGACTAGGAAGTGTCCCCAGATTTTAACACAAATACCCCCCCACCCCCCCAAAAAAACATTACACGTCATATTAACTGTAAATTCAACAACATCTAAATTCAGTATCACACTATTTTAATAATCTACCTGCTAATTTGATCAGGCAAGTTAAAATAACTTCCAAAAAAATGCATAAATGTCTGACAGTAGATAACTTCAGAGGGTCCCATTTGTGCTGTTCTAACAGTGTTGTGTTTTAATCTTGCTTTTGATGTGAATGGGCTGAAATATTAAGTACAATAGTGTGCCATTATGACAGGAGCTTGAAAGATAAGGCCCGAGTGGAACGTAACCAGAATTATGTCTGAACTAGTGGAAGGGTTGAAGTGATTGCTGCTGATAAAATGCTTGTGCAGAGCTCAACTGTTGTCCTCAGTTTGGGAACACTGAAAGGTGTGTCTGCTCGTGTCTATGCATGATATCATTAGGGATTGCAAAACAAGTTTGAGCATGAGACCTAATGTTTGTTCTTTCCATATTAGGAAAAAGAAACGCTTCTGATATGCAGGTATGACTTGAGCCTGATCCAGATTCCACCATCAACATTCATGTAGACTGAGATGTGAAATACTGACAGAGCTATTCAACCCTGTGTATTCCTCAAGGGTGTAATAACAATGGGAGCATGTCGTCAAGCCACGACTTTTGGCTCAAAGATCTTTGAATACAACTTCCAGTTTGTATGTCCATTGTGTCTTGTGTCCCCTCAGAAAAGTACTTGGTGTAGACTCAAATGACAACATGACACAATCATCAGTTGAGTTTCTTTATATTGAGATCAAAACATCAGGTGCTTTCATTTTCTTTATGTATTGTTGGTGAAACATTATAAATATGCGTTCATTATCACTATTTTAGTTATTCAAGGATGTTTCTCAAATAATGCTGCAATCTGATGAGTTTAACATTGTCATGGTCACAATGAATGGACAATACAAGTCTTGTAATTTCCTTAAAAATACACTACTTGGCTCACCTCCACCCTTGGTCACCTTGAAGAAGAAGACAGCTGACTTTAATTGGTTGCTTTCTTATTATAGACCTGCATTCTGCCCCTGTGCACGTGTGTGTTTGTGTTTAGTTCGAAGGAGTTTTGTATAAATAGTAGAGCTCTGTGCTTTCACACGTGATTTCATTTCTATCTCCCCACACCCTTTGGTGGCTCCATTGATGGCCTCTTTAAAGAGCCTGTTCCCCTCCAGGCGTGATGGTGAAACAGTGTGCAGGCCAACTGTCTGGTTTGATGTGTGTCTGGTACAGTTAACCAGGTGACGGGCTACAGCAGGTGGTGCTGTGTCCCTGAGGGAATTGGTGACGGCAGCATGACTTACAACCACAAAATGACATTCCTCTGAGATGACAAGGCATTATTGTTCATGCAATACTTATCAGGAAAGTATGTTGTCTCTGCACTGCCCATCACACGAATGTGGGAATATTTCTTCCTTTTTTTTTCTTGTGCTTCTTTTTCAAGGCAGGCATTGAAACATTTAATTGCTTAATTTAATAAGTCACATGCACACATGTTCTTTCAGCCATTGATTGCACTGATGAAGTAACATCCTGTTCACCACAGCCAGAAATGAAAGAGCAGATTCTCAAATGTCTGTCATTTGCTTTGCAGTTTAAAAGTCGTAAGTTCAACACCAAATGAAACCCCTCTGTTCACCACCAGTCCCTTTACTGTCTTTACTGAAACACCTTTAGTTCATTACATCAGAACTATGAGTCTTAGCTTTCCCAGGTTCTCAGTTTCTCTCCACAGTACACCCTGATAGCAACTAACAATGCACCCGTCTGTTCAGAGTTAGACTCAGCTTTGCTTCTACATTTCCCCCTTTTCCATATAATTGCAAAGCACTGTATGTGACATATGATGAATGTGGGTTAGCCTTTGATGTCACGTTTTCATGTCAACATACACCCTTCCTGTTGGGCAGGGCAAAGGTGATATATTTCAACGTGGTTTGTGTTTTTTCCAAACGTGTGCACAGAGGCCCACAGTCACACAGACCGATTCACTACAGCCTGTCAGATGAATACTCATACCAGATTAAAGTATTCTGCAAATATGATATACCAATTTCCTCAATCATTAAACTAATAAATGTAATATTATACTAAATCTTAACATGTGACTGTACTTAACCTCAGTCTTGCTTCCAGTAAATAGCTTGCAGCTTCAATTTTTCAAGGGAAAAGGAATGCATGACAGGCAGGGCTTAAACCAGTGAAACTCAATAGTGCATGAAATATTGCTCTGCACCAAATCGTCTTTGTTTGCTGGAACTGTCCTTTTGATTTGAATGCACACATGTATAATCGGGATATGGTATTTGTATGAGGTAATGTGGTAGATGATGGTGCATTTAGATGTTGAAACGCAAATCAAACTTGCTCTCTAATGAGACGTTGCGTTGGCAGCTGAGCTCTATCGAGTCTCCGGCCGTCCAGGGTGTGTCAGGCCTTTGCCCCAGCAGCACCACCACTGCCTGAGGGAAAGGCTAATGCTCACTCTGTTTGGGATTAACTGGGGTTTTAGCAGGACTTGAATTCTTAGGAGATATTTCATATCAAGGTTTCAATCTCCTAATCCCAATTTCTCAACTCCAGGAATGAGTGTTAAGGATATATTCTAACTATTCGCTACACCATGTCTTACTTGGAAGAGGAAAACCAGAAAAACTGTTTCTTTGCCTCCCAATGGCTGATTTTGTTTTTTAAATGCTTTACTTGTCCCTGGCTTAATTGTTAAACCTCCTGTGTGTTAGTATGGTGTACAGTATCTCCATGAAATCAGATTATTTTTTAATGTAGGTGTGCTCAGTCTACCTTTTTTATTTTTCAAAAGCAGTTGGTTCAGTGAAAAGACTCTGAGATCAGAGGTCCAAAGTGCAGCTCCAGAGTCGCTGATCTGATTCTTTTAAGGTAAACAAAGGACAGTCAGTACTCGTGTGCTATAAATATCCCTGACTCGTTTCTTAATACTGTGGCTTACTTCTGATTCACTGGAGGATGTGCATCAACAGCATTCAATGCTTAGTTACCACTAAAAGTTGTTTTTTTTAAAGTCCAAAATGTTTGGTGGCAATAGATGTATGCTTTTACATATTTTTTCAAATGAACATGGGAGAGTGAACTAATCCATTCTGAGGTGTAACTCTTTGACACCCTGTTTCATTATTAATCCTGCAATGCACACGTCACTAAAGGTTATGTCTTACGTCTTTGTTTGCAAGTCCAGCGTACCCGTCCACTATATACTGTATATGATATATTACAGACTCACTATCACCCTCATTGCAGATGGAATAGGGCCAGGGACCTGCTCTATAGCTGTCAGCAGAGAGCTATGGGCTTCAGTAGAGGACTATAGAAAGACTGTTGTACTTGAATAGATGGCTTGTGACTGTGACAGTAGCCCCAACAGGTCTGGTGAAATGTTACTGGATGAAAAAAATAAAATAATGAATATCCTTTACTGCGTTAATAGTTTTCATAGCACACAGTGGTGGACAACAATTAATGGCGTACCTTTAATCTCATCAGAAGAATGCTCCTATTTGGGTTTAGGTACAATATGCAGCAATCTTTTCTAAATGCAAGTTGTTGGTTGCACAACATTTAAATGTTGTGTGATACCCAGTTTGTTTACATCCTCGTTTTCCTGTTATTCTCTTCTTGTTTTTCCTAATGTTTCTTGTGGCTGTGGCATTTGTTCTGTCTCTTGGTGGATTATGCCCCTATTAACATCAAGTGTAAAATGTCTCCGCCTCTGTCTCTAGGTGAATCATGAGCAGCAGCTACAGTGTCTCCCTGGCTGGCCCTGCCCCCTGGGGCTTCAGACTGCAAGGAGGGAAGGACTTCTGTATGCCCCTCACCATCTCACGGGTGAGTGGAACACATACACACAACACTTATGCGGCCTTCACTCCATGACAGTCACCTCTGAGGAATGCTGTCCATGCACACTATGCCATTTGTCTAGTCAGTGATGAAAGTGTGTGTGTCGTCCATCTCCTGTGTGACACTCATTGCTGGATTTAGCCACCTTTCGTAACAGCTCATGGCCTCTGTCACTCAGTCCCCCACGTTCATAACCTACCGCCCGTAAAGGCTATGACTAATTGTCATAATAGTGTTACATAACCGAACCAT
Source organism: Cebidichthys violaceus (assembly GCF_023349555.1). Classification (NCBI taxonomy): domain Eukaryota; kingdom Metazoa; phylum Chordata; class Actinopteri; order Perciformes; family Stichaeidae; genus Cebidichthys; species Cebidichthys violaceus. The sequence continues at coordinate 8,651,812 of NW_027176285.1, forward strand.
AACCACAGTATCCGTCAATTTTAAAAACTCCCTTGAATTTCTCTGACGGTCATTCAGGATATTTTGGAGGATTAAGCTGATGGCTGTTAACGACTGCTGCTGTCATTTTGGTCATTCAGCTGAGGGATGGTGCTAACTGTCCGGGCTTTTCTCCCTGGCATTAGTCCTGATGCGAAGCACAGGAAACTATGTTTAGTGGATCTGCTATTGGAACATCAGAACCTGTCCCTAAATGGCCAAAAAGCCACAGCGGTTCTGTAATAACTATTTGGACTTTGGGCCACATAAACTGAAACTGGGATTGAACTGGTTGACCAGGTTCTGTTGAGTCCCCAGCAGGGAGAAGGACTGCTGGACTGGAGGGCCCACTGATGGAGAAATAGGCCTGTTTATGAGACGGGTCCAGCCAGGTGTAAGGGCCTTCTGTGCAAAACACTGTGATTGTTGCACAAATTACAAGAAGTCTGTAGTGCAGTTTACTATTAGTCTGTCAAGTCTTTTTCAAGGGTATCTGAAGTGTCTCAATTCTATTGACATGGCTTCTTGTCAAAAAGGATTAAAAGAAGACAGCTTGTCCTCTACTAGCGCAGTCTGTACTTTGACAACAACTCTTGAGTGCTGCAGAATGAGCCGTGTTATTCAGTTCATGCTGCTTCCTGTTATGTAATTGTTATCTCCATGTCGTGACCAAGGTCAGTGACTCTGTTTATTTGTTGTTGGCAGGATCAGTTACAGAAGTTTGAATGTTTGTATGGAGAGAAGTGACTTTTCTCAAGAGCAAACCTGCATGGCTGCTCAGACTATTTTTATGTCTTGCCACAATGATAATAATGGAATGAAGGACGTTATGTTGTCATACTGGTATGTAGCTGTCAGTAGACATCTTGTTGTCATATCACAAAATAATATGCAAATGAAGCACCTCAACTCTTGTCACCTGATTAGATGTGGGAGCAAGTTTTATCTGTAAGTCTACATATAAATAGAAAACCTCCAAGTATTTCCGTAGAGGAAGAGGAAAACAAAATCAGCATCAAATTGGCCATTTTGCCTCTGTTGCCCTTTCAGTTTTGGCATCGGCTGTTAAAGAAACACAAGACCAACATCTGCTTAAAATCCCCTCCACTTTTAACAGCTCAATGTAATTTCACTAGGAATTCTTAAGGGAGTACAAGAGTGCACTGACCCAAATTTCACACAGCATTTTTACTATTTAGACTTGAATATGTACTCGTTTTCATATCAGGTAAGACAATGTTTTTGAGTTTATATGGTGAAATATTCTTACTACACTACATAAAACCCACACGAAAAGTGAGAAGCAGATGGTCACCTGACACCTGATTGTAATATTTATATAGGTATGTAGCTAGTTTAAAATAAAAGAAAGACGGGTGAGTTTTGAAGAATGTCCAAAAAGCCTAACGGAAGCCTTGAATCTGTTAAAATCATGCATGTGATGTGGTAGTTTTGATTATTTCTTTCCACAAACGCGTTGAATTCACCTCCTGCGTTCACCAGCAGTCCTGTGTGGAGTCACCAGTGGTCTGGAGCATGCCTCGGTACTGCTAAGCCAAACAACATGGCTCTCACAGCTTTTCACTCCATTGCGTTCTAGGTTTGTGTCATTCCTGTGACATATTTTCATCCCAGCGCATGACCAGTGAATGGCACCATAAATGGCTCAGATTACTTGTTGTTGTCCAGGCGCCAGGAATAAGACCCCCTTTTGTCTGTTTATCTTCCAAATCCTAATGTCACATAGGGCACAGCCAACAGAACGCGTCCTGGACATGTGCTCTTTGTAGTAAAGCTAAAAAGTGTATTCATTTTCATACATGCATTTCCTTAAAACTGATAGATTGTATCTGTATCTGTAATCTAAGTTAAAGGAGTAACAGTATTTACAAAGGGAGGAGTAAGTGAGCAGAATGTATATACATGGAAACATCTGCCAACAGCTTAACAATTACTTCAGTTCATTCATTAGCTGAGGGACGAGGAAGTTGTTTAGATCATTTGCTTATTTTAAGGTTCATTAGAGACCCACAATGCTAATTAGACCGACTTTGCAGGAAAGAATATTCGTTCACATTAAAGCTTTTATTTATTTATGGATGGGATTGCTATGGAATAATGATGTAATGACTTAACATATCCTTACCATATGTAACTAATCCAAAGATTACATACACTACAGTACTGTGTATCCTTTTTTAGGAATATTTGGCTTTGGCTTAGAAATAACATTAAATCAAAGTATGAGGTGGAGTACATATCATAAGTCATATGCATAGTGTAATATTGAGTCAGGATGTTTGTTAAAACTGAGACCACCCGATAATGTAAGGATGACTTATGAAGGAAGTCCCCAGTTACGTTCTTTCCGTCATCATCTGTGGTTATTCCAGCTCCTTTTTTAGGCATTTCTTGACAGGTTTCCGCATGGGAAAGACTTCAATTATGTTTGCATTGCTTATGAAACAGCAGAACAGGCCTAGTCAAAAGACAAAGCATAACACTAGAGTGGCTGAAATCTATTCACACAGTAATTTGAGTTTTGAGTTGAGAAACAGTTTGGTTTTAAATTCATTGGCCATTATTCTAATAATAACATATTATGTAAGAATAGTTCATCAGAACTAAACCTAAAGAATAACTGGTTACAAAAGTTCAGCTGGGGCTCAGCACAGAAAAATGTCCCCCCTTTTCCCGTTGACCCCTCACTTCCCTCCCTTGTCTTTTGTGTCCTTTGGATTGTTGTTTTAGTGGCATGCGATACTTTGAGTGAACGTTATACGAACTAATTTTAGCTCTGTGTTGGCAGTGGGCTTTAGGCTTCCAGATTTGTTCTTTTTCAAGCACCTCCATTATGTGTTAATATGTTGAGGCTACTTTCGCTCTCAAAGAAGAGGAATGTGATGAAGTAGTGTGTCAGGGCAACCAAGATCAACATCAGGGGTAAAAGGTGTTCTTTGTGCATTCATTTTAGGAGAGGAGGATCCAATAGAGGCCCTCGTTGGCTAGCTGGAAAATATTATTAGCTAAATAAATAATGTTATATCTGCTAAGTATATATTTATTATAATATATAATAGTATATTGAGTTAATTATTAGAGCTAAGTGAACCAAAACCTTCATGAGATGTGCTTGGTGGGTTTCCAATGAGAAACTGAGACAGCTGTTGTTAATTTTTCAAATATTACTTCAATTTGAAACACCCTCTACTACGCAGATTGATCTAATTTGTAAACGTATTACTTTCTCACCAGTCGTTCACATTGTCGCTGTATACATCCAGCATGTGCTAAACTTGAAAGGTTGACCAAAACTGCACTTTAACACTCTCTACGCAAACAAGTGCAACCAAGTTAGATTTGTGGAGCCAACAGTTCAGATCTCGTTTGGGAACATGTACCATTTAACAGCTCAAAACCATGTTGTATTGTTTCTGACACCTTATTGTGGATTTACATCCACATGCAAACCAAAAGACACCATTTGTATGTGCTTTGACTGAATAGGTTGCACAGTCAGGTTATTTGAATAGTAAGAAAGGGTTCATGTTGAGTATTAGATGTTACAACGGTATGTGATAAGCAAGTAATGGAATCGCTGCAATTAGAGGATATCTGTCCGTTTTTTTGTCATTGATTTAAAGTTAATTCTGCAAGAAGTTTGTAACTTGTGTAACTCATTGGATAAAGAATAATCTCCCTGACATTGAGACTTGATTCAGCTCAGATCCAGAAAAAATAAAACCAGACAGTGAAAAAACTCCCCTGGCATTTCAGGAAACTATTGAGACAGATAACTTGTGGCCTGTGCTGCATAGCTGTCATACAGTTTGTCTGTATTTTTTATCTGCCTCTTGTATGAAAGTCTCTTGAGGTTTTTTTTACATGGAAAATTCAATCGAAACCAGTGAAGTTCATCCCGTATTTCATAGCCTTGTGAGTGTACGCTTCACAAGGCATATTTAATAATCTATGATTTTATGCAGGGTCGTAAAGATGTGTTCAGGTTACATATGGGTTTAGTAGAAAACAGTTATCTGAAGTTTGTGTTTGATCCCAGTTTGATCTCCCTGGTGTCTGTCTGGAGTTCTATTGAGGCATCTGCTTTCAATCTCCCTAATGCTATATGGCAGAGCTATAAAGAATAACCAAGCTGTCTCTTCATTTTGATTTAGATTACTCACACTATTTTCTTTTCGTTTTGATAAAAGGTATTTTGAGCAACAATCTTTTTCTCAGTTTGAGAAGAGAGAGGAATGAGCCCATATGCTGTAAATTCAAAGACACTATGGACCACTGCACATGATCTGTCTTCACTACTATCACTATGTTTTAAAGTCTGTTGGATGTAAAGACATCACCGACAGTGATAGTGCATAATAACAGGCATCCGATGTTATAAAGCATTGTAAAGTGCTTTGCACAGCTCTCTGGATTGCAACATAAATGCAATCCATTTAACATTTACCACAGTCGCACAATCATCATGTGCCAAAATACGTGTTGTAATTCCTGTCAATCACTTATGTTATGGTACCTGTGTTGTCAGCTTTTAAAAAGCATGCTGAACTGTATATTCAGCATAGAATGGTGTGGTAGTCTTTTTGTGTCAGTCCAGTCATTAAAACTTTATATAGCCAGAACATTTCAACACTTAACAATCATTATGCTTTTTGGCTGAAACCAAAAAAAAGCCCAATTCAAACCCCACAGGAGAGTCGAATGAATCATGGATGCAGGTGGAAACCAGCACTTGCACTTGGCTCAAGCCCCAACACCGACTAACAGCCTTTTCATATCATCTGCCTCAGCAGCGCTAGTCAGCCGGGTTTGTTTCTGACCTGACTAAAGAGCATTCAGTATTCAGTGAGGGGTTGGTACTGCTTTGTGTTGTTTTGTTTGCGTTGTCATGGCGATTTGACCAAGCGCTCGTACGTAGGTCCGCTTGGCATCTCGTGTTTTTCAGCGGCCGGATTGATGCAGTAAGAGACTGGGGTCAAACCATGACAACCACGGGTCTACCTCTGCTCAAGTGCCCTTAATTGCGATGTTTGGCTTGGAGTTCTTGCCGCTTGGTCCCCTCCCAACTTCTGTATTCCACCTACTTCTCATCTCTCTACCTCTTTATTGTTTGAATAATTTATGCAAGGTGTTGCAGGTGTGCAAGCGTTAAAGAGAAGACAATAAACTGTACTTTATGGCTTTTGCTTGTGCTAGCCCAGCAGGTTGCCGTGCGCTGTACTAATGTTCTCTTCACAGATTCATCCCAGAGATTCTGCAGGGTAAACTATTTCTTTTTAATGAGCTTTACAGGTTGAATGTACAGTCCTGCCAGTTCTGTGAGTCAATCTGCTTTAGCCTTGTGTGTTTGTGATGACCTAATGTTAGGCCCAAGTCTTTTCCATATAAGGTTCTCTATCTTAGTCTACCCTATACAGACATGACATGCTTCTCCCAGGCCTTCAGCCTTCACCACAAGACACTTCCTGTAACATGACTTCTCAAAAGTGAAATGACCACAGCCTTACTTACTCAGTAATTTCACTGAAGTCAGGAAGTTACACCAGCATGGAAGGTGATTAGTATCCCAGTAGTGCTGAAGTGTTATCTCATATATGTTACCTTACCGTAAATGTTTTAGGCTTCTTCTCCCTTATAGAGTTTTGTGTGGAATTTAAAATGTTTAACGAAACACTGTAAATCAGTGGTTTGAAAGTACAGCATTGATCTGAAGAATTCCAGTATAATAGGAGGTTTGGCAGCAGCCTTCTCCACTGAACAGAAACCATCTCCAGAGAGGCACTGTAGGTCATAAATTCTGCCATATCAACTACTTAACAAAGCTGCTTTCTCTCCAAATAGAACCTCTGTCTTGTTTTCACCAATAATGGCTCTTATAGAATGTTTTATTTTTCTTTATTCATTTATTGCCTTACTGAGGATAAGCTGATTCCTGAGTAAACATCTAAATCTTAACAGATTTTGGAACGAACCAATTTTCTTTTCAGCTTTTATGACTGTTTTTGATTACGGCTGTATAATAGATGAATTGAAGACACATGGAAGCAATGGACTGTTTTTAGGCTTCTGCTCCACTTCTTGTGTTTTTATAGTAAAGTCTGGTACCAAATCCCTCTAAATGTCTCTTCATCTCTTTAAAATTGTTAATGTGAATATGCTATTCCTCCACAAAGACCATTTTTTACCAGCAATAAATAAAGAGGCCGTTTAGCTCGTAATATCATAATCTCCACTGAGGATTTGTCGTAAGCATTTAGATATATCTCCCAAGTATTGAGCAATATGCTGTATTCAAGCTACATTTGTAGGAGCAGAGGAACATGTGTTGTTGGGAAGAACTAGTCATTACCAGTAACTGCAGTGCAGTAAAATCAGCAGCGTGGAGAGGACCACAGCAGCACAGCAGCCACACCATTATGTGGCTGAAATCCCATTCATGTAAGCGCAGTTGGAAAGACACTTCATTCAATCAGAGACGTCCTTCTTCTTACCTTTTTAAATGAAACTTTTTGACTTGTGTGAAACTGCCTTGGATGACGTCTTTTTTTGGACAATATTTGTTGCTGAAACATCCTCTTCTTCTCTCTTGAGAGATCTGGAGTAGAACATCCAAAAGTTCCAGTTCATTACTTATCTTCTCTTCGTCACGAGTGCTTCAGACCTCTCTTGATTTATATTTATAGACTGTGGATGCCAGAAATTCCTACTGTAACATCTATTTGCTTTGTATCCATGTGAGAAAGACAGTGTTTGACTGTAAGAAGTTGGGATTTATAAAGTGCTCTCTGTTCACCGCAGACTACAGCATTTAACATTGTTAACCGCATATAAAACCATATTTTTTGTGTGAGAATGTTACAGGAGTCTTCTCTTCCCTTCATGTCTGGAAATAGTGTTTGAGGAGTTGCCATATATAGAGCTGTATAGTATTGTCTTTTTTCACATCCCTACAAGGAGAGATCTTCAGATCTCCTTCTCTCTCTCTCTCTCTCTCTCTCTCTCTCTCTCTCTCTCTCTCCTCTCTCTCTCTCTCTCTCTCTCTCTCTCTCTCTCTCTCCTCTCTCTCCTCTCTCTCTCTCTCTCTCTTCCTCTCTAACAAACACGCACACACAGAGGGAGACACAGGGAGATTGAGAGAGAAGACTCTTATGTTCATTCATCAATCCAGCAGGTCATTTTCTGCCATTGACCTCTGGAGCTGTCTAGTAGAAGAGGCAGCACATGCCAGTGATCTCTGAAGAGTGCTTACACTCTGCGTTTAGGAGTAATGAGTTATTTTACTGAAAGTAAATGAGTCAGGACGGACTCATGTGGCAGGTGTGTCTATGAGTCTGTGAGTGAGTCAGTTGAAGCTGCGCTCATGCCTGCTTAGTGAGTACCCTGCCCTTTTGTGAGCAACACTTAGCATGTGGCTGCACTATAGGTTTCCTGGATGTTGGTATGCATACATCAGCCTCAGCTATGCATTCTACACTTCCTGCTACTGATCTACTTGATAATGACACAAGGAAAGCACGGCTCCAGAAAAAAGTGTGTCGGTCACCGCCACTGTCACTTCCTCATTCTTTCCCCCCCTCTCTCCCGCCCAGTCTTTCCCCCCATTTCACTATGAATGTTAACACAATGGCACATTCTTTACGTCTCATTGGCTCTTTTTTTAAAGCTAAAGAGGAAGTCTTTTCAGAGTTAGTTAACCTGAATGCATTCTTCAGCAATAGGGAGAGGAAATACCTTGAGTTTCAATTCATCACGCTTCATGCCCTCTTCATTATACTCTTCTGTCTCTCAACACATTCATCTCACCTGAGCTGTTACCTCACGTGCACAAGTGTGCTTCCCATGTCCTTATTTGAAGTATTTAGTAAGTTCACGTCACACTGCTGGGAGATTACATAGAGATATGACCCTAACAAAAGCAGCATAATAGAATAAGCTCACAGAGTTCTGTTCTGTTCCAGCATGATTGCAGGTTACAGGTTTTGAGTGCGCTCAGTGCGTAATCACTGGTCAAACACCACACCTGGTAGAGAGTCACCCCAGCGTCATGGTTTTAATACGTTACTTCCTGCGTGTGTAATGCAAGTCTCAGCATGGTGAAAAGGGGTAGAAGATCTGATAAATCTTAATCTTACTTTACGCTGCTCCCTGGTAGAAAGACAGTTGTCGACATTTAAGCTTTTAAGCCGTTGCCTCCATAGTTGGAGTCAAAAGTACGAAGTATTAACTGGTTCCACCTCTCAAAATGAGGAGGCTTTTTACATTTCCCATATTAATAGTATTAAGCTTTAATTTGCTTTGAAAAATACTTAAAACTCAGGTTTCTGTTTAATTTATAATACATTTATAGAGTTTGCAATACATAGATACCAGTTTACTCAATATACAAAGGCTAAGAGTGTGTGATTGGGAGGCTGGGTTGGGACAAGAGGTGGAGCCATAAGCTCCCAAAGGAAAACCTGCTTCAGAGCAAACAAACTGTGCTCCAGCACCTTTCAGCACCACAATAACAGATGAAGCACACGGCAAAGGAAACCCTGCGTGGCTTCAAGTCTCTGAATTCCATTAAGACACCCAGCAAAAGCAGTGGATGTGGCCCCCTTAAAACATCTAAAGAGGAGATCTGAAGATTACAACTCACCAAAACTATATATATATATATATATTTAATCTGACAGCTTGAAACGACACCCCGTGATGCCGTAATCATTAGCAGTGGTGCTCTTTCAAAGTGCTGAATACAGCACATAAATATGTGTTAATGAGAAATATTCAGTTTTTAACTTCTAACTATATTTACTATATTATTATTATACATATACTATCAATTTACACGCCTGTGGTGTCAGAGAAAAGTAAATATGTTGGTGTTGCCTTTATACACAACTGAATGCTTCCATTCTTATGATAAGTATCGACTGAAGTGCTCTATTGGTATCTGTATCACTTTAAGGGTAGTGGAATTGGAACTGGTATTGTCACTTTTTAAACGATACCCAGCCTTAGTGAATACTCTTTGTTTGGTGCAAAATGATCAATGGCTTCTTTTAAACAAAAATGTCTTTGTGTTTCGTTGCAGCTGACTGATGGAGGCAAAGCAGCCAGAGCCAATATGAGTGTTGGAGACATCATTCTGTCCATTAATGGCGTTTCCACAAACGGCATGAATCACCTCGAGGCCCAGAACAAGATTAAGGCCTGCACAGGCAATCTCAGCCTCAATCTACAGAGGTAACAGTTGCACACATGCATGCACACATGCATGCACACATGAGCGCACATTTTCTACAACATAATCTATGGATTTCCTCACTCAGCAATGGAATGCATACTTTGTTGATTTTGCCAACCAGTGTGTATTTACTGTAAGCCTGTTTAAAGAACTTGTCCAGATCCAAGAGTTTCCGTACTGTAGTGTGTATTTGAAGATACTTTTCACATTATTATTATTGTACAGACTAACAAAAATATCAGTTTGATTGTCATGTTTGTTTTATTTGTGCTCCTTATTATTTGAAACAGATGAACTCCCGTTGTGCTTATTTAAAACACATCAGTGTTTCTGCCACAGCAGATGCTACTGTAGCTACACGAAGTTTGGAACGTTAAAAAGACTGAATGAATTAAGCTTGATGTTTCTTGCATGGTTTATGTATCTTGTCATCTCCATTATAGTTGGACAACTTTGGCTAGCAGGCATGATATTGGAATTATAGTGATTCCCTTGTGTTCTGAAAGGTTCATTTTAAGACAAAGCAATTGTACAGTTTACAGTGTAGCATCACACATTGGACTGAAACACATTTAATGTAAATCAATAGAATTGAGTTAAGTTCCAGTTACACTGTGGGACCAAGATATTGACATTGGATCTCCAGACTTTAATGCCTCATCAGAAACTGACTGCATATAATGCTACACTGCACACACACATTTACATTATTATTTATTTTATGACGGTGAGGTTCTTTATAACACATAATCTGTAAAAGTCCTCAGATCAGTTTTTGTCTGGTTAAGCTGAGTTCATGAACTGCTCCTCTGCTTCTCCCATTAGACAAAAAGAAGACCCTGGTATTCTGGGGCCTTTGGGTATATTAAAGCTGTAGTGCAGTGCGGGGAGCACTGTCCATGAAAGTTCCCTTATATAGCGCTCCATTAAGCCGTAATACGTGCTTCAAAGAAAGGAAAACCGGGTTTCAACTGAGGTTGCCATTAAATTTGTCCACCAAGGAAAGGTTTCAGGCCAAACTACTTATATATAGTCCATGCACAGGAAGGTCTTGAGTTGGTTTTGTAGAACAAGAAATAGTTCAAACTCAACACTACTTTTCACAGGCAGCAGTGCATGTCCAAGATCAGTTCACTTAGCTCGGAACTTGCTACAAACCGCAACAAGCTGTGCATTATTTTTTTCTTAAAGAAGATCAATCAAAACAAACGAGGAATGCCTTTTAATGAATTTTAGCCAAACATTTCCTGCAGCCAAGCAAAAAGTTTAGTGTCGAACACAAATACATAGAGGCGAAGCACGCGCACTCTCCAAGCTGCACAACATGTTGACAGAAAAACTCAAAGCCTGGTTTGCATGTCCTGTCATTCCATCACCGCATCAAACGAGAAAGAAGCCTCTTTGCTCTAAACGTGGGAAAATAGTCCTAAAATAGCCCTGTACCACAGCTGCATGTAATCTACTGAGGGTAATGGCTGCACAATGAAACTTCAAACATTCTGGCCTCACAGGGCATGTTACTACAATTAAAATCACCCTGTAGGCAACAAAGGTTTCCTTGTTACAAATGATACATTATTGTAGTTTTTAGAGGATGGTTTGCTTGATGTTGATATGGCATTTCTTTATTCAGTGACACAGAAAGAAGAAACAACACCTTACTGTGTGTATACACATCTCATTTCTGTATTCAAATGATTTAAATTGGGTACTTTTTACTTGGGATTTGAGAGTTAAATATATTATATTAGTGCAAAGAAGGTTGAACAGTCGCAGTGACTATTATGCTTTTGTCTTCTAAAAATCTAAAGCTCAGTATAACACATGTATTACTTTCAAAAGTAATACACTTTCTCCTTCCATGTTCTCACAGTTGATTTATGGTTTTGATGATCACTGATAAGACCTTATCATAGATTCTTATCATAATAACATTCCAAAAGAAGATTAATGTGACGACGGTGTCGTACCATTATGTCACTTTGTCATAGTTCACATTCTTTGGGCAGTTCCCTAAAATAACACTTGTGCGTCCAAACCTACATGATGCAGGTGTGTACAAAAAACAGCCCTATATGAGTTTACCTTTTTAACTTATCTATTTGAATAAAATCTTAAACAGAACATGTGTATAGGCTGTATGCACACTAATGTACATGCACTGATTTCACTATCAAGGGCTAGATCATGAGATCTGCTTAAACACACTGGAAACAATTATGTAAGAGATGATAACACCTACAGTTGTACATTAACTCGTTTTCATAACATAGATGTGGTTATAAAGTAACTGTCATATACAATCACATACAATATGTCCGATGGCTAGAAATGTGGAACAACAAAAAAACATCTAATTAACATGTTAGCATTGCATACTATTCAATCATTCTGTATGTTGTCTAGCCCAAAAACAGTCATTGGTGCCATTAGTTATGTCCTTGTTGCTATAGAGGGGAAACGTGTTTTCAGAGAGGAAATGGACTTGGGGTTTGAAATTACTCTCCTCATCCTGTCGTCAACTGTCAAAATGAATCTGAATGTGCAAAGAGCTGTTGTGTATTTTGTGACACAAGGAAAAAAAAACAGGTTTTCCTTTTCAACTTTGTGGTCTCAGAAAACATGTCAAAACATAGTACAGTACTTTCCATTAACAGAACAGACTGGTTGACTAAAAGTTTCCTTTTGGGATTGGGGTCCACTTCAGAAATGACCATCACACACACACACACACACACACACACACACACACACACACGCACACACAGTCCTTCATTTCACACGATAACATCTACCTCAGCAGAACATGCTCCATGTATACAGTCCTTTCTGAGTTTTAAGCTTGTGGTAGTGATTTGATCCAAACATGTTTTCTGATTATCCATCCCTTGATGTATACAGTTGTGGTCAAAAGTTTACATACACTTGTAAAGAACATAATGTCATGGCTCTCTTGAGTTTCCAGTTATTTCTACAACTCTGATTTTTCTCTGATAGAGTGATTGGAACAGATACTTCTTTGTCACAAAAAACATTCATGAAGTTTGGTTCTTTCATGACTTTATTATGGGTTAACAGAAAAAGTGATCAAATCTGCTGGGTCAAAAATATACATACAGCAGTGCTAATATTTGGTTACATGTCCCTTGGCCATTTTCACTTCAATTAGGTGCTTTTGGTAGCCATCCACAAGCTTCTGGCAAGCTTCTCGTTGAATCTTTGACCACTCCTCTTGACAGAATTGGTGCAGTTCAGTTAAATTTGATGGCTTTCTGACATGGACTTGTTTCTTCAGCATTGTCCACATGTTCTCAATGGGATTTAAGTCAGGACTTTGGGAAGGCCATTCTAAAACCCTAATTATAGCCTGATTTAGCCATTCCATTACCACTTTTGATGTGTGTTTGGGGTCATTGTCCTGTTGGAACACCCAACTGCGCCCAAGACCCAACCTTCGGGCTGATGATTTTAGGTTATCTTGAAGAATTTGAAGGTAATCCTCCTTCTTCATTATCCCATTTACTCTCTGTAAAGCACCAGTTCCATTGGCAGCAAAACAGCCCCACAGCATAATACTACCACCACCGTGCTTGACGGTAGGCATGGTGTTCTTGGGGTTAAAGGCCTCACCTTTTCTCCTCCAAACATATTGCTGGGCATTGTGGCCAAACAGCTCGATTTTTGTTTCGTCTCACCACAGAACTTTCCTCCAGAAGGTCTTATCTTTGTCCATGTGATCAGCAGCAAACTTCAGTCGAGCCTTAAGGTGCCGCTTTTGGAGCAAGGGCTTCCTTCTTGCACGGCAGCCTCTCAGTCGATGGAGATGCAAAACACGCTTGACTGTGGACACTGACACCTGTGTTCCAGCAGCTTCTAATTCTTGGCAGATCTGCTTTTTGGTGGTTCTCGGTTGACTCTTCACCCTCCTGACCAATTTTCTCTCAGCAGCAGGTGATAGCTTGCGTTTTCTTCCTGATCGTGGCAGTGACAAAACAGTGCCATGCACTTTATACTTACAAACAATTGTTTGCACTGTTGCTCTTGGGACCTGCAGCTGCTTTGAAATGGCTCCAAGTGACTTTCCTGACTTGTTCAAGTCAATGATTCGCTTTTTCAGATCCATGCTGAGCTCCTTTGACTTTCCCATTGCAGCGTTTGTGGGCGTTTGTATCCAATGAGCCCTATTTAAATGGCCTCAGAGAAGTCACCAGCTGTAGTCACTCATAATCACTCACAAGAAGTTAAGAGGCCATGCTATGAAGCTCATTTCATTGACACAACTTTCTAAGTCACCAAAATTGCTTATTCATGTTGCTGTATGTATATTTTTGACCCAGCAGATTTTGTCACTTTTTCTGTTAACCCATAATAAAGTCATGAAAGAACCAAACTTCATGAATGTTTTTTGTGACAAAGAAGTATCTGTTCCAATCACTCTATCAGAGAAAAATCAGAGTTGTAGAAATAACTGGAAACTCAAGAGAGCCATGACATTATGTTCTTTACCAGTGTATGTAAACTTTTGACCACAACTGTACTTGATATGCAGTGATATGACCAGTGAATTTTATGTGTACTTTTTGTTCCACTATCATGGAAATCTTGTTGCTGAGAAGCTGACAGTCAGTTACACAAGGCGGCTGTGGGAAGTAGCCTTAGGAAAGTATGATAATTGATGTTTATTTATTGACATTGAAATATGCAGCACAGCGCAAAAAAAACATGACTCCACAGAGGTTGTGGCTGGCCGCACCTGGTTCCAAAACCTCTAAGATAAAACATATCAACACTGCTAGCTCTGCTATCCCACCATCTTCCTATGCTTTACACACAGATTCAAGTCAGCTCCCACTGCATGAGAGGAAATGAAATACAACAGCATGTAACATTGACCTTCGGGACATCCTCTTAGTCTCATTATACTTCTCATATTTTGATTACACAACCCCCTTTCTTCTAACTTTAGATTTGATTTACCAAAACTGCAACCTTGTTTTAAACACACCTGTTGGACTTCCCCACACACAGACACTGCTGTAGCAACATTTTATACAGGGTTTTTTTTTTTGCCCACAGGCCACTTACTGTAATCACCAGGCAGCTAGGCGGCTGAATCTACAGATATCCTCATACATGGCTAATGTACTCCCAGCAAGTCTTATGAAATAGTTATAACAGGGTGAAGTAGAGGACAACCCAACTGTAGCCCAGAGCCCCTATGACCCCTGGTTGTCTTAGCCAGATGTGGTATGGTGGTTGGAAGAAAAGTAAGAAAGGATGGGGGCTTGTTATTGCATTGCTTGGATCTACATTAAATAAATGTATTAACTAGAGGTGCAGTTTATTCTTTTGTGGTTTGCTGCAACCGGAGAACTGGCCTTGAGGAGAACTCCCCTCATTTCCCTGCTTGCTTTATTCATTGATCTGATCTGGATGCTCGTTTGATTGCTAAATGCAATTTAATTCAAATTTGAATAGCTTTTCTCTCGCCTTGTGGTTAACTTTTATTCCACCGTTTGTTTGTCAAGACGAGCACGCATGACCAGAGAGTTATCACTCACACAGTGAAGTGCTCTAGAGGGTCCTGACAAGGGACACGGAAATAAATGGTACGAATGTCCTCCGTCACGATGATGCATGTGACTGCTGATATGGACTAGTGCACGTGGTCCCTACTTGACACGTGTACAGACCCATTAGACACGGGCAAGTATCCAGGCAACTGACAGCAGCAACAGGCTGTCCAGTTGCACGATATGCTTTGACTCTGGTATTAGCAGTCATGTTTCTGTCATTGTTAGCACTGTTGCCGTTTTAAAACGCTGTCCCCTTCTTGTTGTGACTCTTTCCAGTGAATTTTATGTAAAGTCCTCATAAGCTTTACATAAAAGCACAAAATTCCACTCCGGGATGCTCATTTTTGGTGAATTATGAGGGAGCAGTGGGAAGAAGGGGAACATGGAGAGATGGGAGAGGCCATGTGCCAGACACAAGCTGTGAGTTTTGCCACTGAGCGGATAGGCTGGCTGCACAGAAAAACAGAAAGAAATATTATTTTCCACACCCGCTTATTCCACATCTCTCTGTTGGAGTTTTTGTTTTGCTTTCCTATGTTTTTCTTTCTACTTCTTGTTTTCCTTCTTCTCCATGCTTTGGCTCAAATCAAGATTTGCCAGGTCTCCCACAGAGTTTTAACATTCATCAAACAAGTTCATTATAAGAGGGCAGGCCTTTTGGAATAATGTATTCTGTGCATGACGTTACTGTAGTAGCGTGTGAATTCTGTGACTCTGTAATATCTATACAAAGTTCAGATTCCTTTAATATGATGAGAGTGAACAAATCTATGTTTAGATGTTGAATCCAAAGAGAGGGTGACAGATGCGTGGAGTCAGACGATCATTTAAAATGTTCCTGTGGTACTTTTCCAAAAGAAACTGTGTGTGAAAGTCAAGTGAAAGCAATGTGGGGAAAATTTAAAAATGACTCGTATGTTATTCTGTTAACTGGTAAGATGTGTGTGTGTGTGTGTGTGTGTGTGTGTGTGTGTGTGTGTGTGTGTGTGTGTGTGTGTGTGTGTGTGTGTGTGTGTGTGTGTGTGTGTGTGTGTTTGTGTGTGTGTGTGTGTGGTGAGAAAGCTGTCTATTAGCTGCTCCATCATTCAGTCAAATGCCACATGCCAGACTGTTTCTCTTGGCCCTCAAAGAGACACGGGCAGGGTTGGAAATGTGTCATTCTGCTTTGCCCTCAGGCTTATTCCTCAGGTTAACCTCCTCATTCTCTTATTCTGGAGCTGTGTGTGTGTGTGTGTGTGTGTGTGTGTGTGTGTGTGTGTGTGTGTGTGTGTGTGTGTGTGTGTGTGTGTGTGTGCGTGGTTGCACAGACATGTCAAAGTTGATGAAAACCAAACTCAACAACTTTTTTGTTCTTCCAAGAACACTTTTGCTTCCAAGATAATGTTTATTTATATTTTGCACTTATTTATTATATGTTTTTTTAATGTATGTAGGTTTTAAATTTGGTCCATAAATAAATCTTGTAGATATCAGCATCTGTAATCTAATAAAACAAGGCATCCTGATTAGATTAGGAGGAACCAATTGGAGTGTGTTCTGGGCTGAGCAAAGCCATGACTGTACCTTCAACTGGTTTGTCAGTATTATGAGCACTTTGACATACAAGGAAAACAGATATTTTGCATTTATGGAAGTATAATTAGAGGAGACTCATAAAATATCACATATTCATCGTTATGCAGAGGATAACACACAAGTGTTTACTATTATATATATGTTGTATCTTTGTGTTCTTTGTTCGAGAGAAACTACTGTATGACATCTATGAAAAGTACAGATGACCATGATAATTATGCTGGTGTGATACATGAAAAAGACAAATGCTGTATAAACCTCACTCTCAACTATTTATGGAGGAAAACACTTAATGTTCTATCCTAAAATAATATTTACTCTAAATAATATATTGTATATGTTTTAGTAGGTATTCATGTCTCGTTGACATACAAGTCCTATATGTCCCGTGGAGTCATGTTTTTTTTTTTAATGAGCATTTAGCCTTTTGAATAACCCTGAAAACAATGATAGTTGTAACATGGAACAAACATCACATTTCATTACAAATTCCATGGAGCACAACGAATAGATCTGTTCTATTGTGATTAAATGTGTACATGATCAACAAAAAGTAAGTCTCTTTGTCATAGCAGAACAAAAGCAGGTCCAGCTAGCCAGGGAGCGGGACAGCACAGAGGGGCTGAGCTCAACAGATGTTCACAGGACCACCCTAGCTAGTGTTTGTTCAGTTTTCTCTGGGAAAAAGAGTGATAGGGAGTGAATCCGCCCAGCTGCCCCTCTCTGGGCCACTGATGGCAGATACACATTGCCTCATTGTAGACTGACTCCACATTTGTAATGGAATGTGCTTTTTAATCTTTAGACCTTTTATTGTTTTCATTGGCATAGCCATCTGCTTCTCCATAAGCAGGTCCAATAATATGAGTTTGGAAAATAAGCATACCGTATATTAGCTGCTAAGTGGAAACTGCAAGTGCAAGTATGGGCATGGATGACATCAACATCTGGTTGGAGGGTGGGGCTCTTTAATAACCTGATGGTGCCAAGCTCAGCTGTTGCGCCTCGGCTCAGTTAGAAAGGAAAGGCTTGAGAGTTTGTTCACTGGTTTCCTAATATGGTAGAAAGGAAGTACGGCAGCGGACATACTGTAGCTTCTGGTCCGGGACCTGACTTGCTGACTCACGTCGTCTATTTTTCTATTTTGTTTTTAATGAGAATTAAGGGACACCTTGTCTGCGTGTTCAGACCAAATGTAGCACACAAATTCAGCTTTCTGAATTTTAGTTTTAATGCTTCACTAATGGAATCATTTAAGCCACTTTAGTTACCTGACATGGACTTACATGTGCCTTGTTTGACGTAAAGGGTGCTATATGTTGCATTGCAGTGCATTAATACACAATAAATCCTAATGTGTGTGTGTGTGTGTGTGTGTTTTATTTGATGTTATATTGTGCTAGACAGTGCTGGCAAGTAGTAAGAATTAAACAAAAGAAGGGAATGAAAGTGTTGTTGGCTATTTTCCCGTTTCTATCCAGAGCACATCAACAGAACAGACAAACAGACCACCCCCTCTCTCCCATAGGTGATAAAACTGTGACAGCTGCTTCAATCATAAGTGTAATTCAGATGTACACTATGCTTCAACATCAGTCTGCACATGGACTCAAACGTTACAGTATAGCATGTTCACACATACTGGTAGTTTTTCATGTTTTAGCAACAACTACTAATTACACGTACTTAACCATCTTCAAAAGCAAGCAGAACATTTCCTACTTCCAGGCCACCATTTGTTTCCGTTTATTTCAGTGCACAATAAGAGTCCATTTCCAGAGCTTGTACTTTGCTTGAGATGGTAATCACTGGAAACGTTGTTGCATTCATTTATTTATTTTCTAAATCACAGTTATGTTGTTATAACACAGTAATTCAGTTTTTCTTTTTTGAGTGTTTAAACGATGCCCTGACATCCAATATACAATCATCCTTACAAAAAATGGAGGAAGCATTAAATCAAAAATAAAAATAATAAAAAGTATTTTAAACAGAAAATTCAACCATTATCACAAAACATCACCCTTTCACTATCCATCCTACAAACTGAAGTATGATTCTCACAGCAGTTAGCATGTCCAGTCCTTTAATGTACAGAAATTAAACTTTAATGCAAAATTATGAATGGTTGTTATGCAGATGTTGCTTGTGCGGTATTTACATGATTTTCTCTCTGTCTTCTTAGACCCTCCAGTGCCCCTAAAGATGGAGTACCTAAGGTAAGGAGTAAAATATTAACTAAACCTGAATACCATTTTATATTTACATATTACAACAGTAATTAAAAGTGAGCATGTTCATTGTGCCCTTCTGAGATTATGTCAGAAAACACATTGGCTTGGCATGCATTAGTGACCTGACAGGCCACATGTTATACTTGTATAGCACAGGCATGACTTTCATTCATACATAAGTGTGAAAACCCCTTTGATTTTGACGTGGTTGTTGTGCTGTGCTTTTGAGAATGCTGGTTTACATGCATGAGTTTATTGTGGATTTGCTGTATTTGCATGCTGTGTGTCTCCACATTGATCCAGGACGAACCTCAAGAAATCATTAAGCCAGTCCCAATCACGCACCCTGTCCCAAGCACTGCATACACCAAGACAGCCCGGCCCTTTGGGGGGGACAGCAGTGTGGTCACAGCTTCCTCCCCGGCTGCCCCCTCCATTCCCTCACAATCCTCTGCTTTCAAGCCAGCTGCCCCTTCTCAACCACCACAGCCTCCGTTTCTGCTGAAGTCAAGCCTCCCTGCCACGGACTCCCCTCCAGCCAACTCAGTTCCCAGGCCCAGTCCTGCTCGCCACACCTTCACCTCCCCGTCTGCCTCTTCCTCCTCATCCAACTCCTCTTCTCCAGCTAGAGTGACAGCCCCCTCCTCCCATCCTAATGTCCCACAGCCCTCCGTCTATAACACACCTATCAACCTCTACTCTAACAACAATGCTTGTGAGGTGGTCATTGGACAGAGACGCGGCCTTTTGGAGAGCCAGGGGCTGTCTGAGCCCTTCAATGGGTAGGTACCAATCATCCAACCACCATACGTTTTCTTTATGTTAGTGTAACTGCAAATTATCATAGAGCGATTTAGGAATATATGTATGTTATGTGCTTTAGTCCAGAAGGAGTTGTGGTTCATAGAGGCCACAGATTAGCAGACATTTCTGCATTACAGTCTGCCTAGAAGAAAATAAAATATTCCATTCTGCTCTTCCTACACCTCATTCCCTATTCCACCTCAAAAAATGCGTCTCGTTTGGAAAGCTAACATTGAAACAGCCCATCACCTATCTGTTTTCACACAGCTGCATACAAGGAAATTCCGAAGCATGCCGCACATCTTGTTTGAATTTTCTGCAGGGCAACCGGAGAGGGAACAGAGTCTAGACAACCTGCTAACTGATGCTACTGCCTGCCTATCTATAATTGACGTTGTGGTTCTTAGCACTGCCAAACACACAGTCTGCCCAACAGGCGCTGCTGGTGCAACACTTGTTTCTAATTAGCCAGACTTCTGGCAGCTCTGGCCTTCTAGAGACTAAGTTTGGCTGGACAGGGCTTCATCAGCAGGATTTGGCTCACTGGTTGGGTCACAGTAGACTTAGCAAGACTAGCTAAGTAATTTGCCACTCATTCTTTACTCTCTGTCATCTGAAAAAAAATAGGTCACAGAGATCTGTTTTTATTGGCTTTAAGTGAGCAAGCAGCTTCACACTTAAATACATCTACCAAACCCACCTCTATCTGTGAGTGTTTTACAGAGTTAACAGTAGTGACAACAGTCTAATAAGAAATGTTTAGAATCTGTTTCTTAGTCTGGGTTTGGTCAGATAACCTGTGAAGATGTCAAATAGTAAAGAACAAAACTATTTACTGTAATACACCATGGAGATAATGAACACAAGAGTTTGAGTGGTATTATCTGTGTAATTTCTTCAAGCTTTCTGTTGCAGTTTACAGAAGGGAAGCGTATTTGTTGCAGCGTGTGCGTTTATGTTCCGACCTACATGCTTTGTTTGTGTTTTCTGTGGATTTGCTTCATGCACATTCTCTCAGAAGGGTCTTTCACTTCAAGGGCATGCGTTTCGGAGTATGGTTGATTTCTCAAATGCTCTATTCATGCTCCTTCTTTGCTTCGATCCTTTTCCATTCACCCCTTCTTTGCCCTCAGGAGGAAGAAGAGACAGACACCAAGTTAGTGTTGTGAATGATAATACATCTGCTGCAGTAGCTTTCTAACTATGTGGATTATGATTACAGCCCTCACATCTCTCTGGTTTATGATTACCAAATGACAGCATGCTTGCACTTCTTTGAGCTAACCCTCACAAACCTCACATTCGTGCTCATCCGCTTCCAGTACATGCTCATTTTTAAGGTCCAAACAAGCCCCATAAATTATCTCTGAGACGCCACAGGACGCGCAGTGGGGGTCAGCTCACACTGTTCGTTCACTCTCGTAGTGGAACAAGGCTCCGTGTTAGCTAATACTGCTATTTACAGCCAGGCCCGACAGCACACTCGGCTGTTGAAGTTACCCAGCTGTTCATCTGTCTAGCTCCATCTGTTATTGTTGTCAGTATGTTTAGGTCAGACAATTACTGTTAAATACATTCTGCTGTGGTTAAGAATAGGCCGTCTTTGATCATCCTTCACCCCGACTCATCTGACAAACAAGCAAGCACACAGAGAATAAAAAAGGCACATGCTTGGATTTTTGACATGAAATTGACTCACAGTTTGGAACAGTCCTTGAACTAAACTGTGGATGTAAACATTTCACCTAAATATTATTGCGTTCTAGAGTACACTGAAATTGTTTTAGGAAGAAAAGAAGGTGAGCTTTCAGTTTCAAAGCACATTACTCCCACCTTGTGGTGAGATGTGATCACTGTCACTTTCCTCTTTCACTCACTGTTATTAAATTGCAAACGGTGTGTTTAATTTCCCCATTTTAGTATAGTAAATCTTATTGCTTAATCAATTAAGATGTTTTATTATCTGGCTGACCTCTTCTCCTCTACTGTGTGGCTTCCTCTCTGATAGTGAACCTCAGAGAAGTCTTAAGTAAGTATAGGTCAGAACAGTTTCTTGACTTTCCCATATAAACAGTGCCGTGTCATACAGTTTACTCAGCACTTAATGTGACTTTTGAATTTGTCATTTCAACCTTTGCGCATTTTTCCCTTACTACCTTTTTACCTAATTGCTCGCCTGCAGAACTCCACCTCCAGCTAGACGGAGAAGGTAATTTTGAAATTAAACTGCAGTTGGGTCAATGTCAATGTATCTACAAGCTGCACCCATGATTGTATGTGGTGCACTTATTGCATAGTACAATATTATGTGTACTGTGTGTGTTGGTTGTTACTACTGTATTCATGTTAACCTACGTGTGTGTGTATAAACTGGCAGATTGTTTTAAGAGCTGTTTTTAGCAGTGATAAATATCATTGATACAGGTTTAAAACCCAGAGACCTTCCACGTCTGTAACATCATGATGGTTGATCTGACTGTACAGGAAACCCAATGTGGAGCCCGAGGATCATGCGTCTCCACTGAGCGATGCCAGCAAGAAGCGTCTGATTGAGGACACGGAGGACTGGCACCCACGAACCGGCACCTCCCAGTCCCGCTCTTTCCGTATGCTGGCTCAGCTCACTGGCACTGAAAATGGTGTGTACCAATCTGTGTGAAGGCTTAACGCTCAGCAGAAACATATTACAGTGTTTATGTTTTTTCTAAATTGTTGAATCTGGCTGAATATATTTCTGTAATATTTTAGGAAGTCAGGCTTAGCTTTGTGTTTCTGTCAGTTCATTCTAAATCTATCGAACCACTTTAGGCCAGAGCACATGATTTATCCAAAGGTTACCAATTTTATGGTAATCCTTTGTATCTTATTTCCTTTTGAAGCTTTTATATGGCTTTATTTATGTCCCTGCTTTATCATGTTATTTATTTGCCTCTTTAGATTAAAGTGATACAGTTTCTTTAGTCATATGACTTTAAGAAGTCTTTGATCACTGTAAGATTTAAAAGTATTGTTTTGACTATAAGTGACATCGATGGTTACACAATCAGGTTAAGGGTCTCCCTACATCCATAGGAGTTGTGTGAATGTGTGCATGGATCTGCTTAACCTATGCAAAACATAATTTACAGTAACTGGTTTATTAAAATTAGAATGAAGTAAGATGAGAGATTTAACCGTCTCTTTCTGTCGAATGATGTTACCAGACTGGTGTGGAGTCTGCCATGTACTTTGAACGTTTGATTTATATTCAATGTGCCCTGCTGCTTCTGCAGCTGTGAGCAATTTGGGAATACGTCCAGGAAGTTCTAGCAGGTTCTAGTTTGCATGGATTAGCCTTGCTCATTCGGTTCTTACCCTGACAAGATGAACATAGAACAAGCTGGTGCAGAAATAGAGCTGCAGCCAGTAGCAGCGTTGTTTTTAACAGTGTCTCCCCCTATTCCCACTGACGTCTTATTGTTCATTTTACCTTATTTTCATTGGTGTTTTTCTTTTTCACTGTTGCAGAGCCCGCTCCAGAGAACAGTGGAAAGAAGTAAGTGGTTGGTGTTTAATGATATAATCAAATTTGGTATGTGGTTGTGAGTGTTCATTCACTCTCCGTGTTTTGTCTGTGAGTATTTTTGTATTTCATAATAATAATAATAATTTCTTGATCATAGATGTTTCATATTCAGAGTTGGCCCTCAAAGCACTCATTTAAGCGCTTCCTGGATGATTCATAGCCTGTAAATCCTGATTTCCTGATCTTATGGTCCCACAGTATCACGCTTAATTTAAGGCTTAATTTGGAGAAACCGCTAAGGGAGCTCTCAGAACAAGATGGTTGAATGGAGACACCCATAGTCTTAGCATAGGCTGTGACTGCTACCGCTGTACTCAGTCTTAAGTCGATTTAATCCCCAGTAAACACAGTCTGCCTTCCGTACCAGATTTTCAACCAATCAGTGTGTCACTCACTGGAACCTGTGGGTAATTAAGTGGTATTGTGGGTAATAGCAGCCCTGCCAGAAGGAGATTCCTGCTCTCTTTCGGTTAGTGAGACTTTGAGGGCATATTACACATCTACCGTGGTTTATAATTCAATACACATCTGCAAGGAAAAAGTCTTTCATTCTATATTCATCTCCAACTGTGCTATTTGTATTATTTTTGTTGGTGTTGTTGCTATTTCCCCCCTCATTTATCTATGTGGTCTCTCTTGTGTTATCTTTTAATTTTCTACAATCTTAACCTTTCCAACTTTCTCTTCGTTTTTCTCCTTTAATCCTGTTTCCTGGGGTAAATCAGAGCGAACAAGTTGGACCCAGAAGTTATAGGACACATGTACAACAAGCTGAGAGATCGGCATCATGATGTTTCAGCATGTGTGCTCAATGTGCAGTAAGCACAGTTTTGTCTCGTTACGTTGTATTTATTTTATTTTGACCACTATTAAAAACACATTGCTTCCCTTTTTCATACCAACACAGTTGCAGCCCATCATTTGGCACACTATATAATGGCTTCTTATATGTCCCAATTCCAAAATTTTAACAACGCAAGTAAAAAGTGAATGAGAAATGTTTTTTCAACAAACTTTTGTTGTGAAAAGTGTTTTAAGGAACATTATCCTGCTATATTTAGTTATATATGTAAATGAATGCATGCATGCAGGTAGAGGTGATGAAGAAGATGATGTCAGTATATTGCAGTGTACATGCATACTTCTCTGTAACATATTGTTTATGTCCAAGCCTCCACTGCTCTGCACACTTCCTGTAATCTTATGCTTAATTTTTCTGAGCATGTCTGTGTCTTTTCCTCTATTGCCTACACTAACCAAAGAAGTTTCATTTATCAGCTTTTAATGATTTTACCTCAATAAACTGTTTTCTTTCTTTTCTGCTGTTGCTTTGCCTATTTCTGAATCTTTCATTCCTTATTTGTCTTCTTGCCAGTTGAAGGTCTATATGAAGGAATCAGTTGTGCAGGTTATAAATACCTGTAGAGTACTAATTTGAGCATTGAGACTTGTTCAAAGTACCATCCGGTGTGAATAATTTCTGTTATCTGCACCGTTCAAACATTTCAACCATGAGAACCATTTCAAGTTTAAACACGGTATGATCTGTTTTCCATAAAAACTGCTCAGGTTTCTCATCATTGACTTACACCAAAGCCATCTGTCTATAGCTGCTTGTAAACGTACTCGCACGTGAGATATAAAACCAGTGGGTGATTGCAATGAATTTTCTAGTCATGTTTCTCATGTCATTCATGCGAAAACCATAAATCCTTGGTTGACAGCACAATCAGCTCTGTTGTTAGTAACATGAAGTGTGCTGTTGCTGAAAACCCAAACAGCCTCAGGGTTAGAAATTGTTAACCTGTCGGTGCAAATCCTTTGCTCAACCCGGGCCTACCTGAGCAGCAACAGACATGATGGTAGCTGAACAATATTGTTTGTCAGGTTGATCGAGATCTTCTAAGCCCTGTTGCACCTATATAAATGTCCCCACGTCTCTGTTTGTTGTTTGTAACATTAGAATGCTTCTAATGGGCAGAATCAAATCTAATTACAGGAATAGATTAAATGGACCAAACTATTTTAACCCAGTAAAAATGGATTCGAAATATTAACTAGTTGAGAAATATATGCCACATGTTTTCAGCCTTTATGGGGTTTAAACTCTTTGCTTTCCATATAGGAGCAAGGGGTGGACATTAGAAAATACTAGGGCTTCTCATTTTCGACTAAAATATGTGATGGCACTTAACATGTCATGCTGCAACGGGAAAAGTGTTTCTGTCTCTGCGGTTTCCGGAGAATAAAAGCAATAACCACCACTTAAATCATACCACTGGTTACCTCCAGATATTATCGGAGGCTGAGCTGCATGTACAGCAGATACTATGGCATCACCACCTGAAATTGTTTCCTCATGTCAGTAATTGACAAACCAAATGGACGGTGGGCTTATTTGAACGTGCCCCATAATTGTCTTAATTGTTTGCATGTGTCACTGAGATTCTGAGCAACTGATTGTAAACGTTTGTACTTGCAGTCGACCAGATCACACTAAGCATCAGTCTGTACTGGAGGTTCAGTTCAACTGATGGCACAGTCCCGCTCTTAGATTTCTTTCATACTCAGGGATGAAAGGAACACGGCACAAAAATTACCATACCAGATAGGAGGGAAAAGCTGAGGCCATGGTGGGTGTTTCCACTAAAAATAAACAGAGTGACAGGCATCAGATGACACTTGTTGAAGATGTACAGAAGATGTGTGTGTGTGTGTGTGTGTGTGTGTGTGTGTGTGTGTGTTTGTGTTGTAATGAGTTATGATTTATACAAAATATTTACATCTGTTTCCTAGTGAGACAGTTGACAAAACCACTCCCGCTGTGCACACCTCGCCTGCAGCGAAAACTTTTTCCAAATCTGCAGCATCACCCAGGAATGGCAACATCGTCCCTGCTTCCACGTTCAAGAGCCCAGCGGCCCAGAACAAGTCTTCCTTCCCGCCTGGAGGTCCAGCAGGTAGAGGAACACATTCAGAAATCCTCCCCTACTTCTGTTACATTCACTGCCTCTCAAATGGTTGTAGTTCTGTCCAGTTTATTTTATGTAGTTGCTTCTTTTAGCCTACAGAGGGCAGCCCCATTCTTTTAAATCACTGCTTGCTCAGCCATAACATTTATTGCAGGTTTAACATCTGACACTAAGCCATTTAAGATTATGAGCACTATAAAATCCAGAGGTATTCTGTTAATGAGCTCATATTATTGGCTTTTCCCAAGATCCCCTTAGTTAAATAGATTGTGAAATTGAGAATTATGTATTTTATTTTGTGTGAAGGCTGCTCTTTAAATCCAGCAATTCCTGCCACGAGACCTCGAGCTGGTCAGGGTAAATGTTTGCTGAAAGGCATCAGTAAAGGAGTCATTATTAGCATTGCTAAGACACAAGTGTGCACTTATACAAGAACAGATGCACTATGTGCCCTAACGGTTTTCCCTGGAGGCCTTTTAAAGAAACGGCTGCTGAAAGGTGCCACAGGGAGAGAGCTGGAGAGCCCACAGTTGATTCTCTGTTGACTGTGTTATTTATCAGGTTAACACATACTTGAGTTCAAGTAAACAGGCTGAAATATGTGGAATGTGACCAATACATTTATTGACATGAATTAATGATTTTGGCACTTAAAATGCAACAACCTTCTAAAGCAAGAAATTAGTGGAATATTAAGGAGTACCAAAAAAAAAAAGTGACTTCTTTGCATTGCTCTCCATCCTGCTGTCTCTGAATTCAGTGAGACAGAACAGACAAAACAGAAATCTGCAGTCCTGCTCTGATTCAGTTTTTTTTTTCTCCTTATCTTCCTTATACAGCACGACAGCAATGATAGACTCACAAATGTCCGTTTTCACTTTCTGTCTCATGTGGCTCAGCCTCCAATCGTTTCTCTTGCCAAAGGATTCGTTGAGAATATTTTAGCCCCACTGACAGCTTGTCACCATCCGCCTCACTGTGCCAACTGTCACACAGATAAGGCTATAAAGTTCCACTGAAAAATATTTTGACTCCAGCCTAATTCCCAGCATCAATACCGCATTTAATTCATTTGAATGCGTTTATCCATTTTTGGTATTTTCCGTTATGTATAGCAATTATATTTTCTGTTAAATATCCGAACAGATTTTAAAAGAAGGTCTTAATGCTGTCTCAAAACCATCTCCATACTGATACTGACTACTAGAGAAATACACAACATACAGACTAGACCTAGTCAAATTTGAATATATTAACTCTAAAAAGATGGGATTAGCATAAAGAATATCCCATATGTGCATGTTTTTGATTGAAAACTTCTCCAAGTTTGCTAAGCCCCCCAATTCCCAGAAAAATACTAATAAACACCTGCTCAGAAAAGAACATGGCACTGCTCAGGAAGTGTTGGGCAATATGGATATTTTAGATATTTGTTAATGTCACTGGAAATTGGCTGATGGTGTTAACAAGAGCAACCTTTCAAATTAACCATAACGACAACATCCTTTTTACCCAATAATTATAAACTAAAAAAAAATCTCTGGGAGAATCTTTGGAGCCCATATTTTTCTCCGTCACACTTACTCTCTAGTATCTTTCTTCTTATTAAACCCACTCACACGGTCTTCTCACATCCCTGCTAGAGCCCTGCTCTGTTTATTCAGTTTGTTTGCTCTCCGTTTCAAGGAAATTTAGGGAGCTCTTGTCCTTTGACCTCCCAAGTCTTTGATAACGGTGCTCTCTTTCAATAGCTCTCTGTCCCCAGTGTCTTTACCCCGAGCACTCCCTCTGAGAAACAGGACTGACCTCCGTCCTGGATGTGTCTTTTCACAGTGAGAGAGAAGGAAAAATTGTGCATCCTCTCCGTATGTTTTGAGATAAAGTGGAGGGGGGGGGGGGGGGGGGGTATTTTTCCAGGTGTCTCCTCTGACTCTGGGAATGTGTTGTTTCCCCTCAGTGGGAAAAATGTATCCCTTGTCTGGGTTGGGTGGGGTGGCTCTGTCCAACGCAGCTGTCTCATGCTTCAGCCATGGAGGTTAGGGATCATCAAATCATTCTGACAACACACACCTAAACTGTGCACAGATGTTCTGCTCAAGTTATGCAAAGAACTTACAAGATAGTGGATCAGTGGAATGAAATTGTTATTTCAAGCATTGTATTAATGCTTTGCTTGATTGTTGATCAATTAAAAATGTCTTTATCTACTACACTCAGCTTTTTTTCCCCATTTGAATACTGACCCATTATTTCAACTGCTGGTTTAGGTTTTCCTAAGGTCGGAGCAACTCCTTCATTTGGCAAGGTTACCAACCCGGCTCCCAAAGGTCCAGATCGACCCACCCCACAGCCACATCCACAGGACCTCAACTCTGTGGTGCAGCGGGCTGAGCACATCCCAGCCGGGACTCGCACCCCAATGTGCAACAAGTGCAACAATGTCATCAGGTAAATACTATCAGAAAACCTGCATTTACAGTAAGAACTTTGGAACAGTTGAAAAAATGTTTCATTGAAAATATGTATTCAATTAGAGTGTAACATTCTGCACAAGTTATACCGTGCAGAAACTTTACCTTAATATGTGGATGTTTTTTTTAAATGTTTGCATAATTTCCTTGAATCCTCTGTCACTTGTTTATTCTTACAAGGGGCCCATTCCTTGTGGCCATGGGCATGTCATGGCACCCCGAAGAATTCAACTGTGCTCACTGCCACTCCTGCCTGGCAGAAAATGGATTTGTGGAGGAGAAGGGCCAAGTGTACTGCGAACGTTGCTACGAGCAGTTCTTCGCTCCCACCTGCGCCTGCTGCCACCAGAAGATTCTGGGGGTGAGTGGCAAAACTGTGGGGGGATTGTTCTCTGCCAGAGTCTAAACTTTTCTGTCTTTGTTTCATTTCCACAAACAATGTTTACTGTCCTTTCATTTTATTTTAGCCTTATTTAACCATGGTTAGGCCAATAAAGATTAATAAATCTCTTTTTCAAGGAAGTCCTGGCCAAGACATTTAGGCAGCAGCACAAGATGAAAATAAAAATGAGATTATGAACAGATACAAAACCGAAGAACAGACAATACTACAATACATAGTATAACATCCCAAGGATCAAAGTGCAGTACAAGCCACGCATCCAAAATATCAGTTTTAGCCCCGAAAGATTCTGTCTCCAGGTCTTTGAAAATGGATTTAAAGAAGTGAAATCATGGAGTTAACAACTTCAACAAGCTGTTCTTCATTTATTTCTTCTATTTTCTCTGCAGGAAGTCATGAATGCCCTGAAACAGACCTGGCATGTGTCCTGTTTCGTCTGTGTCGGCTGCCAACAGCCGATCAGGGGCAACACATTTCACATGGAGGATGGACAGCCATACTGTGAAAAAGGTACAGTAGGAAGCCCACAACAGTAAACTAAATGTTTTAAAGAAAACCATGTGTGCAAACAGATTGACATTCTGTCAACATGCTGTTCACTCAGACTACTACAAGCTGTTTGGGGCGAGTTGTCACGGCTGTGACTTCGCCATCGAGGCAGGGGACAAGTTCCTGGATGCTCTAGGATTCACCTGGCATGACACCTGCTTTGTGTGTGCGGTAGGTCCAGGAGACAGTTTCACTCACAGCAACATCAAGCGCTACAAAATAAAATGAGAAAATGTTGAGAATATTGTGTGAATATCAACACAGCTCTGTATAACTTTGGCTCTCTCCACAGGTCTGCTCTACTAGTCTGGAAGGTCAGGCGTTCTTCTCCAAAAAAGACAAGCCTTTGTGCAAGAAACATGCCCACACTGTCAACATCTGACCTGCCTCTCATGAATATGTAGGGGAAAGGTGTCAGTTTACAGCAATTTATATTCCAGTCAGATGTTAAATATTTTCAGAACTAACATTGTGTCAGAGGTTCCACTATAAGCTTTATTTTGCTCTAATATTGTTATGTCATATCAGTTTGAATATGCAGGAGTACATTTCAATACACTGTTAGCCCCCAGCCAGGTCAAATGTCACCTGCCGATGCACATGTTTGTGCTGAGCTTTTTATTTGCGCTGTAGCTTTGTTGAGCTCTTGATGGGCATTTTTGTTTCACACAGAATAGGATAGTTTACTGCAATGATCTACTGAGCCCCTCGGGGGTCACATATTATAAATACATATTGATGGGGAAAGATATGCTAATAGTTAAGCGAGTGAAAGTTTTAGAAATTTTGATTATTTAACATTAAGGGGGTAAATTATTTATTTGTAAGCAAGGATTGCTCAGTCAACACGCATTCTGGCAGCAAAAAGACTTCTGAATACCCCCATAAAACTTTACTTCATTAAACTCGCTCCTGGCATTAAAATGCACAGAATTTGAATTGTTTTTGTTAAATATGGAGGAAGTGAACCCTCTGCTGTGGCAGTGTGTTTCTGCTGTTTTCTACCCACTGTCATGTTGAATTTGTTGATAATGTGTTTCTGACGTTTGATGGATTTTGTTCAATTAACACAAAACAATGCTAATAGATATTTCAGCTTTCCTTTGTCAAAAACATAATCTGTATGCACATTGGACATCAATAAAGTACCTCTCTCTCTCTCTCTCTCTCTCTCTCTCTCTCTCTCTCTCTCTCTCCTTACTTTCAGTTCAAATAGAAGGGTTCAACATTGATATCGAAGCTCTCGAGTATGTCATATAACACTACCTTCATACATTATTTGAGGCTATGGCTCGACGGAAATATTAAAAAGCAACTCTTCCTCCTGCAAATACTGCATTTATGTGTTGTCCACATGCACTTTGTATGTTCATGTTTGCATAGAAAGCACAGCAGCAAAGAACCGATGCATTTACTTAGTATGCATATTTTAAATCTGTAGTTGTGACAGTAATTATTCAGAGGCAGACAGGCACCAGCATGAGCTTTACCTGCAGTAAGAAGACAAAGTGAACATCTCCATAGGGACAGGAGAAACACACACACACACACACACACACACACACACACACACACACACTTGGTGCATTCTTTCTTGTATGATAATAATTCCGTTCAGTCACATTGTAGAGTGAATTGAGTTATTATGCGAGTGTTGTGGAAAGATAATGTACCTGGAGGAACAGAGCTGAGTGTACTGACGTGCACTGCTCCAAGACGTCGGAGGTGGGAGCTGTGCGCATGACGACGCGAGATTTACCAGCCTCCAATATCGAGTGGTACACTTGAGAAAACTGCCGCAACACAGAGGGACACATTCAAATAATACAGCGCAAGGGCAGAGTTCATATCGAGACGAGCTGGGATCTTGTGGAGCAGCTTTTGAAGCGAGCAGGAGACGGTAAGGAAACTTTGCCTTTAAGGAAATAGCAAACCCACCCAGCAGCAGTAGTCTGGTTTGAGCTGCAGCTGAACTGTTGCGGTTGTGGTTATCAAGCTTTCCTCTGTGGAACCAGAAGGGACCGAAGCCTAATTAGTTTTCCGTGCTGCTGTTCATTAGAATTCAACCGAAGTGCTTATTTTGCTGCTTGCGCTGAGTTTGATGCTGGCAGCAGCTGCGGGACAGTGTTATTGGTGGAGTCTGTGATGATGGTGATGATGATGCTTATCAGTAATTGGTGCCTTGATCGCTGCATAGTGCGTACGTCTGACTTAGGGGAGTATATATCTTCTAAATTGCGTTAAGATAAGATGCAGTTGAATTTATAGGTTTAATGAATTGACATTGACTTGAGCTGAACAGTCATTAAAGTCTGTCCGGGTAAAATCTAAATATGAACGAGTTTTTGGTGCTTTTTTTATGACTTTGAAACATGAATGATGCGCTGGATAAAACGGTCACCTCAAGGTCCATTTTACTAGCTGTTCCGGAGCTTTCGATCACATCATTTTCATCACCGGATGCAGTTTGCCAAGTCGCCATGGACTAGCAGATGTTCAAATTTCCATTTTCCATGTTAACTTTAAAGTTGAATTGTCATTCCCGCTCCATCTGCTGCAAGATCACTTGATACGACCGAGAGCTACTAAATGGACCTTGTAGTGAGATTGTTTTCTCAACTTCTGCTTCCAGGGTCAAGATGGAACTTTAAACCTCAACTTTATGATGTGTTTGATGATTCTTGTGCTCACTTGTCAATTAAGATTAAGATTATGCTAATCAGTGTAGAGAGAGGGAGTTAAATACAGTGCAGGAAAAGAAAAACCCACTGTTTGTGTTAATGTTTGGCAGCGAGCTAAAGACTCCGTCGCCAGTCGGTGTATAGTGGCATGGCGTCAATGGCAATATTTGAATGTTGAATGCATGGCACAAAACCTCTCTGTGCTCTGCAGTTGATCACCGAGCGTCTGTGAACCAGAGCTGATGTCTGTGAGTGTGACTCACTGAGGTCCTGATGTTTACATCAGCATCTCAGAGTGCAGAGAGAGACTTGCACGACCTGCTGCACCTCATGCAAGTCTGTGGTGTTGTCTTTGAATGCACCAACCACCCTCTGACTCAGGACAGAGAAGCTCATTGAAGCAGAGCTAAGCGAGTGTTTTGGGATAATATTAAACACACAGAAAGCGATCAAACCACCACCCAGTCCTTGCCCTGGCTCTGCCCCTGGCAGGAGTAACGCCCATCATTAGGCTTACACGATGGGGATGACATGTCAAGTGAGGGTGCATGGCAAGCCAGCGCTTTGTGGTCTACCACATACTTATGTGTGTGTGTGTGTGTGTGAGAAACGTACCACATTCGTCACGATAGGCCAAGTTATGGTACCAGCATGAAGGCAGGCCTGTGAGATGGAGTCCTCACAGACCTCTGTATATAATGTTGGCTAATAGAAATCCAGAAAAATGAAGAGCTGAAACTGAACAACACGTTCTGTCCGTACACTTGTGGGCTTCTATTCGTGGTTGAAAAGTGAAGGATGATGAGACATCACACATTTCCGAAATATGTGGGCTTTATTGGAACTATGGCTGCAGAAAATCATAAAAACTGACATAAGAGAAGAATAAGGTAACTCTGTAAGTGTATAGATTATTTATTGGATTACATCATTTTTACGTGCAGTTGATACCCTGCCCATCAGAACAAACAAGGTTTGTTTTTTTTATACACGCCACAAATAGCATCACAATTTTATTTCAAATGAAGACATCTTTTGCAGGAGGACACCAGTTCCTCTTAGAAATGGCTGTCCATGTGGGCATACCTGCACACACAAGCACAGATACATACACTCATTCAGAGTTAGTCATCTACTCTCTGATGCACATAAACACAAGAACAAACCGTTATGAGCGAGATAGATACTGGCCTGGATACTGGAGTCTGGGTTTGTCCACGAGCTAAACTTAGCAAGCTGCAACCCTTCACCCTAGTTTCCTCCTTTATAATTACAGGAAATGAGTCCAGCCAATCAGAGAAGATATATTTGGTGCATATTAACAAGCTCAATGGGAGCAGTATTTGAGGACTGGACAGGTAATGACCAAGTATGTCGGAGGGGGAGGAGATGTTTTTCCAGAAAGTTTGAAAGATTGTTTGATAATGAGGAGATTTGCGGGAGATGTCCGTGTGACAATGAAAGAAAAGCAACACTGAGGTTTTGAGTTTATCACCTCACACTCCGGCTTTAAACAGACTGTGGACTGTCAGACAGATTGTATGGTGGAACAACAGTATATCAAGAGACAAACTGTCAGAAATTCAGTCCCAGGCAGACTCTATGTCTTTTCCAGCTGCCAGACCATTTCCTTCTTCTCCTCTACACACACACTGATGGAGGAGCATCACATATCAAGGCTTTCCACAGGTACAGTATGGCTTTTCCATCTGTCATTCATTTGCTGATTTCTGCAGTGGTTGGCTGTTTTTCCCCCACACACTATCACAATGTACTGTATCTCCAATGCACACACATACAAAGCAAAGGAGAGACACAGCCACGTCGTATTTTCTTTGCAACAACAAAACTGTCAACACAGACGCTGCCGTTGATGCAGGCCTGTGCTTGCTTTTTTTTCCAGACAGACTTGTCCCTCTCTGGAGGAGAGATAGTCTGAGCGATCACTTTGTGGCCAAAGTTCTTAAATTTAAATCAAGTTATAATTTCTACTTTGAGATAAACTGATCACTTAGAGTGTTATGCTGTGCCTTCTCTGGCTCCCATCAGCCAGGAAGTACAGGCGTAATGCAGCTTCTCTTGTTCCACTTAGGAATAATCTTCTTCTTACCTGTAGGCTCCACAGGCTCTTTGACAATTAATTCAGCGGCCAGAGCTAAGTACCGATGTCCCGCTCACTGTTTCATCTATAGTCGTTGATGAGAGACGAATGCGGGCAACAGGAATTACTTAAAGCTGCAAGCTGCTCTGCTCTTTGCCTGGAAGGTCAGCAACCATGTGAGAGAAAGCCGACATCCTGTTATTAGAGAAAGAGACGCAGAAAAAAAAAAAGGAGAAAGAGGTACAGGATGAGTGGGGGATGATTGACGATCGAAGAACAGAAGAGGATAAGGGGTATTTTGCATGACTGGATGAAAGTGGGGAAGTGACCTGAGCTTGAAATGTAGTCTCAGTCCTTTCAGTTGTAGATGGCAGACATATGAGCTCCTTCTAATAACTCTGCTTGTTTTTCTTCCAGAGAAAGACAAGTGCTGGAGCTGGGGCAGGAAGGTGACAGGATGCTTTCTGATATCCTATGTTTGGATGGTGAGTCGAGCTCTCGGGCAATCTATATCTGTTGTTTTTCAACATTGTAATAATTCCTATGAATTGAATAACAAAGCACTTATTTGTCTGCAATTTCTTGATATTAAAACTGAGACATATTGATACATGTCCAATATAAACCCTCAAATGTAGTTTGGAGTGGTTTCACTTGATTTCCAAACCAGTAATATTGTGAAGAAAGTGAAATCTAAAGCTAAAAGCCGTATTGATCAAGATAGACTTGA
Source organism: Cebidichthys violaceus (assembly GCF_023349555.1). Taxonomy (NCBI): domain Eukaryota; kingdom Metazoa; phylum Chordata; class Actinopteri; order Perciformes; family Stichaeidae; genus Cebidichthys; species Cebidichthys violaceus. The sequence goes on from NW_027176285.1 coordinate 8,686,741, forward strand.
GTGTTGATTCTCCTGCAGTAGAGATAGCATTTGACAGGGCTGATGCTGTGTGTGTGTTTGTGTGTGTGTGTGTGTGTGTGTGTGTGTGTGTGTGTGTGTGTGTGTGTGTGTGTATGTGTTAGTGTGTTTTCTGAATGTAATCCCGTCTCTGCAGCAATTTGCCTGCAAAGTGGCAAGCTAATTGACTTTCTGCTGAGCATGTGGATGGCTATGTAAAATACACCACACTGACTATAATATAATCCTGTTTTCTCCACTGAAGTATCAGGTCAGACACAGACTCCGTCTACCAACTGGAGTGCCGGAAATGAATGAGATCAACATCTGATAGAGCGTAGTAAATTTTAGAAACTCTCGGAAGCTTTGATTTCACCTGAGCTATTTTGTCTAACAATGCCCAACAATTATATTTTTTTCTCTTTACCTCATTTATGTAGCAGATTTGGACATTTATACTGTACTACATCAAATGGAGATATTATGTATATATATATATATATAGAGAGAGAGAGAGAGAGAGAGAGAGAGAGAGAGAGAGAGAGAGAGAGAGAGAGAGAGAGAGATTTTGAGTCATTGCATTGCAGAACAAAGAAATCACTGTTAATTGGATAGACATTTTATTGTAGCCCCTTGATTTCAACAGTGAGCAGGTGTGATGCATCATTTAATTAGCATTCCTTTTACATTAAGCCATGAACTTCCCGCTACAAGACTTATCATAAACAGCAGAATATGCTGACACAGCTCCAACGTAGAGGTTTGGTGTACAGTCGGGAGCCAAACCCATGCAGGGCCAGTGAAAAATCGAGTTACTGTTCCTAAGAGAGGACAATAGCAGCCTGTATATGTTGGGAGAGGCCTGCTCGGACTCCTTCTGTGACAGTGACCTGCTGGCAGGAAAGTGAAGAGGGCCGAGGCCAAGCACCGGTTTGAATTGGAGAGTAACTCACACCCGTAAGGAATGTCAAGAATCCGTGTGTTAAAGTTCACACTGTATCACCATCTGCGGCTGGATCCTGGCAAATACAAGACAGCTGTGTGTGAGTCAGTGTGTGTGCGTGCATGCATGTGAAAACCAGAAGATGGACGGAAAACAAAAGCATATTATGCAAATATCATTACTGCGTTTCAAGGTTGTTGATTCAATTTTGTATGCACACGTTTCAAGAAATATGTTTACACAGCAAATATTACAGTGTACACACAGTCTCTCTTATTCTCAGGTACACGTACACACCTGACAAGCAGGTAGCAGGCAGGAGGTAGAAGGTCAGCCCATAATTATGTACTGACTTAGTGGTTTATTAAGAAAAGACGTGTCAGAGAGACCACCCACTGAAGTCACCTGTTCCAGCTGAAAGGGAAAGTCTGAGATTCAACACTCTTTGCCGTGTTAGTTCAGCGCGGTACCCAGCTGTGACTCAGTGTGTTTTTTTGCTGATACAATATTGGCTCAAGGTTACTGGAGTATGCTTTGTGGCACTTGCTTAAAGTTTATTATTCCTTATATCTGTGTGAAGAAGGGATTCTGTGTTTCACCAGACTCAAAACATATCAATGTGATCTCCCTCGACAGTTTTGATCTTTCAACAGACTGATCTGCAAAGCTTTGTTCTAAGTTCTTGCACGTCTTCTAAGTCATAGACCTTCTTCTGCTCCATATCTGATTCTGCAATTGAACCTCACGCTTGTCCGCTAAATAGCAAGTGACAGCGAGTGCCACTCAGATTGCGAGAGGAGATGGAGAAACAGATGAAGTCAATTTCTGTCTTGTTCATGTTTTTCCGGCTGCTCAGCCTTGTGTTTCTGATGACAGATTGTGAAATGGCTTTCATATGTGCATTCCCCATAGATTCGGTAGAGGGCAGAGGGCATTAAGAGTCGTACCTGTGAGGCCGTCTGCAGGGAAATGTGCTGAAATAAGAGCTTTCCATTGGAAACCGGTGGATAGAGGCGGATGAGGAGGATGCTGCATGACGTTTGAGAAGAAGCTGTGTTTGCATAGATCATATCAGGTGAGTCACACAGACACACACACACACACTCACACACAATACTACATCATATCGCAATCCCAGCCAAATTTTGGCAATGCTCGTAGGATTAGTGAGCCAGCCGTGACAGGTGACAAACTCATGTCAACAGTTCATGAAAAGGACTTTAACGTTGCATCAACTTGGTTACTATTGCAAACAAAAGGTGAGTCCTGTTACTGTAGCTTGCATGTCAGTTTGGAGTAGTTCTCAACCCCGAGCTTTCTATATGGTGTCTGCCACACCCTGGTGCTTACTTTCAACTTGTGACAGCTGCTGTTCTTTGTTGGAGCAGTTAAGTGTTTTGGCACGTGTTTTCATGATTTTCCAGACTTTCCCCAGTGACATTTTGAACGGTTTGTTTTTGAACCAGTCCTCCTGCAGTTTGGCCAGAGGCAGAGATAATTTGTCCTCTTTGGAGCTCTATTCGTTGTCTTGTGTTACTCTGAAAATATTAAAGTGCAGATGGTTAAACCTCTTTTTATAGATATAAATACCGCTATAGTGACTGACATTCAGCCTTATATGACCCACTTTGGTAGCAGTGTGTTGTAATTGTGATTAAGTTACTTCAATTATGCGCGTTGTATGTGGTACGGAGGCCCGATGACATCCCTAAAGGATACAGACTTCCTTGATGGCCTCACTTGTGGGAAAGAGTTGGAAAAGACACACTTTCAGTAGCTTGATTAACTTCTTTTGAAGGTGTGGTCTGTACTGTGGTGCTGTTTTATGATATATATATGACTCATAAAAATATTATTTATCCAGTCATATTGATTTGCAACTCTGCGAATAGATGTGTGACATTACAGTTTTGTCCAAACATGTGGAATTTTCTGCTTTCCGAATCAACATTAAAGTGGAAAACGAGTGAGCCACGCCCAATCACCCATTTGTCCTTAATCTTTAGTTACGGTTTCTGTACGGTCTGATAGGAGACCGGCTTCGCTTCTTGTCTTTCCAAGTGTGGCCCCTTCGGTGGCTCCGAGAGCCTTACGTCAAGGAGAGGCTGGATCGGATTACAATAAAAAGAGAAGCAGAAAGAGTAGCAGCTAGCTAACCTGCTACAGCCAGGACTGTTATTGCAGGTGTTCAAGAGCAGACACAGCTGTTAATTACCTCTCTGTAGCTGCACACGTTGAGCTGCAGTCACACATGAATGGCCTCAAACAAGTGCATGTTGGCATGCCAGAATAAACAGATTAGGATTTAAGGATCAGAAAACAATTGCACGGGATGAAATGGTTTCTTGGTTTATCGAACCCTCTGGTTGAATCTCATATTTGCTTTGGCCTTTTTTTTGCTACATGTATGTTTTGAAGAAGTCGGTTTTATTTTACGCAGCCAAAAGCAGTCAACCACATCTGTTCGCAGAAAATTGAAAATGTATAATCTGGAAATTTGCTTTATCTGCGCTGTTAGAACGACTACGTATACAAGTGTGTGTGTGAGCACATAAGAGTGAGACCAGTCGGTGAAAATTCTGTTAAATTGTCTCGTGTTTCAAATATGTATAATTTGCAGCCGGAATTGGGGGTGAGCTGTGCAGATTTTGCCTGGAAAATCGACAACCAAGTTGATTCTCAGCTTCTGCCAAGAAGCTTTAAAGTAGCATAACACAAAAATGATAATGTATGTATAGAATTCAGGTTATTTATTGAATTTCTTCAGATATATATTTACAATTTGTTTAGTAACACAGTTGCTATAAAGCCCATAGTGAAAGTAAATCAGATTGCTTTTGGATAATGGACATTTTAAATTATGTCCGTCCATCATTTAATCAGTATTGGACGAGTATCGCACTAACATAAGGGACAAAGACTGGAGCCTTCATATCTGGTTTAGCTCACCTCTGTCTGTCTGAGTGCTGCTCCAGCTCCTTCTTCTGCTTGTCAACACACATCAATCACATCATCATATGCTGAAACGACATAGAGAGTCATGCATATTCAGTGTCCGTCATTTCAATTTGAGGAAAAAAGGCTAAATGAGGAGCTGTTTAATTGAGTGACTTGCCTGTAAGTAATGCTTTTAGATAACTCAGCATTCATATTGGAGGAACAATATGTTCACGTGAATTATATAGGATAACAATATTTAATCTGCATCTCAAGTCAACTACAGTTATTTTTTTTAACAGCCCTTTATCACAAGCATGTCTCTGTTTTAGAGTTTGTGTTCACTCCCTAAAATTTTATGAGGTGTGTGTGTGTGTGTGTGTGTGTGTGTGTGTGTGTGTGTGTGTGTGTGTGTGTGTGTGTGTGTGTGTGTGTGTGTGTGTGTTTTCATGATCGTGCTCGCATTTGTGTCAGTGAACAGCTGCTCCTCCTTTTCTCCACCTGTGTAATGCGGCTTTGAACAACACAACAGTAGTTCTCTTGTTCTTCTCGTAAAGATCAAGTTAAATTAGCGATTGCACCGGTTTAAAGCACACTACTCTCACTGGCAAGAAATTGGAAGATAAGCGGCTTTTGTCTCGAGGGCCAACATCTTGTGGCTTTATTGCTTTCCTGGTTCAAATTTGAGCTGAAAGGGCTTGATTTAAGCACACATGCCTGCACACGCTGACACAGAGTTTTTCTACAATTAAGAACTGTTTTCTGCTTCTGGACACAAAGTGGTCAAGATGGTGGGTGTTCCCCACCTTTTGAAACATGTGTTTATTTTACTTTTTTGAAAGTGCTGCAAATTAAGCAGCGAGTAACCTTGGGTGGATTGTTCCATGGGAGTACAAGTGGGTGAGAGGGAAAAAGGAGAAGAGGGAAGCTGAGAAAAACCTTAAATGTGAAAATGACTGGAACTCCTAGGGTTTTCAAAACAAAACTCAAGATTTCATTACACATACCTGGACAACTGAGGGCATGGAAAAAACCCTCCCTGCGGGCGCGCATGTGCACACGCATGCATGCACTCAACAGCTGGGTTGGTCAGAGAAATAATAAGAATAATGTAAACTAAATAGAGCAGAGACAACTCCCAGCCAACAGAGCCAACACGTGTCGGCGGCTTCAGAAATATGCAGAACCCCCGGTCATCAATCACAGACAGGAGGCCCTCAGTCGCGCTGACAGTGCTCGGACAGAGAGGAGGCAGAGTTCTTTTGGCCGCTCTCTGTGTGTGGACGGGTCGGTGGCGGCTGTGTGCCGAGACCTGACTGCGGCTTCTTGGGTTGGGTTTGGTTGGGATTCATCCAAGGCGTTCAAGACTGACTGATGATGAGGCATCACATCAAACCAGCGTCAACAACACTGTAAAGCTAATGGTCGTCACTTGTCAATAAGGCCTGTTGGCAGTGTTCACATAGGTTCTCCTCTGTGTTGTTTTATTCGGTTTTTGGTGTCGGTGTAAGCTTCAGATCATGAAACCCACCTATGTGTGTTTTGTGGGAATATTCTCATGGTGGCTTGACAGTTTACTGGTAATACTGCAAGCAGTAAATTGGCCTAAACCAAGCAAAAACATAGCAAAGGGAGGCAGACAGTCCTGAGGGGCCAAGTTGGAGTTTAGTCCCTAAAATTTAACCTTAACCAGGGTTCGGAAGGACAAGGAGGGATCGAGGGATAGAAGGAGGGGGTTGGGGATCCTCTGGCAAAGAGACAAAGCCCCCAGGGTTTCTGTTCTGAGATCTAACTTTGTCTGTGTAAACATGTCTGGAATGACAAACTCAATGCGTGTGTGTGTGTGTGTGTGTGTGTGTGTGTGTGTGTGTGTGTGTGTGTGTGTGTGTGTGTGTGTGTGTGTGTGTGTGTGTGTGTGTGTATGTGTCAAGTGCACCACATTTGAAGCCTACTGAGTGTATGGATCTGGGAAAGGGAAGAGGAATGAATAGCTGAGATATAAGAATGTTGTTCATTTTCTTTAGTCTAGTGGCTCTTAACCTAGTGGTGAGACCTCTCAGTGGGTTATGAAGCAGGTTTTGAAGCTATTTTTCAGATTTGATTGATAATCCTGTTTCCATGCTACAGAGTGTTGATGTCTCCCGCCACAATATATTACAACATCACATTTTCCCCTTGACATTTTACCCCAAAATATATTTCTGTCAAGATCATATTATGGTATACCCTCACCTCTGTGGCAAACATTGTAATTATACTGCACTATAAGATACTTTCTAGACTCTCTGCAGAGCCAGGCTGGCTGTTTCCCTCTGTGTTCAGTATTTATGCTAAGCTAAGCTAATCTTCTTCTGGTCCTAGTACAGACATGCAAGTGGAATTGATCTTCTCAATCACCCCTCGACAAGAAAGCAAATATACGTATTATCCAAACTAATTCTTTCTTCTTCTAAGTATTTCTTAAATTGTGTTATAATTCAGTTTAATGGTGTGCATGAAAATGCAACCTGTCTGTCTTTAAAATGATAAATTAGACTTTTGGGAAGGCTTTGAAGATACAGTCCTTGAACTGCTCAATCTATTGTTTCAGTTGATATGTTTCTGCAGAAACCCAAGCAGGCTGTAATTCTCTTGTCCACAGACACAAGTTAATACTGTGGACCCAGTACAAACGGAGTTCATCATCATCCTGATGTTCTCAGCTCTCCATGAGTTGACTCACTGCATCCAATCGTTTCTTCACCCACTGTCTGTCTATATTAGACACAGGGTGACAGGACAGCTGTCTCCGGGCCTCCTCTTGGTCCATGTTTGCATGCACAAGGATGAATGTGTGCCTTTGCAATAGATCTAGCATGGCAAATTAATATTATGTGGCTTGTTTGACTGAGTACTCTGTCTCCCTGCTCCAGTCTCTGATCCTGACATTGGACCCAAAAGGGGAATCATCATCAGGGAATTTGCCAGGCTTTGATCACAGGGCTGTCCAGTGAGGGTGCACGGTTAATGCACTGTGTAAAGATGAAAATGTGACACACTCATCTTATATCGAAGAATGGGTCATGTGTAACCCCCAATTTATCAAGTACAAGTGTGCTTTGTCAGTCAGGCCACTGTAAAATTGCCTCCAGTGGTCAATTGTCAATCAAATGCAGCTTTTTGTTTCCTGCTGTGAAACACAAAGAACAAATTAACAATAATTGCTTCATCTTGAAGGCCAAGAACCACAGATGACATAAATAAACAGGAACCATAATGAGACTATAAATACTTGCCATGACTGTTTACATTCTTTCACACAGAACCTTCAGATGGAAGCTCAACAGATCATACGAGAGTCAAAACTGCTGATCAGCATACTCTAAAAGATGATAAACGTACCGTAGAAGATCATCATTTCAGTGACACTTTACCCAGTTCTCAGTCAGCCTAAACAATTTAAGAAAGAAGTCAGTATCCAAAATGTTCCTCCTGCAGCATGCTGGCATTAATCATGAGCATATGTTAAGAGAGAATGCAGGGTCACAGGGTTACATTTCAAAGCTGATTTTAGGTTGTCCTGCAGGATTGCTCTGCTATAGCTGCTCTATAGTTCACATCATTTAGAATGATGCAACAGTATATAAGAGGGCATGTATTCAAAGCTTCCAACAGCAAGGTAATCAAAGTCATAGTGACCTCAGAGTAGATTAAATAATCATGTAACCCATGGAGAACCTGAAGAAATTAAAGTTATTGTCAGGCTATGTCAGCAGGAATCCCCATGTAGCTGCATAAAAAGAGACATAAAGGGCATTGTAGTAAATGAATGATACCTGTGGGGTAATACCCATGGAGCTGATAGGAACATAGAGTCTTAAATGCATTTAGGATCCACGTTTCATACCTCTGTGTTGGGTCCTGCAGAGTAAAGGGCATTGTATAAGCCCTGCACACCAGCATTAAGATAAAGCTTAACAGGAACAGAAGTCCTTTTATAAGAACCTTTAGAGTGGGAGGAAATAGCCATTCATCATGGATAGCATGTGATGACATGTCTGTCTCTCTCTCTTTCTCTCTCTCTCTCTCTCTCTCTCTCTCTCTCTCTCTCTCTCTCTCTCACCTTGAGAAAATTCTCAATTACACAATATATTGCTAATTTACATAATGTTTCAAGAAAGGCACCTGAAGAGTAATTTCGATCTGCTCCAAAATTGAATGGGTTGTTCCTTGGCTCATTCTACACCTTCTTAAATCAAGTTTCATGAAAATCAGGCTGTAGTTTTTTCAACCAACCAACAAACTAAATTGAAAACATACCCCCTTGGTCGAGGTAATAGTAATGATACATTGACCACTAACTGAAAGAGGAATACAAATGGGAGCAATTCTGTAAATGTATAAAAAAAAAAGAAGCATTCCTACAAATCAATGTGATCATCTGATTTGTTTTAGAAAGCAACAACAACGGGAACCTTTCCGCAATATGGCAATAGTTTCATGGTCATTCAGTCTTTTGGAGAAGTCAGTCTCCAACACCTTCAAGTACAATTCTGTAGCAGCAAAACTTTTTATCTCTTTGAAACGAGCAATGTTCAGAGAATTTGCCTACGCAAGCAAAAATGTATCACAGCAAAATAGGTATACATACAGTAGGTATTAATAATGAAAAATAACTATCTTTTCTTTTTAGTGGCAATCATGTGCCATGGAAAGGCAATAATGTGCAGGTTAGAGCTTTGCAATCTTGCTGATCAGTTCCTCCTTTTGTGGTTGGAGCTAAGTTTATCAGTGAAAACACATTACAAGTCTTATTGAAGGTTGGAATTATAACCTGCAGACATGGATCCATGTTCTATTTCATCACTCAGATCAGACAGGGCCAGTGTGGAATCTTTAGTCAAGATGTAGAATCCTTGTCAATTTCTTCTTTTTCCTCTCACAAACCTCCCTAGTGAGGACTCTTAGCCTCTCCTTACACATGCACCATACTTTATCGGCGAGCCCCGTAATCCACCACAGCTGCTCAACTGTAAATACAATTAACCCCAGTAATTGTGTGATGTTGACTTTGGATTTTGTACATTTTCTCACTGACTGCCGGTAGCCCGTGCTCTCTGAGGATGACATCATGGGGTTTCAGGTTGCCCGCTGTGGCTTCGGTTTCCCAGGGGGTCGGGGGGAGCCTGAGCGTAGACCTGGAGAGCAGATCCACACTGTGAATAGACACTCATTCTCTCTGCTCAGACACATACATACGCAGTTGACTGACCTCTCTGCCACCTCGCTGTGAGCTCAGAGTTTGTTATTGGCTCAGTTATAATGTGTCGACAGATGAGGCAGATGTGTGTTCCTCTCTTGTAAATAGTTTGTCGGCGTTGTTTTCAGAGCTCCAAAGTACTGTAATTATCTAGAGTAAAAAGAATAATGTGGCTTCATGGCAATCTGGTGGGGTGGATTGTATGTTTAAGAAGCCTATGTTGTAAATTAAGAAATACGTTTTGTCTATGATTTTTCCTGAGTGTGTGCATTTTATTTGGGTGTATTCAGTGTGTGTGGGCCTGCTCACATTTTTTGTTCCCCTTGTTTTCAGGAAAGGGAGCTAACAATGCCGTCTGGAAGACAGATGACATGGTGTATGTATTATTGCATGTAAGGTTTGCATTTTTTGTGTGATTTTGTGATGAAGATGCAGTGACTAGAGCCACATTAAAAGCGTTTGGGCCAGTATTTTAAAAGTGACTTTATCTCTGCAAAACAGAATGATTCAGAACAGAAATCAAGGACAATGCCCACATTTGTTTTGTGAACATTTTAAAAAAAAAACACCAAGGCAATGAAGCAGGAATTCTTTGCACAGGACCTCTTCCCTCTAACACTACCATGTAAAGCATTAAAATAGACTGTATGGCTTGTTGTGTATTGGTAGGCTGCGCAGAGCAAACCCTCCATAAGTGTCAGTCATTCTGCCAATCATCTGTTTTAGTTATTTAAAGTCACTCAAGCCTGCAAAGTCAACCTCCTCCACTGTGATGTCAAATAAGCAGCGTGGCTCAGCTTTCCTCTGTTTTATTTTTCCACTCCTCGCATGGACACACCTTGTGATGACAGCCACTGGATCAGCTCGGTACACACACACACACACACACACACACACACACACACACACACACACACACACACACACACACACACACACACACAACCAAGACTGAGGCATCTTCAAGTAACCCTTTCCAAACTTAATTCAGTTTTCTTATTTCTGCCTAGAAGTTTTATGTGAAAATGTGATTGATGATCCTTCCTAGATGGGCTGTCTGGTGGACGGACACACCATACCTACATGCACACAACCACTGGCTGTATGCCACATCTAAGAAGTGAATACAGATCAAGGCCAATTTGTGGCAGATTTAATGTCTCATAGAGGAGTCGTTATGATGGGTCGAGAATGTTGTTTTCCAATTTTGAATGTCAGTCCCAGAAGTCTATGCATTATTAGCTCATTGTACGTAAAGCTTGTGTGGACATTTCACTGCTGCTGACTAACACACTGAAGTCCTACCCTAATCAAACTCAACTGCACTAGAGGGAGAAGTCAGCTACTTTAAAAAAGTAGCCAGCCAGGAGTCTCTATAAAAGCTGAAATGAAACCCCCCTGTATGTTTTCTGCTGTTTATTTTTATCTCGTTACACAAAAATGATAAGACATACTAGTGCTCTGTAAACCAGCAATAATGAGTAGACAAATAAATCAATATGAATATTAATTGAATTGCATCTGCAATGTTTTAGTTGTTTTATTGCTTAGGAATCCAACAGTTTGAGTATCTTAAAATAAAAGCATGTTACATTTCATTTGGTTGGTGTTGTGAATTGTTTGATTGTATAATATAATGTAAAGCTGTATAGTGTGAAAAACATAAAACAGGAAGTGCTTTTACTTTGAAGAGCCGTTTTGGAGCATATGTGTTTTTTGACGCTAACCTAGATATGATTTATACGTAGAAAGCCACATGTCGAATGTTCACTTTTCTAATATTGCAGTTCCAGACAGTAAAATGGTCCGTTCAAACCAGACGTGTCTTGGTCCTCATTAGAAGCTCCACTTCACAACAGTTGGAGATATAAAGCCAATCTTAATGAAACTTGACATTAAATTAATTTGACCGCCTAAAATGAAACAAATCAGAGATTGAAGTTTGTAAATGTGTTTTTGCTATAAATATTATTATTTGCAAAAAACAACAGAGGCAGTCAAAACCAATGTGTCTTTTTGTATTGGTATAGCTGTGGTCTTCATCAGCCCACTGGTCCACATGGAGGGTTGACACTTCATCTGAGGGCCAGTCCATCCGTAATTATTAATATGATTGAAAATATCATGGTTACTAGTGGCAGCATAAAAAGTAGCAGGCAATAGTGTTAATAGTGTCTGGAATCTAGTATCTAATAATTCACAGAATGACAATTTTGCAATAAAAACAAAATCTAATTTATCTAACACAGAAAACATATGAAAGAGATTATTGTTGAAAGGACAAGGCCTCATAGTATGTTCATGAGATAATGGTGTAATTTAACCAGCTGGCTGTCTCTTGAAGCAGCCGTCCCTTCTCATTAATTGTGCAGCTTTGAGCATGCTGCATGCATTGTGATTGGCTGAGAGGACTGGAGGTAAAACAGGTGTCTAAGAGGAATGCAGAAATGAAAACGTGATTGTATTGCTATTTACTGTACTGTTTATACCTGAGAGTAGCTTGCCAATTGGCCAGTAGCCTAATTGTATGGAACTGGCCAGTGATGGGAAAGGGAAACTTTACACACATAAAGCTGGACAAAACACACTAACAAGCACACTCCTGTGCATGTATGCAAAAAAAACATCACAACTTGCATTCTTTAAGTATCATTTACAGTCAAGTAATGTTGGATAAGGACTACACTGAGAAACAAGGGTATATTTATTTTTGTTGTAATTTCCATGGACCCACACTGCATAAGCTTCAACTTTCGGAATGAAGGGAATTTAACTCTTTTTGGCAGTGGATCAGCTAAAGACACAGAAGCGCTACTAATGATCAGTAGATAGCTTTTACTGCATGCTTCATGAACAAATGGACTCTGTCCAAGTAGGGCTGATTTCAGCCATTGGATGTCTACACTGGTAATTAGTTGACTAAAAGACCCAGGAGTTTTTTGTAAAAAAAAAAAAAAGTATCACAAATCGTTCCTGTACATTAAAATAGAATATCTATTGAAAGAGTACAGCACGTAGTTCCAATTTTTGCTAGTTTGAAAAATCATGTCACAAATACTGGTTCTAGGCTGCCTGTGAAAAAATGTCAGAGTCTGGAGGAGTTTTATCAGGTCATTGTTTACCAGTCAATTAAATACTTTCTCTTGTGGCATTATGGGTAGTGTAGGATTTAGCTTTTTTGGAGCCTGACCTGCACAGTCTGTATATCTCACCTTCTGCTGCAGCCATTGTTGTTGTATCTGTGTATCACAAGTCCCCTTACTTTATGAAAGTGCCCCTTTGATAAGTGTAGTAAGAGTAAATATATATCAGTAAACAGGCGGTCTCAGTTTAAATGGAAGAGTCAGCCAGTTTGTTTGAAACACCTGTCTGTTGGACAGCAGTTACCCAAAAATCCCCATCAATCAGTTTGAACAACTCAGCCATTGGCCTTAGCGACCAACTGGGCTGCACCACTGCTTTACAGGATAAATGTCAGTCAGGTTTCACAATACAGCCAAGATAAATATGTAAAAGAAAAAATCAATCAGTGCAATGACTAATTAGGGACTGACTATGTTAGATGAATATCCATGCTCTGCATCTTGGTGTGTGTGACAGAAGAAGAAAAGGTAGAGAGAGAGATAGAGAGAGTGTGTGAGAGAGAGAGGACAATGGCTGAAGTGTGACTGAACACCCAGCCGAAACGTGTGGTTGCATTCTCGCTTTGTTCCATGAGATCACAGTTGTGGCAGATGCAGGATAGACTGGGAGCAGCTGTTTTGCTCTCTGTTCTCTAGTTACAGACGCTGGCACTGCCTGCACTCTGGGGATGGGCAAAGGGGCACGTTGTCGAGTCTTAATAGTGTTTGTTCTCTGAGGGTGGGCACAAAGAGTCCTCAGACCCAGCAGTATACTCCACCAGTATTCTTGGCATCGGAAGAGAGGGACGCGGCCGAAAGTGTCAAAGAGAGTGGGACTGGTGACAAGACATAACAAGCAGCTGGTCCTACTCTCACAGAACCCATGGCGCCATTAATTACACTGACCGTGGAGGCTGCGGTGAACTCAAAATATTATTGGAAGGTGCACTGATTTATTGTGCTTGTCAGTGCAAGTCAGATCAGGTAAGAATCAGGTAGAAATCACTTAAATTGACAAATATAATAAGGGTGCAAAATGTATACAAATTTGTAAGAATAAGACAGACTGAGAAGGCACCTGGCAAATGTGGTCAAACAAGAGCTTGTTTTATTGCAAAGGAAAGGAAAAACTGAGAGAATTTAAACACAGTGCACCCAGCTGCCTGACTCGGTGCAATGAAGCTCCAAGTTGTGCAAAAGAAACAGTTATGATTAATATACAAACAGCACTTCCAGTATTTACACTTTGAACAGGCCTTCTTGTACTGCATTATTGACTTGTTTGTGTTTAGCCAGTGTACAGCGTGACGCAGCTAAAGAAATGTCCTCAGAAGTTCAGTTCATATTTCTTGAGCTCTAACATTTTCTTAGCATAGAGCAGTGGATTCACAACACATTGGGTGTAGATTTATTATTCTTGCTCTAAACTTAAACAGAGCACTGTATATGAAATTCACACCAACAATAATATGTTCTCTGTGCAGCTCCAATACGGTTGACTTGGCTCTTAAACTTTCTTCACTCTCTGTTTCCATTCATTTTATTCCTGCGCCATTGATGTTGTACCTTTTTCTAGTATGTGCATTATATATATATAGATATAATATATCTATATATATATCTATATATATATATATCTATATATATATATATATATATATATATTATATATATATCTATATATATATATATAGATATATATATAGATATATATATATATATATATATATATATATATATATATATATATAGTTTCCTGCACTATAGCTCAAGCCTATAGCTTGAATTGTAAAATCATGATCACAATAACCAAGACTTGTTATTGCTGCTGTATGTTCCAGAAGTGTATGAGGAGAGCAGAAGGTTTGAATATGGGAACGGTCTAATGAGATGCTTCTGCCAACAAGTTTCCAGTCTTCACAGCCAATAGCCCAAGTCAAGAGAGCAGAAAACAACCAACTACAAACATTTTCTAAAAATCAACACTTTTCCATTTAGTCTGGATGGATTTTACTAGTGTCTGCTGCTGACTGCTGGCATTTTGTTGTTGTGAAGCATGCAATGCTTCTTGGCCTGCAGTGTTGATTACAGATAATAGAGATGTTTGATACATAGTTTTAAGGATTAGATGAGAGATAGAGGTAGTTAATTATTTAGTAAATCAGGTACAGAAGCTGACAATATAAACTGGAGAATCATGATGTGTGAATTATAGATTCATTGATCCAAGATACTTTCTCTGCGATGTTACCGAGCAGCATGAGTCATACAAGTTTCTCACAGGAAATGTTTTTCGGTCGACCATAGAATTATTGTAAAGTCTCAAATCAAAGCAATGCATCTGTAACTGTTACTAATGCTATTCCTCCAAGTTTTCAAAACATTTAAAGGTTGATGGATTGTATAATAATAATAATTTGTTATCATATTTTACACACTATTATCCAAGGCCCTGCTTAAAAATGTTTTTATAGCTTGACAGTATGAATTTATTATTGTTTAATTGGCTCTTTAACCTGCTTTTTTACAAGCACACTCAAGATTGAAAGGATTGCAAACATATACCAACATGTTTGCAATTAGCAACTATCTAGCAATATATTGGTCAGGCTGTTCATCCCTCTAGCGCTGACAGAAAGGCCTGGTGGGGCTTTGTATTTATTCCCCTCAATCTCTCCATTGCAAACAAAATGTCTTGTCAAAGAATTAGTTAAAGCGTTTAATACATTTGAAAGTGATGACATCATGCATAATTCTAATTCACCTTTGTGTTTTTCCACCTACTCCAGTAGGACTCTTTAATTTGAATACCAAATCTTGAGCCGAAAGATGTCGCTATATCAGAGGACATCAGGAGAAAAGTATATGTTATCATACGTCATAATGTCTGCTTTTTGTAGGTTGATCCTTACTCCTGGAAGGATTTCAAACACCGGCTCATATTTTACAAACGAGACCCCAATTCAGACACGCAGTCTGTTCTCTGCAATTTTAGTATTGAAAACTATGTCTGTGGTTGCATCTGATGAGGTGTTGTCTTCCTCCCTGTCAGCAGTGTGGGGATGGTGCCCACAGTGATGCGCACTTACAGTAAGTGAAGGAGTGATGTTTCAGAGATGGATAGCATTTCCAGTATTTATCGACTGCTGCGAGGCGGCCCTGGATGACACTGCATTCAGATACATTAGCGGTAGAGGGAGACTTGACGGGCCTGTTGGAGGGAAAGAGGGGGTTGAGAAGTGAGGAGGGCAGACGTTAAGACCTCACCTAGCTCACAGTCTGACACAGAGACATCGATCGCAGGCTCATTGCTCTCTGAGCTGCTTCCTGTGTTTTCATTGCGCTATCATTGGATGAGAGCAAACAACAACGTCAGGGGGAAAGGCTACTGATAGCTCCGTATCTAATGCGCTCAGATCTCCGGGGGGAGAGATTTACATGTACTAGAATGCCTAATAATGTATGTCTGGATGCCCCTGAATAAGCTATTACTGATGGAATGAGAGCTGTAATACTTACAATAAACTCTCTCACAACACAATTATATTTTACACACACACACACACACACACACACACACACACACACACACACACACACACACACACACACACACACACACACACACACACACAGAGTTCATTGTCTAATAGTGGTCTTTATTGGTATTAAACAAGGGTCCAGAGTCCAGAGTCATTACATTTATACCAGGAGTACTGCAGTGAACGTATTATTGAGAAAACCCTAAAAGACCTTATCTGTATTAGCTTCACCATATACATTGGATAAACAGTTTGACTTTTAGATGGAAAAATAAACATCTAGTGTTAAATGTATATGAGGCCCTGATAACCTCACAGGATGCCTCTTAAACCTACAACATGGACTAGTAAGTAAATGTAAGGAAAAATAGTTGTTCTGGGTTTTACTCAGCAAAGTTAGTGATAGTCCAGTAAATTTGCTTTTTGATTTTGTCATTGACTGGTGTCATAAAACATTTGAGAATAATTACAGGTTCTAATCTCCCAATCTGGACCCGAGGCTACCCTTTTGTTTACAGTTGGATCACACATGGCTTTTTTTAATTGTGTAAACAAGTTTATAACTTTGTCACCTCCATTAGTGTGTGGATAAGTGTGTGCTTGTGTGTGATATGTACTTAGGGAGGTAAGGTATTCACACTGGCAGTAATCAAAGTCTGGATGAAATTAATAGGCTTCATTAACATGTGTATGGTAGAGTATGCATCTAAATAAATGAACCATTTTACAAACTTTGTTTGTAGAGATTAACTAAATTTGTTTTCATCCCATAGTTAAATGACTATAGGTAAAGCTAACAAGAGGAGAAGCCGGTGTATGATGTCAACGCGTGCGTGGACTGCATGATTCTTTTGGTAATTTCCACACCACAATTGAGCATGAATTACATCGAAAGTGCTCCATAATGTCACACAGATGCTATGAAGACATATTGTGTATCTCATGTGGCACTCTACTCCCTCACAAACAGTCCATCCCGAACATCAAGCTTGTCTTTTGTTATTCTCACACATATGAATGTTTCCTATTATGTTAGACTCGTATAAAAGGATTTTTTTTCCCCACATTATTGTTCCTCAAAAACAAATGTGGTGCCTAAAATAATAAATATTCCGCTACAACTTTAACTTCATCTGTGGAGCAGGACTTTGAAGTGCTTTTTAAAATCTTTCTATGGTCAGTTTAAATATGTAATACAACATCAAAAAGGTTCAGGGGAAGTGTATGTTAATTTATTTCAAAGATGCGAAGACAATTTAATTTAAAGCCAAAAAACAGGTGTCAATTTGTTGACATTTGTTGAGGGAATACAGACAGACAAGCAAAGTAAACCAACCAGCTTTTTGCCTGAACAACATGTTTCTGCTCACAAGCTGTTGGACTGTTTCTCCCAATTAAGGGAAAAGACGCCTGATTGACAAGCTCAGAGTCAGAAAGCCAACCAGAGACAGGGTTTCCCCGCCAAGACTGCATGGCCCCTGGGTTTCCCATCAGCCAGGGGAGCAGACGGTTTAACGCTCAGTCAGGCAGGGAAGTCTCGTCTGCTTTTGTTAGAGCTGAGGCACTGAGTGACTGTAAGGAGGCAACGCAAAAAGTTGGATTACTGTACAAAAAATAATAAATCAAATTTCTTGTTTGCTTTTATTGATTTCAGCATGTATTTTTAGACTATGTGCATGGAATGGAGATTTGTTTTTGCACTCCAGTTACACTTCAGACTCGACCTTCACTTGATTTCATACTGAACTCCAGACCACTGACTTGTAAACTGTTAGCAGCTGTGCACAACTGCATGTTACTGTTGCATTCGAGAGAAAGGCTAGTGTTTACTGTTCACACTGTGTATAACTATGACACATCTGAACGTCACATTTATGTTTCAAGAAACAAACTGTATGTAGTGTATGTAGTGGTGCTGTAAAGCCAACAAAAAAGAGTAATTAATGTGTCACTAATAAAACCTGTTGGGGAATTGACGCTGCTGAGAAACTAGGTTCCTGGTATATGATAATGTCCAAAGTTCATGTAATTCTTTCATTCATTTCAGACGCAGTGCAGAGCGTCCCAACATCCACATCTGCTCTTGACTATCTAAGCTTATTGACTACAGGATGGACAACAGAAAGATCTGTGTTTATGGTGATTATCGTCGGGTGTTTCTCTCTAAGATGAGCAGAGTAACAGCTGAATGTGGCTATCTTTGTTAGCAACTGCAAATCCATCTCTTCTGGACAGGATTGACCCTTAGCAATAATGGATATTATGAAGAAGAAGAAGAAAATGTGGATGTTGGTGGAAATAACACGAGTGATGAAGTAGTAAAGAAGAGTTTGTGCCAAGTGAGCAGGGTGTCTGTCTCCCTAGGCTCTAAAAATGGTAATGATTAGATTTTATATTTAACTTCTTCTGTCATCCCATTTAGTGGAATTCAGTTATTTGACATCAGTTCACTCGTTGTTTGTGTTGTTGATTTTTTTGTGGAGAATTTACAGCTTACAAGAACATGGCTGCACTGTCCACTATAGGTTGAAAGGAAAGTGACTCTTTGACCACACTAAACATCATAGCTGCTGGTCAGAAAATATCTCTGGTTGCAATTTCTATGAGGATGTATTGCTTTCCTGTTTTATATCATTGTAAGTTTAATTTATTTGGGTTTTCAGTTGTTCAAAACAAGGCATTTGAAGACGTCACCTTGGGATCATTTTTGTCAATTGATTCTTTTAGAAAATAGTCAACAGATTAATCATTAATAAAAGTTTCTGCCCTATTCTGTTTATGTTTCACATTCGAGTGTGATTTCCAATGGAATTAAATTACTTTGCCACAAAATGCTGATGTGACTTGGCCTTTAACAGTTTTATTAGGACATAGAGTTTGCTGACATCAACTTATTATCGAAAACACTCAGACTGACAAAACCTGAGCAGAGGCCTAATCAACCAACAGTATAACTGAAACCACGTGTGGCTGTGCAGGGCATTGAAATAGCATTGCTTTAAGTACTACTTTGGGGAAAATATTATTTTTTCACAGTTAAAGTGGAAAAAGCAAAGGTGTAAATGAAAAAAATTAATGTTGATCGAATTGCATTTAACTGCAGCAGTTTCCTGTGGGGATTTAATCAACTCTAATTGAAGCATCTCATACATTATATAAGCGGTTTTGGCTGACAGATAAGAATGATGTAGCTCAGTGCAGATACTTTTCACAGAAACAATTACAGTAGAACCATGAAAGTAGCACGCAGTAACTTTGAGCTAGGCTGCACTATGTCCTTGCCTGACACTGCCCTGTATGCTCAAACACGCAGTGTGACATCAGATTTGTATACCTCTGCTGTGTTTCCAGCTCAGAGAGGCATTAGCAGTCACAGATGAAAGGCAATTCACTTCGGCAAAAGGTCACTGTGTTTGATTTGCTTCGACATGGAAATAGGACCTTAAGTATCAACAGCTGTGAGACATTACACCTACTGTGTGTCCTTGTCGTTCCAGAAAAGGTAACACTTCATTTCATTGATCCATTCAGGCATTTACCTAATTTAATAAGTGGCAGTTATGTTCTAATTATGGGCGATTCATGGTAATTGTATCTTTCCATCTCTCTCTTTTTTTCCAATGTCTTTAATTGCTGTCTGAGTGAGTACATAGCCTCTCAGTGGATCTTCAATTTATTTATTTTTTATATGGCACCTTTCAAAACAGACATAATAACATAAAGGAGTGAACGTGCTTCATTGTTTTGGCAGATAAAGACTGAATTAAAATTGTCATGCCTTCAGAAAATAACCGCATGACTAAAATCAGATAATAATAGAAAAGATCTAATTTCGGAAACCATTCGAAGTTGATAATAACATGACTGAACTACTGTCTTAACCTTCTTGCTTTTGCATGTGGCATCAAACCTGAACGGTTTCGATGGATGGAGAAGCTGGTCCAGAGCTACACATGTCCTAGTTTCATTTTCAAAAAGCTAAGGATTAGGTAGATCCATGCAGGAAATCTTATAAGATCTAAGGCTTGATGATGGTGTTTTTCTGACGAGACAAATAATTTTGCAGTTTGTAATCCCCTCTCTTAGCATAAATCTGCCATCAAAATGTTAGTGACCGTGCAGTCAAAGATCTGAGGTGTAAGCTGTATCACTGTAGCCTTTACACCACTCACAAACACACAAAAGAGCTTTCAGCACTACAGCCAAGGGAGGGGTGTGGGTGTGCATGGAAACTATGCACAGAAGGCTCCCTCCTCCTGCTCTCGCCCTGCACTCCCTCTCAATCACACTACCAACAACATAGAGCAGGTAGTTTGACCAGAGGCATTGGACCGGCCTATTCTATTAATTGCCTCTGAATTATAAGGCAGTAAAACTAAACTTATCCAAACACCATTAATCATAATGGCTAGGAGCCTCTGTTTTCATGAACAGAGGCTTTCTGGGGCATCTATGGGCAGTTAATTTGCCATTCAAACCCCACCTGTCTGTGTCAACTAGTCCGTAGAGAGGTGCATAAATGTAGTCCAATAGCTGTTGCAAGGGTTGGGTTGTAGCCATTCTTTCATGCTTTACTACAGCAAAGGACTGGGCATGTTAAAAACACTATCCAGTGTGCAAAAGGCCCAGATGAATAACATACAGGCTTTTTCTTTCAGGTCAGCTGACCTGAATGTTTGTTGTGCAGTTTGCCTTATCTATGGATTTGAGTGAATATATTCATAAAATACGTGGCATTGAAACATTAGATGACAGTATTTACTTCCAAACCACTCTAACCAAGGGGCATGAATGCTGGACTTGTCCAACACAACTAATCAGCAAGATCACATTGAGAATGTTATCATTAAACGTTAAAATTACTCAGATTGCTGATGCTGTGATTAGTCAGTTTGACTATTGAACACTGTTTCCCCCTGTGAAGGGATCACTGAGTCTTTATATTGCGTGGTTGTTTTCCTCCTCTGATAATGGCCAGAGGCTGAAAGCTCTTTATGTTGGTGCATAAAAGTAAAGGGAAAAACAAGTATTTGTATGTTTGTTCTGCATAAACAGATGCAAGTCAGATGAAAATGATCAATAATGTGAAAAACACCTTTGTTGTATGTTTTTCTCATATTTTACCAGAAACTTTCTGTGCTCTTCAAACCACAAGACACAATGACCTTGTTTATTGTAAAATATATGGTGAACACTGTCCTCTTTTTTGACACATAGAATCTGAATTAAAGGCATTTTTAACCATTTGAAATTTATATTTTCACTTAAAATTGGTAAAGAAAAATGTATATTGTCATTTTAAAACTAAAATAGTCTGCATAACCACCAACTAATGGACTTGACTTTTATTTAAAAATATTTTTCATAGCTTTTGTCACAAAAATGAGAATTAAAAAGCTGATGTTTTAGTGACCACCCTCATTCATTGCTCTGTCCTCGTCACCTCTGGTTCACACTTTTTGGTTTACATTGTTTTTGACAGATTTGACACAAACCATGTCGTCCAAGCTGCTCTCGTCATTAAACATTTCCTGCAGCTTTGGTACGACATTCCTACACGCGCTGAGTGCACACACTCACACGCTATTAGTGCTTGTTAAAGAGCATGTGATATGGTGAGTACACGACCAGTTTCCCATAATTACAGCCTCCTGTGAACCTTACAGGAAGCAAGTGCTATGGGTGACTAAACTGGGACATCTTAACATCCCTCTAAATGTAATGCTTCCTCTTCTTTCAAACTGAAACTTTAAAAAAGAAAGAAAAGTTAAACTATTGTCTCTGCTCAGCCTCCATTCCATGCTTTGCATTTGCATTTTTCCATTTCTTTGACCCTATTGCTGTCATGTCACTTCCCTTCCCGCTGGTTATTTAGTGGCTTGCGGGACTAATTGGAGCAAGAGACAGGTGGAGCCCCTCTGTAGCAATCAGTCTTCTTTGTGGCGGGGCAAAAGCTCACACTGGGCGATCTTCTTTTTTTTTTGCAGTGTGAACGGTGGAAGGAGGGCATGAACTTTTGACACTGCTGTATACGGGGGCCCTTAGCAGCCTGCCAGGATTAACTTATTGTGGGTTAATGTCAAAGTACTCTATGTAACACCAGAAGTTAAAACGTTGAAAAGAAGAAATACATGCTAGTTTAACTCTGAAAAGGAATTTTTCTCTTGTGTTGCTTCAGTTCATCTTTTTTTCTCTCATAGAGATGTTAAGATATAAGACGAGACTGCTCTGCACTGGCACCGCGGCATGATCACTTGCTTATTGGTCCACTTGCCTTTTACTGTCTCTTTGCTCGCTTCTGTCAGTGTGTGTGTGGTAAGTACACGTTCACTAATGACGTGCCCGTGTGAGCGTGTCCACTGTGTGCAGTATAATGCAACCAGGCAGGTGTGAGGGTCACAGCCAGTTTGTGGGCCAGCGTCTTGACCCCTGCTGTCTGCTTTGTCTGACCGACAGAGGAACCCCTTAATTAGACCCTTTGGTTTGCAGTGTCTGCCCAACGCAGCCCAGCAGACACTCGGCAGCAATCCCTTCATTAAATGCTCCTGGTTGACTTGGCAAGAAGAGCCTCAGTTTCTCTATTTCTGCTGCACAAAATCCATTTTAAGACGATCTCAAATTTTTCACTTTGAATTGTGAGCATCATTTCCTCTTTTGACTAAGTGATTGTGTCTAAATTGATTTTTCTGTCTCTAAATGTCAATTAATGCCAAAAGCATGTAACTGGAAAAGCTGACATTAAGTGTGTTGCTGAACTAAAACTACTACTAAAACATACTTTAGGTGTGAATACATTCATGTAGCCTATGTCAGATCTATAAAACATAGCTTACATGCTTTTTGACCTCCAAAATGTTTTCATCATTGCAGCAGTTTTGAATGATTAATTATAGGTTTACATGCTGCTGCACTGTATTATTTCAACAAGATGTTTCCTTTGGTTTGGTGTATGTTTGCAATGTGAGCACACGCTAGATTTCAGAGTAGAGATCAAGTGGCCAGAAAATGAAAAGGAACAGAGCTGTGAGGGAATTAACTGAAGTACAGCCCACTGGCAGCCAGGCCTGCTGACAAGAACAAGGAGGTTTACTCAGCAGAGATCCAGCAAGGCCCAGTGACCTTCAGTGGTTGAGAGAGAGAGAGAGAGAGAGAGAGAGAGAGAGAGAGAGAGAGAGAGAGAGAGAGAGAGAGATTGCATTCTGCTGATCTTGGCCGGAGCGTGTTGTTGCCCCGGCTGTGGAAAATCACAGAGCACTTTCTTAACGGCACCTTGAGGGCCAAACAGACACTTCTTTACACGGAATCCATCTGTAAGGTTGTGTGGCTGTTTTGTAACCATTGGTGCCCAGGAGGGAAACCTGAGCCACAGGTGTGTTTCAGGTGCACTCACCAGTTGGTCCACAGAAAGGGCCTTGTGCATTGTTGTACTCACAGCCTTTCAGTTAGCGTCAGTGTTTAGTAGTCAAAGATATAGAGATTACAACATCTTTGTACCTCCGAGTGATCATAAGGAAGTTGCATCAGCAAGTAAAAAGAAAAGTAGAGTTTATGAGGAAATCTGATCAGGTTCTTTGCAGTTTACACTTTTATATGATGTACCACAGCTGTAGTTGTTCAATACAAGGTTCACTTCAGCGTTATTTCACCAAACTGAAGAAGTGTATTTCATGATGTGTGGAACAAATAAAAAAACAAATGACAAGCAGACCGTAGCTGTCAGTAAAAACAGTCCACACATCCTTTGTATTATTACACAGTCTAAAATGTAACACCATGTTGTCACAGTGATCTGCAAGGCAATGAGTCTGTTATCCTGTTCCAAAGCCATGAAATATGTTTGAGACATTGTTGTAAAAGGAATCAAACCCTATTTAGTAAAATGCTCCTAGAAAGGTTATAATTATCAGTTGGAGCAACACCAAAGCTTTTTTTGACAGTTTATATTTGCAGGGTTTGCCAGGTTAGCGTATTACCGTTTAACCATTCCACTCAAGGTAGGTTCAAGCTTCAAATTATACTGCTTCAAAAGTGCAAGTTTGAATAATAGATAGCAAATTCCTTGTTATCACTTGGATTCTTTAAGAGCCCACTCAAAGAAGAGTTTTTTTCCATCTGTATAACCATACCAATTCCTTGACCAATCATATAAGGTCCAGTACTTGGTCCTGGATGTGTGGTGATGGAAAAGGTTGCTTAGGAGTAGTCCTCCGGTGGGTTATGGTGGGCTTTGTTTGAACTGGATCTATTATTGGACTTGGAGCCAGTGGAGGATGATGATATTTATTGTGACAGGATAGAGATTTGTCTACTGGTAAAGATTTGTAAATATTCATACCTTTTGATATCTCAGATTGTGTGCGGTCCTGCAAATCAATGTGCCGAAGTAATTTACTGTATTTTTGGATTTACAGGATTTTAGCATCAATGTGATGCAGCACCTTGATTAGTCAGGTATTTAATTTACTGGATTAATAACCCAAAGGAGACATAATTTAGTCACTATATGTAAATATTTTGTTATTATATAGATATTGTGTAATACAATTAAATATATCCTATTATGATTTTATTCATATTGCATGTGCTTACTGTGGGTGTGGGAATACATGTGCTTCAGTATACATAAAATACACAAAGTGCCAAATTGCCGCTTTGCATGGCGTCTCTTGGTTTAGTATTTTTCTTGACTGCCTCGAAGCAGTGTTAAGTGAAATGTTTATGGGTATCACAAAAGTTTTGACATTTACTGCCTGACACAGACAATCGCCTCACAGAAACTGTGTGGTTACTAAACTTAATTATTACCTGCACACTGCATCTTTATGCATGACTGAATGCTGTAAATTCAAGTAAGTCTCCTTGTTGTCTGGAACGCTGTTATGAGTTTACAATCGTTGCACTCTTCTGTCAAACAGGTCAGATCCAGAATTAAACAGTGATACATGTTATATTCTCATAGGAGCACTTCATGTTCTGTCGAAGATTTATTTTTGAGTGACATGCAATCATTACCATGACACTCCATTAGTGGTTTTCCTGCATTTTTCCAGAAGTTAAACAACATAAATATTGGCAGAAAGAATCGATTCAAAGAGATCTTTTTGATGCTTCGCCGTTTTTCAATATCTCACAACGTCGTCACATCATGAAAGAAAGAGACAGTGAGACAGACAGAGTGAGAGAATGAGACAGCGTGACAGACAGAGGGAGGGGAAGGAGGGCGAATCTTGCTGTGACAGCCTTTTCACTCCTTATGAATGACGTTTTTCTTCCCCCTCAGCATTCTCTGGGACTTCAAAGTGCCAATCTCAGCAGAGTGATTTGGCCTTACTATTGTGTGAATCGTGAATATTCATCAGGGTCTTTCTTTTCCTTGAAGACTGAGACTCTGCTTTGGTTCTGCAGGAATCTCACAATATAGTAGTAGATATAGATAAAGATTGTATATAGATAGATGTCTGATGTCTTGCGTGAACAAGGGTGTCTGGATTTATATGGATACATACTCTTTCAGTAAGTAATTAAGTTAAATATCATAATTAAATCAGAATTCCTTCATACTCCTATTAAATACAAAAGAAGAACCTTAAATGATTAGCTCATTGTTATAGACAAAGCCTATTCCATAATCTAATTTATAACTAGGGACTTGAAATTGCAGAGGATGTTGTTTGGCACAGCACCATTAGTCGAATAATCTATTAACAATTCTGATAATTGATTAATTGTTTAAAGCAAAAAATAACAAAAAGATACTGGCTCCACCTTCTCGCGTGACAATTTGCTCTTTTCCGCTGTTTTTTCATCACTGTAAATTGAATATCTTTGAGTTTTCAACTGCTTGTTGGACAAAAACAAACAATCTGAAGATTCAAGACACGTCAGGCTGCTGGAAATTGACATATCGTGGGAATAATGATTAATCCTGCCCCATGTTTTGTTGTTTGTAGTATTGTTTCTAAAAACTCAATAAAAAAAGGAAGCACATCTTTGTCTAGCTGGTTGATGAAGATGGTGTCACGCTTTCTTGACTCTTGCAACCTGATTGGACCATCTGTGCCAGACAGCTGTGTTGCCA
Source organism: Cebidichthys violaceus (assembly GCF_023349555.1). NCBI lineage: Eukaryota > Metazoa > Chordata > Actinopteri > Perciformes > Stichaeidae > Cebidichthys > Cebidichthys violaceus. The sequence goes on from NW_027176285.1 coordinate 8,712,599, forward strand.
CGGAAATAAACTGCTTTCCAGGATTCTGTGACAGCAGGTTTAACACTGAGCTGCTGAAAATCCTCCTAATTTCACAGAGCTGGGGGTCAGTTTGGCCCCGGCTGGAACATCGCTCATGATACGCATTCCATCTCTGCCCAAAGTAATTTCATCATCTGTGTTCTGCCATGGCTTTTTGTTTCACAGGTTAGCGGTGATTTTTCACAGTCATCCATCCCGTTCCTCTTGCTGTATGATGAAAGGTGCGTTTGCTCCTTTAAAGTCCTCTTCTGAAATAAAAAAACGTGGCTCATTTTCATGGTGCACTGTAGCTGGTATTATTGTCACGGTCTCTATTTCATAAGAAAATGTTTGCCTTATGAAATGGAGACAGGTTATTACAAACAACCAAGCTGCATTAATTGATCTTTGACTGCTGGAGGGCAGAATGTGGGCGATACAGAGACTGCAAAACAAATTGAAAATAATCGCACAGCTCAACTACTCCCCACCCTCCCTCCCAGTCTCTTCCAAATCAAAACTTAAAACCCACTCTACTAAGAGGTCAAAGCCAGAAGTGGAGCACCATGGATGAAAACATGTGTCACCATGACAAGGGAAGATGTACTTGATTTACTGAAGTGCATTGTGTGCAATGACTTCTGACAGTGTTTATGTGGCAAAATATATATTTAAAACATGTTCAATGAGAAGAGGCAATATGTTCTCTCTGATGTACATAGTGTTTGCAGTACAGACTCTGTGTGGCATGGACACCGCTCCTTGAGGATGATTTTATTTATTTATACGCAGGTATTATAAAATTATTTATTTTGATACATATTATAATATATTTGAATCTCTGGAGCTTTGTTGGTAGAGCGGTGAGTTTCAGCATTTTGCTAAAATTGTAGAATAATGTGAAAAAAGGAGCAGTAAGCAGAGGTTCTGTGGTGTTAATAATTAGAGAACAGAGCAGTGTGGTGTCTGAAGTCCTGAGGTGGAAAAGTCAGAGAGGTGAAACCACAGATCTTATAAGAGAACCGGATGCCATTTTCCATGATGGCCCTCTATTCATTCCAACAAAAGTTTCTCTCTGGGCACATACACAGAAAAACTTTGTCAGGCTCCCCATGTGTTTGGCCCAATGAGCATGCTAAATTCGAGTCCTGTGGCTGAGCCAGCTAGGTGACTTCCTGCTAATTTTTCACACTTGCACGAAAACAATTTACAAATAGAGCTCTTTGAGACTTTTACATTTTTTTATTGAACCCAGTGGCCTGAATTCTGAGAATACAAAGAGTTATTTGAAAGCATTTTTGACCATAGGAAAAATTGTATTAATTGTGGTACACCAGTTTATGTGGTAATTATTGTGCATAAGAAAGTCTTTTTTGGACCTGCAATTCTGATTGTGATTGACATTACCCATGATTCAACTCAATCACTTCTTGTGATCACTTCTCCTGCCTGGTAAATGCCCGTAATCTTTAAATTGCTTACCCCAGTTTGTAATACAAGCTTTCTGTAAAACCATGTGCAGTCTTCAAACCCAAACCAAGTTAACTATTCAGGCCAGAATAAACAAAACCTCTATTTTCACATTAAGTAGTACTCTCCATGAGTAAACTGAACCTTGATGTGTGAAACCAGTGGAGTGACCCTTTAATGCAGCTTTTGAATCCTTTTCTGGCATGTCTAATGTGACTATTTCTCATTCCAGTTGCAACAAACATTGTGGTTTTACAGAATAATCAAGGCGCTGACAGACTGATTTCTCCGGCAGTATTAATCATCCTGTAACTATGCGTGTGATGACAGATGGGCTCTGCAGTTAAAATTCTAACTAAGAGAGGGAGGCAAAGAACAAGCAAGGGAAGTGAAGAGTTAATTTCACTAAAAGCAAGTTTTCCAACCGGTCTGCCCCACTTTCAACCCCCTTTATGTAGTGAAGTGACCCCCACCTACAGAGCTGCTCACTCCCCTGGACCCCCCATCCCTGTGGGCTGAGTAGGCTGTCTGAGAATACGGGGAGGCTACACGCTGGGCATTTGATGGAGCGCAGAAGGGTGTGTGAGGTGCACTGACCCATTCACATTTCTCCCCATGCACTCGTGCTTCAGAATAGGCTGACTTATCACATGTAATGCACAGCGCTGCACAAATCAGGAGTGACAGCTATAGGGCCATAGGAAGACTGAAGGAGAGAAGTGGCTTCTGGGAGCCGCTGTTCCCACCCAGTCAGACTTTAAGAGAGAACAGGTGTGGACTAGAGAAGCCCATTTGTTGTTGTTGTTATTTCACCCTCCTCCATCACTGCTTTAACACTACCGGGACTTTTTTTTTTGTGGCTTTTTTTTTTTTACTGAAAAACATCTCTGTCTTCAAGAAAGCTCTCTCACTCACAAGGATTCTAAATGTGTGGTTTAGGACATTTGGCCATCTCTGAGATGTTTATGATTTATGTAGGTGCTGTAGTTCGACTTGATGTAATCTGTCTAATAGCTCACTTAATCCTCTTAAATTGTAACCCACATAAATCTTCACCACTGGAATGTGTCCCTATTGTTATCGTGGTTTTTTTCTGTGGTACTGCATGTTTGCGTGGGTTGGATTACGGTGAATTTGCAAAGTTGTGGTGGTGCCTGGAGGTGTGAGCTCTAATCACCTCTAATCACCTCATGTGTGATGGCCTGATCCCTCTACAAGTGTTTGTGTTTTCACCCCTTTCACACACAGACTCACATGAGGAACTGAAGGCGATGTAGCCTACGTCTGAACTTAAATACCAGACTCTTAGTTACAGATTAGCGCCCCGGTCTTTGCCATTCACACAGCACCTGTGTCTGCAGCTGTAGTTCCAGACACATTACATGAAGATGGGGTGGTTTAGAGGTAGGTTGCCTATTTTTTTTTTTGTTCATCATTGTGGATTGAATCCTCTTATTGTTTTTTGTTTGTTTTTTTGACTGTCAGACAGATGAAACTTGCAATTCAAGGTCTTTTATCTTTGAGGTATTTTTTGAAGATGGGTGGATGTTATTTGCAGCCACGCTTTCATACTTTTGATGAATTCAAGTATGCAGACTTTACTTTGAATGTGGAGTTGTTTTGTTGAACTTTTACAGTTGTATTGTGGGAAATGAAAATTGCAAAGAAGAAAAAACTTTTTTTGCAGTTGATAGAAACAACTTATTTCTGGCAGAATATGCCATAGCAACTCAGCCTTTCACACCAAAGCTTAGAAATTTAGAAAACACACAAAACTCAGGTTAGGAAACGGTGTTGCTGAGCCAGCATGGATAACCCGCGTTGACCCATTCACAACAACCACAAATACAGGTATTATTCTGGGTTGTCGCTCGAGTGCATCAAACACTTATTAGCTCTACCTTGCATGATTTAATAGCAGATCGTTTTACCAAGGTATATGTATGTTCCCTGTAGGTTTATACTCCGTAGCGCTAACTGTAGTTTCTGTGTACATCTTGGCATGCTGTGTGTTTGTATGCCTGTGGCAATAGCTCAAATGCTTTCACACCTCGTTGAACCCCTGCTCACATCCACGGCCGCGTTGCCCCCTTCTTTTCTGATCTACTTTCTCTGTACGAGTGATGTGAGAATCTTTAATGTGTCTCTCTCTCTGCGTGAAAGAGAGAGAGAGGCTATACGTGGATTCACATATACTCAGCTGTTCCCTATAGTGAACCGGTCATAGAAAGGGCCGGACAAATAGCACAGTGAGAGAGCGGCTAAGTAACACCCCCCTCTTTTCTCCCCCTCTTCTTTCTCTGTGTCTGTCTCTCCCAGGCTGTCAGTGTGGAGTAGTGCTGGAGGCTGCGGGGCTGCAGTGTGCTGTGGGAAGTTCCTGAGAGGCAGAGTGGCAGTAACACACAGAGAGACACTTGTACAGAAAGCAGACTGGCGCTCTTTCACGGAAGGATATAAAACACAATCTCACACCTCGGCCTCTTTGCACGGGCGCGTTCGTTGTGGCTGCGCCTCAGGGATTTGAAGGAGGTGGGCGACCGGAGTTGGGGCTGGAGTGATGGTGGTGGTGTGGCTGCCTCAGGAGTGGGCCTGGCAGGCTGTTCTCCTGGTGACTGGACTAGCATCACTGAGCCGTGGGTCTAATGGTGAGTACTCTGCTGGACGCCAGCTCTTACTGTGTGTTTTGATGCTTCCACCATCCTGCTGCCTTTATGTTTTAAGTCACAGCGATGCTGATGAGGCTGAGGCCTTCATGTGATTGCTTCAACTTTATCACACATTTGCCAAACTGTAATATAAAGCTACAAGAAGCAAATTGAAAGATACAATTTGTGCACTTTTTCTTCTTGGGTATTTATATTTGTGCTTTTGGGTGGGAGAGGGTTAAATGCACTTCATTTTTCTGAAGTCAGAAGCATGTTTTCACACATTTTATTGTGAGTGTTGTCAAGTTACTGGTGGATCGTTCTAGCTGTGAGGTTATCCGTTTATTTTTTACCCTGCGGAATTTATGATGAGCAAAAGCTATTGTGATCTCAACAGAGGCTACCATGAGAACGGGGGTGCATTAATCTGCCCTGTCCGTTCCTTCCCACCCCCCAGCCCACCCCCCACCCCCGTCAACCACCCCCACCACCCTGGTCATGTTTTGAATTGTTTGAAGATGGACAGCCAGTTGTCTTTTTACGATGAATGCCAACAGTGTCATGGTGCCCCGTAAGGTTGTGACAGGGGGAGGGTCGACAAGCTCTCAGCCTCAAGAAGATGACACTTGTGCATTTGTTCTGTTTCTGATCACGGAAAGGGAGAGACACGTTGGTCAGTATAAGTGTTAGTATAAGTATGGTTTGGGATTTCCTGAAGTAGTAATTTTCCCATTTCTTCAACTTGACCAGCTAAACATAATGCATATTTTGCTTCTATGCTTTTATCTATAAGTTTCCCATTTGTGGCTTTTTATTAGAGTTGAATCAAACAATCGATTAGTATCCCTACAGAAAATTGACATGCAACTAATTTCATAATTGTCAAATCTTTGTCTTATACGATTGTATAATGAATATCTTACTGTTGGTTGGACAAAACAAGCCATTTAAGACATTAGGCTTCAGGAATTTGTAATCATTTTTCTATATATTTTTTTGTTTTATTTTATACACCAAATAATTGATAGTCGATTGATAATAAATAATGAAAAAAATCATAGGTTGCTGTGCTACTTTTAATGGTTTATGGGGAGTGTAACCTTTGCAGACTTAGTCAGTTGTCAAACACTTATTAAGAACACAGTTGGGTGTCGGGCTGTAAAGCCAGCTTCTGGGTGCACACACACACACACACACACACACACACACACACACACACACACACACACACACACACACACACACAAAAGCACAGTGTTTATAAATATTGCCATTAAGTGATGTTCTGGGAAATTTCATCATGACTCTTTGCTGCAACTGGATTTCCCTTAAATGATAGATGATGTGTCAGTTCTTAAATTGTACAACCTATTGATGCTCTCCTGGAGCTGACATGGCCCCTTTATGTAATACATACTCATCTAAGACCAAAGCTTTAACAGTATATTAGCAGAGTTGTCATTGACACATTTTTGGGAAAATTCTTCGTAAAATAGAAAGCTTTAGAAAATAAAATAGCAGGAATAATATGCAGGTAGATAACTCTAATGTAACTTCACACTAGAACACAAAGGGATGTTGTTTAACCCTGAAAGAGATGCTTCACTGAAAATGTGTCAAAAATAAAGACCAGATGTAAAATCCCAGACTGACTGAGTAGTTCAGAGCTATCTGTAACTTTTGCAGTTGGTCAAGAAATACCTCAGCTGCTGATGAATGTTTCTTCAGAGAATTTCCTTCATTCTTATCTGTGCAGAGTAAGCTAAGTGTTTAACTTCTCATCCAATATTAGTCCAGCGTGTTTGAGGTTCAGTCACCACACAGGTAGAAAGGATGTGGGAAGATGGAGTGAAATTCAAACAGAATCATGCGTGAGAGGTAGCATTGATTTTTTTTTTTTTGCAACAGTTTGACTATAAATTGATAGGAGGCAATTTCTGGTTGTTCCTGTCAGTGCAGACTAAAACTGTGAGCCTTCTTGGTAAAATTCCATACTAATGCACGTTCTGCAGTGTTCCACAATTTTTTCTCCTTCTGTTCACTTTCTTTCATCAATACTTGAGCCACCAGTTGCCATTTGGTTTCCTCTGTGATCTGATCGTGTAAAGGTCTCCCAAATGAGTAAAACATGTGGGAGGTTGCCCATAAATCTAAGCGGCACGGTCAATTTGCCACCTGTTGCAATAGGCTGGTAAGGTTCACAGAGACTACATGAGCATACTCATTCTTCCAGTCGCAATGCAGAGGAAATACAAAGAAGTTGGTTGTATGCTCGATAATGTACTTTATGATAGTTAAATTTTTTAAATTTTTATTATATTGGTTTTGGCTAATTTCTTCCATCCACATCTTTGGTTTGTAACACAAAATCGCTGGGGGACAATAAAAACCCATTGTGTCCTAGTCATAGCTGCAAACACGACTATAATCTATATTAAGAAGGTGAGATGTTGCCTGACACCCACCAAGAGAGACATTGAGTCCCAGACTGATACAAGCTGTTTATGAATACTGCTGTTTTCAATCTCATCCCATGACTGAAATATACAAAAGGCCAACAATGTGTTCACTTTATGCCACTAACGCAATCCTCTGGTCTGTTGGACAGACATGTAAAATCAACTAGTCAGTTTCCAAACTACAATGTCTAGTGTTTTCTTTTACAGCGATCTTCAAATATCTAAAAATGTCAGTGTGTCTCTGTAGGAGTGTGTCTCTGTAGACATTCAGAGGATTTTTTTGTTTACTTTATCATCAACCATTAGTTTTCTGTAGCTCCACTTCAGGACTACTCCTAATTGCAAATCTTCTTTGAATTTAGGATAGGGGAAAACAGGATAATTGTGATGTTCTGTAAGGATCATTGTATTTGTTCTTGAAATAGAAAGTTTGTGAACTTGGTGCTTTGTGGTTCCTCTATTTGTAACACTGTTGATGATTATTCCAAGTTTAGGATATATATATATCTTTAAAACATGTCTTTAACAATATATATATATATATATATATATATATATATATATATATATATATATATATCTTTAAAACATGTCTTTAACAGTTTGAAACAGAAAATGCATTGACTCACTTATCGCTCTTTGGAAGACATTTGTGTGGAGCCGAGTGTTGTGGAATAAGGTCAAAGTGTGGTGGGGTGCAGTGGTCCAGGAGTACAAAACAGCAGCAGTTGGTGCTCGGCAGGACCAGGCCTCTCCAGCCTTCTGTGTGCTGCTTCCTGTCAGGATGTGGATACGGTTCCCCCACACAGAATTTGATCCCCAGACAGATGTGCTGCTCCAGCGGCCGGGCATGGGAGCATATACTGTGTGTCCATTTATGTGTGTTTGTGTAATAGTTATTCGTGTGCACCACATGAGTATATCTGCCTTCTGAGATTTGGATGCTTAGGACTACTTTTTGTGCGTTCATGGAGTTTTTAACACAGTTTTTAATTTTCTGTCGATACATTTGGGATAATGTAAGTATACAACTCAACAAAATATATAACATAGGTTACATATTATACTTTTAGAGTGCTTTAAGAATTGCTACTTTTGAATTATGAACTTTACCATGCATGAATGAATAATACTGTAGGTTTGGTAAACAAGAAAAAACATGTTGTGTTGGAAATTCAAATTATATCACCCTAAAATATATCTGGTTTTTAGTTATAAAAACCTTAAAATAAACCTTGAGGAAAACACTTGGCAGATATTGTGGGGTAAAATGACATATTGTGGTGGCGCTATGGCTGTAGTCTCTGAAAATGTCTGTAATGGAGCCCAGCATTAGTCAGTGGCTTGTGGCTTTTTCCAGTAAGTCCAGACCACATGGATAGATAGACAGAGTGTGATATGAACTGATGGCCAGTGGATAGACATTGTTCAAAAAAATATCTTGAACTTGACAAGAGCAGGAATAGAGAAGATAGGATTGAGTTAGTGTGTTGGGATGAGTGCCACACACGTACACCACACTGTGATCAATACAAAGCCTTGGTTTCATAACATGTCAGCATCCACACTTGTTCTGTGTGTGTTAGATTGTGTGTGTGTGTATGTGTTTCATTGTATGTGAACATGGTTTTTTTTGTATTATTATTGGTAAGTTTAAATACTTGTTTAAATATGTTCTCCCCGTTTCAGCATGGATTTTTGTCCGGGTTCTCCGGCTTCCTCCCACTGTCCAAAAACATGTAGGTTGGGTTGGATGACTCCACATTGCCTGTATGTGTGAATGTGAGTGGAATGGCTGTCTGTCTCTATGTGTCAGCCCTGTGATGGCCTGGAGGCCAAGCAGGGTGTACCCTGCCTTCGCTTTATGTCAGATGGGATCGGCTCCACCCCCCCAACGAGCCTGAGAAGTATAAAGCGGTTATAGATCATGGATGGATGGATATAATTATAGAATAATATTAATAATAATAATAATAATAATGTGAATATAATAAATGAATACTGTACAACTATACATAAAATGGTAAAGATGAAAATAAGTATGGAAACAAGGAAATTGTCATGTTGTTTTTTATGAAATGAACATGTTCGTCATAATATGGTTTGTATGGTTTCCCTTAAATAACTGGTTTTCTTATCCTTTTATGTTCAAGATCTGATGTCACCCTCTCTCTGTTCTTGGTATTCATTGGAACATAGCAAAAGTCAGTATGTCTATGTGTCTGCTGAGTGTTTGAGTATTTTGCTGTGGATATAGCAGCTCTCTGCTGTATTCACACCTTTGTGGAACGTTTTCTTTTCTCCGCAAACATTGTGAATCCCTGTCAGTTAAGCTAGTATTTCTTTAAGTGTGGTTAGGGTACAATGTGGAGCCGAGTCTACAGCAGACACGTCTCCCCTCCATAAATTAGCTCTGTCACTATTGCTGTGGGTGGTGGGAGCCTCAAAGTGACCATCTCAGTCCTCCAGAACGGCAGGCTGGCCGGTAAACACAGAACAGGTTGCTGGAAGCTGCTGGTGGAAACGGTTGACCCGATGTGGTTGTGGCAGATATGGAGGAGAGATTGCGGAATGTGCTCCTCAGACACGTTCTTGTGTGTGTGTGTGTGTGTGTGTGTGTGTGTGTGTGTGTGTGTGTGTGTGTGTGTGCATGTACAATATGTGCACATACGTGACTGTCTCGTGTGGCAGAGTCCTTTGAAGCCTGTAGGGGGTTAAGAGGGATGAGGCTGTGGTGGTAGGGTGGAGGAGGATGTATGGCCCCTCTGCAGGTTGGTTGTGACCTCCTCAGGGTCAGTGTGCACTCTGGAGACACTGGGGAAGATGTCTCCTTTGAGGAGGTGATTTATATTGGCCACCTGGAGTAACTTATCTCCCTTTTCTCTGATGTCCTCCTCTCTGCCTGTGATGAACTGTCTGTGTGAAGGGCTCAGCTCACAGATTAAATGGCTGTGGTGCTGTGAAGTTGGCTCTGGTGAAACAACCGTGTTAATTGGAACATTTTATGCAGAGATTTTTTTCCTTGTTTTCCTAGACATTAATAAATTTGCCCCGGCAACATTTCTCTCCTAACTTATCACTGCTAATGGTAGTAATTCTGTTTTGCATTGATTTCCAGTTATTTCTTGAATGAAAACCCAAACCCAATATTCTCACAGTATATTTATTGATGTGTCTGTCTGGATTACAACATTAGTAGTAAAGGTTGCGTCACATGTCTGTCTTTAGTGCACAAAACAAATCAAAAGTAGCCGTAGACAATATGAATATTTATCAGGAATTAAAGATTAACAGAGTTTGTGTTTTGTTTTTGTATCAAAGTCACAGGATGGCCAGCATGCTGGTTGTACACATGGTGTGATGAATTTGTACAATATGGGTTGCTGTATTCCATGCCGTGCTTGTTCGCTAGAACAAATCAGTAGAATATTAAGTACAAGTTAATTCATTATGGCTCAAGTTTGTTTGTCCTTTACTCACAATTATTGTCTAAATGAACAACAATTGACAGACAACCCCAACCGTAGGACCTGAGTGAAAACAAGGAAAAGCCTCCACAAAAACTTGCCTCTTCAAGGACAGTCAGACATAATTAGGAGCTGAGAATAGGCAAACAAAGGACACATTTATTAGAAAATGCAACATTAAAGATATACAAAATCATAGATTAAAAGCTGTTGGATAAACATCCGGATCTGATGTGTGGGAATTTCAATGTCAGTTTAGTTCCTGTGTGTCATTAGTATTAACATAGGCGTGACCACAGTCATGCTACCTCTGTCACCATGGAAAACTTTACTGGATGTGTGGAAGGAGGAAGTGTCACAGACCACACTGATAGTGTTCATCTGAAAAGAGATGACAAACATGATCAGGAAGATGACACATGATCTGTCATCACTAATTCAGATACCTTTGCAAAAGCTGAAGCCAGTGAGGACATGCCTAAGATGCAGTGCCACTGACGGTGATGAGCTGTGACTGAACATCTCCAGCTGGAGTAATTTGCTATATGTAACTTCTAATTGCTTCAAGTCTGTGTGTGTGTGTGTGTGTGTGTGTGTGTGTGTGTGTGTGTGTGTGTGTGTGTGTGTGTGTGTGTGTGTGTGTCTAGTTTGTGGAACAGCCTGTGGAATGTGTGGGGGATGCAGATCAGATTTCGGGGTGACCTTGAGTGTGCCTTGTAGCTGACACAGCAAGTCTGTTTGTTGTGTGTGTGTGCGTGCGTGTGTGTGTGTGTGTGTGTGTGTGTGTGTGTGTGTGTGTGTGTGTGTGTGTACAGAGACAAAGGGACAATGAACTATGTTAATTTATTTGTGTGTGAAAAAACAATGGACTTTTGTGGTGTATTAATACTAATAAATCAACTTTTGATTTGAGATACCCAAATCTATTCATTTATTTTTTTTGTCTATCTACTTGCAGGGCCGTCTTCTAATAAATGTAGACTATTTTATTTCTGGATGATTTTTTTTTCCCTTATGAATGTGGCGTTTTTGCGAAGGGAGAAAAGTTCTGTGTTAGTAGAATGTTTGCTAAGCGTAACAAAGATGGCCTCTACCTTACTGTAAGACTCCTGCTAACTTTACATCCTATAGCCTCTTTAATAGTCTGGTGAACACACAGTGACTCTGTAGTAAAAAGGCTTTTGTATACCAAGCAAGACTAAGCCCTAAGTTCACTATGTAGTTAATGTCATTGGATGGATCATTTAGTGGCATGTCAAGTCGCAGACTGCATTATACAATAACATGCTTATTGAGTAGGAGGTGTACATAAACTTGTTGTGCCGTTTGTTATGCAACCAGATATGTGTGCTGCCACTTTGCATACTAAATGTTAATCTGTTCACTTAATGGTTTAAACAAAAGAGAAAACAAATGAGATGCATTTTTTTTATGTGATTTCCCAGGCAGTATTCTGACTGATCAGCTCTTGATCAAGTTGTAGTGTAACATCTCCTCAAGGCTGTAAACTTACACACATTTGTTTTTTTACTCCAAAGCAGGATTCCCCTTCCCTTACGTCAGCTTTCCTGTAACATCTCTCTCCGGAGTGATCTGCCCCTGTCTGCTTTGTTCACTTACTGCCTTTGTAAAGGTTTTAATAAAACATGGCTAATGTGGACAGAATCTATTTGACAGCCTGAATCCTTCATGAAACATTCCCCTCTTGTGTTTTTGTTGGGGGGGGGTTTGCACACTTGCAAAGCAGATGTGATAGACAAACCAAGGCCACTGTGAGGGAGGATCAAAACACCTCCACAAACCTCCCCTCTGACAGAAACAGTAACACAGATTAGGTTGGAAGGACACCGAGTACCTCTTAAAGAATAGCCAGTGGGTTTATACTGTACCACACTCCGATTCAGCGTTTTCGTCATGTAGTCCTATAGAGGATTACTCGTGTCCTGTTTTCAATGGCTGGTTGGCTTTTTTAGGCTGTTGTACTGCCTAGATCTACTTACACATATTACACACAGTCCAAGGAAGCTATTCTTGGATTTTATAGACGGATGGATCGAAGGCAGGGATGTACAAATGTGATGTCTCTGCTTTCGGTTTACAATTACTTGTGATCGTTCTTAGTTATGCAAACTAACTATGCATTTTCTTCACAGATGAAACATCTGTAAAACTGTACAGTTTTATGATATAAATAATTTAATACGTGATCAGAAGAGGAAAGAGAGAGAGAGGGAGGGAGAGGGAAGAAGACACCCATCTAGTGCGGCACAACACTGTTCAGCTTTCTGACCACAACGGTCTTAAGGGATGAGCTGCTGTCTCAACTGGTTTTATTCTGAATGTGTCCACCTTCAGTTACTTGATAGTAAGGATAAAAAGGTTGAACAGTGTATTAATATTCATTCTTAATGAATCATTTAACACCAGGTATTTTTAATCAGATAATTAAAACTTAACATTTGACTATGAGCATTATTGATGAACTACAAATAACCAGTGGATTATTACTTTTATGAAATGAAATGCTCAATAAGTGAATGCGTTAATGTTTAGAAATTCCAGTTGGTTCCCAGTTTTTCCATTCATAATTAACATTTAACTAAGTTAAAGTTGATAAATAAATAACTTAATATGGATTTCCTTTTTTTCAAAGCACAACCTTGGACTGATTCAGTGTTCAGTGGCAGCTGCAACAGTAAATACTTTCAAGGATGAGCAAGTCCAGAGCAATACTATTTATCTCCTGGTTTATGTGAATACACGTGTACTGTGTTGCTGTACTTGGCTTGATTCTGTTTTGGTAATGTGTTTCACTGTAGCTATTGACTGGTGGAAATGTTATTCGTCCTCTCAGGAGATAAACACTAAATCATGCCAAAAACCAATAACCCATATACTTTGCTTTTTAGGAGTTTTGATAACAAACTAATGATGGCTGTACTACCCTGCGCTATTTGGAGATTGATTCTGGGTCGGAAGATACAGTTCAGATCAATCTATTTTGTATAGCCCAAAATCACAAATTTGCCTCAGAAGGCTTTAAAATCTGTACACATGACTACTAATAATAACAGCAGCAGTGGATATTGTAGAATAACAATGATAACAAAAGTAGTAATGGAATCGGCAAGAGCAATGCGACTACTAATAATAGTGATACTACCAGTGGGTGTCAGTCAGGACCACGGCAGGAGGCAGGACCACAGTCCAGATACAACCACGATCCACAGAAACCTGTGAGGAGAGAAAGCACAAAGACTCCTGGGAAGATGCAAAGATAGTAAAGTGCATGAATGGGACATGAATGCATACAGAAGGAGAGAGAGAAGAGGAGAGAGGAGCTCAGTGTTATCCTTGGAAGTCCCCCGGCAGCCTAGGCCTTTAGCAGCATATCTAGGGGCTGGACTAAAGCAGACCTGAGCAAGCACTAACTATAAGCGTTATCAAAAAGGAAAGTCTTAAGCCTACTCTTAAATGTGGTGAGTGTGTCTGCCCCCCGGACTGAAAGTGGAAACTGGTTCCACAGAAGAGGAGCTTGATAACTGAAGGCTCTGGCTCCTTTTAATTGTTAGTATATACAGTATGTTAAGGAGTGACAGTCTCATCATTGACTAGTTCAACATTTAACAGATTTATTTAAACATTTTTGACTTGATTATCAATTCTTTTGACATTAAATTCTGCTGTTGATTTGGAGGATTTGATTTATTGCAGAACAACATGACGAATATCATAAATGAGTTCTGAAAATGTATCTTACACATTTATACACAAGCACTTGTAGACTGGCAGATATGCACGAGCGCGCGCACACACACACACACACACACACACACACACACACACACACAGCACAAAGACTTCTTTCTGGTGAGTACTGTTATTCTAGTTCCAGACTTCATGCAGGTACATTGAGTCCAGTCCAGAACAGCATGGTTGCTTTCACCAGCACATACTGTATTCACACATTCTGTGGATTGCATTGCCATGGTTAAAGTGCCAAGGCAGGCAGAAGTATATAATTCACAAGACCCTTTGGAAATGAGCAGAAATGCTGTTTGGATCCTGTGATTTATTCCGTCTTTAATTTCCCTGAGGTGTATGTGCTTAAGTTTTACCCCTCTGGCTTTCCTGGAGCCAGAAGAGTGACCAGATGTATTGGCCTGATGTTGTGCTAAGTCTAGTCTCTCTCTCTCTCTCTCTCTCTCTCTCTCTCTCTCTCTCTCTCTCTCTCGCTCTCTCTCTCTAGCCAACATGTTGGACACCATGCTGCTGAAAAACGGATGGAAGGGGGGATCGGAGCGTAGGGCAGAGGAGAGCAGCAGCACAGCCACAGTGTCAGCTCAGAACATGCTTCGGTGCCACTGCTACCACCACTGCCCAGAGGACTCTGTCAACAATACCTGCATGTACGGTGAAGCACACACAGATCTATGCTCACGCGCGCACACAGGCAGACTACGGAAATAACTTTCTATAGCAAGGCTATCAAAAGACGCATTTGTATCTACAGTAATTATCAGAGATTAGCTGATTAGGCAGATCCCTCAAGCCCTTTGAGATGAAGGTTAATAACACTTTCATTAGTTGACCCTTCATATTGTGTGTATGTGTTGTATGTTACAAAAATGTAGGTGCACATAATGAGATTTTAAAAACTAATTTAAAAAAAAGATTTGCTCTCAATAAGCAGTTTTAATACTGGATTTAGATTCAATAAAATACTATTGAACCCGAACATCTTCTGTATGAGGATGAAGGCAATGATGAAAAGACTCCAAGGCAATGTTTACTCATATGATGATGTGCATTTTGGCAGGACTGATGGTTACTGCTTCACCATGGTGGAGGAGGAGGAGGAGGGGGGTGTGGCAGTACTCACTGCAGGTTGTTTGGGCCTTGCCGGTTTTGAGTTCCAGTGCAGAGTAAGTCAGATGTGTGTGTTCTGGATATGTGTGTGTATTTCTGCCTATTTCTGTACTTGTCTGTGTATGGGTGTCCTTCTTCATGAGCTGCTGTTAAGCCTTTATGAGCTTTCTTTCACTCACAGCCGCTCTTTATGAGACCTATTTAAATCAGACTTGTCTTGCCGCGCTATCTTTACACACAGTGGGAAAAACATTTGGTATATTGTAGAACTTTCTCATTCGGAGTACGTGTGGCTGTAAATATTCCCTACTCTTCTGTCTTCATCATATATATGTAGAAAGGCTTGTGTTTAATGTGTGTGTGTGTGTGTGTGTGTGTGTGTGTGTGTGTGTGTGTGTGTGTGTGTGATAGGACACGTGGAACGCTCGTTTGAGGAGATCCGTTAAGTGTTGCACAGATCAGGATTATTGCAACAGAGACTTGCATCCTACTATTCCTCCCCTCATGACATCAGGTAAGACACACACTTGTTGGCACAGGTTTTCACACACTGTAATCCTGCCCCACTTGAGGGCCTTTTAGAAAGGGCTCATTCAGGCCACGCTGGGTAGTGATGGGTAGTGACAGTTTAAACTGTTACAAACCACAGTGTGGTGCTGGAGTGAAGTGGCACATGCTGCTCCGGGGGGCAGGAGAGAGAGAGAGAGAGAGAGAGAGAGAGAGAGAGAGAGAGAGAGAGAGAGAGAGAGGCAGGTGAAACGGAGCCTGTAGGCTCGGCTTGTTCTCTCACCCTCTAATGAAAAGGACAGCCTCTCCCCAGGGCCTGCTTGAGTTTCTTGCCTCGGGACGGATGTGAGATATCTGTCCATCTGTTACTCTGCAACACACTAACACACACACACACATTCCTTCTCTCTCATTCCCTTTCTGTCATACAAACTCACCATTACGCTTTCACACAACCTCACACACTTCGTTTTGACCTTCAAGCAAACAGCGTCAAACAAAATAGCCAACTTTTACCAGTTATTTATTATTATATGTTATATATAACACTCTACTCAGCAAAGTTAACACTGAGATGTGAGAACGTTCCAACATTGCAACAACGAAGCAAAAAAAAGCTGTTCCGTGATCAGGTGGGTTGTAAACAAGCCAACGGTTTAGCCTAAGGCTTGAAACAACTTTATTCAGGGGTAAGACCAAAGTAATCAACTTTTTTTTCTCTTCAAAAACGGT
The DNA here is from genome assembly GCF_023349555.1 of Cebidichthys violaceus. NCBI lineage: Eukaryota > Metazoa > Chordata > Actinopteri > Perciformes > Stichaeidae > Cebidichthys > Cebidichthys violaceus. The sequence continues at coordinate 8,728,748 of NW_027176285.1, forward strand.
TTGCCTAAAGACAGAGCTATCCTTTTCCTCTATGAACTCGCATGGTGTTCATAGGACATTTTGCTGTTCATGCAGTCTTTCTATGTCCACTAGTCCTTCTTTTTGTGTGTGTGGTTCTGTGCACACCATGAAGTGTTTGTGTGCCTGATTGGCAGGAGCGCGGCAGAAAGGCTAGAGTCCCAGAGCTGCTCTAGGCCTCTGGGGTTTCTGTAGCGCTGTCAGTGTGACAACTGATCTGTGGAGTTCAGGAAGGGGATGTGATCGATCACACGCTGTGAGAGTGGGGGGTGCAGGGAAAGGTGAGAGGCAGCTAGGGGAAAAGGAGCTTGTTCATGCTAATGAATATTAGAAAGATGTTGGAGCTGAAAAACAATTAAAACAAATGACTGTCACCACCTATACATCGCCTCTAATTTGACAGACTTTCTATCTCACTTAGGGGTGGTAAGATGATAAAAATGACATTCAATTATTCTGAATATGTCTCCCAATTTCTTTAGATTACGTGGACAGCAGTATCCAGTACATGGCTCTCTTCATTTCAATCACAGTTTGCAGTATCATCCTTGGTCTCATCCTCATTTTCTGCTACTTCAGGTAAGATTGTAGAAGACATCTCATGCATGTGTCAACACATTCACCCTCCTGATGTGTGGACATACGATCCGAAGACTTTTTTTGTGACATTATATGTTATGACTTTTATTTTTCATTTTAATGACCTGTCATTATGCTATGACTTTTTATGATTTCTTTAGGATGTACTAGATTATGACTTTTTATGGCACTTTAATGACATATTATACTATGACTATTTTATGTCAATGTAAAGGAATTACATTAAAACTAAATTATGAATTACACTGACTTTGGGATGGTTGAAATTATTTTTCAGGACGGTGGAGAAAAAAGTCAGTCCTTAGCCTTACTGTCAATACTATACAACAACTTTTTAAAAGTGATTTTGATGACATACTGTCCTATGACATTTTTATTTTTATGAAATTATTAATTTTTTTTGTGGTTAACTTGCTTATGTTTTTTTCATGACTTTTATGTCACACAATGACTTTTTGGACATTTTAATGACGTTAACATTTCATCACCTTTTTATGGCAGATATAAGCGGCAGGAATCACGACCACGCTACAGTATTGATCTGGAGCAGGAGGAGACCTACATCCCCGCTGGGGAGTCCCTGAAGGACCTGATCGAGCATTCCCGCAGCATCGGGTCTGGGTCAGGGTCAGGACTCCCTCTACTGGTAAGAAAAAATAAGTGCACATCTGGCTCAACATCACAAGCCCAGCCCTGATAGAACAGCAATAAATTACTGCATTGTCGGTGATATGGATGAAATCAGAAACAAATTTGACTAATTAATGATGATAATTTGTCTAGAATAATTATGTACAAGCACATTGAGGCAGAAGGCACACAATCTGCCCTCATTTTAAGTGTCTTCCATGGGAGCGCAAATAATAAAAAAGGCAATAGGAAAGAGTGTATACCACACATTTGTTGTTGCAATGATGAAGTTCCAATACTCAATATGTCTATAAAGAATGTTTTTAAAAAGTGTATCTAAAGGCAATAATAAACCACACATTCTTTTTTTTGTAATACCTGTTGTCAGGTGCAGCGCACAATCGCCAAACAGATTCAGATGGTTAAGCAGATTGGAAAAGGGCGATACGGAGAGGTCTGGATGGGCAAGTGGAGAGAAGAGAGAGTGGCTGTTAAAGTCTTCTTCACCACAGAAGAAGACAGCTGGTTCAGAGAGACTGAAATATATCAGACCTTCCTGATGAGACATGACAATATACTAGGTAAGGTGATATAAGTGGAGTGTGAAAAAAATTTAAATAAAATAAGGACTAACTTAAGTATTGCATGTGTTTCTGTAAAGACAGAGGGCTTAAATTAAGGTAAACCCCCTTGGAACTTTAATGTTAATATTGAGCAAATGTTTTTTTTGTTGTTCCTGGCATCCCTTCTTTCCAACCCCCAGGATTTATAGCAGCAGATATTAAAGGAACCGGCTCGTGGACTCAGCTTTACTTAATTACAGACTACCACGAGAATGGATCTTTATACGACTACCTCAAGTCCAACACCTTAGACGTGAAGGCTCTGTTGAAACTGGCCTACTCTTCCATATCAGGCCTCTGTCACCTGCACACTGAGATCCATGGCACACAGGGCAAACCAGCCATCGCACACAGAGACCTGAAGAGTAAAAACATCTTGGTAAAAAAGAACGGATTCTGCTGTATAGCAGACCTTGGACTGGCTGTCAAGTTTAACAGGTACCACATACATCTTTGATGTTTGAACACTCATTTTGATAGAGTTTTGGAGTATCTTGGACATTTCTTGAAATATCTTTATTCCATTTCTGTTTCTTGTCCCTGTCTCAGTAACACTGACGAGGTGGATATACCTCCCAACCTACGGGTTGGTACGAAGCGCTATATGCCCCCTGAAGTGTTGGAAGAGACCCTGAACAAGACCCAGTCTTTTATAATGGCTGACATGTACAGTTTTGGCCTCATTGTTTGGGAAATGGCCCGACGTTGCATTTCTGGAGGTCAGGAAAAAAAATCATATAGCACATTTTATTACACATAAACTCATGCTTTACATTTAAGGTCAAAATACATGAATATAGATACGAGCGTAAGAACATTATCAGCATAATAAACATAAATAAAACACTCCATCTCTCTCTTCTTTTTTTTTACTTGATGTTTTCTAAATGATGATGCTGATTCCCACATCTGTTTTTTTCTGAAGGCATTGTGGAGGAGTATCAGCTGCCCTATCATGATCTTGTGCCCACTGATCCATCCTATGAGGACATGAGAGAAGTTGTCTGTATTAAGAAACAAAGACCTTCATTTGCTAATCGCTGGACTAGTGATGAGGTATTTATAAAGTGTTTCTATACCCCTTTCGAACAATGCATATTTTTAAAAGTCTGTATATGTGGCAATGGCTTTACTAATGTTTAGGGAATTATCTATACATGTTTTATAGAACAATAATAAGCCATTAAAAACACTTGGGGTTGCCAAGTTGGTATATATTCTCCACATTTATCCCTGCAGAGCATATTAGAAAGTGAGTCAGTCATGAGTCATGGGTTTCTCACATATCCAAAAGCCAGGAGTCGTTCAGTTATACTGCAAATGGTAATAAGTGGTCAATACTAGATTAATTGAAGTAGTGTTCTGACTATTTAAAGTGCTAGATAAAAACAACATATTGGTCTTAGAAGTGCTCTGACATATACATCAATAATCAATTTGTAAGTATTGTTTTATTGTTATTTATATGTACACATGTCTTCAGTGTTTACGGCAGATGGGAAAACTGATGTCTGAGTGTTGGGCTCACAACCCGACCTCTCGCCTCACAGCCCTGAGGGTGAAGAAGACCCTGGCGAAGATGTTAGAGACCCAAGACATCAAACTGTGACAGAGAGTTAAGAGAGATGCTCTCATCACCAGAGACTTGCCACTGGCCAATAAAAGAAAGGTGGGAAAAAAGAGACTGTGAAAGATAGGACAAAGGAAACCAACAGCGAGGATGAGTGATAGAGATAATGGTTGACAGGGAGCCAGAAAAACGAGAGGCAAAAGATTTATTATGTCAGGGGAGATCCTCCCGCCCAGTCTATGAGCCGCCTCTGCCTCAGACCAAGTGTTCGGGTTGTGCTTTCTGTGAAAGCTGAGTGGTTGTCAGGTCCAAACTGCCCAGATGGGCAGCCAGACAGGGACCATTGCGGGAGAGGAGCACTAATATCCCTCTGCTTAGTTCTTAACAGAGGAAGCCTCTGCTCTGCCCTTCTAAAGCCATATTGCAGTATTATATGTGCAGTCTTTTGTACTGTCACAGCTGTCTTCACATTTCTTTTTTGGACTCAGCAACTGTCAACTCCATCCATAGTGACTGTCATCCATCAAAATAAATGTCTAATTCACGATCAGTGACCTCATGGTTAATGATATTATTATTATTATTATTATTATTACAGAGTAAGACCAAAATTATGATAAAACATGTCCAGCAGAAACAGAGTTTTCTTTATAGTGTTCATATGCACATTTTATATTAATATTAAAAAAGGACCTCTGCATAAAACACTTGTCATCGACGAAATTTGTGAATTTTTGAATGTCCTTCAGAACTGAGGCTGAGGCTTTGCTCTCCCTCATTGTCTCTTCTTTCCACTCACAATTCACTTGCATATAATTTAGCTGACATCTGTTGATTGCCTTGCTGGATGTTAAAATGTGTATTTGATGAATTATCTGTGTACAGAATATGTCCCGTCCACTCTACCACTATGGCATGTGCCTTATTTAATCTGTACATATGTATTTGATGAGTGTATGAGTGGATCTGGATAACATTCCCAAATAAAATGACTATGCATCTCGATGGCTTGTCTATTTATGTCAAACATATATACAATTTTTCAACATGCGTTTTATTGACATGCATGTTGAATAAAACGCATGCATGTTTTATAGGACTTTTTTCGACATGCTATAATATTACTTTTTTAGGACTTTTTTCAACATACTAAACTATGATTTATTACTCTGACTATAATATGACTTTTTTCGATATGCTATACTAAGACTTTAGTATAGCATGTTATGACTCGACATGCTATAATATGACTTTTTGACATGCTATAATATGACTTTTTTATGACTTTTTTCTCACTTTTTTCAACTTGCTATACTATGATTTTTTTGGACATGCTACACTATTACTTTTTTTTGCTTCTTTCGAGGTTACGACCTAATGCTTTTTTTTCTACTTTTTTCGACATAATATACTGTGACTTTTTAATAACTTGTTTTCGAAATGCTATACTATGACTTTTTTCGACATAATATACTGTGACTTTTTTTTAAACTTTTTTCAACATTCTATATTATGCCTTTTTTCTACTTTTTTGACATACTATACTATCACTTTTTAATGATACTTTTTGTTTTGCATATAATGTACTATGACTTTCTTTCGTGTACTATACTATGATTTTTTTTTCTATACTTATACTATGACTTTCTTTTTACTTTCTCCGGCATTCTGAACTATTGCTTTTTTCTTACTATGTCCTTTTTCAACATGCTATACTGTCATTTTTTTCCAACTTTTTTTTGAAAAGTCATACTTATTTTGCCTTTATGCCTTTTTATGACATGGCACACTATGACTTGTGATTACATTATTTTCACTTTATTTGATATGCTATACTATAACTGTTTTATGATTCTTTTTAAATATGACATACTATGACTATGACCATTTTCACAAGCTCAGCTCTCATAAAACAGTAATAAATGGCTGAATTATCTCATACTTTTACCATGGGCTAGATTATATGGATACAAATCAGTTTTCTGCTATTATAAGAAATATAAAACAAATTGTATTACTATAAATAATATTCACATTGATTTTGAGTGCAATAAGCTCTCTCTTCCTGTCATCCCTTCTTTCCAACCCCCAGGATTCATAGCAGCAGATATTAAAGGAACCGGCTTGTGGACTCAGCTCTACTTACAGACTATGGATCTTTATACGACTACCTCAAGTCCAACACCTTAGACGTTAAGACTCTGATGAAACCGGCCTAAGTACTTGTACATATCAGGATTTATGGCACACAAGGCAAATTGGCCATCGCACACAGAGACCTGAAGAGTAAAATCATCTTCAAAACAATGGATTCTGCTGTGTAGCAGACCTGTGTAGGCCGCCAAGTGTAAAAGGTACAACATACATTGAACACTCATTTTAATATAATTTAGGAGAACCTTGGACATTTCCTAAAATATATTTATATATTTTCTGTTTCTTCGCCCTTTCCCAGAGACACCATCGAGGTGGATATCCGCCTTAAAAACCCTAAACAAGACCCAGTCTTTTATAATGGTTGACATGTAGTTTTGGTCTTATTGTTCCGGAGATGACCCGACTTTGCATTTCTGGAGGTCAGGAAAAAAAATCCATCTTTTTTATTTTATTTTGCACTTAAACACATCTATACATGTCTAGATGCTTCCTTAACTTTTAAAAACGAGGCCTATTTGCAGGCCTCAGCTCGAATAAAGATAAGAAATACCTAATTAATTGTATAAAAAAATAAAATAAAATAAAAAAAAAAAAAATAAATAAAAACTTTTTTTATATATTTTTGAGATGAGAAAAATCATGGAACTATCAGAATACATGTTACTGGTTCACATAAGATAAGGATGGAACACAGCAGAACTTGGAAAACTCAAAAGCTCGATCTTGAAAAACAGCACTTTTAGGGTATTGTTTTTTGGAAAGTATGGGTATCCAAGACTTTTAATATGCTGGGCTCTTAGAACAACTGATATAGGCTCTATATACACAGCTATACATAGATACAGTGAAACATTTATGAAATATAGAGCATTTCAAATTAGAAAACTGATCAAATACTCCAATATTTGAATAAAAAAGTATTTTTAAAATTCAAAAACACTCTATATCACTTCTATGTATCACTCATGATGTTCATTGAATCAATAGACCGAAGATTGGACCTTTTTTGAGTGTTTTAAGCTCTTTCTATGCCCTTTTTAGTTATTTAGTTTAAGGTCAAATCCTGCTTCGACTCTCTGTTCAGGGCTGTATCTCAGCCCCCCCCTCTCCGATTTTCACCATTGAGACATCCTTCGAACCGTAGGAGCCAATAGAATTGCCTGGAATTGAAAGCTAGATGATTGACAGCACTATTAGCCAATAAAGCTCAAAAAGGTCCAGCTCTGAAATCTGATTTGCTGAGCTTCCAACCCTCCCAAGAATCCGAGGAGTGTCGGAGAGACACGAATCGAACGGATTCACACGGAGCACCAGCAGCTGGACAAACATGCGTTGGAAGTACGGAGATATTCCATTTTTTCGCTGAGATTCGACCAAAAGTAAGTACAATATTCGATGAAAGCTGTGTGACTTTTTGTGTTCGAAGCTGAATATCTCTGCGATGGTTTACCGGGGAGAGAAATGGAAACTATGTCCGTAATCTCCGTCAGGCGCTCGTGCTTTTTCATGCTGCATGTTCGTAGGTAGCACGTTGCTAACGGAGTGTAGCAGCCTTTTTCTCCGGTCTGTCCCAGTCATATCGAGTATGATTTATGATATTTTGTTATTTGTTTGCTTGGCTGATGGGAGATGTGTTTGTCTCATGTAGAAGTGACCTAGTTCATGTTGTTCCCAGGACGCTGAGGTTTCTGCAGAACTATAACATCACTATATTCGTTCTTCGTGGGTTCTCTGCCAGTTACTTTTAACACAAAACTCTCTAAGTGTTGATGTACTCTGCGTCCAAATGGGGGACCCTCGGGTGTATCTGGTTTTAATGATGATGCTGATTCCCACATCTGTTTTTTCCAAGGGCACTGTGGAGGAGTTTTAGCTTGTGCCCAGTGATCCATCCTATGAGGACATGAAAGGAGTCATCTGCATTAGACAATCAAAGATATGAATTATGTAAAGAATATGAGTTGGTTCTCAAAAATGCCTAATTATTTATCATCAATAATCAATTTGTCCCAACTTGCAACCCGACCTGTTGCCTCACAGCCCTGAGGGTGAAGAAGACCCTGGCAAAAAATTTTAGAGACCCAAGACATCAAACTTAAGAGAGATGTTCTCATCACCAGAGACTTGCCACTGCCACTGGCCGATAAAAGAAAGGAGGGAAAAAAAGAGACTGTGAAAGATAGGACGAAGGAAACCAACAGCGAGGATGACCGATGGAGACAGTCTACAGGGAGTCTGAAAAATGTTTATTATGTCACGGGGGATCTGCCTCCCATTGTCTGAGCCGCCTCTGCCTCAGACCAAAAGTATTCAGGTTGCTTTCTGTATTCATTTTATAGTATTCATATGTTCATCTTATTAAATATTAAAAAAGGACCTCTGCATAAAACACTCGTTTATTGGTGAATTTGTGAATTTTGGTTGCCCTTCAGAGCTGAGGTGGAAGCTTTGCTCTCCTTTATTGTCTCTTCTTTCCACTCAAAGTTCATTTGTTCATCATTTTGCTGAAATCTATTGATAATTATTGTCTTGCTGAATGTTAAAATGTGTTTTAATGATTCATCTGATAAATCATCAAATTGCCCTGGCAACTCTACCACTATGGCATGTTTCTTATTGAATCTATAAATATGTGATTAATGAGTGTGAGTATATAAAACTACTATGCTTCTATAAAACCTTGCCTATTTATGTTGAACGCTGTTATAAAATTCATGTTATTAATCTCGCAATGCAAACAAATGAGATCCTCATGCTCCGTTTTCAATGTTGCATATAAATATAATTTATTATTAGTCTTAAAAATTCTTTCTTACACTTTGTACAATAACTTGACAGATGAAATGCAAGCAGTTGCGAGGAACATCATGAGTGCCAGAAACAGACAGGCTACATTCTCACTATACACAATAAAAATCATGAAGCTGAAGAACAACTAGGGAATGCAAAAGGCTAGCCCACTGAGAATGTAAGGATTGTTTCAGAAAGACGCAAAGTTTGCATAGACGGCTTTACGAAAACTGGGACAACTGCCATTAAAAAAACAAAATAAAACCAAGAGCCAAACAAGAACACTTGAAACAGTCACAAGTGCTGCTGCATCAAGGGAATGTTGCATTTTCAACTATCAGATATTTTTATGCACACATTCAGTGTCATCAGAACACTGATGGCGTCTGTCATTAATGAACAAACACAGAAGTCTGAGTCTGTTCTCCAAAATGACAGATGAAAGTCATTCAGTTCTGAACACAATAAATGACACTTTTTGAATGATGTGTGACAGTTAAGATGACCGCCCTCTGTTTGATCTCATACACTGTATGTCAATTATTTGGTACAAAGCAGTTGTATTCAGTTGCATTGGTCCTACAAAAATATACTTATTTGATTCCCTTTCTACAGTATCTACCGCTCCTCTCTGACTAGTCTCTTCAATGTAGATGATATCATCTTGAACAACATACAAATCATCAGCATCAGTCATGAATTTTATTCAGTATGGTAATATTGTCTCGACCACCCTTTATTTAGGGGTGATAAATTGATGTAATTAGCCAAATGACCTGATAATAAACATGCAAAGAAAATTCGTATGAAAAGAACAATCATAACCAATGCAACTTATCAAAAATATTTCAAAGACCTAAACAATAATCACGTAAAATAAGCACACATAATTGAAAATCATTAATTATACATGACATGAATAAAAAGTATTAAAAGTAGTTACGTCAACAAGACTTAAGTTGTAAAATGGTTACATTATTGATTTCCCTCTGTACATGTAAAAGAGTCGTTACTGCAAGAGTCCACCTGGAGGTGCTATGATACAGTCAAACATAATGGAACAGGAAAAAAAAAATATTCCTTAACAGACAGCATAAAATACAAAAAAGATGTGTATAAATAGGCATATTATTAAATACTATGTTAACACAGGACACATACTCATCCATGGAGTTGCTATGGAGACAGTTTTTTTTAGATGTTTCCTCTGATCCAAGCAGTGTTCCTTTGCTCTTTTGACCTTTGATAGTGTCTCACTTCTCAGACTGTTGTCTATGGCAAGGGCCTCATCCACATATACGCAGTCTATCCAAATAACCGGACAGCTGTTTCCAAGGAAACAAGAGCCAAAAATATCAAGTCGTTGTACCAGACAGAGAGAGAGAGAGAGAGAGAGAGAGAGCGAGAGAGAGAGAGAGAGAGAGAGAGAGAGAGAGAGAGAGAGAAATGACAGAGATTCTTGTTTACCCCTCCAACTTTTTACACCCTTTGTTGCCACTGTTTAACTGGGTCATGGCTGAGTAGACCGCGCGGTTTCTTTTTTCTTACACACCCACACACAGTACCTGTGAGTGTGTATCTGCATTTGTCATCGTGATGCCAAATGACTCGCCTGCTTTTCGGCGTCCACCTCTCATATTTTCTTTTTATGTCTTCTTCCTCCCTGGAATGTCACACTCCCTGGTGGGCAGATGTCAGTGTTCAGTCGCTGCAGGAACAAGGCTGTCATGGCGTCCCATCTCCTCCAGTACCTGGGCGAGGCGACCGAGGTTGCCATCAGGAAAATGCTGGGCCTCCCACAAGTCCAGGATCACTCCCGTGGGAGTGGATTTGGTGGCAAAGTAGTTCAGATACCTGGGTAAATGAATGTGGCAAAACAGATGAATGGAAGAAAAAGGAAGTAAGAGACAAATGTTTTTTTTCTAGAATTAGAACACAGGAATTGGCTGGTGCGCTGACATGGTTTGAAAAATGATGTCTACCTTTGGAAAGACTTTATATGAATGTCATGTCTAGAATGCACTATAAGCACATTCATAAGACATTATTATATTATAAGACTTGTAATAACATATACAGTATGCACATTATAACTACCATTATGTACCAAAGCATCATAACAAATCATAAATTCTAGTTTTCTAGTAATAACAAGCATATATAACATGCTATATAAGCTTTGTGACAATTGTATACGGTTATAAGCAACTGTCTGATAGACCTACTATAACTCAATTATGAGGACTCATGAGCTGTATTAGCTGGCTGCAGGTAAAGATACTGGATTCTTATGTGATAAAAATGTGAGTGGAAACTAATGAGCCCCATGTATACACTATGGTTCTGTATGAATCATCACTGTGAATGAGAGGTTGGTTCAAGTCTCTCCTTCCTTCACACCACACGCTGTCAGTGGTCTCGTCAATATGCAGCTGCTGCCTGTGATAAGGTGCCCCCCGCTGAGCTGGGACCTTATAACTGGACACACACTGTATCTCCATCACACACACACACACACACACACACACACACACACACACACACACACACACACACAAGACTATCAAAGACACATGGGTAACGTTTTCAAAAGAGAAGCATCGTTATATCTTTGTCTCTCTCTGTGTCCGTCTCAGTTTAGTCAAACTCAATTAATCTCGATTCAGCAGATGCTTATCCAAATGAGTCACACTGCCTCCGAAAAATTCAAATCAAATAAAAACAGACTTCAGTTTTGATCCCTGCATTATCTTGATGCCTAATTTTTGTGAAAATAGAATTTGGCAGTTCAAATTGCACATCAACAACTTATAGGGAGATTGACAATATTTCTAAAACAAGTGACTCTTTTTTTATTCACTTGATCTCTTTCATTTTCCCTTGAAACATGAGCAAATCCTGATGCCAGCATGTTCTTTTGGCCAGACTGTGACCACTAAGAGCCTAAATCTACTGTCACTCCTTTTCTCTCTCAGACAGCCCTTTTCCTCCACCCACCTGTCAAGGTTAAGTTTGTGGGCCAACATCCTCCAGTCATTTCCCCTGGTCTGTGGTGCATCCAGACTGCCACACAACTTTTGTCGGATGGAGACAGGGATGCGGAAGGCATTGGGCCCCACCAGTGTGGTGATGTTACTTGCAGGGTCCAGCAGAGACGTGTCAATACTCTGGGAATCCTGCACAGAGACAGAGAGACAGAGACAGAGAGAGAGAGAGAGAGAGAGAGAGAGAGAGAGAGAGAGAGAGAGAGAGAGAGAGAGAGAGAGAGAGAGAGAGAGAGAGCGAGAGAGAGGAGGGACACAGAATGTAGTAGTGAGATTTTTTCAGCATGTACATAATTGAACAACATCTCTCAAAATTAACCATAATGTGCCTCAAAATTGATCCATTGCACAGAAAATTTCTGTTTCCAGGTACATTTCTTATGTTATTGTCGTTAATTTATTGATGCGAGTGACTGATTTTCAAATATATTGCACCTGGAGGATTAAGTGCTGGAGGTCTGGCTACAGAAACCAGAGCAAGAACCAGAGACAAATGAAGCAAGGTCAGGCAGAGCCGCAGTTCTGGACTGCATGTACCGTAATTCATCTCATTACTGAGCACAAAGCTTGAGTGCTCCGCCATCCCTCAAGCTCTATCCTGCTGGCCAGATGGCCTTTGTGAAACAAGTGCAACACGACTGGAGGGTGATTATTCCCCCTCTGCTCTGCATTGGCCTGTCAGGACTATATGAAGGCCGTAGGGTCAAGACTCCCCGTCTTCCACCCTGTCAGTGTTTTTATGAACATTGCAAAAGAAGGGAAGAGGACATGGGAGAGAGGGTAAATTCATTCAAGTATCTAACACAACAAAGAGACAAGGAAAGCAATGTGGTAGAGGAAATGCAGGAATTCCATTATCAAAATTCTTAAGTTTTGAAATGTGTGAAATGTGTTTTTGTGATGCATTGCTCATATCTAAACAAAGAGAGTCCTTCTTTTAGTGTGTTTTAAGTGTTAAGGCTGTATTTTATTTATTTTCTCATTGAGATTAAAGCTATAGTTCAGGTGTTTTGAAGTGGGCTTGTAAGAGGTACTTATCCATAGTCAATGTATAACCTCCACTATATGATGGTCAGGACACAAAACAGTTTGGAGAAGCAGATAGTACAAGCATGGAAGCAAAGCAATGTACTGCTGTGAATGGGGTCAGCAGTTTATTTTAGTAAACATTTTTAATTAAAGGTATTTCAGACAGCTAAAAGCAAGGCCAACTTAAAAAAATCAGTTTAAGTGTACGCTATTTTTAGAATATCTGAGAGTGAAACTTATCTATACTGTTGTTAGGTGTCGAAAATACATTTTGCTTCTGCCCCCATCCACAGCAGTACGTAAAAACCACTTCTGCCAAGTGCGTGCATGAGGTATATCAACAGTGTAAGGGTAAGTAGTTAATCGATTGTGTACTGTAGTTACTAGATTTAACAGTATAACAGCTTTATAAAGGAATAGCATGAGATTGATATTTTTTCTCGACTTTAAGGAGGTCCAGCCAACCGTGTGATACAGAGAACAATGAACAGTATGAAATGTGTCATTTACGGTAAAGCGTAATGCACTTTGATACACAGCGTTTAACAAGTCAAGTGAGGGGGCAGCATGACAACACAGTCAAAAGACAGACAGGAAGGTTGACGGCACAATAGTTTTACAGGTGAATTTATGCGAGTATAAACCCTACCTCTGAAAGTGTAGTGTCCAGCTGAAAAATCTGTCCTTCTCCCTCCACCTGGCGCACACATATCTTACAGGCCAGGTCCACAGTGCTGGAAGAGAACCGCTCCAGGGTAAAGCAACAGTGGAGGTTTCTCTGTGAGCCGCACCACACTTGTTGAAAGGAAAGCTCCTACAGAGAGGTGCAGAGAGTAGAAGATTTACTCGGCTGTCAGCGAGCGTGTGAAAATGTTTGTTGTCTCTCTGAGAAGGCGTACGAACAGTTTACCTGGTACTTGGCTAGTAGTTTGCTCTTCCACAACGTGTGGGGGACATCGTGGATGGAAAGTCTCAGGTTGTGGGTGCTGTCTTTAAAGTTGAGAGTCTTTGGTTCATCCAACAACTTCCCACCCATTTGCTTCTCCATCTGTAAGACTTCCTAAATACACAAACACACTTGTTTAGTTTTGAAACCATGTCTACTGACCTCGACACAAACGGGTCTACTATTGTGCTGCTGTAAACTGTTGTTTGCTGCGGCAGTTTCTTGCAAATGCAAGAACCTGAATCTGGACCAGCCATCTGAAACAAACTTCAATGCCTTTGCAGCAGGATCACTATCACTTCTCATTACCCATTCCCAAACTTAATAACCGTGTTTAATATCCCTGCTCAGTATCATAATCCCTCCTTATCTTTCCTCCATGTAGGTAGATGGAGGTATTAAACAGAGGGAGACAATAGTAGAGGGATAAAGGTGGCTTATTTTGTATTGGCACAGCAGCTACATCTTTCTAGGAACAGCAACGCTTTACAAATGCAAGCGCTTGTCTCCCCTTATTATGACACACCAACACAATAATTTCTCATTCTGCCTCCCAAAGCTCATCTGCTGGCTATGCCTACACACACACATGAACAATTCAGTCGAAATGACACACTCACAAACATCATTAATGCTCACAAACACATTTAATTCCTGCTACATAATCTTTTGCAAACACAGAGACAAAAGAACGGATCCGCACATGCAACCTGCTGTATATTTACCTTGAATGCGTCCTGTGTGTCGTCCAGGCAGTAGACCCTGATGTGATATTCCATGGCGGGGCAGGTGACAGGGCCGAAGATGGCTAGTTTGAGGCGCTTGGTGGTTGCAGCGCTGAGAGATTGGCCCACTAAGCAGGAGGTACCCAGTGTCTCTGTCAGGATGTGGCAGGACTCATCATCCATTTGGATATAGCACGGCGTGGTGAAATTTTCCTCTCCTACCACCACCACATCCTACATGTGGACAGGAAGACCGAAAATGTGACACAAGTGTAGGAAATAATAAGCTAAAAAAAAATAATAATACAGAAATAGTCTAGGCTTCATAATTTTGTTACATGTGGTAGTATTTGCAGTTGGAAAAAATAACATTATATAGAGGGGAAAAAACGAACAAAAGAAGAAATAATTAAAAGCATTTATAATGCTGTCACTCTGGCTCTGTTCCCCTCAAGTTTTAATTTGTTGGCAAGTATAGCCATTAATATCAGAGAAAAAAGTTCACTGTTGCTTTCTCTAAGACACATTATAAAATTAATGTTCTTCTAAATCTAATTAAATGGTTTCTTTGCATTCCTATAAATTACACTATTTACTATTAAGCACTATAAAATACATTTTCTATGTATTCATTCAATGGAGATAATTAAGCACAGCAAGTTGAGCTCAAATTGTCGTTTTACAGAATGTAAGTTTATTCCGTTTTTGAGGGGGGAATTGATCTAATGCATTAGTAAAAAAAAGTGCACTTCATTTGACATATTTGTAATTATCACATTTTTAAACTTGTCTGTGGCACAGTGGTCATTCTCAAACTTTCACTTGTATGACATACATGTTTGATAGCTAAGCTGGAAGCAGAGATGTGAAGAACTGACTTTTTTAGATTTTACAAAACATGTCAATTCCAAAGACGATATTCAGCATAAGGAAAAGTGCCACAAGAATGTTGTTTGATTGGTCGAGTTTTGAAATCTGGTACGAACATACTTTGGCAAAGTAGCTAACCGTACAGTATTTTGACATTTCTAGATCACATGAAAAATCTCACTTTTTTCTTTTGAAGTAGGAATTTTAATTTTAACATACTGATCTGTTGGGGTCTCACTACTCGGGTCAGAGGACAGGTGGAGAGAAAATGGCTACTATTTCAATCAGAAGATGGGGTATGGCAGAACTTTTCATTGAACCGCCTGACAGTGAGAGTGGAGACAGTACAGAGGATAGTGATGAGATGAGATGATTGTCAATTTATTCAAATAGCTGGATGCTGTTGCTAACCTGGCAGTTGTAAAAAAACATGAAATCAAAGAGAGAATGTCCCTGGATAAAGACACTGCATCAATTTCTACTACAGAATAGCCCAAATCGTAGCTACTATCAGACACATCGACATGGACTAGCAGGATCGAACCACCAATCCTCTGATTGTAGGACGACCCTGCACTGAGCACTTTAGTGTGGGCACTATTCTTTTTGTCCATGCTTGGCACAGCAATGCATGGCTCTTACATTGTAATTCACATAAGATCGATTTTGAAAATGTAGGCAAACCAGGAGAATAATTCCACCATGGGAAATTTAAAACTTCAGCTGTGGGCACAAATGGGTTAATTGACACCGAGTTAAAATCTAAATTTAAGGGAGAGAGTACAATTGGGGGGTCATGGCTTTTCACATAAGCTGTGACCCTGAAATATTACACTTGGCATGTGTGTATTACTTATGTCTGACACCCTGTCATTGCTTATGTCAGGTAATAAAAGACTGAGTTTCTGGACCATTTGTAGGTGACCCCTGTACTTGCACTAATGCCACGACATATTTATTTTCCAATAAGACGGTCTGTTCAGGGGAGGCTTCCCCCTCTCTTGATCTCTCTTGATCTTGCCTTCTCTCTCTCTCGCTCTCTCTGTTTTTCTCTCTCTAATCCAAACACTCCTGTGAGCAGCACACTGGCTTTAACTCAGCCTATTATGAGAGACAGAAGAGGAATTACAGTATTTTATTGTGAGCTAGGCCGTTTAACAGCAGTATTATGGCTGATCATTAGACTCTTTAACTGCTCCTGAGGGATGGCACTGGGGCTCCTTATTGGGGGATAATTAGAACACACAGTGGAAAAGTAGGCTTTTGCTTCATACATGTGTGTGCAGGCGCAAACATGAAACACACACACATATTCACACAGTATACATAATTCACAAATTTGCGACTGCATTCATCAGCAGAGATTTTCTTTCTTAGAGGCGTGGGAGGATGAATCTTTGTAGGAGAGTTACTGAAGCAGAAAGCCCCACATGTTCCTCATTATATGACTTGCTGTCTTCATCATCATCATCATCATCATCACAACACCATGTTCCCTCAATGATGCTGTGCGTGTGTGTTTTGACGGGGAGGGGGTGTTTGTATGTATGTATATATATATATATATATATATATATATATATATATATATATATATATATATGGGAATCACTTCAGATGAGCTCATCTCTCTCATTTCTATAGTTATGAATACACATTTTGACAGAGGAAGTCATATAAAGCAATATTTCACACGCAGCATGGAGGCTGGCCTCAGTGAGAAGACAAGCTCATATAAGGAAGCTGCCATCGCCTTGGATATAACCTTCTGCATTTATATAATCAATAGCAAGTGTGTAATTACCACGGGGGACGGGGGAACACGTCCCTTCCAATATATGAAATATGGATAAATGTCCACCCCAATATTGACCAGACACGTCAACGGATACTCCAAACTCCAGACTTGGAGGTATGAGGACATTTTGATACAAACAGGAGCCAGACTGACCAGTGGGACAATTGGTTACTTCCAGAATGCATTAGACTATACACACACACACACACACACACACACACACACACACACACACACACACACACACACACACACACACACACACACACACACACACACACACACACACACACACAAGCTCACAGACAGTTGGTCCCCCCCAGTGTTGCCCTTGATCAATATTATTCCTCCTTAAAAATACTCAATTTACCCTGAGCTATAATAGCTGCCTCGAAGTGATTCATCACTGTCACAGAGGCATGTGGGGCCAGTCTGGCAGTTTTTCTGTGCTTCATAAGTCATATCATCACATCAGCAGTGGAGATTGTGCAAAGACTTCTTAAAAGTGATGTTATTCAAGCTCAAACTCAATATGCTGACAGATATATATTAAATATAGGATGGTGCTGAGTAGTTGGCTTTTCAAAATGTGACTGGCCTTTACAGTATGCTTCAACATTTACCTAAATATCCTCCCCAAGAGTAGCATCCTCTTCAAATTGATGTATTATTCATTTTATACTTTATAGACTAAAATCCAAATTATTAAGAAAATTAAACTTTGGGTGTTTTTCTACTGCTTTTCATTCTGCTCGTGTTAGATCCTGCTGTTACACAATTGATGAGCCTATGGGTTGTTTTTACACTTTGAGCATCTTCCATTTTAAAAAATGTTTCCGCACACTCCTGCCTGTGAGAGTTCATTACAAACCACATGGAAGGAGTGCTTACTCAGAAAGGCTCTCTCGGCAGGTAAGAAAATGATGCTTATAACTGCCTTAAACGAGATCTTTCGTATTATTATTATTATCTGAGGTGTACTACTCCTTTTTGGGGAGAGAGATGAAAACTGGACCAAATTCAAAGCAGTTTTTGGGATGAGGTTGGAAGCATAGTTTCTCTACAAATGTTTGTGGTAAGTGTACTTTTTGTGTGTCTATGTGTGTGTCTGAGACAGACAGAGAAAGTGAAGAAGAGAAGGAGAGACAGGATAGGCAGAACACATTCACACTGCTGCCCTCAGCAACCCAACTTATCGTCATCAGCACTGTTAATGATGGAGCCTGCAGGCACAGGGCTTCCAAAAGCACAATCACAAACAGCACACACACACAAATAGTCATTCATAAAAGGTACAAGGGGAAAAATCTGTCCCAGCCTGTTCCATGCTATCAGAGGTTTTCTATTTCTGCACCTGGTTGCAACAGGGGTTCGCTCCGAGTGCTGAGCTGCAAAACAAAACAGGGGAAGTTGATCCCCTTCACCTCCTCCATGCTATCTATGGTACTATTGCCATTACATTATTTTGTTATTCTCGAAACCTTTCCCTTTGCTCTTTGCTAGGTACAATTTTTAACCAACCAAATGCATTGTGGATGTGGATAAATCACATCTGTGAATCTTATTTTAGTTGGCAAACATGTCATATTTGAATACTCCACATGACATTTTCAAACTTGGACTGTGGTGATAGACGTAGGAGTCTGCTGCACAGTTTTCACCCCACATCTCACCTCCCAGTGGTTCTGCTGTGACTGGCTCTTGAGCTGGATCAGCCAATCCTGTTGGCCGTCAAACACAGCACAGTGGTGCATGGTGATGATGAGGGGCCGAGTCAGCAAGGCCCCGGGGGGTCCACAGCTCACCACAGGGCTCAGCACTGTTTGGCCATCTTCCACCGAGGGCCTGGAGGTGCACATAGAATGACACACATACAAGTACACACAAATGCTGTTTAGTGGCAATGTGACAGCAGTCTCGGTGTATTTGTGACATGGTGGAGTTGACAGGGGTAAACACAGCTCTGGGGCATTGATGTGGCTGGCGGCACTGCATACCTCATGTTCTCCTTCCTCTGAACCGTCACATACATCTCATACACTCTGCCCTGAGGAATGGCCCCTGCTGGAATAAGCAGACTCACACCTGGGGAGCACAAACACAGACAAGCAAAAAGGCACACATAAGAGTTGTCAGGTAGATCAGAGGAGTCTTTCAGAGATGGGTTTTCACTGCCCATGCCAATGTCATGAATGTGTTTAATAGGTTTCTTCTGTTAACTACTCTTTACTGGTGCAGTACTACATATCCAAATAGTATATCCATTATAAATAATTGGTTTATATTTGTGAATGTTAGGGACCTTTGTTTCACAGTGTAAATATACATATGTAATACTAATATTTTTTTGTTTTTTATGCTGGTCTGATGTGTCTGTGCTCTCACTGACTTTACGCTTAAAGCCCTAGTAAAAAGTGATGATTATTTCAATAACAGAAGTATAGTAATAATCACAATTCCCCTCAGCCCCACATATAAAAAAATATTGCAGTTTATTGTCTTCTCCTATGGCACCAGGAAATGGTGTGACATTTCATTTCTAAAATCAATGATCTCTCTGCTCTTCATAGCATTCTCATAATGTTGCAGCCAGCATGATTTACATTTTTCCATCTCAGATTGATTTGATATGATGTCCTGTCCAATGTGTTACTTAGGACCCTACCCCCCCACATTCCCTAATGCACACACATACACACAACAACACACACACACACACACACACACACACACACACACACACACTTTCTCTCTGGAGGGGTTTCTCAGATAGCTCATTGATTTCCCATGTCCTTGTACTGAACTTTTCAAAAGGTGACAGACAGCTTCTCTTGCTAGCTAGCAAGGCAATCACAACTCTGCCACGGGGACGTCTCGCACACTGCCACTCTCCCTCACAGCAAAGCTTCAAAAGAGATAGGAAACGCATTTTAAGATGCAAAATACCAAACAGCCACACTGACGGTGCCACAAAATATTTCATTACCCAGACTCACGAACAGATCAAATATCAAATGTGCTCTTTCCTCTCCCTCTGCCTATGTAACTTGATGAGGTGGCTGAGCACAACTAGCAGCTCAGAACATTTTTACAGGAATCAAAAAAACGAAAAGTTAAGAAACTTGAGGAGTCGGTGTATCCTTTAATGTCTCTGCTAGTTTGTCTTTGCCTGTCAACATGCATCTCTGGCATGTTACAAACAGCCCACATGTGTTTGAAGTGAGGACAGCATGGAAACAGTATGCCTCTACATCAGTACTTCCAGTGCACACACCTTAGGTATCCATCAACCCTTGTCATACTGTGTGCAGTTAACACACTGATAGGTTGCATATGGTTTGGCGTATTATTTTAAGGTCACATCTGTGTGATGTGACCTTGATCCTGCAAGATGGTAAAGAGAAAGCTTAGATTTCATACATCTGGAACATAATTTATACTGTATTTCAGTCCAGTTTAGTCCGCATTTTCAAAAATGTACCCGTCTCTTAAAGGTAGAAACAATCATACCAGTACTCAATATTATTAGTTTTGGCACATTTCACCATGTGTAATGAGAAATGTGATTATTGGCTTTGTTACAGAGACTTATAGAAAAGATCAATACCACTCTCATCTGTCCGCTAAATATAAAGCTACAGTTAGCAGCCAGCTAGCTTAGCTTAGCATAAAGACTGAAACCAGGGGGAAACACCTAGCCTGACTCTGTCCAAAGGTAACTAAATCAGCTTACTACCACCTCTAAACACTAATTAACACTTTATATCTTGTTTGTTTATTCTGTATAAAAAAGTGTTTTTGGAGGAATTTGTGTGCAAGGCAAACGTTACTGCACAAAGCCAAGAAAAGTCTGGGGTTTCAAGTGCCCATTTCATGGATTCTTTAAGGGAAACATTTCGGTCTAAGAATATCGTCACCTATTATGAATAAAAAAATGAATGGCCCCACAGAGGAAGAGCTGATGGATGATCTATCTCCAGACTAGACTGTGGAGAGGACTTAACCCTACCGGTAGGAAAATATATGCACACCCACACATATTCACATCTTCTCACATGCACAGACACAATTTGACTAAATGCTGAATAAAAGCTTATAAAGCACCTGAAAGGAGAGCCACGGGTAGATGAACACATGCTGCTCCAATGAACACAGACACAAGACAGATAAGGAGTTTTAAGATGAACTGTAAATTTTGCTGGAACTTGGAGATCCCTCTTTCATGAATGAGAGCTCATTTATTCCTTTCTAATACTATGCTTATCTCTGCATATTTTGAAATACGCAAACATTTCTGCCTGATTAAACATATGAATACTCAATGACTCACAGATCAACACACAAAAATGTCTGGTACAGTACCTGAGTTGGGCACAATGAGGTGCCCCCCCTGGGAGCTGAAGGAGCCCAACGCGGTGCAGGATGGATCCCTAGTGCGGAGCAACGTCTGGGTCTGTGTGCGACGGCCCATCGTGCAATCGTTGTTGTCCAGGAGGCAGTGTGGTAGCTTAGGCGACAGTTTAGAGGAAAATTCCCCTCCCAGGTCATCTTGTGGGGTCACTAAACCTGAGGAGTTGTACACCTTAATCTTCAGGTTGGGAAGAGGGTCCAGCAGAGGAGAATTAGTCATGGGGATTTTGTCAGCCACATCGTGGAGGGCGTAGACGGGGCCGCGGTACATGGCAGCCGCTGAGGTCAGGTCAGGGGGTGCTGTTAGGAGATCAGCTGGAAAAGAAAAGAAAGTGACATCAGTCACGCAGAGTAAATGTCTTGAGAGAAGTTTTGCGGTCATCGCATACTCTTTCCAACTGGCAGGAAGCCAATTTCAAACCAATATAGCCACGAGGAACTAAAGTGTTGCGGCAATCAGCAAGAATGCAGCTTGACTTTACTCATTTGTTTTTTCGCTCATTAGGGAGGTCCACTTCACCACCAAGAAACATTACTCAGTCAGAGAAGTTATAGGCGCAGCTGTGATTCATGAGTAACAGATGGCATCACTAACACTCAGTTTACCCAATAGGTACAAGGATTAATGTTCAATAGCTGTGCTGAGTGGGTGGAGCAAGAGCAGTGGGAGCGCTCTCTCCTCCAGCTTTTCCACTACCTCCGACCCTTCTCTGCTTTCCAACAACATCAACTTTCTGCATTGGTGCAGATGTCAATGTAGGTCACAAAGTGTTCAAATAAAACAAGAGACGGGTAAAATTATGATTTATGCCTATTCTCATTCAAATTTTCTGTAGTTGTACAATAGTTGTAGTCATACAGTATTCGTATATATTTGTGTCATTATTATAAATGCTATATAAAATATTAACTACTGTATAGGCATAGTAGTTAAGGTGTAGTCAGAATTATTGCAGTAATCTCATTATGTTCTTTTTAAAAAAATAAGTAAGCCAAAATGTTAGAGTTCTACACTAGTTAAGAAATGGCTCAAAATAAATAACCTAATATTACTTTGCTGACATTGACAGTCAGTACAGACATATAGACTGGTCTTGATTTGTTTATCTACCACCATCAGGTCCTGTCTTCAGTTATCTGGTTCAGACATCTACTGATTTGGACTGCCAGAGGCTATCAATATAGTAATGAAATATACTCGTAAACACATTTTTCTTAAACCTATTTAGTCAAAAGACAATCTGTTGCATTAACATTATGGTTTACTTTACTTTTTGGGGGTGCCTGTTGCTGTTGTTTGCAAATGTTTCTTCTTCTGTTCAGTGGTGGATTAGCAGATGTCTTTGATATGTGTTTAACAGTGACAACAATCCTACATTTAGCAAAGATTTTGGTTTTAAATACCCAAATCTTCTTTTCCTGTGTATTATTTTCTTTTTTTTTCCAGCTTTTCTTTTTCTAGTTCCTAAAACCTCAGACTGACTTTTACATTTACAACAAACAATTCCTCTGATCTGTCTGTTTCACTGCTATGTTATTGTCCAGCTCACTGCCACCTGTCCTCAATTCTGCATCGTATCTTATATAAGTCATGCGTCACCAGCCCAAATCTAATTAAGAGTTTAACATGCAGACTGGCATTATTATGCCTTAATGAAGGGGCATAGTTCGGTCTACCATCACAGCGACGAGCAATCAAATAGTTTCATCACCTTGCTCGCAAAAACATGTCGTCTGTATTTCTCTCACAAGCTTCCTACTCATCTCCAGTCAAAAGGGCACATTTACATTCACATCATCACTAACACACACTGGCGCCAGAGCGGCTGAGTCAAACTTATCTCACCAGGTTAATGCTATGGGTCGCTAATGCAAGTGATTTCCAACGCCTGACATTACAGTTATGCAATCATCGGCGTAACTGACTGAAATGTGTATCGAAAACGCCCAGTACCAAAAGCAGCGATCGAATGCCCGGTCAGATTTGTTGTCTTGTTTACTTATGCTTCAATCAGATATACACTGATTTAACTCATAACTTTGCTAACATTTTGGTATCTGTATTCTATTATTATTGTATCATTATAAGTATCAGAAGAATTCAAAAGATGAATAGCCGTAATGCCATCTGATGTTCGCTAACTAACTCACAGGTGATATAAAGGAAATCATGTATGCATGTGAAAACAAGACATAAAGCATGTGCACACAGATGCACACTAATACATGCAGGCAAACACACACAAAAAAGAAACATATATCAATACTGAACCCCACCTTTGCGGGCGGTCTTGATGCTGACTGGCTGGAAACCTCCATTGAGGGCGGAGGAATCAATGATATCAGAGTCAAAGTCGCGGTGGTTCTTCCTGTAGATGAAGAGCGCCACGACGACCGAGATAACCAGACACATGATCACCGCAATGACAATACCCACATACAGAGCTACATCATCTGTACTGGGGGCCACTGGAGGAGGAGCGGGAGAGACAAAAGACAAAAAGAAAAACAGTCTTTTAAGATCTCATGAGTTCACATCAACAGCTTTCTTTCTCAGTATGCAGGGGTTGTGATGAAACCATTATCAGCAAACTAATATCCTGTTTTAAGATTGAGCCGGATATTAATAACCATCTACTGGGAAATAAATGCATACAGTTCCCCTGTCTTTTTTTTTTTTTTACTGTGGTTAATGCTGGCCCGCTGTGGCAAATAATCTGGGTGTTGATTAAATAATAGAGGACACTCTTAATTGTAAAAAGTGAAAAGGGATAATGATGCATGTACTGTAGAGAGTCACACACAACTTTGTCTTTTTCTCCTTTCAGCTTGGCCATTTTACATTCAATTTTGGCTGATGTTATACACTAAAGGGCACACAAATAGCTCTTCCTTACAAAGACGTCTGCTAAACATATGCAAGAGTCATGATGTGTTGTGTGTTAGAGGGGCCTGTACACCATACATCATACAGATAACTAGAAAAACAAGATAATAAATATAATGATGATGAACTCTGTGCACAACGATGCAATTAATAAGGACGGCTGCTCCAGTGCAACCCAATGACACACTGTCCTAACAAGCAGACTCAGAAGCGAGATCAAAAGTTCTGAAGACGGAGATATAGCTGTTTTCATCTTCAAATTGCCGTGCCATGTGTTGGAGTTCAGAGTCTGCCTCTGTCTTTGTTCTTACACACTGAAGATAAGATCTAGACATAGCTTGCATTTCTCAAATTGTCTTTCATCTCTGTCTCCCTTCCCAGAGTCTTTCTGTCCACTTTCCAGCTGGAGTAACCTCTGTGATTAGCGGGCCTGGCATGGACATGGTGGCTCTTGGAAACGCAGACTCAGACAGGCACGCATTACCGATCCGACCTTTTAATGGATGCCTACTGACAGTCTGAACTCTCTGTAGTGTTTGGTAAAGAATGTTCTTCACTGTCACCATGTTGACAATAGGGGAGAAACTCTTCTTTAGAGGTAGCGAAATGCCAGAAGGCATGCGTGAGCCTGAATATGTGCATTGTTCAGCCAATAAAATCACACTGTAGATGTCAGGGGGCTCTCCAAAAAGGCAAAGAACAAAGTATAACGACGCATTCTTATTCATGGGAGAATAAAGTTATTCGATCAGAGAAAAATGTCTGTTTTTTGAGATCATTTGAGTATGCAAATGCAACAGAATCTGCACCAGCAGAGGGCAGCATCAACCATAGATCCATACACAGCACTTTCAGGACATGCATGATGCTGAGCATTTGTGTAAATTAGCCTCATGTGTCTCAGGGATACAGATGGCACTCAATCTGTGTCTCCAGTGTTCTCTTGTACAAAGGAGAAGAAGGAGAAAAGCAAGAGAAGGGAGTGTTTTTTTTGACAATCGAAAGCCATAAGTTGTGTTTTTTAGCACATCCTTGGTCTCCAAGAGTAAACGTGTGCAGCTTTGTTTTCTCTAGTTATGACTTGATGTTTTTTTAGCTGGATGAATACGTTTTAAATCTAACTAAACAAGCACGTCATTCAACACTCAGTTTAAAATCCATTATATTCAATGCTCTTAGAGAAACTCTATCGAATTGAAATTGGGTATGACCTTCACCAAGGCGTTAATTTTTGCTCGCTGTATTAACATAGTGATTAAGAATAAAAGTAGATAGTTTCTTTCAGTTAAGATGTACTGAATGGCCACAATTAAAGAGGTACGGGAAGACTTCATTTTCCTCGGTCCCAGGATGTGTGTGGCCTCGCTCTCTTTATGCAACCCTAACTGAGACATCACATTAAAGAAGAGTGTCAAGATATATCCTCATATATGTTAGGCCTCTAATCCTTCTTCTAGCACAGACATGAACAGAAAACAGAGCAGGGAGCCACTGATGAAAGTCTGAAAATGTAATTTCACTGTGCTTCTTCTGCCAAGCTTCCCTGCAGTTATTTAACATATATCCCCTCAGTCGAACAATCTCCCATCCACGCTTTGATGATAAAGGCAGCAACCTGCTCAGTGTACGCATTAAAATGTATCACTTAGATTAATACATCCCTTTGAACATGAGCCATTGTCGGAGAGGGAAAAGTACAAGAAATGGAAATGAAAGGGATTATTGAACACTTCATTCTCTAGGAGGACGCAGAGATTTACAGAGGGAGGGTGAAATACAGAGAGAAAAATATTAGAGATATGCACTGCCAAAGACACAGTGGGTTAAATTCTTTGCCCGAGTGCCTGAGCTCCTGACGAGGCAAAGTGTCAGGCTGAAGTTCTTGAGGGGCAATAGGGTAAAGGGCATTGTCAGCTCTGAGTTAGACAATAGTTGGTAAACAAATAGAGACACATTATGACATAGGGCAGAGCGGAAATCAAAAAAGGAAATGCCCTGAGGTGGTTATCTGCAAGTAAAATATGAAACAGAGATGGACATAAAAGGACAATGGCAAACATTTGTTGTATTGTTCTGTTTTACGTTAATGGGAAAAAATACCACTTGTAAAACGTTGCTGTTTGCAATATAAGTTTTGTTTCTAATCTGGGACTATGACTGACTGTAAACTTATTGTAAAACCTTTCAATAAAGATTAGAGACAGAAATGAGCGTGAATGTAG
Organism: Cebidichthys violaceus; assembly: GCF_023349555.1. Lineage (NCBI taxonomy): Eukaryota > Metazoa > Chordata > Actinopteri > Perciformes > Stichaeidae > Cebidichthys > Cebidichthys violaceus. The sequence continues at coordinate 8,755,067 of NW_027176285.1, forward strand.
AAATAATGTTAAAAAAAATAAATGATAAAAAAAACCCCACAATAACTCACATGAATTTCCAAAATCACTCTTGTCTTTTGCCTCAGAGGACTTCTGATATAAGGAACCTTGAAGAGAGGTAGAGATTGTGGGTAGGAGAAAGAGTAGGGAAGGTAAGGATGGGGGAGGGTGGGAGGGGAGATGGCGGGAGAGGGATGATGAAAATCAAATTTAAGCCAACAGAAAAACAAACTCAACAAATGAGACAGCAACAAACTCATGAGTAGGAGTGATAACACAGGGAAGCGATCTTTCTTGATTTGGCCCCTCCTCTCCAGATCGGTGTACAGAGTATAGAGATGGATGAGAGGAACGGGGGGAACATGGAGGTTCTGTGAGGGAGTGGTGTGATCCATCAACTGGGCTTAGTGCCTTAGCAGCAGCAGGACTGATGCTGGCAGGTGAGGGGAATGGAGGGACTGATAAAGTGTGGGCTCCAACAACAGAGTCAATAGAACCAACAGCCTTGCATATGTCACTGGAAGGTGGATGGAGAGGTTAGTGCAAGAAATAAAAGGATTGCGTATGTTAGTAAAGCAGGAAATGGAAAAAGGTTGAAGAAGAATGCAAAATCTTCCTCATAGATGGTTTTTGGGCCGTAACCGGGCTTTTGGTTGGCTTTGTTGTTTGTTGACGTGAAGGAGAAGTAGCGCAGAATGGCAGCCAGGGATAGTGCACTAGTGCACATAATATTCAGTCTCCCTGGGACATCCATAAACAACTATACAAACAATGAAGTCCTTATTGGAGAGGGAGAGAGCCACGGGCAGACAAGTGGACCGACAGGAAAATCAATGGCTTGATAGATGGAGCTGGTGTGTTCATGTAATCAGGCAAAGGGAAGGCCAGGACGGAGCGGGGGGGGGGGATGACTGTCAGGGTCAGTCTAACGGATGGCCCATTTGAACCCATCCTGTAGAGTTTCTATTCATCCGTCAGTCTACAGTATAGCAAGAGTAAAAGCATGCTTCAGTGGGTGGCCTCCAAAGGAAACCTCAGAGCCCCAGAGAGACAAAGATTATTCCTTACTGACAACATAGAGCTGAGGAGGAAAAGGGGACTCGTAGTACAGGAAATCACTGTCTGGGTTTCAGCCATTACTTCCTTGAATCCTCAGAGAAGAATACTGTCATGTTGCAAAACTGATGTTGTACTACTTCTTGGTTATGAATCTACACTCACTGAAATTCATGATTATATGCCAAAGATATTTATATCTAATCAAAACTTTTCATCCACTCAAAGTAAATAACCTCATGTTCTTGGATGCCTGAAGCGAACCTTAGAATGATGATTTCCCTGTCTCTGGTGTTTGATAGCAATAAAGCATTTGCCCTGGCTGGAGTGTTCGCTCCCCCTTTCTCTACATCAATATGTCAAGAAAATGTCATGTCTGAGAGGAGGGTTACCAAAGGCTTAGAATCAGGGAAGGCAGACCACAGAGGGAGCGCAAAACAAGAGATTTAGACATGTCAGCCTCAGCGAACTGTGAAAACTACACTCTTGTGTTAAGAGTTGGGAAGTTCTATCTGAACAGGCAGAGTGCAACCTCTCTCGATCAATCTGTAGATACATAACTTTGTTAACTCCAAACCCCAAACTCTCCGACAGTCTAAATGTGATGAACAAGCTGCAAAGTAAATTATAATACAACTATCTCCTTTTTGATTCAGGTCAGTTGTGTTTTTGTGCAGCAATGGAGACTGAGCATCTCAAGTTCTATTTCCAGCTCTGGTTGTATATCAAATTCCTTTGCCAGATTTCTGCGATGGATTGCAATTGAAATGATTTAAATAAAGTCAAACAACAGAAAATAAGATCAAGCTGCAATGGAATCCACAGACACGTGTTTGCTCAGATCCCAGCCCTGCACTGGAGGGAGCAGATCAGCAGTCCGAGGTGAGTTCAGATTGCACACAACTTCCATTCCCAATCATATTTGCCATAATGTGAGCTTTTAGATAATGGGCCGTTCTTCTAAATGCTAGTGGAAATGGTCATTAGCATTGACATAAGTGGCTTCACCCTCTTAGCTTCCAAAAAAATCAATTCCTGAAACGATCCTAAATCTATATCATTATGGCTTTATATTCTCTGCAAGCTGGCCATCAATCTACCGAGAACTAACGCTTCTGTGATAGGCTGAGTCGCAGAGATAAAATAAGATGAATAAGACAAATAAGAGTACTTATAAGAGTTTTTATAGATTTTTCCCCTGATGTTTCTATACACTGTAGACATATGACCCTGGCTATAAAATCCGCTAATGCATTCCTCTGATACTAACGCAAAATGAAATCATTGAGCACTGAAGTCATAGGTTCCTGTTGGTCCTCCATACATATGGACATACAGTATGTGTTTACTTTGGACAGACGCATGCAAATCCATCAGCCATCCGCACCTAAAGATGCATATGTGCCGCCAATGTGACGTCAACCATAACCTATAGCACATCGTGTCAACACAATACTGCTGGTAGCAGTTAACAACCCTCCAGTGCTGCAAAATCTCACATCAGCTGCACACAGTGACGGCCAGCTGTATCAAATTCTAGACATCCAGCAGCAGAGCCTTTGTTATATTATTAGTGTCACAATCACCATCTGTAGCAGGTTATACACATAATGGAGGCATCTGTGACAGTGTGTGGGGGTCTAACACCTTCAAAGATGTTCATTGGAGAGGATTGTTTTATTAAACTAGACACAGAATTTAACTCAGTTTCTGTGCAGTCTTTCCAGCTACCTCATTCTCTTCCACTTCCTCTTATTATTATTACAGGCAAAGAAAAGAAGGCAAAGACTGTTTAAGTAGTTGAAGTTCAAGGTATTAAATACTTATCCCAGTAGCTTCTTAACACTGCAGTAAACACACATGTGTATCAGAGCAATTGCAGCATGACTCCAATTTGTGAATGTATTATAAGGGAGAGGGAGCACGGTCGTTGGCTCAACTAAACTGCGTGGCTGTTTTCAACTTGCTGGAAGAAAGAGAAGCAGAATTCTTTTTTTTGTGGCTGCACCACAAACTGCCGTTGGCCTTTTTTTGTTAGCAACAAAACAGTAAAAGCAATCGAAGGATTATGATTGATGAGAAAGAAATGCTGGTGCCTCTTGGGAGACTTTTGTAAGATACTTTGAAATCATTATAAGACTAGATTATTATGTAGTCCGCAATACTTGCTCACTTTGCAACACATGTAATGCCAGCAGGAAAAGAAGCAAGTCTACACTTGTGTCACTTTGTGGCCACGTGTTTCCTCTCATTGGACCTAAGGAATCCAGAGCTTTTAAATTAAGGTAGTAATCAAAGCAGTCGTGTAGATGTGAACCCCTTTATGTAATTACAATATAATCACTTATTATTATTTTAAATATAACTCCTAAATGCTTAGCCTGTGACAAGGATAATTACTTAGAGCACTTCCAATGTGGCCTAGTCTTTTTTTTAACATATACTTAAATCTGCAGCAGAGCTGACACAAGAAAAGACGTGCTGTGGTTTCTTCTTTTATGTCACTTTTATCCAACAGCTTTTGTGTTATATGAATGTGCAAATAAAGAGATTGCTTGCAGAAGACACAGAAAAGGCGTTTTAGCATGTCTCTTTGTTTATGTATGAGTGAAGCGAAACAGAGTGAGTGAGAGACAGGGTGAGAGTATTATATGGGCATGTGAAACACAGCGTGTCAATGAAAGAGCAAAGTGAAACTCATGGTCAAAGGGTGAAGAGATTTCTTTGGTTGGCAGGTCAGAGAGAGTAGCAGAGGATTAGTCGGGTACTCACTCTGCATGCACATCCCATCGGTGCAGTTCTTGGACTGGAGCACCATGCCCTCACAGTCCTTTCCCCCGTTTTTGGGTGCTGGAACGCTGCATTCTCTCCTCCTCCAGTGGGTGCACTCTGTCCCACAGGTGGACCACTTACTCCACTCTGTCCACACGCCATCCACTACCACACAACAGACAGGACAGACGGGGGTAGAGTGAACGAAATGGTCAAATGAGAAGATGAAGACAAACAAGTGCGTGAGTGGGTGAATGTGTGCGTGATTGAGACAGCGGGATATGTGGGAGAGAGACACACACGTAAGGGTGGAGGCACAAACAGAACGAAATATGCAAACACAGAGTTGTATCATATTTTGTGAATTCCGTTTTTGTGCACCGATACCCTTTCCACCCACTACCGAGTGGGTTTATTGTAATTTGATGCCATACCTGGGCAGAGAGGATTGCACGGCAGCTTCTGAATGCCTTGCCCTTCACAGATGGCGCCGCCGTTGAGCGGGGCTGGGTTGGTACAGCTGCGTGTGCGTTTCTGGTAACCGCGGCCACAGCGGCTGTTACACACTGACCACTCTGTCCATGTCGACCAACCACCATTCACTGGTATACATGGGAATAAAACAATGTTAAAACATCACTCAAGACTACTTGTTTTCTCACCTCATCCTTATATTTGTATTGCGTTTTTCAAAAACAAGTTAAAAGGTGCTTTATAATACAATAAGATAAAATAAAAGACAACTTAAATGAAATAACAAGAAAATAAAAAAAAACAAATAAATTGAAAATTCCAGTAAAAGCACAGAGAACATTACATTTGGATTTATTTAGGTTTGTCTTCAGTGTGACCTATCAATACATAATTTACATAATTTATCATTGCCCGTTGTAAATTGTACAAACAGAGTTTTTGACCCTGATATCTCTGGTTGTTACTTTGCCATGCAGCCAGACAGTGAATACTGGTCACATTGCTGCATTTTCCGTTCACTGATTCCTCCTAATGCCTCTCTTCCCTCTGTCATCCATCTCTGTCAGCGACTAAATCCAGTGCGGAGTGACACCAGGGCTTGTGGCTGAGAACAAGTCCGTGGCATTTGAGATGGTGGAACTGGGCCCCTTGGAGCCTCCGACTTTCAAATGTGACATGCTTATGAGTGAAGCCCAAAATATTGGACTCTAGGGGAAGACTGCCAAAGCCCCACATTTCTTTATTGTCTGCTCTCTTTCCTCCATGGATTATGGATCTATCTCCTCTCCCCTTCTTTTTCTCCATTGCTTGTGCTCCTGTTTCCAGTGTCCATGTCGTGAGTTGGGCTGGAAACCACTGGGCTAAAGTGCATGTTCTAGTGCACTCTAAGAGCAAGGACAGCACGAACAGACGCAGTGGTTTGTTGTACTTTCTGTCAAGGATGAGCTGACATCAAAGCAGTTATTCAACGCTAGTGACAGGAAAGCCTTGCACGGACAGCAACCCTTGTCCCTGAAATCTTCTCTCTTGAATTTACAATTTGTGTTTCTTTATCGCCCTTACATTGACCCCCACTAGCCACATTGTTCTTAATGTTCATGAGACAGTGATGAGGGAATTATAGATTTTAAACTTGACCCTGGTGAAAGCATCAGTTTCAAGAATCTGTTCACGTTTGTCTCTTTATTCAGTTTGAAAATGCACAGCCTCGAGCAGACGTTGTTTCACTTCACAGCCGTGCTGTGCAATAACAGCCACGTTAGCTGATGTTGGGGAAACAGTGGGTGAGTCTGTGTGAAACCACAGCAGGGGTCTCTTTAAGTATGGCTCAGCCACATCAGCACCTCGCTTACAGTTCAGAAAAAACACTTATCTTCCATTCCTTGCACACCTTCCGGCATGAACAAAATGAGCAAATGTTACACGCCCCGGGAGAGAGAAGGATTTTGCTTTATGCAGAGTGACTTTGAATTTTGTTTTTTGGAGTTCAGCTGCCTTCTTATAGGAATTCAACACTTTTCTTCTGCACTAGTGTCTGACTTTAGCCAATAAGGAGAAAGAGTGTTTGCTGGTCAGAAGATGACAGAGTATTGTTAGATCTCATTGACTATGTTCAGTGTTAAGATGGTGCTCGTTTACCATAGACAATAACTGTAGCTGTGGTGCTGCGTCTCTTGGCCACAATGTTCTTAGCGACACAAGTGTAGTTGGCAGTGTCAGAGAGGCGGGCCTGTTTGATGATCAGGTTGTGATCGATGGTGATGTAGAAGTTTCTGTCATCTGCAGGATCAATAACTTCCTCGTTCTTCAACCACTCCACCTAAGGGGAAGAAGAGAGCACAACTTGAACAAAAAAAAAGAAAAAGGACAAAGAGCTCGGAGACAACAGAAATGTCTTTTAAACAGACGTTGTGAGAACATATAACAGGTTGACCTCATTAAATTGTATAAAAATCACAGCAAAGTGTTTAAACAGCTATAGTTGTTCTCGTCTCCGACTAACCTCTCAAATAGCAGTGAGTGCCAGGATTAGAGCACAATTGTTTACGTCTCTGAGGTCCTGCTACAAAAAGTCAATAGCTATCATGCTCTTTTTACTCTCCCCATAGAACAAAGCACGACAGTAACAGCAGGATAGTCAGGCAGTAGAGAACATTCCTGAATCTGAGAGTCTCTCTGACCTTTCCTTATGAGTTTCATTTCTCTAAATGATACGGATATTGAACTCCTGGCACTATCACAGAACAGGAGACCATTTAGAGCCTTTATACGGCAGTAAATCACCAAGATCCCTTTTCTCTTCAAGAGGTGTAAAGGTTTGGAAGGTTTCAAAAAGAATAACATGTGCCGCCTCACACTCTGAAGCCACTTTGATTCAACAATATTTGCTGGTTCTCTGGTTTTCTTCAAAAGGAGCTGTACAGCGATGGGGAGACCTGGCAAATAGCTAACTTCCTGTGTATTGTGATATCCCACGAGGAGCGGGGCCTGATAAGAGATAAGACCCTAAGGAGCAGTACAGGCGAAGATAAGTAGGATGTTTATAAAAGATTGTTCTCATGAGAGATAAAGTATCTCAAAAAGGTGGGACAATAACCTGATATAAGGGCCGCCAAGACAAAACGATGTGCGGGCTCACTGTTGTTAGATTTCATAAGAAACACATACATGGCATGGAGTGGTGCAGGGATGTACAACACATTGGGCGATGTTGTAAGACCGGCATTGTTAGAACTTTCTCAAAAGAGAAGATGGGCTGATTGTGACATGCACTGAGTTACAAGCATCACCAGCTTCACTAGTATCTGTGTTTGCTTGACATGACGGATATCAAAGACGCCATCAGCGTCACACCTCAGCTGCCTGCTCTGTTATCCAGTGGGAACACATTGGAGGGGCTGAGACGAAAATATGTTCAAAACATTTTTACACAATTATGTCACAGTCAAACTCTGCCTACCCAGCCCTCCGTCACATGAATGCACTTACACTTACATTGAGCAGCCCATAAAACACCTATCACCATGACAAACTTGCATCTGACCAAACACTGGATTCTTAATATCCAGCAAGACATATAGTACTACTTAATATCAGCAGAGCTTTACAGTAAACCTCTGTAAGTGTGATGTATATTATATGCTAATTTGGTGCTTGTAAGTGTTTTCCGCCATAAACATATATTAGCTGACTCAATCTCATGAGAAAGGCAGGATAGGATTCCCTCACAAGCCATCTACCAGCTGAAATTAAATCTCTCTCACAAGAGTGCATTGAAATAAAGTGCTGCATAACATAAGATGCGATGTATGCATTACATCGATCACTCAGTCGTAGATATATCTTATACGTCATCTTAATTCCTCAACATAATGGTACAGCATTATGAACGACACTTCCCACACGGAGAAGAAAACATGTCTTTATATTAGCAGATGCTAATTTCAATTAATTCACAAGTAGATGCTTAATGAAAGCAGCTTTATCATCACACAAATCAATGAGAAGTGTAGTATGGACTTAGACATAAGACTCTATGGTAATAGATGTGTCATTGTCATGCTGTTGACAATGTCAATTCTGAGGTGTCAGTTTTTGTGACCTTAAACTATTCACTAAGCGTGATGGTGCAAATGAATCAGAACGCTTTATAATGGTTATTCCAGGAATTTATAGCAAAGCCTGTACATATGAGTTAGGTGTATATATAAATTAGATTTATATTTAGTTGGCTTCTGTTTTAATTTCACTGCAACAAATGTGTCTTGACATCTGCCGAGGTGGCAATTAGACATCTGTGTTGACTTTCAGGATTGGAGCACAAGAATTCAATAATAACTCACAAAACCTCCCTGAGGTTTCAACACGGAAATATCTTTTATAAAAGTCATCTTATAATATACATTATAAATAAGGCAAATAACTCCTGCGCATTATCTTGATCTCAAACCTGCAATCATTATAATGAAAGCATAATGCACTATTACCACTCCATCATTAACTAGGAGGCTACAATAATTATAGTGAATGCATCAATGTATTCATTGAACAATGGTTATGTAGATTGTATTTTGTGTTACAATACCACCACTAATTTTGATACTGAATGACACTAACAAAAATGACAAACATAACCAAAGAGAAGGACCCTTGTGTTTAGGGAGCAAAGATTTCAGAGAGATCTGATTGCCATTTTGTGTCCTTTGTTCCCTGTGTCATGTTGAAAAGCCCAGTAAAACAAATAAAGATGATGCAAACAAGAGAAACGATGGGTTTTGTTGACATCATAAATATTTAGCTATTTAGAGCTCACATCAGTGTGTGCAGAGTACAGGATATTAGTAAGTAAAAGGTCTATTCTTCGAATCGAGATGGACAGCTGATACAAAGAGGTGGTTATCCAATTTTGCACAAATCGCAGAGGCAGCCTCTGCAAACGTGCTGCGCCGAGATGTCAAGAGCACTTTTATATGAGAAGATAATTAAAAATTTAACAAAAGCGCTTTTTAGCACAGATGGAGGGGTGGGAGGGAGGCCGAGTGATGAGAGATAGAAAGTGGAAGAACCTTATGTCAGAAGTGGGAACGGTTGTGCGAGAGCAAAAGTGAGCAACAGTTCAGCCATCATTTATTCTGAACCGACTATAATTAGGACTCATTAATAAAACCAGAGATGAAAAGGTAAGCCAATCTACACCACACTTGTGAAAAGCTTTCAAATGATAAAAAATCTGCAGAAGACTATATCTCATATAGCATTTGTCCAACTTTCTCACATGCCAACAGGCTCAATCACACAAACACACAGAGAGACACACACACACACACACACACACACACACAGACACACACACACACACACACACACACACACACACACACACACACACACACACACACACACACACACAGACATACACATACACACACAGACACATACACACACTTGCAGCTCGTTAGCATCTGATTGGCAGTGAAACATCCGGAGAGGTAATTGGCACATTTCTTGTCATTAACGAAGGGAAATTGCCACATGTCAGCTGTCTTAAAGAGAGGGAGTCTTCCTGTCTGGTCGGAGACAGCCAAGTGACAGAGCAGGAGAGAGAGAGAAAGAGAGAGAGAGAGAGAGAGAGAGAGAGAGAGAGAGAGAGAGAGAGAGAGAGAGAGAGAGACAGCAAGAAGGGTACCTGAAGCTAGAGAAGACATGAAGGAGATGAACATAAAGTAAGACAGGTAGGCACAAGAGGAGGAGATAAATGAGTGAGAGGATGGCCAGTAGTGTGCCAAAATATATGGCACATCATCACTGAGAGGCAAGGAGGACAAGACGGAATAAAGACAGGGAGCGGCAAAAAGGTTACAAAGAGGTGACTTTGTCTTGAAGAGGTGTTGACTATGTGAGTGCGTAATGAAAGGGAAAGACTAGAGAGCTAAACAAAAGAGAGAAATGACTGAGAGGAGACATCTTTTTCATCTATTGAGCTCTGGAAACTTCACAGACCAGAATGCATTTGGTGCTATTAAGGAAAATAATAAAGACAGGTTAGAAAAAGAAAATGCTAAATTCTTGGAATATTCAAGGTATAAACTTTCCATTGGAATTAAAAGGAATGTATGACTGCGCTACCTACTGTAAAGGGTGCTATGTATGTTCATACTGTATAGCATATTCATATTTTCCCTTTACCATTTATTCCACTCTATATTTATTCTATATATTGCTGTTCAATTAATATTATCAAGTATTATTCCGCATATTACCCTGCATTACCCTTTGAAACCATCGGTGCTATAAAGCAGGTTCAGGTCTTTTGAGGGACCCAAAAGACTTGAACCTCTTGAACCTACAGCCTCAATACGTCGCTTGGGACACAGCTTCAGTGTCCTTCCACTGTCACTTCTTCTCCCACTAGCAAACACAACTGGCTGCAGACCAGACTGTAACTATCGAGTGGGATGTGTCTGTGCTCTGTGCCAGCACAGCACCAATTTACCCAATATACAAAACACACTGTATACAATCCACTCACTTGTTAAGAACCAGTGCAAGGCAACACCATTCACTACTCATCTCTGTTGTGTCAGAAATAGAACCTACAGCAGAGTGTGGGGGTGGAGAGGGGTGTGAAAAGGAAGAACGGGGAGAAGAAAAAAAAAATTGAGACTCTACAGAGAAGTCATTATGAGTTCTCCTACTCCTCCACGTGAAGCCTAACTATCCATCTGATATAATTTATTCATTTCCCTTTTTTCACAGCATATACCCGCCGCAGGCTTGAATGACACACCTGGAGAATGAACCACAAAAGGTTACAAACTGATTATTCAATCACTTACTATGAGACAACAAGCCATATGCTCCGCATCTGCCTGCATGACAAGAATGGAAATGTGAGCTGTGTAAATATTAAGAAGCTGAAATGCATGAAGATGTGATATATTGAGGTGTGATGGGTGTGAATGTTTGTTTGTGTGTGTGTGTGCCTGTATTACTTGCTGCTTTCTATATCTGCATGTGTGTTTGTGACGGTGTATGTGGAGGAGAGAGGGTGAGGTAACAGAGGTGGAGTTGGAGTTGTTCCGGTGATCATACAGAAGACAGATAACTGAGACTTGAGCCAGGAGTAATGGCCTCCTCCAGCTCAGTCCTGCCTAAAGCTCTCCACATTCTGCTGAAGGAGAGCAGCCATTTCCTAAACTCGCTCCAAGGACAGCCAGACACTTCATTGCTGCAACACAACTCTCTCCATTTTCTCTTGCACAGTTCGTATGCCTCTTCAAATATGATTCCTAGAAACCCTCACTGCCTACAGTGCAAGCAACAGGAAGTTGGGGGGGAGTTCATGTTTTCACCACTGTCTTTTTGTCCATTTATTAGGGAGGCATAAAAAAATAAAAATTAACATTTGTTCAAAAATTGGCATATGACTCATCCTTGGTCGACGAAACGGTTGATTATATTTTGATGGTGATGATGGGAAATCTGCCATTATACTGCACATTTTGTTTTTAAGCCAAAAGATTTTGCAACATTTAAGTGTGGGTGGACAAGTAGTTGGCTGCAGAGAATGAATGCCATATTATGTGAAATATTAAATATACTAGTATAAATATTACTAAGGCTGCAGCTGTACATGCAGTCCTTGGTCTTCCCAAGTCTCTTCTGGCTTTTAGAAAAGCTCAGTTGATAACTGCACCAAGGGAGAGGGTTTTTGTGCACTGAGAGGTCAGAACTCTCTTTGAATGCAATACAACCTTCAGGAGTAAGGATACAAAAAATGCTGGAACCGATTCACAAGTTCAGCGTAAACAGTTTGAAAATAATTTTAAAGTGATAAAGAAACGGTTCATCTCAGAATGAGAACTCCCTCATTTACGTCTCATTGCCATGTTAAAAGAAAATACCACTAGGCATCCAGGAATCCACCTTCCCTACGAGTCCAGGTTGCGTAGAGAAGGGTGATTCCTATCATTTTAAGCCCTTTTTGGAACTGTAAACAAAGAAGCTGTGTTTACCTCTAGGGCTTGGGAGAAAGCTGTGATGGTAGGTGAACCAGTGATTTAAAATAAAAAGATTGGCAAGGGGGATTTTCAATACACACGCCGCTCTTGTAGCCCAAACATGTAGTAGTTTCTTGGATTTGTTGTGTAGTATCAGTTTATCTTTGCATCATTCTCGAGCCCCAAGCAGTGCTTCTTGTCTTTGCCCTGTCATGAATTATATTTTCTTTTCTTTCTCATAAGGTGGTCCGATGGAATGTATGCACAGAAAAAAACCCTGGGGTCCAAAGTTGTACATATAAATGTTTGTTAAGGCCTGACCCAGCAGAGGTAACAGTAGAAAAGGGCAGTGACTTACAGAGGACAGCAGCGCTCACACATGTTGGGCCATTAGAGTAAATCACAGCCTTCGCAAAAAGAAACTACAGTGATTGACAGGTGGGTGCCTAAAGGGCAATTGGTTGGTTGCTGGGGGGGGATTTGGTCTGCCCTCCTGACACTTTCTCTCCCATGGGTAACCTAAATGAAAACACACTTCCTGTTTCACTGGGCACTGAAGTGTTACTCCTGACATTCCTGGGGCCCCCTCATAACTACACTATACAGCGTTTTGACTGGGACGAAGCACTCAGCCATTTTTTGACAAGGTGACCCGATGAGCTGCAGTCTGCGCTACCCCTTCACATCGCCTATTAAGTGGAACTGGCCCTAACATCAACACCAATCACTGCCATTTACATGGTCTAATGTGTGGAAAAGGTGAACGCTGGCTCTCCATAAAGAGCCACAGCCAAGACATTTGAGCCAGATTAGATTTAATAACGTAACAGTCAATGCTGTGATTCATTACAGGCACATTTAGTGAATAACAAAAAGGTAAGAAAACATAATTTGAGTTAAATAACAAAATCTACTGTCTCTTTGGATTCACATAATACATGTGAATCCCTTGAATTTGGTTCTGGCTGCTGTCCCAGCTGTCGAAATTCATCAGACTCCTCTGGATGAGGGAGTGTGAAGTAAAGATCTTTAGGTTTCCTAGCTTTCTTCTCAGTAAAGCCAGTGGACTTAATCATGGCAGCAGGGCCTCTTCCCTGCAGAGCATCAATGACTCGTTACCCATGATAACACGGCAGGACCCCGGCTGACTGAGGAGATGCCTGAATTAAAAAGCCGCTTCCATGGAAACAGGCTCAGCAGCTCACAGTGCTGCATCACCTCTGAACTCTCGTCTTTCTCTCGGGGCTGTGACAAGTGCTCTGAAGTGGAGATGGAGATGGAGGGCATGGGAGAAGAAAAGAAAAAGGAACAATAAAACTGCATTCTTTCACAAGGAGATTTAAGTCAATTTTATGAGCCTGCCACATGTTCTTGAGTATGAAAAGAGACTATTGTTACTTCTGTAGAGGCCCTTAAGATGTCGAAGAAAGAGCTTCATGGAGGTATTAAAAGAGAATGATCAGTGTTAAGCTGAAGGAAAGTTTTCCATCCCCATCTTTACCTTACTCTATCTATGGCCAGCGCTCAGCATGTGAGCCCACGTAATACAGAAACCAAGCCTTTCCTGCCAAATCACTCCCTCTCCCTTCCGTCCAATAATAGTCCCGACAGTTACATTTTCCTTCTGCTTTTGATTAAGTATATATCAAATATTCATGGCAATGGAAATGTGTAACAATGACTTTTAGGGGGCCTGGTGAGTGTCTAATGTGTTCAGACCATACAAGACGTTCAGATGACTGAATCCTTGTGCTATTTCAGAAACCTCACTCGCAGTATTTCAGTCTTTTGAGGCCAAAGTTCCATTGGTAATGGTCGCAAGGAGAGCCAAAATAAATGTCGGCTGCTTGTTTTCTTTGTGTGTGTGTGTGTGCGTGTGTGTGTGTGTGTATTCCACAACTCCGGGACTATCTGTACACCAGAAAATCAATGTATGAAGTTTGAATAACCTGTCAAAACAAAAGGGCCAGGATGCCTCAAACTCAACTCCAAATATGAAAACCTCTGAGACGTCGGATGGGAACCTTTTCATATCTTCTGTAAACTTGCTGCACCATCACAGGAGCAAAGCTGATTATTCAGCATAATGTTTAATTTTCGGGGCAACAGCCACTGCAGGAAGCCAACAAAGACTCAAAACCACTTAAATAGAATAACAGAACGTCATTACTGTGGTAAACCATCGTGAAAACCTAAAATGTAAATCATCTGTAAAGTGGGAAGTCAAAGAGGGAACACAAGACTGACACTGGATAACATCAAATAGCGCAGTTCCACTTTGTAATCTGAGATCAAAACTAATTGTGGATGACTTACTTTGATTGTTGAGAATGTGGGCTTTGTAGCTCTGAGGATGTATCTGCGTGTGGGGGAGAGTTACTTTGCAAACTCTTTGTCTAAAACAGCTGCAACAATGTGGCATTATAGCTGATCTCAACAAAATATCTTCATTAAAACTGAAGTAAAAGTGTCAGTGCTTGCAACTATTATAATGTTAGTTAATGTTTGAACCTAAATGACACATTTTCCTTATAAAGCTCTTTTATTCTAGTTTGAAAAGAGGAAGCACTACATCAGCAGTGAATCTTTTTTTCTGCCAGCAGGTCAGCCACAATCACACTGTTCCCCCCATAGAATAAATGAATAGACGTTCAGCGCTCAGCGCTCAGCTGAGTTGTTGGCAGCATGGTATCATGTGTGCCTGGGCACACAGTCGTGTTAATGTCCTTGTTGGTGCCCCGACATGTGAACATCGGGGAAAAGCAGGGATGTGACCGTTCATGCGCAGTCAGCACAGTGTGTGTGTGTGTGTGTGTGTGTGTGTGTGTGTGTGTGCCACACAGCACAATGTCCATCACATACAGTCCACATGATTTAACAAAAGTGCTGTAAGAGTATGGGTTTTGTGGCTCAGTCAAAGCCTGCCATTCCGCCAGCTTCTCCCTCACAAGGCAAAGCCCTGTAAAGGAAGCCCAGAGCGAACTGACAGCCCACTGGAGGCCTGACAACAACTCACCGGATCCAACCCCGACAAACCTCAACAGCTCCTCTCCCTCTGCCTTCAGCCTCTCTCATCCCCTCTATATTATTTTTTGTCTTAAAGTGGGTGAAATATGACAGATCCTTCCTTCACAACGGCTGCTACATATTTCTGCAGATTCATATGTAACCACAGACTTAGCCCATCTGCTTTTTTCTCTGAGGCTTTTTCTCCGGCGGGTTTGTGTGAGAAAAGCCCTGAAAAACACAGATGAAAAAGCAGCATTCGGTTTTGTCCTTTTTTCCCACTGAGGCAGCTGTGTTTGAGTTCGGAAAAAAAAAAATTGAGGAAAAACAACTTGTGGAATGGAACTGTTGTCTTTTTTTTGTACCCATGAGGTAAGTGTGAGTAATTAAAGAAGCTGAAAAGGGACCTCTGTACACACACAAACTCCAACTTGATCATAGAAGGAAAAGTAAACTGTAAACAATCACTGCTCTTAGTGAGAATACAGAAACTGATGCATGCAGGGAGAATTTTAAACAATCGGTTCTAGCTTCTTTATTTATTTTTCAAAAGAGGTAAACTGCCTGCTACAAATTCTGACCTCATAATATACAAATTAAAATATGTTGAATAGATGGCTAGTTTGGTGATGGGTAACTACATTAAAACAACACTGATTCTACTTGATCACACACACTTTACCCAGACTGAATACACTATAAATGTTGGCAAGCCTCTTATTTACCCTTCATTGAAAATCTAGGTTGCCACAGCAACTCCATATCTCAGAAAGCATAGATGTGTCATGATTGGACCCCAGCTGAGTCTTTAATCGCTGCACAGAACCAATCCAGGATTGACAGAGAGACCTCAGACACGTAGCAAAATCACCAGTGCTATATGGCTGTTACAGCAACACTATCAGACTGAAGCCTGGATTGTATAAGGAGAGTCTGCGGAGTGGCAGTCCTAAACTTTCTTCCATTTAGCCTGTCAGCACTTTCAGTGGGGATAAATGCTGTGCAGTTCCACTCACTTAACTCGGCTTTTCCTGGTCAATCACAAGCCTTTAGAGAGTTCAGGCCCAACACCCCCAACTCAAAAAAAAAAAAAAAACACCAAAGCCCCCCCACCCATCAAACCACTCTTTCATCCTCTATTTATGTTCCTGCAATCACAACTGAGCCTTTTCAAATGCAGCGGTAACAGTGCTCTACTGTAGGGTAGGGAGGAAGCAGAGCAGGGAGGTGATATTGGCTGAGCTACGGTAACACAGGGACACAACTGATTTTATTCTTTTTTCCCCCACTGCAGATAATTACAATTTTTTTCCTCCTCTGACCAAATTGCAGGGACTGGCCGATGTTCGGGAAATACCCAAACAGCCTAAATAGCTCAGGCAGTGGTGGAAAAAATGTCCTTATCTGAGCACTGGACCGTGTCACATTTATTCAGTGTTATATTATTACAACTTCTGAAATGAGCAGAGTTCAAAACTGAGGAAAATTCTGCTATCAACACAGTTTTTATGTGTCATGAAAGAACAGAACCATTGACTGGTATTATGAAAACATAGAATACATCTTAATAAATACATATGCTAAATATACAATGATGGGGGAGTTGGACATTTTAGCTACCCATTATATACAACAAAAACAAAGTAATCACACCAGAAATGATGGCGACATTTCAGCTGAAGCTCTTCACATAAACCTCTTTTCAGAGCAGCCAGTTTATTGGATTTGAGATGAGAACTTTTGGCTGGGCTTAGTCTGGATAATCACAACTGCCTGCATTTCTATGGTGAACATGTAGAAGTGCATATTAGAACCTATCTTTTCAAACTAAAAATATAACTATCATAACAACTACAATTCAGTGGCCCAATGAAATGTGTTTTGAACCTTACCTCAGCAGCTGGGATGCCTTCAGGTGGACGACATTGGAGCAACACTTCCTGTTCGAGGGACACTTCCTTCCCAAGAGGTTCCTGGTCAAAGGTCTTCCTCAGGTCTACAATAGACAGAAGCACAATGTGTATCAATATTTACTTATATCTCATTGGCAGGTAAATGTGAGGGCTATTTAAAAGTGTTTAATAAATCATCAAAAAGAAAAAGGCAGGGTAACTCATCTATAATAATTGCCGCTGTGAAAAAGCAATACACAGAAACATTAACTGAGATTTATGCTTTTTTTCTATCTCCCTCTCTCCTTCAGCTAACAAACAAACCTCCCTGAAGTAGATGTAGAGAAGATAGATAGAAGGGGATCTCTCACCCTCCAATGAAAAACTAATATTGTTGTGGCGTGAGAGCCCTGACGGAGTAGTGCAGGGCAGGGATAGTGGAGCTGACAGGGCAGGATTACTGAAGGTGTCATGCTACACTGGAACCCAAAGCCCATTAGACATATATCATAACCTGCTGCACAGACTGAGACAGGCGCAGTGGGCATCATACACAACAACGGAGGGGAGGGGAGAGAGGGGAGAGAGAAGAGGACTTAATGGAGGAGTTACTGCACCATTTGGGAACTTTGGAGTTACTGAAGCATCAAATCTACAATCAAACCTCCAAACTCCACTGATAACATTTCCACGGCCTTTGCAATATTCTTGGTAAAAACAGTTTTTGCCAAGAATTAAAAAAAAAAAAAGTCTTTTAACTGACACATTTAATCGAAAGCAGTAACCACATCCAATACAGGGTGCTCTAACATGTTTTCCTATACAACAATTCTACATACAGAAGCAGGCATGAACTGAATTCTGCAACTATGCCAACCTTAAACCGAGGCCAGTCCTGCTAAGAAAGGCAAGCATGACGGAAGAGTGAGACAAACCAAGTTGAAAATGATATCTGTGTGAAGACTACAAGCTGAGAGGTTAAAGCAAACCATTAAATCGAGCCCAGACCTCGAAGGGTTGAACTAAGCAGGAAACATACAGCTCTAATAAAACTGCAAAAAGGCTGCAACAGTAAGATGCGTGTTGGGGGTCTGTGTTTACTTCACTTTTAATATCCAGGTTTCTGATACCAACACATTTCTTCAGTTCCTCCTCTACTGACATCTAACTGTGTCCATGGAAACAAACCCAGAAATAACCCTGGTAAAGCAATTCAGCAAACAATATGGCAGATCTCATACACAGAACACTATTATTACAGTAATGGACTGCTATTGACATTGTGTGTTAAGATAAAAAAAATGTATATATTATAATAGATACCTCTGCAATAGCACATTGGTTGGGAAATCAAGGTTTACATAGTTGAGTGTAGATTAAAAGCACCTTCAGATGTGCAGTGACACATGGCAGAATTTGTACTTCAGAAGTTGAAGCAGATGGCACTAATAATAGTAATAGGCTACAGTACCCACGTCTATAAACGTAAATAACTGCTCTTCATGGTGTGGGGAGATTGTGGTATGTGTGTGAATGGATATAGTAAGGACATTCTCACTATAGATTTTACGTATTCATCACTACTATGGAATATAAAGAAGACAGCCCTAAAACGTGATCAAAACAGAGGTTCAATTTACCGATTTCATCACTTGATTTCTTTTTGTTCAATAGCTATTACATGAGGACACATTATACTTAAATAGAGACATTTCACTGTTCAGCTAACGGTTCCACTTTCCCTGCAGGAGAAACTAGATCATGTTCTTATTACAGAATGCATGATCAGGCTACACCTGGAGGCCCCAAAGAATACATACAGTCATTTTAAGGTTCATTTTTTATTTGGAAAAATTAACCTTAAAAATAACAAATTCAATCCATGTCCCAATTCCACCTGTGAGTATGCATGTCTTCAGGGGAATAATAACCCTAACTCCACAATTTCAATATATTATAAAAGCTAAAAAAGCGTGAGTGTTGAATTGAAAGCAATTTCTGTAAAAGTCTGGTATGAAATTAAAAGAAGGAATGACTGGAGGGGCATATTGTGAGACATATAAAGCTTTATGGAATTTGATCCAAGGACCAACAGTTTGTTTTTTATTAAGATGGAAAGGTAAGGAAAGGAAAAGAGGCAGCAAAACTCTGTCTCAAAGGGGCACTGCTGTTTGAAGTTGTAAGAGTCATTCTACTGCTGCTCTGATGTCAGAACTACAATGTGGAGATGAATGCTAGTTCAAACTGCCTCCACAAGATAAAAGATGTAGTCACAGTATGACAGGTGAGGAGAAGAAGCAGGCACACCGTCTCCTACACAGGAACACACTTCATGCTATACAGTACAATATATGCACTGCAGCCAAATCCAATAAATAAAATATGAATTCTCCATAAACCTATGAAGAGTAAGTCAGTCTCCACTGGGTACTGGACTGGCTGCTCAGTGTGCCGTATTGTAGCAGAATGGACCGTAATGCCTAGCAGCCATACTAGAGGTGGTGTCCACGGTATGGGGCATAGCAGGTTTTGGTTTGGCCCAAACATGTTTTACATAAAAAATATAATGTGTTTATTATGATAAGTAAATACTTAATAACCTCTTTAAACCCAAGCAATTCAAATAATAAGCTTGTTTGGATAGTTACATTTCTGTTGTTGTTGCCAGAAAAACCACCTTCTTTATTTTATTCTTTTAGTGTCAAACCAGAGTCTGTTACTCCCACAACTACCTCTAATTATTGTACAGAACATAATATCACAGAATAGCCTGCATTAAATGATTAGAATTAATTGCATTGGCCTGCGTTTGAGAGTATGTGTAAAATATTCATGTTTTTTTTATTTTTTTATTCCCTTCTTGAAGCAGATCAACTACAGCTTGTTAAACAAAAAATTAAACACCCAGTGCTTGTTTTGTTAATTTCATCATCCTTTGCAGACCTTTGACATTCCTCTTGATGAAACACAGTAAGTAGCATGCAAGTGATTATTTTTGCTCTGCATATTTTACTGGTTGTGGGTTTAAATTATGCTCCCTCTCTAGAGTCTCTCCTCTCCTCACTCCTCGTAACCCTGAACAGTACTGTGGGACACTGAAGGGTGTGGGGCCAGCTGAGTCGACATTCCTGTGGGAGTCGTACTATTCCCTCCTCAGCAGATAAACACTTCCAGCCTCGCTCGCCCTCAGACAGATACACATATGACAACATTACCTTAAGTGGGTACAGTAAGTTTGGCTACTTTTCATGCTAAATTACACCAGCCTTACACTTGAGAAACTTCCTCGCTTAGTGAATCATAAGGTACTGATGCGGACCTAAATTAGGAATGACCATGGAGACTTGACTTGTACTCGTAAAATTATAATGCTACAAACAAACAAGAAAATCAATTTCCAGCTTTCTGAGTAAACTTCACCCTTCGACAATCTTTTGAAAGGCATTTCAGTTGATTTGATTCATTTATTTAATTTGGTTCTATGCACATGCTTTTATTGCCTCTCTTTTTGGCAAGCAATCACTGCTCCCCAACTATGGAGGCCAATCAAAACGGTTTTGTGGAGGTCACAAGAAGAAAAGGCAATCACGGGGAATTTACACATTCTTCCTCTAGCAGGCACAAAGAATCTCTGACAATACTTTTAGCTAGACCAGCCTTTTTTTAAGGTCTGAAAGCCAGTGCTTCAACACAACAACCCCTTAACTTTCCAGCGCTGGCACTGACTCACAGTCTGATTAAACTGTATATGTTTAGATGATGGGAGAGGAAAGGAAAACAAGCCCAGTTTCCATTAGCCTAACAGGATCAAGCCCGGCTCTGAAGAAGCCTGCCTGAAGGGAGAGCACAGCAGAGGAGCTAATCCATTCAGCAGAAGCTAATGGGAGGGGAAGAGGGGTCCATTGTGATTTGAGGGATAGGTTAGTGCTGGAAGGCTGCTCATCATGGGTGATTATAGGAGGTGGAGCAGCGGGAGTGGGCTCGGTGGGGGAGACTTAGAGGCATGATTCTGATTCACCGGGCTAGTATAACAGCAGCAAGTGGTAATGAGACGAGCTACTGGTGTTTGAAAAAGAGGGATTACACTGAATTCAAAGAGCAACTGTACAGAAAACAGGGGGAAACCATAAGAGAGAGAGTGAGAGAGACAGCGATATGTAGATGCAGAGAAAGAAAATGAGAATTAGGTGAGATCAAAATCGAGAGGGACAGATATATGACGTTACCAAGTGAAAACCATGGATATTGACTCCGTACTGTGCTACTCTGCTGAACTGTATAGTGAAAATGAAATCATTCCGACAGTGGCGCCGAGTTGCCGGCCAAACAGCGATATCCCCATCACGCCCTATCCAGCAGTGATAACAATACATTGGATGCAGACTACAATACACGCTGCAAGTGGGTGTTGCATTCTGTGTCTGTTTGCCACACGTCAGTCACAATGAAGTGACAATTGAAATGACTTAGTCAGAAGTTGAAAGCGTTGAGCGTGATCTAGCTGATACTACAAAAGAAGTCCCTTCGGGGGGAATTTTGACAACACTGTGGAAGCAGTTGAGTTATGTAATATGTGTTGTGTTGCAGAAGCAATGCCTTGATGTCACAATTCGAACTACTCTTACATCTCTGCTTTCCTCACCATGTCCTCTGGGGTTTCATTACTTTTTAGATTTTGATTGGCACATCCTTTGGGAAACAGTTATACAAAAATTAGCCCAAACTTTAGAGGCAAGAGAATGTTTCTCTTTACTTGGAAAGGGTTTGTGTTATGCATTTCAGTAGGAGGACAAACACAAAGGCAGTGAACAAATGAGGACCACCTACATAAAAAAAGAGGTAAAACTGGCATAAACATGTGCCATAGCCTCTCTAATGTGTATACACTGCTGAAGCTCTCCCCATCCTCTGCACTGGTTTATACTGTACACAAGGAAAGGGATTCAGATCCTGTCGGCTTTTTACCAACTCAAGTTCAAAGGGACACTTGAGTCCCATGTTAGTAAGACTTTTTTTCACTGCTTCTATCTCCAGAATCTGTAAATCTGTCCTGATACACAAGTCGGTCTTTGAGATGCATTTCCTTGGCAGCCAAGACATTTTGTTTGGAGAGGAATACAAAGATTAGAGAGAAGATAAAGACCGAATAATGGGATGAAGAGCAGGATGAAGGGAGGGGAGAATACTCACAGGCGATGCGGACGTGGGCTTTGCGGCTCTTGGTGGTCCCCGCAGAGCTCCAGGCAACACACTGACACCAGAAGTCCTCCGGCCCAAACAACTCCTCCACCTGCTGCCGAGTGATCTCTATGCTGGCTTCTCTCACTACCAGTCCTGTGAGGAAAAACAGACAGGATTGAAAGGGAGGCAGATAGAGGGGACAGTATTAGCACATATCGACAGGGAACAAAGAGCTCCAATGAACTGAAACACACCAAAATGAATTAGTTTCATACACATATACACTGCCTTGTAATCACGAATCAGTAAAATTTTAAAATGAGTCACATCACATGCTTTGACACTGGGTATTTGTGTCAGTCTGGCCCCGAATCCAGAGCCAGAGAGCTGAGCTGTTTGGGTCCGGGCCCTGTGGGGGAGGATTCTCGGCGTCATGGCTACCACAATCCTGTTTGCTAACTCCTCTGATTACTGCTCATCTGGGTGCCAGGACCCAAACAAACAAATCATCCTCAAAACAAATGCCTCTACCCACAGCTGCCCCTCTAGAGCAGATTACGCTGCCACTACAGTGTGTGTATGTCGAGCATGCATAGGAATTCTGTGTATATATAAATTAATGGGTTATGTGGCGCACGAGCGTTCACTGAAGCTACAGATACTTCACATGCAATATCATGCCTTATTGCAGCTCAATCCATCATCCCGTTTTGATTGAATGAGATATTTGTGAGAACAATAGTGGTCTCATGAGGTCCTTGTAAAAATTAGAAATGTACTATAGTAACTCACTGTACTGTAGTATTTAAAACATTAGGAGACAATTAACACTTTGATTTATAGTATCTGAACCCATAATGAGCAGGGTTGATGCAAAAAAGATTAATTATTCTATGCGTTGATACCTGTCATGTGGTCAGGAGACATGAATGACTGCGACAGTACTGTGGACTTTTCACAAGAACATGCTGAGACCACGCTGTGAATAGCCAATGCCACCTCATCCTCAAAGTGCTGCTCTGTTAGGTATAAATGTGGGGGGTTTTCAGCCCACTGGAAAAAAGTTAAGTTGATGTAATTTTCCTGGAACTGTCATGCTCAAGTACCTGGTCAGCAATGTAATGTGAAAGTGGACTGTGGCATTCAAATTATGCCCTGTTGAAGGACCTTTTGTGTGCCTTGGAAACATTCTCTACACCATTACCACCAGGATTGATGCATCTATACATTTTTATTTTTTTTGTCCACCATAAATCAGATCGTGTCATCGGCATTACAAACTACCCCGGCAGCTTTCTTTCCCCCACTCTTTAGTTACTCTGTTTTAGAGATGACTAGGTCTGTAGCTGTGTCTCATTGTTAGCTGACATTATGACAGAAACTGAGTCTTCTCTTGCAGTTGTAGTAAATCCAATAAGTAGTTTGATGAGTTCTGCACACTGTTCTTGTACTGAGCACTTATGTGGTTAGTCATTTAGTCGTTGTATGGTATTGACCATATATTGCCATTTCTTACTACAAAACTGCTACTGTCTGGAAGCTTTGAGTCAGTGTCTCCAGACTCACAACCATGACCAATCTGTTTACATGAACAGGGGTGTGTACATCTTATTCTTCTAACAGATAATGTACTTTTGCACATTTTAATGGCTTACGTTAATTTAAAAAAACAAAAACATTTATATATATATAGTTTTCTCAAACATCCCCAACTCTCGTAGTGCACACCATTGCCTGCTAATTCAAAAACAATGGGGAGGCTGATGTCTCTCGAGGAGACACAAATTAAAAGGGCTGCACAGAGTGCATGCCACTTCAAACAGGGGGCAGTGGCAGAATTAATGATGCGGCCTTGTTGTAACAAGCCTAGCTAAGTGCTTAACTGGAGCTTGTCCAAACAAAGGTGTTATGTTTTAGTTAGTGAGGTAACTTAAACTAGTATTGGGTGTTAATAGTTAGCCAGCCAACAGTTCGACTTGCCTTTATTTAAGCATAGTATCTCCTTATGAGTCCAGTTTTTGATATTGGAACACACTTACAGACATTAGAGATACCATAAAAACAACCACGGGCAAAAACCCTTCATTGTTAGAGCTAACGAGCTAACATGTTGTCAAGGTTGGTAGGTTAAATATGATAACATTACTCACGCATGAGAAACATGCCATCTGTCAGATGTAACGTTAAGCTACTTAACTGGATTAGGCTGATAACTTTAAAGAAACTTTAAAGGCTGTGTGCTAAACTAAGCTACTAGATGAGAGCTGGAGCACATTTTTTTTTGCAGTGACAGCAGCTAATAAAATGAATTACGGCTGGTTTAACTTAATCAAACTTGCGTTTTTAACGCTGATTAAATAACTTCTGTAATGGCCTCATTGCTAACAAATTAAACTATTGCTCCTACTGTATATTTAATAAGTTACCATTCACGTTATGTGTGTGTGTGTTTTTTTATTTACTGAGCTTACCCAAGAGTGTCACTGATGTGACATCATTATCATGCGCTGCCTTGTGTCACAAATCAGTGACTCATCGTGTCCCAATGTTCATTTAATCAGTAACCCAATCTTTGCCTGAACTCAAATTCATTATATTGTGATTCACTAGGCTACCTGCTGAACTCGACATAAAATGGACCTTTTTGTGACACACTGTGAACCTCTGCCAGTAATCTAAAATTGAAAATTGAGTGTGAAAGCTCACTCAGAATGCAATAGATTTATCAAGACAAATCGTATCTAATCTAATATTATAATCTGTTGGGCAATTTTTATCTTTTACATTGATTGTTTGATTTGGAAAAATGACAACTGTTGTGTTCCTCTAATTTCCCAAACATTGTATTCAGTTTATTGTGCCAGTAAAACATCCTTATCACAAAGCATACAAATGTTCATAACTGCTGTTATAGATATCGCTACAATGGAATGGAAATCTCAATGAATACTTTAAAGCAAAGTATTTCCACATGAGCCCGACGGTATCTTAGCAGTCGATATATTTGTCTGTCTTTTTATGCATATATTAATAAGCCCACCTTTATTCTCCTCTTCTGGATGATCACAATTTGTACAAAGGTTCAGGATCTGTTTTACAGTTCGACTAGGTTTACACTGTATGTGCCTGAATTTCTGGTTGAATGTAAAATGAAAAGAGACCGGGTGGTTGAAAACATGAACATGCCATTTTACTTCAGGTTCAGAGCATTCACACAGCCTCCTTGTACTGGCACACACACCAGGCAGAGTGACATCCCACACACCAGCTTAGCGCTCATGTAAAATTTACACAGTGTGCCGACAGGCAGGAGAACAGCCGCGTCTGTTGTGTGCACATTTGCTGCTGCATGTATGTGTCCACATGCATGTGTGAGTCCGAGGGCGCGCGTCTGTGGTTGTCTGTACTGTATGCCAATGTGTTTGAGAGGATGTGTGTTGTTAGTTTGAGAATTTTAAGGATGGATGTGATGGATGTTAGAACATCACAGACAGAGTAGTAGAGGTAAAATCAATAGTGGAAACAATAAGAAGATTCTCCAAGGGTGTAAAGCATGTGCCAGAAAGAATCAGTTAATTTTTTTTCCATCTGTGTTCCAGACTGTTTCTGAAGAAGGTTCTATAGAGCGGGGAATTATCTGTCTGATGTTAGAATAAACCCTCTGCACCATAAGATAGCCTCAAGTGACGGTGATGACCAGCTATAAGTCTACTTTAAGAGTAATTCATGACTTCATGAATTCAAGCAGGATTAAACTCTTCCTGACGTGTTGCACTTGAAACACATCAGAAGGATCACTCTAGCAGATGAGCAGGGCTCTGATCTGAGCCTGCTGACCTCATCTAGTGACTTCATTTGTTTGCTCATCTAGCAGCTCTCAGTACACTGTATAGCATTACAATGATAACAACAAAACACACACAGACACAGACTCAATTTGCAATCAAGAGGGGCAAGTGAGCATGGTCCATGTCAGGACCGGCATTGAGGGGCTACTTCACACATGTCAATGTGGCCATTAGCAGTAGAAATGATTCTACAACAGGTCCCATTAATAGGCTGAAGTAGGGCGCCTCATTGGAGATGATTTATTATTAATGTGGTCATTAAAATGAGCTAGTCTAGCTCCTTAGTGTTAGCACTGGCTAACATTATTGATCAGACCAGTCAGGCAGAAAAGGAGGCATTGGTCATTGAAGGATCACTGAAGGAGGAAGGGGGTAAGTGCTCTGCTTATCCAGCCAGATGAAGAGTACTCGTTTGATCTCCTGACTCGTATCTCAGAGAGTGTGACAAGGTGTCTCCAGTGTATATTACACTACTCTAGCTGTGCCTACGTATAATTAATTTGCTGCTCATTCACTTATATCAATTCTCCTTTTACTCACAACGGACTCTAACCTGCCCTCAAGACTGGGAGGTAAATGCTTTGGTGTTCAGGTGACAGGAGGGTGAGTATCTGAAGCTAAATCATCACTGTGGGGAAGGCCAATCGTAAAAAAAAAATTGCCATCATGCTTTGTTCCTTCTCCCCCCCCCTTTCTTTTTACTCTTGCCTCCTGCTGAGTCACATTTTGACTTTTTTAAATGTGACCTAAATCTAAGGTTTCTTTTCATGTGCATCCTCATTAGTTCATACAAAACTGGTCTCAGTTCAAATCAGAGTGGTTCATGGTCATATGTTCACACAAATAAAACTTGCCTTCCCTACTGCTCCTTAGCTGAACTTTAAAAAACAACAACTTTATTTTCCGTTTTTTGCAGGTGGTTTTGCGTCATGTGCTTGGGTGTCATGTGCGCTACATGTGTGTCACATCCGTTGGATTAAAAAGTATTTAGACAGGAAATATACCTGCGTGAGGTCTCTTGAAAAGTCGCAGTGGAGAATTGCAGGTAAATTGTGTCATGCTGTGAAGAACATTGTGCAGGGAAATGCTACCAGTGAATCAAACCCCCTATTGCTGATTATATTGCAACTACTGATGCCACACAAATTGTGCTTTCAGCAGGAAATTGTTTTATGACACAATTATTGTAATTTGCATCATACAGTGAAAATGTTCATGTTTTATTGTGGAACACCATTGAATCAAGGTAGATTTAATGTAAAAGTGAAAATAGATCTTTAAAAGGTGATCCAAATTAATTACAAATATAAAATACAAAAAACTTGTTTCAATAAGGATTTACCCCTTCATGTCAGTATTTAGTACATGCAGTATTTAATAGATGATTTGCACATCTGGGCATTGCAATAATTGTTTGTGGTTTAGGTTTTTGCCATTAAATCTACTTTGATAGACTGTTGTAAGACAACAAAACATGATAATGTCTAAGGAGGAAAATATTTTTTTTCACCATAGATGAGACAAACATACAGAATCAAGGCACTTATTTGGGGCATTTGAACTTAGTCCACTACTCTATTTCAAGTGCCAAACACATGTGATACACAAAAAACAAACAGCTCTTTTGTTCCTGTGTATGTATATGAAGTGGACAGCACCTTGTTGTCATATGAGTGTGTCAAACATCTGGACGAAGATGCAATCGATGCAGCCTGTAGCTTAAGTCTCTTGCACTCTCTTAATCTCATTATTTCTCTTTTCGTCTAAATTCTTTCTAACATGAAAGTCAGACATAAAGACAGGACGAGAGATAGACATAAACACAGGGTTGTGGGGAGAGAGGAGGGTAAAGAGGGAGAGGTCCAATTTCTTCAGGCTAAACTATCAGTGGTATTGACCAAGCTGGCCAGTTTCTATCGGTGCTCCTTTTCTGTCAATCTGGGGAAATCAGAGAGCAATGGAGTGGGTTGAGAGAGGCTACAAACATCCATTGGGCTCTTGTGGTGTTGTGTGTGTGGGGGGAGTGCAAGGGCATAAATGAATGAATATCTGTGCAGTAAATAGCCTGTGGATATGGTTGTGTAGAGTGGGTGCGTGTGTTGTGTGTGGGTTGTTTTCCATGTTGATGCTTTTAGCACAAAACCTTCTGACACAAAGGCTAAGAGCCACTGATACCTTCACCCTCTTCTTTGTTATAATCATAACCATGAAACACATCCTCAGATCTGTGTATTCTTCCAAAAGTACACCAGGTCAAAATGAAAGGATTTCAGGTAGCGATTGAGGTTGTTTTTACAATACTCATTTTATATTTGTTCGGGCTACAACACTCTTCTGTATCTGTGTGTCTGCTTTTATAGTTTGCACCAGCTTGCAACAATGCTGTGTGTTTCATATAGTTCAGTAAAACCGCACTTGATTGTTGTATTTTTACAAAATACCCTAACAACAAAACGCTTGCCGATCCTTGAAGTGTATGTAAGTGTGTGCTTACGTGCCTAAACATTCAAATTTAAGTGAAGGAGCAGCTGTCAGTGCGTCTGAACATACAGACCTGTATGTGTGTGTGTGTGTGTGTGTGTGTGTGAGAGTGTGTGAGTGTGTGTGTGTGTGTGTGTGTGTGTGTGTGTGTGTGTGTGTGTGTGTGGCAAAACACTGGGATGAAAAGGGTAAATGCGATGTGATTGTTACCTGTGGGCGACAGAAAGAACTCAATTTCCAATACAGCAGCTGAATGCAGCCAATCAGTGCTGAACTTGTTGTGTGTAATGGCTCTGGTGCCGTTGGGGGCTGAATTCAGCTAAAAAAAAAGAAATACCTGCTGGAGCTTCACCTTAACTTTACCTCCTCTAGATGCGTACAAACATGTATATAGAGACACAGCTACACGCCCAAAAGACACACACACACACACACCACAAGTTGTGGTGCTTGTCAAGCCTTTTCTGCAGATAAGGTGAAGCACTCATTGATCAAATAAACTGGCCTGTAAGACTGATAAGCAGACAAACACGGTATGTATGTTTGAACACACATTTGATGTGTATCTTTTGATCAACCTCGCCTCCTACATAATATGATTATGCTACTAATTTGCTACCTGAATAATGATGTCAGGCAACATTTTTTCGAGTCAGAGAAATGTGTCATGCATCCTGTGTCATGCTTCAAGTCAACACTGACCTTTTCAATATTTAACCAATGCAATTATCTTTCACTAGTCCTTAACCAACTTTGAGTTTCTTAAACATAAGGATAAAAACATGAATTATGTTTAAGTCGCCAGGTGTGTTCAAGATTAACACTCATAAAAGATGTACACGTTATTTTGATAAAAAACAATCTGTGCAGCATGATGTCACCAAAACACATTTGCAAAATAAACAGACAGTTGATTTAGATGTGCACTTAAATGTGTATGTAGCTGATCTGTTTCACTGACCAGAGTTTTCGTCAACCCGCTCCTCCACAGTGTGCTCCTTCTGGTGAACCCACTCGCTGTTGCACTTGAAGTAGATCTGCGTGGCGGGCGTGGCTTTGCAGTACAGGTTGACCGGCTTGTTCTTGACAATGTAGGCCTCCTCCGGTTCCATCAAAAACACAGGCAGCGGCTCGGGCGGATCCGACGGGAAGGTTTCCGGCAGATCACCGAGACCGATGAAGTCATCCTCAACTGTGGAAGAGAGAGATGGAAAGAAGATGAAGTGAGAGAGGAGGGCAGATTAAAGGAAAGATGGACCAAGGGAGAAGTTGAGAACAGAGGCAGAGAGCCCCAGAAAGGGAGAGAAAGGATGTTGAGAGAGAAAGGGACGCAGACAAGAGACAGTGGGACAGTGTATTATAACCACAGTCTTTGCATGGGATTATCCATCCGCGCAGCACATAGTGAAATCCCTATCATTTGATATTTTGGAATGTTTACACAAGTGTATTTTAGAGCGCAGGAAATTCTGGGATTCCTCTCAGGCAATAAGGCTGCATGGCTTCACAGAAACAGGGCCTTGCTTGGTCTAACCACAAACGGCTACTACTGAGAAACGAGAGCGAGGCAGAGCCAATAATGAGAAGCAGAGTTCAGAGGTTGACTCTGAGGAACTGAAGTTATAAGCTGATCTCTCTCTGTCTCCCATTTTCTCTCTTGCTCTCTCTCTCTCTTTCTCTTTGCTTTTGTCTCTCTCTCTCTCTCTCTCTCACACACACTAGCTCACAGACACATGCACGCATTTTCACACACACACACACACACACACACACACACACACACACACACACACACACACACACACACACACACACACACACACACACACACACATACACATGCAGCAGATCTAATGACCTCAGGCTTTTGGCCCAGTTTGTGCCATTCCTCGGATACTTCTGCAGTAGACAGATACGCTTCCCTGTAATTACAACTCCCTTTCATCTCCCTGTCTTAAATCACATACACACAACTGCATGTGTACACGCACTCGCTCGCACACAAACATGAACACATGCTCACAGTGCCACAAAACACAAGCACACAAATATATGGGCACACACGCCCACGAGCGAGCACGGCTAACTTTCTAACTCTTTGAACACAGGAGGAGGATGAAGCCTATTCGCCACCCCATTTGTCACCTCCAGAACTGTTCTATTCTTACCATCGAACCGGTAGACATCAATTATTCACAAGTGTGAAAGAAAAGAGGCAGAGTAACAGAGACAGAGATACAGTGGGAAACAGAAGGTGAGTGAGAGAGAGAGAGAGAGAGAGAGAGAGAGAGAGAGAGAGAGAGAGAGAGAGAGAGGGGAAGGAGAACAGGGAGACGGTGAAAGTAACTCAGCCAGACAGACATAGATTGAGACATTGAAATGGAGTTGGGCAGACAGACAGAAACACAGCACGGGAGAACAGAAACAGGAAAGCAGACTGTTCGGATAACAAAAGAGTTTATCAGCCCATCAGTAATTCTTCCATGTCCTTCTATCTACCCGCCTCCATGTCCTGTGTGGACACGCTGGAGCCTTGTTGTCTGACAGAGGTTGTCTCCTGGATGCTTTGGGAGCACTAAATAATGTCTCGGCCGAGCAGATATCTCCTCACCATGTCTCTCTAATGTTATCTCTCTCTCCATACCTGCCACAGATTGCAGTTGATTGCTAGGAAATGAAAGGGCAGGGGGGAGCCAATCAGAAAATGGCCAAAGCCATCCTCACCACTCTAGTTATGAAAGTATTTGTGCATGTGTGGAATGATGCTGGGGAGTTCTCTTTTAGTATGTTTGTGAATGTGTGAGTGCTTCACATCAGAAAAAAAAAAAGTTCTAACTTCTCTTTTTCTTTGGCTCCTAATAGGCTGCTAATTAAGCAGAGGCAGTAAAACCTCAAGTGACCTCTGACCTTTATGAGCAGCCGCCTCCTTATACTGTTTGTGTTCGTGTGGGTGCAATGAAGAGCTGGAACAAGATCATAGCTGTGTTGATCAACTTTCATCTTTTGCCGTCTAACCAAGAAAAAAACAAAACGTTGAAACATTGTCGAGCTTTTCATCAGTTATGTCTTTAAAAAGGTGATGACTCTTTAATGTAGAAGTCCATTTCGGCAGACCTTAGGTTAGTCTGTTCTTTTCTGCTCCATAGTCCACCCACATCCTCAGCCAGGGGACCCTGACCCAGAAACAGGCAAAGAGAGCCAAGGAAACTCATTAAAGATTGTGTTAGCCTTCTTTCACCCTCCATTCCCATTATCTCTCCATCTCTCTCTCCCTCCTGGCTCCCTCGTTCTGTCGAACTGTGAGGCAGAGAGATCTGAAACAGCCATGAAAGCGTCGCTCCCTTACACACTGCGAGACGAGCGCCTCACACGCTCACACATATACACCCGCGCAGGCATTAATGCGCACAGAGGCACACACAAACTTGCTCACAGATATTCAAATTCATCAACTTCCTCAGTGCGAGAAATAATAAATTCAAGTGAATGGAACTAGCCCTCCA
Source organism: Cebidichthys violaceus (assembly GCF_023349555.1). Taxonomy (NCBI): domain Eukaryota; kingdom Metazoa; phylum Chordata; class Actinopteri; order Perciformes; family Stichaeidae; genus Cebidichthys; species Cebidichthys violaceus. Next base: position 8,786,779 of record NW_027176285.1, read on the forward strand.
GTGAAAAATCTGCCTCGAAATGAAAAAAAAAAGACACCACATGACTAAACGAAAGACCCTGACTCCTTTCAATCACCCCCCCCCCCCTCTCTCAAACACACACACACACGCAAACAACCACACCCCCTAAAACCCAACACCCAGCATCTCCCTCCTCCCTCCCTGGTGAACAGAATACTGAGAGCAACAAGAAGCTCAGAGAGAAGCATTTTTTTCTGGTTCCTTCTCGCACTGTCTCCATTCATATACAATGACTAAACAGTTCCAAACAGACAATACTTTGGAGGTTTTGGCCACGCCAGGATGATGCAATCTTTGTGGATACGCACAGCTGCGGCGTGTATAATTGCAAAACTAATAGCCAAGAACATATTACAATACGCATATGAATCTAATATGCATGTGAAAAAATGTTCCCTATCTTTTTTTAAGTGTCATATCCCTTTAATAGGAACATTAATATGGCATGCCTCCACTGTTTGATATGCAATGTGGATTTTTCAGAGCATTTGTAATTCTGTGGCTTGATTTTAATCAGAAAATTTGCCTCCATATTGAGTGTTTAAAATTTAATGAAATATGTCCTCGAAGCACTTTTATTCAAATTGTATTTTGCTCTGTAATTGGGGTGAGTTTTCCTAACTCATATTGTAAGTCTTATTAGTGAATATTTTAAGACTCAAATTGAATATTAGTTGAATTTTATATCAGCTCCACATCACAACTACAAAAAGTTTATGGTAAATGAGCTGCATGTTGCCCTCGAAATACAGTTAATGAATTAATGAAATGTGCCCTGTTGCATTGTTGCTGAATTTATCAGGTAGAGGGCAAAACGGTTTGAAGAAAAGGATAAGAAGAAATCAAATAAATCCAAGATTAGCAAGTGGGAGAGGTATGAGAGGGTCTTGGCAGTCAGCCCCTCTTTGGCTTGAGTCAACTCCAATAACTGTGGGAGTCGAGCAATATTAAGGGATGATTACATTATGGACATGAGTAAATTAAAGGCAAACCTCAACGCTGGCACAGCTGCATATCAAAGCAGTCTGAGAGATAAGACACACCGAGCTGTAAAAGAAATTTGCACAAAGAGGCACTTCTTGAGCTAAAAAAAGAGTATCTGTGTAACATAAAGACATAAACTGTTGCATAAAGAATTGCACAACACCCACACCAAACACAAGCACGGACAAATTCACATTAAATATTTGAAGTTTGAGTGTGCACCCTGTAGCACTTTGGTCCATTCAGTAGGTGGTAAACAGCTCGCCATGACCCAAACGCCCTGTCCGATTAGCCAAAGTCCAAGTTTCCGACAATGCGCTCCTCATTTCTTCTACACATTCATGTTGACAGTGTTTTCGTTTAACGCCATCTGGGTGACTATCATCTCTCTGAATCTTAGACACAACAAGGGCTTAATGACTAGCTTTTATCAATACTTTCCATTAGAAATGAGCACTGGCTGGCTATAAAAAGAATCATCCAGTAATTGCAGTTCAAGTATTCTTTAAAATGAGCTACAGCAATGCCTCCTGAAGCATTATTACTCCTAACCACTGCTATCAGTACACCACTTTTACTGGACCATCAATACCTTAGTCACATTAATGAGGTCTATTGTGCTGAGAACAGTGTAAACGGATGACAAGACATCCACAACACATTAGACATCGAGCCAGTGTCCAGGCTGCGATGAATTTGTCCTGGGCTTTAGCTGCTGCTCTATTGCCTTTTCACAAATGCACTTCGGACCATAAATGCTCTGGTAATTTTACATTTTGACATCACATGTCAACAGGAGGCCAAAGTCGATTCCCCACGAAAGACGCTCTGGAAATTTGCCAACTCTAGACCAAGAAAGATTTCTGTAGAGTGAGCAAAAGTAGCATTTCACGGCAGAGTTCACACAAGATTATTATGAACCAATTCACCAACAATGTGAGTCCATCTATGTTGGTAAACTGGAGATAAGGTCACCAATTCAAATCCAAATCAAGCAATAACTAAAGTTGAATAGAGAAAGAGACACATAGAGACAGTTAGATGTGATACTGATACAAACAAAAATGCCTTCCCACATATACACCATGTATGCCGTATATAGTTGATATATCACCTGTTTTCCTATATGTCTGTGCTGAATATTTGTAAGACTGTATTTCTTAAACCATATATATGTGAGTGTCTATGATAACAGCTTTTGAATGCTGGGCTCAGACACCACTGTGCAAGATAAGCTCTCTCTATTCTCTCTGTACTCACGTAGATTTATTGTCCCAAGGAAAGCACTGTATCAGTGGGGCCAATGTTTCCCTTCAATCAGGAGAGAGTCAAGCATGAACGAGGATGAACACTGGCATAAATCTTCCCCCTCTTCATTCCTGTTTTATTCCTATTTATCCTCTTCACCCTCTGCTCTGTCCCACTTGCCTTCTCCCTGTCACTTTTCTTTCCACTCACCCTTCTCATCATTCTTATACACATTCCCGCTTCAGATAGAGAAAAAGATCGGTAAGTGGTTGGCCAGATAGACAACGGGGAGTTTTACTAGCCAATGTTTTGCTATGCCGCAATGGGGAAGGACAAGAGGTGGTTTGCAGCTGAGTGGTCAAGCAGAATAATAAACCACTCAGCTGTCATGTCAATTGAAGCAGGATAAACAGACTGTCAATCAGATCTACCTATAAATGTACTTTGAGCACACCTACCCATTATATTGAGTGAACATAAATCAATAGTAACGACCTCTTCCAGTCAATACTTGTTAGTATTGGACCCATACATCCCAGTGGCTTAAATCAATATGTATGGCTGTTGTTTTTAAAGCAAAATCCTTTAGAAGCTCCATGAGAAACAGGCAAAGTGAGCAGAGGCTTACTTCCACTCTAATGTCTCTTTCCAGCCAAGTGCTTTATAAACACTAATGTGTCTACACACATTGTCTGCAGGGCCCCATCTAACGCTTGGCTGCAGCAGGTATTTATTGATTACTGTTGGGGGGCCAGTGACCCCTCCCTCGCCCTGTCCTATCTGAGCCTTTCTGCTGGGGCGTGCTAAGTACACTCATATTTCATCTCTGGGGAATCCTGCCATCACACAACCTATAGCAAGAGAGAACAACTCATGAAAAAACAAGCAGACAGTCCTTAAAGTTAAAAGTCAGGTGGCTCCAACACTGACCTCCAAATCGGTTCACAGCTCATAGTCGTTCCATCGCTGGACAGACAACGACCTGGAGAGAACCCTTGCACACTAAAACCGCTAAATAAACCAAATGAACAATTCAATCAGGGCATTATAAAGCAGTCCAATTCATGGGTCTTATCTTTACCAGAGTATGTGATGTAATTGAAAAAATGAATCTGCACACAAATTGATTCAGCCCACTGCAGTAAAGCGCAAACACTCAGCTAAAAAAGAAAGCAGTCGCAGAACTGAGGAGTGGGCCTTAAGATAAGCATTTTGAACTAAGAAATGGGCATATAAGTGATAAACAGTACACTGTGGGCCCTTCCCCCCTTTTCATCCATCTCCAGTGGTGACCTTAAGTTGTTAAAAAGACAGAAAAGAGGAGAAGGTCATATAAAAGTAATGTATTGTAAACAGTCATAAAGTTAATTGATTTCAGAGCACAGAACCATCCCTCTCTTCCTGTCTTTCTGCAGCCAGTTATGTCTTTCTCGTTGGAGGTGTTTACACGTTCTCTCCGGTCCTTATCCCTGACCTTCACTTGGTCCTCTCTGGCTGCACTCTGGCAGGAGGCAGCTGGTGGTTGCCAGGGTCATGCTAGGCCTTGGCCACTGTCTATCCATTCACATCACAGAGCCAGGAAAGGCAAGGTCAAAACATCATGATAATTAAGGCTCATCGTTTACTTTGTTTTTTTAAACCAATTTTCACCACCCAAATAGTTAGGAGTTGAAAATTGATTTTCATCCAGATTTACACGTTGCCGTGTTTCCCGCTGAAAGAATGCACTGTTTGCAAAGACTGGTCAGACATGTCTTCAGGTTATAGCAATGGAGAAAAATGGGAAGAAAATGGAAATGAGATGCAGAAAATGTGCCAAATTCCATCTAAGTAAAAGACCTATAAATGAAAAACTGATTCCAATGGATATGGTATTTTTAAACCCAGATGCTGTCAACTGATGTTCCGAATGAACACAGACAAATCAGAATTCATTAAATTAAAGATAAATAGTGAGTCCTATTCACAGTGGGATAAGCAGAAGTGAGCAGACACCTTCTTTAATTCATGACTAAAAGAGAGTAAGAGAATTCCATCAAGATGTTGAGATGGATGGGTAAGTGATCTCTGTAAAATGCACAAATACTATAGTGCCAAAGTGGAATTGACATCAATACTGTTCAACAGGTAAGAATGTACCAGAGCAAGACATTTTAAATACGCGTGTGAAGACCAGTGTAGGTCTCTCATCTTAGACGAGAAAAGGTCACATTGCTTGGCAGCACAAACAAGTATTATCACTGGCAATTACAAAGCATTTAGCTGCATGTTTTTCCCTTCCTTTAATACTGAGATTATGTGTTTGTGTTCACACTGATTAGTTGTACATCCTGAAAGTGGCTATCAATTAAAAGCTTTTTAATGCATAACAATCTATTCATTGTCATGTTGGGATCTGGTTATTTTATCGCTCTTATTCACAATCTCACAATCTCTGTTATTCTGCCGCTTGTCTAAACGTTTTCCTGCTCTCTCTCTCCAGCAGAGATGGTTTTTCAGCGCTCTCTCTGCACTGTATATTCCCACCCTCTCTCCTCTGCCCTCTACCCATTTGCTCCCTCCTGGATGAAAAGCCATTTTGGTGGTTGATTGGAGAATGATGCTGCTACTTAGAGAGTCACTCCATCAGCACCGAGGGAGGAGAGAGAAAGGAGAGAGAGAGAAAAGCTCAGGAGGAGTAGTGACTCCCTGGGGCGCTGTAGCTGTGATGGGTGAGCTGTCAAACGCCCCATTGTCCAAATTACCCAGCAAGCACCATGTCACCACCCGGGACTAATTTACGGTGCAGTGCAGTGCGGCACAGACATCGCTCTCTGAGTGGAGTCCGCGGGAGAGACAAGCGAGGTAAAGGGGTGTAAGGAAGGAGTGGGGGGTCCGACCTAACACCTTCCAAAGAGGTAGAACAGGGCGTCAGACGCAGACAGTCCCAATACAAACCACAATTAACGTCATGCAGGCTTTCTGTTTGCTGTCTTTCTGCTTCAAGGCCTCAATGACAGGTGTCAATATGAATATGTGTTATGCCCCTGTGCCTCCCGGCCCACCCACTGCTTGCCAAAAACACACATTCACTGATGCACAAACACTTTAATACAGTTTTAAAGCAGCCACTGCATACAGAAGCCTCTTGCTTGACTTCCCTTGCAGTCATAACGACTGGTCCTTTTAGCACAAACTGGCATGCCCATTCACTTGTCACATGTCACACCCCTGGGTGCCCCAAAGCCAGACAGGGCCATCACCCTACCCCTTACTGACCGGTGGACTGTGGAGAGGAGTGGTTCTTGTCAGAGCAGACATGTCGCACTCTCTGACCCCTCACTGTGCCCAATGGTTTGATGCAATGCCTCTACTTTGGCTAATTGGCCCAGAGCAGCGGGCATCCCCATTCTGCCGCCAAGCAAAAGGCCAAAAGATCAGAATGCAAAACATACAAAGAGACGGATGACAATAGGAACACAGGATCATCATGGATGAACTCCGGAAAATGAATGGTAAATGTAAAGAACGGTCAACTTGACATCATACCAGAAGTCAAGGAGACAGTGAGGCCTGAGAAAGGTTCCCTTTAATATAAGATAAAAATCATATCTCCTGGCAGAAAAAGTGGTCCTAAGAATCAAGGAGGAAGCATCACATGGTGACACAAAAACTCAAAATGGGTTGCCTGATCTAGCACCAAAACAAAATCAAGAACAAATTTATTTTCTGTGTCGAATTACAATCCTGAAAGGACAACGTGTCAATTGGCTCATCTTCCAAATTTAAAGTATTTCCATTGTGTATACCTAAATTTATATTTTACTTACACTCTACTATCAATTTCTACTAAGTTAGCAGCAATAGGTTTACAGTAATAAATAGCATGCAAATCATAGCAATGCGCAAGAATTTTCCAATGTGATAATTGATAATGATAATTAAGACAAATGTATTCCTCTGTTGTATTAAGATAGATTAAAAAATGTGAACCTCTCCTTTAAGAGAGTGATCAATACCTTTGCCTTTTTGAAACTCAGCTGCTTTGAGTTGCATTGCTCCTGCACTGCACCGCTAACAACTGAGAAATCATGTTCTTACATGTACAGTAATTTGTAACATAGTGTAATTTTATGGCAATACCTCTACGTTTAACTAAAAGTTTGAATACCGGACTTTTGAATTTAATAGACCAACATTCTTTTATAATACTGATACTTTTTTTATGCACAAAGCAGTGACACAAGCAGAGGCAGAAACACATATAGTATGTTTAATAGGCTAATACATATTTTCATACACCAAGGCCAGGCTTGAGAGGACATACACGTATAGATATGGATTATGGATAATTGTCGGTCCAAATGACAGCAAGAAAAGACAATTATCCAGTCAGTCCTTCATAATGTGTTCTCAATATAAGAATGCCAATTTGCAGAGGAATATGTGCCATCCCCTAAATATGTATACACACTTCACACATATATACCCTAAAGCACTCAAATGTCCAACCCTCCTCACACAAAACATCCCTAGCAGAACTTTATCTGAAGGACATTACAGAGTGGAAGTGTGTCAGAATGTGTGAGACACAGTCCCCAGAGCACAGTCTATTCTCCATGTCTGTCACTGAATCTGGCTGCCTGCTTAATCCCCTGAGGGACTCACACACACACACACACACACACACACACACACACACACACACACACACACACACACACACAGCCTCCATACTCACATCAACCTCCTAAATCTCATTCTCACCATCTCGTCAATCAAATTGTGTGGTGGGAAACCACGAAAAGACAAGTGCAGTGCTTTAAGAAGTTCTCCTTTATCTTTAAATGTTCTCTCTCGAGAACTGTATCCTCTCGTGTCCGCAACCCCTCTGCTGAGCTGAATATAGGAACCTGCAGCCATCTACTAAAGACCTCAGATGTGATGGGAAATGAGAAGATCAGGATTTACTGTATGCCGTAATACACCAAACATGGGTCTGTGCCCTAATGCAGGCTTTAATGGTGTAACTGTGGGTGAGAGGGGGGAGGGGTAGCCTACGTGTTTGCGTGCGTGTACATGTGTCTATGTGTGATGGTTGAATTAATGTGACAAGGCAGATGTAATGCAGAATCATAAATCTTAGCCCCGGGATCAGTAGAGGCAGAGCAGGAGGTGATATATTAAAGGGCACACACACACACACACACACCGCCGTTATGATGCTGATAATAAAAACAAGACCCCAGCCGCAATAGCCTGCTAATAGACATGACTCGATATCTGGCCCTGAGGGTTATGACATGCATGCACACGCGCACACACGCACACACACACACACACACACACACACACACACACACAGAATTACACACAAAACACAAACTCTATCCGCTTTTCCAGCAATTTATTATGCTGCTTTGAGCCCAACAGCTCAAGTGTTAGATATGGTTGTAATACTGTTAAAATCTTAATGCTGTTACACAAGCTTGCTGTTGTACAACATGCAAATTCTTTACTTACTGTGTAGGGCGCATGGGATGGGGCTCTGAAAACACATGACAGCATTTCTGTTGAGAATACTGTTGCAAAAACACAGACGAAAACTAACCAGTGTTACTGTAAATTAACAAGCCTCGCTGTCAAAAGCACTCTGACCAGCTGATCAGTAATCGGACTGTTTCCAAACAGACTGCTCAGCAAACTCTGACAGCTGTCCCTATCAAATCAGATGGTCTGTCACTGTAAATGCACTACTGATGCATTTCTACTGCGCCCCCAAAGACCTGATTGTTGCTTCTAATCACGATTGCCATCATACTATAAAAGCTGATCTAGAACATTTACCTTAATTTCTAATGGATTCAATGGGTTTTCTGTGGATTGTTTGGGATTTATAAGGCTTTGATGCTGCTGGTGAAGAGCATGAGTCATCATTACACTTGCACACATGCAGTGGGCTGGGCTGGTTTAGCAGCAGACATATTTTCCCATGAATTCAAATAATAATCAATGCAACTCCTCATACAGTATGTGCACTCCTGAGAACACATACAAATACATCTCATTGGGCTTGCATCTTTACAATGGCAACATACCTGTTCTTTCAGATGGGCAAGGTGCATTAAAGAATATTTCCCTTGCATCAGGATATTTTAGTTTATGGCGTACATGCTGAGCACACTCAAATGAGAAGGGCAGCACAGGTATTCAGCGGGAATCGCAACATGTTTAGCTGTCTCACAACAGTCTTGTGCCGTAGAATTTGCCCATTGTTTTTTACTGCATGTTTATTCAAGGGTAGCCAGGATGCTTGCTGGGCTTATTCCTAAAATGAAAAAAAGCTTTGTAAGCGTTTGGGAGGAATTGCAACATGCTGGTTGCTGCACATAGACAGTAGGTACATATACAACTGCAGAAGGCTGCTGGCTTTGTTGTTTCGTACAGTACCAAGACTCTACCTGCGAACACTTTAGGAAGGGAGTTTGCATGCATTTGGTTCATTTGGGGTCCTCCCTGACATGCAAAGCCCTTTTTTTTTGTATTGTAGAATATAAACCCAGTCCTGCAGCACAAAATACTTTGAGTGGGGTTTTGGCAAATCAACATATTAGGCCCGTTATACTGGCTATAACGGGAACAACAAAAAAGCTGTTGTCTCAGCCCATTTCACACAGTTCTTTTCCCTTGTAATATTGGCTTGTAGGGGAATGACAACATAGCCGCTATTACACATTGGATAGGGTATCATATTCCCATTGGCTCTTATACTGTACACTACACCATATCCAGCTTGGATCATCGATTGCAAGCCAAATAGCCACTTCTGTCTGATATCACTGCCCTCCCTGCCTTCGGCTCCCATGCATGGTTGTTTGGATAAGAGGAGAGCTTCCAGAAAAGATTACAAATGAACAGTAATTGTGCCGCTTCTTTATGGTATAATAAACACTGACACAAGTGGACATATGAGGGCATGCCTACACACACATGAATACAGATTTTCACTGGGACCCTGTTCAAAGACGGTATCAGAGCATCAGATATATCCGGACTGTTTCTATATCTGGCTGAGATGGATGGCAGATCACACCTGGAGCAAAAGTGCATCTCAAATATATCTTGAATGACCACTTAAATCTTTTCTGTGGGGAGACAAATCATATACTGGTTTAAATTACAAAAAAACACAAAAAAAACACAAAAGATAGAGTTGAAAATGTAAGTATGCTATCACATATCAGAGCGACAGAGAGAGGGAGTAACAAGATGGAAATCGGCCTCCGGTAAAGACTTTTATTTTTGTGTTTGGGTGCTTTGTCTTGGCGTGCAAATACTGCAAAGAGAAGGCCTTTCTTCATTAGTGGTCCTATGCACCCCCAACCATGTCAGAATGAGCCCTGAGTGATCAGATCCCAACATGTTCTCATTGCATTTTCGGTGCATTCATATTTGTATTTAGAGACACACAGACTCAACATTCACACATACAGACAAGTGTCAAAGAAAATAAACAGAATAAATGGGTGGATAATATATAACAAAGGCAAATGCTTCCATAAAGGGCACAATAGCTCAGATGTTAGTCCAGAGAAACCTATTATATTATAACATATACACTATATTGACATAGTGATTCACTGTCCAAAACAGACACAGAGAAACACTCCCTCACAATCGTTTCACATGCGCACACATGCATGCACACACACACACACACACACACACAGAAAGACGTACACAAGCATGCACAGATCTCACACCTGTTAATGGATATGTTAAGAGGCAAAAACACTTGGTGGGATGGAGGGCAGTTAGTGTGTGTGTTTGTTTTGTGTGAGTATTAACGGGGGGGGGGGACGACTGCATTAGGGAATCACACACCCAGCTCCACTCACCAGGGGACTTCTGTCAGCCTGTGATTTTGCCATGTACCCCTCCCAGCTCTCTCCACTCCTCTGCTGCTCACTGCTGAAATAGGTCAACCACATATAATGGAAGGGCAATGAGGAGCAAGTATGTGCACCCACCCTCCCCCTCCACCCCACCCTGCCCCTCAGCACTCCCCCACCCATTACCTCTACCATCTAGCAACCGAAAACAAGCTCTGGCCCCCCCATGGACACACAGAGGCTGGCTGAGGGGAGACAGGCACAGCCAGCCACAACATGCCGACCTCCCAGCCACAACAGACATTTACACAGCCACGCTTGAACAGAGCGGGTTCCAGCCTTCCGTAAGGAATGAGCACATTCACCAGACGAAAAATTAAAAATGGCTTAAAATGCTCATCTCCGCAAAATTAAATGAGAACGGAAAATTGGAAAAATTGAATAATGGATACTGTGTGTATTGTGTGGAACTGTTTGTAATCACCAAATGGTTTATCACTCACTATAGGGAGCAGGAGATGGAGGAGGGGAGAGGTGGAGGCTTGCAAAGAAGCATGTTTACCAGGACGGCAATGCTCCAACATTAAATGGACACTCCACCAAATGTGCATGTCAAAGTCAATTTAATAGTCATAAGGATTACAACACAGCCTATGAAAACAGCTGTATAAAGCCTTCTATAGAGAAAATTACTCAAGTGACATCACCCAGGTATCTCAACTTGTACTTGCAGAATGGATTTGCATTATGGGAGGTGTAGGTTCCAGTATTTTCAGAATATGTTGGCCTGGCCTATCCTCCCTCTCTTCTACTTATCTTACTTCTATACTTTGCATCTGCCTGCACTCTCAACTCATGTTGTCTTTTCTCCGCAGTCTCTACCGGCTATGACCTTTTCTCCAGTGGAACAGGATACTGCCCATCTCCATCTTCCTCATGCATTAATGATCTGTGGTAAGCTGAGGGCATCAGTCTGACTCTCAGCCTGTCCTCAGCCTGTCCGCTGCTCACCCACTTCCAAGGACGGAGCTCAGCCAGAGCCGAGCTCAGCCACATTCCCTGTCACCCACAGGGAAATGCAGATAAATAGCCACGGATAGCGATAGCTCCGCAGTCTAAAAAGCGGATGCTGCCCCTTCTCATCTCCACTGCATACATCTCTTTGACACTCCCCAGTGGCAGATATCTAAAATACTGCAGCAGAGATGACAGCAGGCAACAGACATAAAGAAAGTCAGCCAATTATCCTGGTTTCATACTGAACCTCACTGCAGACACGAGCAGCTGAAATGAGGTTTGTCCATGGGGTAGCAATGCAAATTATTCTCTTTCATACCTTCTGTTTGTCAGCATTTAATTCACACTATGATAATAACAGCTAAAATGCATTCATCCACCATTTAATGCATTTATCCACTATTTTTAAGCTATACCTGATGTCCTTTTCCCAGAATATAATAATGCAGCTCTTCCTGAAAGATCCCCAAATTGCTCTTCTGGCAAAAGCTAGAGCAAAAGTTCTTCCTAATGTAACTTTATTAGTTACAACAGCCCTTTGTGTTTACACCCTTTTTTGGGGCCAAATCAGTTCTCAAGACCAGAATAAGCCTGACCAGACAGGAATCATATGCAACATCTTGGCTTCTTGCGTCAGTGGTGACTACCTAAGGCTTAGCACCATACGTCAAGTTTAGCTCTCGCTTCACAGAAACAATCTGATCTGTTGCCTCATTGTTTAAGATTCCTGAACTCTTCTACTTCAGGCATCAGCACTTAAAGTGCAGTTAGAAGTGCTGCCTCAGACTGAAGATATTCATGTCACAGTGTGACATTCAGTTCTAAGTTATTGTATCCTCCACCTGTGCTGCTTTTAAATGGTTTGGATTAAAGGCAATTGCACTACAGTATCATAATGACAATTGAAGTGCCTCTACTCTCCCAAAAATGATCTACCAGGCCCTGGGGTGGCCATTTTGAAACTCTCCTCTTCCAAGGCCTATAAAAGTCCTATCAGTGATCTTTAAGACGGAGCACAATTTAGAGCAACAGGTTTGTGGTTTTACAGACATTCAAACGTGAATTTGGCTGAAAATGTACTAGTATTGATGTCATTACTTTCAAATTGATGCCAATATAAAGGATAGTGTGAGAATACAGAGCAAGCTACTGGATTACTTGTTTGGCATCCTATAGTTGCCGTACCAGAAGTAACTTCTTATGATTGCTTTTTAAGCTCGTCTCCAATGACGTTTTTCAAAGCAATTGGTTTTCAATATTACACAGTAGATTGGTGTAATAGCTGCTCTTTCTTCTGTCTGGCACTCACACAAAGGAGAGAGATGTTTGCTGTTACAAACTAAACATCCCAGCAGTAGGACGATGTACAGAAGGAATATGATAGCTGAAGCTTTAAATTAAGTCATATATCCCTTTAGGACAACATTGGTGAGCAGCTTGGCCAAACAGATGGATATTGTAATCAGCTTCTTTTGTGAACGTATCTCACCCTGTCACCTGCCGGGACTCATTCCCCAAAACCCTAAGATGCATTCTGACAGCTGCAGAAATCCTCATCTAGGGAGGAGGGATGAAAAGATTTCTTCTGTGCACCTCCCTGCCGCTCCATGCCCAAATATTTGACTTTGCCTGTGATCCGCAGCCCTTGAAGGCTTCTGTTGGGCTTTTCCACACGACTGATCTCTGTTCTCAAAGCAGGTGTTTAAAACACAACTGACACAGAAGCCTCACAAGTAAACCAGAATGCGAAAAAATGACAGAGAGGATGAAATGGAGGGAGAAAAAGAAGCATTTTAAAATGATTGTAATTTTTCAACTTATAACTGCCGTTATATATTTGACTATATAAATAAGGCTAGGCTCAAAGGTTAAATCAGACATGACAACCACATCAGATAGGAGCATGTCTGTCTGCGATGCTCATGCAACTCCCAGAGGTTCCTGTCTATGGCGAGCCCTTGATGTCACTGCTACACACTCCTACACACATGGCCTTTAGTCATGAAATAATACACACGCAAACACACACGCGTACTCAACACTACATGCAATTCCACCCAGGAGCATGCATTCAATGGCTCACACTAATGCAGACACACAATATACACGAAGAAACTTCACAGGGAAATCAAGCTGACAGATCAAAGAGTACACACACAGGGATGAACCTTTCAGAATGTTTGAAAATCTACCAAAGGATGTTTGCCTATAAACCAATTATCCCTGCGGTTGTGTTAAGGAATGACCACTGCTGTTTCCAGCTCATATCAGGATTCCACACGATGTTTTTTCCCCGGGCCTATGGGAGTTAAAAGCAGTGCACTTGACATTCAAAGCACCCTTTACCAAAGAAAGAAATCATTTCAAAAATACATTTTCTATTGTTTTCAGCTGTCAGAAGATGTGTGAGTAAATTGCATGACAACTTGCCATGTAAGGCGTGAGTTTACAGTATTGTTTTTATTCATTTTTAGTTCGATGACCATGTGTTTTTGAATTTATCTCCTCAGGTTTTGAAATGGTTTCATGAATCAAGGGGTGTGTACGTTCTTCTCATCCCATTAAAGAGCATGTAATCCTTGAACTACATTTAAGACATGAAAGGTTTTTACTTGACAGTTAACACGAAGAGCTTCTACAGTGACATTTACTGTCGGATCATATTAGCCAGTAATCACAAAAAAACTACACAGTGAACTTATTGCGATTAAGTTACAAGTGGTGCCTGTACAACACTCACATGCACACAAAGATAAACACACATGTATAAATACATAACCAGACATACATAATTCTGGATGATATGACCTAAAATCAGTAACAAGATTATTACCTTAAAAAACAACAATAATTACTTTTTGGTCACGCTAGCAGTGTGCATCTAAAGGATGGCAATGTCAGTTGGCATGTTGAATAAAAATGAAATGGATACAGACGTTCATGGTCCCTGGAGGATGGAGATGCCCTGACTTTTCATCAAGCATCATCAGCAGGTCGAAATTTTACTTTGTCCAATACCAAAAACTGATGAGAGCATCAGTAAAGACCCTGGGTGGCTGATTGGTTGTAATGTTAGCTTAGACATTTATTAAAATTGCTGTACGAGTACATTTAGATCGGTAAGAGATTTATAATGCCAGTAATACAATACATTTGCATTATTTTCCTTCCCACATAAATATACTAAATATACAGTGTGTATATACTGTTACACACACATCTGAACAATTCAACCTACATCTCTGCGTGACATGTGCATTCTAAGATTCAGTGTGAGTGACAGTCAGGCACAGGAGATACACACCAGGCGGTAAACAGTGCCTGAATAGAGGGGATGAAAACATGGCTGGTAAGAGAGAAGAAGATGACAGAGCGACAGGGAGCAGTAGCTACAGAGGGAGAGATGGGGTGATATTGGGGAAGATGGGGGGGAGACTTCTCCACAGGCTAGTAGTTCCGCTCACATCACCTTGCCAAACTGTCACTGCCCCCTACGCTGACCCCCTTCCAAACCACCCCTCCTCCCCAGCCCCGCCTCCCTCCGTTCTCGACAGAATGATTAATGGTGTATCTGGTCATGTGAGCACCACTGTCCCTGACTACACTAAACATTATCATAACTTCGCTATAATCACTGAGACTCGGAAGATCCCACCGTCCATGAAAAACAGAAAAAGAATACCAGAGGCGTTGGATTGTATCTATTTGTCTGTCATTGTGTTAATAATGGGAGTAATAAAGAATGTGCACTCAGATTAACGACGCAATTCTGATAAAATCAGCATCATATCACATATTTAAAACTATTAAAATCCCAAAATGATCTTCCATGTCCTGACAAGGGGAACCGCAGCTCAGCACTGAGCGCCTCCCAGTGCCTGGGTCATATTTTCCTAATGCCTTTTTAATACAGTAATGTCACATTCCTGCTGTTCTTCTAAACATCCTTGCCCATAATGTGCTGTGCAGTGTGTCAACAGCACCATATTAAAGGCAATATAACATGAGAGTGGCCTACAAGTTTCATATCAGCGTTGTATCCCCATAGGATCTATTACTGTTTATAGGACCTTACATTAGCCTCTGTCTGCTGCCATTATCTCCTACACACTGCTGGGGACACACTCAGCATATCACGCTCCACAAAGAGAGCTTTCCACACTGTGAGGACATGCAAACAAAAGCATGTACACAATGCACACACATTGAGAGAGAGGTAGGAATGCGCAGATATACACACACACAACAAAGAAGAACGCATGATACACACACACACACACACTTCAAAATCTCCATTACAGACGGCAGAGGGTCCTTTCTGCATTCGGAACACAAAAGTGGTGTGAAGTGTGTTGAGCTCCAATGTGTTGTGTGGTGAGAAAAAAAAATTGCATTTGAATGTGTGGCCTTTCCAGACAGCCCACAGAGAATTGAGTTTCATTGGAGGAATGGACTTGGTCTCTGCTGAGATTTAGTTTGGGTTTTCCATTACTCTAATCAGGGAAGGGAGAGGAAGAATGAGCACTATTTCCTTACATAAGGAAAGCTTCATTTTAAGCCTGAATTGTACATCTATATTGATATGGCAATGCCGTAGGTGCCAAAATAGCAGCAAATGATTTATAGTTCTGGGTAGCCTTCACCATTTTATTCCAACTGCAGAAAGTGAAGTGTTATGCATTCATGTCTTGTGAAAAGTAATAGCATTTACATTTTTTTGTATTCACTTTGTTGATACAGGGTGGTAACTATAATGGAGAAGAGAAAGTTTGCGCTTACTTTTCTAGATGAGAAAAAGCTAATTCAGCTGAACCCTAAAAAGGAAAAATTATGACCTCTACCATTGTGTGAGGAAACATAATGAAGACCAGGCAGACCAATTAAACGCTCTTGTGGCATGCAAAGGCCCTGTGTCTAATTAAAGGGAAGCAGACATTGCAGACAACTACGGTGAAGGTGCGCATCAGCATAAAGGTGTAAATCTACCTTTATAAGCAGTAAAGACTCTCCTTTTCAGAGGTTGATAGGGAACAAGGAAGTAAGAACGGAGGGTGATAAAACATAAGCTAAAAAGAGGGAAGGTGGAGGTGGACAAAGAAAAAAAAAGGATTCTGAGGAAAGACACAATTGCAAACATCTCAATTTAAGTCCTGTTATTTTTGCATTTGTAATTCGAGGAATTTAAAAGCCAAATAAGCGTTAACCTTCCCACCCAGGAACTGAAGTATGACATTCACTCTTTTCAGGAAGAGGCACAAGCATTATAAGTTCACAGAGTACTAAGCTAAGCAAAGAAAATGCATTGTATATAATGCTATTAATGTGACTCCATCCAAATATCCCAATGCACTTATGCTTTCGGGGAGATGTACTTGACAAATACTGTTGATTGTGTTAGACTGGATGATGCTTGATGTTTTTCTATTTGAGACCCCACAGTTTAATGTGTTGCTATGCTGCCGCAGTGACAGAGGAGCTTGTGTCCTCTACTGCCAAGCTGTGTGCCACTCTAACATAACCTCAAGACCCCTGTGCATTTCAGGTGCCATCCAGGAACTGATGCCAGAATGCAGTGTCCCAAAGGCCACAGTACTCAAAAAATAAAGAAATCTGTGTGATCCGCTGGCTAGGAATCTAAACTCACACATGCTGCTTCCCCTGAGCATGATAAGATCTGAAAATCTGCTGTGAACATGAAAAACATCTTTTTAAGGAGGACTGTATTTATTGGTAACATATTCATAACAAATTTAACAGCTAAAGGGCTAATGTGAGGTCGCCCAGGAATCAAAGTAAAAGTCTTTCTGTGAATTTAAGAGGTTATGGTATGAAATCCATGTGTAATTACTCAACAAAGTCAACTACAAAGTCCACACAGCGTAATTGCTTTGTGGACTGAAAAAAAAGAAATCTGGGGCTTCATACGTGTTTGTGTGTGTCATATAGTAAATTCTGAAATTGTCACTGAATAAAATAACTAAGCCTCATGATTAGAGTATCTCCTACATGACACTTCATAGACCCAGTAGGTGTTCACAGACCATCCTGGAGACGCCCGAGGCACATATCACACTGATTTCTGAGGTTGTGTCCTTCACAGAAGTCCTCAGGCATCACCACACAGGGTCAGTTAGGAGGTTAGAAGGTATGTCGCCTCCCTTCATCCCTCAGCAGCAGATCCAACCTCATTTCAGTCCCATCTCACTACACACCTCTCCTTCTTGCTCTCCTGTGTTTTTACAGGCTGGTCAGACTATAGGCCAGATGTTCTTTAACACACCCACATCAGTTATTCCTCTGCTGGGCCGGGCACGTAGCCTCTTTTTTTTCGTCTTGTGATAGATCGCTTGCTATTCACACTCAAGATGCAGCATGTACAGCAAATTTAAAAACAAGAACAACAACTTTATTTTCCTCCTCAGCTCATGCAGATGATGTACTCCACAACTTATAATTGTGCTACTGATTAGGCTCATCTCACTGCATATCTCCGCCACTTCACAAAGCTCATCACGCACATCTGTTCCCAACAGCATCGAACAAGAGGCACATTAACAAACAAACAGATAACAATTAGTCACGTTTGAAGTCCTCTGTTCCTTTAGAGAGAAAACTGGAACTGTTAGCTCTAAGGAAGCACAAATGGCATCCTACAGTAGGGGGCTTCCTGGAAGTAAAACTTTCAGCATTTTGCATCATGCTGACAATGCATTTTAAATCATAAGATTGTGGGAGAAGGCACAAAGTACAAAGGTACAAAAAAAAATACTGATACTCAGTTTTGCTGTTTCAATTTGGAGTTTAAATTTGAGTTTCTCTTCAGTCTGCTGGAGACATAGACGTAAGAATGTGAAGCGCCGCCGAGCTGTCAGTCATGCTGCATTACGAGACGACTCAGGACACGGTTCAGAGTCAGAGGTTAAAGCCATTACGAGCTGGGTGGCTCCACTTTCTGACCTTTAACCCTCATTTCACCACAGTCTGTCTTTTCTTCTCAACACTTCAAGTTAAAGCTGACCTGGTTTGGCAGCAGGTGTTATAAAGTCTACAGCTCTTGTTTGGTAAACAAAAACCCCAAAAAACATACATTTTCATAATTTGTCCAAATATTTTTAATTCAATAATTACTTTAATTCACTTGTTTTGTCCATATTTCCCCTGTTGCTTTCTTCTAGCTATTGTGAAATCCTTTCTTTTACCACCCCTCTCCTTTTTCCATCTTCCAAATACTTTACAGTTGCTGTCCTTATATTTTTGATGAGAGAAGGGAACAGGAGGTCTACCCCAGTGCACTCCCAGCCTTATGTTTTAATATTTAATGGCAATGTGCAGTAATACCACCAAAACACAGACACACACACACACATGCTCGTGCACGCTCACATCGGCACTGTGTGCTGCTGGTGAGAGCAGGTGTCGTTGGCGAATGCTAATTGAACTGGTCCATGGGTCAGTGAGCCTTCCTGTTTTCCCTGTGCAGACGTGCACAGATACATTCTGGCAGAGCAGATATCGTCGTTGCTGGAGGGCACTTCAGCCTCCCACTGTACGACAGTTGAGCTACTCTTAGGCTTTACAGTTAAGTGGAGAGGAACCTCTGAGCCCTGTGATGATGAGGATTACGGAGAATGGCAACTTGGTGTTTTCTTTCAACCAACCAGTGGGCTACACATAAGGATGTACTGGTGAACAGACATCTACTGTATATACCTAAGTTGTATATCGCCAGATCCCTATAGCTTAATTTATGTCTCATTTACATTGGGCAAATAAGGAAGTTGAAAACATCCTTGATATATTCTTCGTCCAAATGTAGCGTTTGATTTGCACACACAAACACACACACACACACAAACCAGTCACCGCTAATATTCCTATCTCCCTGAATAGACCCATTACAAATAAAATTGTCACCCTGACACCGACATTATAATATGAATGAGAGAGTCTGAGTGATGCAGAGCAACACATGCCATGCATCTCATTAAGTTAGTAGGCAGCCAACACTCATTAGTCTGTCCCTCTAGTTGTGCAAGTTCAACCACCAAAGCAATGGCTTTTGGTGCATGCATGTATAATTCATACTAGGGAACTTTCCAGATGATTCTTACGATTCAGATGAGGAATAATGTAGCAAAAATACATATTTAAGAATATGCTTACCTATATGCAGTGGAGTCACCAGATACAGGGGAAAGGTGAAAGAGAGTGCAGGAGAGAGAAAAAAAAGAGAGAGAGAGAGAGAGAGAGAAACGTAAATTAGCACAATTCACACAAATAAACTGCAGTACATTCCAAAAGTATAAACATAATACCACATATTCTATTAAGTATATTTTCCTCCATGTACATGGAGTAACTGGTATCTTGGTTGTAAACTAGGAGGAATTTTTCTCTAAAACATAGACAGAGCAGAACATCTGATGAAAGAGAAAGAGTGAGCGGCCCAGAAAGTCGTACCCCTGCCCCCTGTGCAGCCACATATGGCTCTGCTTCAGAGATGGAGGAATTCAGGAGGAACACATGTTTCCGGCAGCACCATCAAGCATGTAGAACACAGTAGAGTTTACAGAGTAGGGGAACCGGCTTTAATTAGAGTTAAGCAGACCTGGTTCTATTTGTTTTCATTTGCGTGATTTATCCCCTTTCATTTGGCAGCTGGCTAACATGTCCCAGACCATCAGACCAACACTCGCCTGAGGTAAAAGGATACGGCTGGCCTTTGGAGAGGAGGGCTGGAGCGAAGCCGGAGGAAAAAAAGGAAGAGAAGCAGTCTTGTGCAGTTTATTGGGCCACAGTTGAGGCCACCTGTCATGTGGATATACTTGCAGCGTATGAATACCAATGGAGGTGGTCAGATGCGATATTGCATGTGAAACCAGCATATTTTCCTTTGGTTTTCCATTGAAGGGCTTAGGGGGAAAGGAGAGATGAGTAGGATGAGAGTGGGATGTAGCCTAAAGACCAAAGATAGGTTATTAGATATTTGGACAAGCTCTCCAGACTTTATAAAGCCCCATGTGCCTCAGGGGAGATCTGCTGATGGTTTTTAGGCTTAAGTCTGTCTCTGTAATGCAAACAGTCAAGGAACACAGAGTGAGCATCTGTGAGCATCTGTGAGATATTCTATGGCAAAGAAGAAATCAATCAAAAGCTAACATCTGCCTCAGAAACGGCGTTCTTTACTGCAGTAGAATCTACAAACCATAAACTCCAATATGGAAGAGGAAATGATCCGAGAAGCATGATCTAGATGCCTGTCATTGTTCCCTCGCAACCACTGCTCTTACACCCGTTTCTCCCTCTTTTCCCATTTTTTCCCATTTAGCTCTCGCTCATATTGCAGTGAATGAGCCTCATAAGATTACAGCTAATGTGTATACATCTTAGCTTTGCTTGTTGTCAGATTACCCATTGCCACTGAGGCTGATCCGTCTGATGTGGGGACACAACGGTTGAATTTAGCTGTAACGTATTATTGCCAGCATGACATGGAAAGCTTGTTCACAAAAAAATAAACAAAACATGCCTCAAGCTGAAACTAAATTAGATGCAGATATAAGAGCACACCAGCGTAGTCAAGTACTTTTAATCGTTTTAACTTTTGTGTTATTGTGTAAATTGGAAAACTACAAAATGTTCAGTATGTCCCATCTCCAGTGGCTGCAGGCACCAGAAGGCAACCACATTTGAAGCAGAACAAAGGATTTCGAAAGAGTGGAGGAAAATACATCGCAGTTCAGTTTTTGACAAATGGTTCTAGTTAAGTTTTTTTTTTCTTTTTTGTCTAATGACCGGGCCTGCATTCAGTCAAAGCTTCCCTGTGAGCAGCTGATCAAGCACAGGTAGTGCTAGATTTAGAGTCTGGTCAGCCTGCAGGCAGCTGAGGGGTCTCAGAACATCAATAAAGGGTTAACCAGCACCTTTAAGATTTAAAGGGGTAGTAAGTGGCTCCATTAGCCCGGCTGACTGCAGCAGCCGTAGGGGTAGAAGTGGAGGCAGGGTGGATGAAGGAGTGAGAGACAGGAGATGAGGTGCCCCTGAGATATCAGTCCAGGGCAGGGGAGAAAAAAGGACTGGAGGGCAAAGTTAAAGATTGTTGCTCAGGCATCAAATCAGAGCTACTGCTTTACCTTCCGGCCCAAAGACAGAAGCAGCACAGTGGCTCCAAAAGAGCAGGGAACACCACAGGAAATGAACGTGAGTCTAAGAAGGGGCATACCACTGAGGCTACACAGCTTCTCAGTCTGGACATCTGAGTCTGATCAAGAATCGGTGCAGTTGGTATTCAACTGTTGGCAAATCTGCTTTCTGAGTTTATGAGCCAATCCAATCACTAATCAGGGGTATTTCCTGCTCTGTTCCCCCTCTAAACTTTGACTGGATGTTGACATGTTTGGTGGGGAGCTACTGAGGGATTCTCCAATCCAGTTAAAGAATGAGTGTTTTTCATGTTGGCTGTTGCCACATACTACATTCTGTCAGGGGTCCTAAATTAGTTGCCTATGTGTGCAACGGGGATTGTGATTGGCCAGGGTGACTGAGGGTTTTAACCTGCACCCATGTGTTCAACCATGTTCACCCTTCCTTTGTGTAAGTGTAACGGTCATTTTTTACGTAGTATATATTTCTACTCAGTATATTGTATTCATGCATAAGTAATTTTGCTCTGGACTTTGTTGATCTTCACCGTGTCTCTGTTGTGCAGAAGAAGGATTCTCCCTCTCTGTTCGCATAGATAACTAACTGTGTTGTATGAGAATGTTCCATGCCAAGGCCTTTGGGCCGCTTGTTTTGGTTGCTGGCCGTTTGTTTTTGAATGTTGTTCCCATCAGTCTGAGACCAAAAGTCTGAGACCGAGATGTCTGTAACGTTGGCCATCGGCCCCCACCTTTGCTCATTCTGTATAAAGAAAGCTTGTTCACTTTTTTTCGAGGTTCTTCCTCGCTGAGACTGTACGCATTCTATGTGATGATTGAACCTTCTCTGCACAGAGAATAAATACTTAAAAGACAACCTGGTTTTTGGTATTATGTATTTCAGCATTAGAAGACTCATGCAAAGCGGGTATAGGATATTTTTTCCACCACACAAGCCTTCAGTACAACAGTAGAACAAATACCCACTAACCTGCTGGGGGATTATCTAATACACACGTTTAAACTGCTTTAACTGGACGGGGTCTTCATTTAGTATTCCGTCTTTGTGCCAAATTCTGCTCAAATTTACAGGGATGTGTCAGTTTCAAATGAAGCTTGACTAAACCATCATGTAGCCGAGAAACAAAATCTTGTGCAAAAAAGACAGAAATGACACAAAATGCTCCATGCATACACAATCCTGTAAGCTAAGACCTCTGCTTCCTCCTCCAGCATGTGTCTGTCAGTGCGACTTTCTTTGAAGTGACAAATGTTGACAGCAGTGACTTCCTGAGGAACTTTGCAAAAACACAGAAAATATATACGGAGAAAAGGTAAAAGCTCTGTTTGTTGGAACTATATACCATTACATGCAAACAGTGTCAAAATGAGTCAACACACATGTACAAATTCACACACCGTTTCCTTTTTATTGTGTGCGTTTCAAGGTTGTTTTGGGCCCTCAGTGTAAATACGAGGATGATAGGAGTGATGATAGCCTCCTTTTAATTTTCCAACCTTTTAATTCGCTAATCTACAGCTTTCATTTCAATTTGCACTTTTACAAAACACATAACACACACATTCCCTGCTCAGCAGTTCTGCCCTGTAATAAGTGGAGGTCTCAACCAGGCACTTTAATAAATGTGTTAATTCAGAGCTCACCAGGCAGAAACAATGCCGGCATGGGAGATAAATTCCCCAGCGTTCATTTCCTCTGTCTGTCTTATGGCTGATGCTGAGCTGGAGATGGCCCATGGGGGGGATATGAAGATCATACATCACACTGAGGCATCCCTGCAACTTCAACATGGCTTTGTCTCCGCTCTGTGTCTGTGCATCTGCTGTACATTAATAATACCATGTGGCTACTTATAGTATATGATGCAGAATAGAATCTGGTGGCAGGGGAATTTTGTAAAGAATATTTCAGAAACATTTTACATGTAGATGGGATTTTACCAAGTAGAGCCATTGATGGTGAGGATGTCAAAGCCCAAGATAAAACACTGGCATGTTCTGACAGGGTATGCAATGTTCCCTCTGTGTGTGCCAGTATGTGCGTATGATTGTCCACTGCACATTGACGGGGGCTTTTCATTACTAAACGAAGCCCTGTGGAAATGCTGCCTCTACTCAACCTGAACGTTTCTATTATTAACTCTCAGCTCTGCAAAATCCTCAAGGCGAGTGTTCCGCTGGTCTGTGAGGGAAAACATCTTCACTGGATAATGGCCCTTCGTCTAATTACAATGCCAGCAATCACAAAAACACACACGCACAAATACATTACACACTGCATGGAGAGTAAGGAAGAAGGAAAAGGTGACATGCACAACTCTATGAAGGTTGTTATGCTAGTTTGTTGCAGCGGTTGTAAGCTGAGCTCATTAGTGCAGGCTACCCTACGGATGGCACCTTATGAAGACGCTTCAATCAGAGGCTACAGAGCTAATCACTATTGCAAAACCAAGTGACTGCATTAGAACCAGCTACAATAATATTATATCACTGTGTGCACAGCCGCAAGAAGTAAACCCTGGGAGAAGAAACAAAACGGCTGATTCACTCGGTATGAATGTCAACCACCAACCTAAATGGAGTTCACAACGAAGCTGTGGTCCAGGATTTTCCCTTAGGTATGTTTAGTTGTCTGTTTGATCCTCCCAGTATTCTTTCTTCCTAGAATCTGTGTTTGCGATCTCTGATTGAGCTCAGTACACAGAGGTCACAGGTTAAGTTGCTCATGTCTGGGATTCTTCAGAAGGCTCCTCATTCCTGACTGACCTGCGCCATAAACACAGAGCCTCGTAATCTCCTCTCCACCGCCACATAAACACACAGACATACACAAAAGAGTCAGGTTCCATGCCATCGATAAAACTGCACACCACCCCTCTTGTGTCACTTAGTTCCCCTCCCTGTTCCCTTTTAATGGCTTTTTGAAGGGGGCTGAAAGCTTTTCTCCTGACTCTCGCCCCGAGTTTCTTTAAACAGTTAATTAGTGTGGTTGATCTGATGGGACTCCGGTGCCTCTCAGGTCTGTCACAAACTCTGCGATGCCAGTCAGGGGGACAAAGAGACACTAATCCCAGCTTAACTGACTGGCTGGAAGTGGTGAAGGCAGACGACAACTCGACTAAACATAGCCTTGAATGAAAAGAGATCTAAAGGGCTGAAAAATGATAAATCAAAGTAAAAAAAGAATTCAAAAGCACAATAAACTTTGTCAGTGTTGGGTCATGTTGAGTCCAATTAATGAATACATATTTTTGAGACCTAACTCGTGTTTTCCTCGGGCAGCCCAGAAGTCAGTATTGACGTCATCATTCTAAACTCACATTTTAAAGCTTCCCTTTAATGGATCAGAAAACTCATTTGAATGCATGAAATATTACTTCCAATCAATACATCACCAACAGGAACTCATTTTGTTTGGTGAGAGCACTAACTATCAGGCATTTTTCCAAAATCACTGAAAGCTGCAGTTGTTAAGCCACCTCTAGAAAAGGGCAACCTGGATCCTTCAATAGTAAATTATTATAGACCCATCTCTAATCTTCCTTCTATTGGAAAAATATTGAGAAAGCTGTTGTGATTCAATTCAGCAACCTTTTAGAAAAGGTAAATGGCCTTTTTGACAGATTTCTAACATCACAGCACTGAGACTGCAGTGATTACACTTACAACAATAATAACCACACCATGTGCAATATTACTTTTTTCAACATCGTGCAATATTATTTTCATGAATCTGTGTGCAATATAACCTTCTACTATATCTCTCTCAATATCATGCTCAGTATTACTTTTTAATTTTAGTTTCCATAAGGCACTAGCTTAAGTATCATTTACTACTTTTTCTATTTTAGTAGATTGTTTTACATTATTTATTTACCTTACTCTTAGTGCTACTGTGTTATATTTTGCAATGGGGTTTTTATTATTTCTTTACACTTAATAATTGTTATTCTATTACTCATATATGTTTACATTTTTATTCTATTGTTTTTTTGCTGTTATCTCATTTTATAAAGGTGTTTAATAACATTCGTCTGAATGCTGATTCAAGTAAAACATCAGTTTTGGTACAGCTTGATGTTAGTGCAACCTTTAAAACTGTTAGCCATAAACTACTTCTTGACAGACTGGAAAAGTAGTTGGGATTATCTGGTATCCTCAATTGGATCAGATCATATCTCGAAGGCAGAAGCTTCAATGTTGTGATCATAAATCTGAGCGGATTACAATGACATGTGGAGTCCCCCAGGGTTTCATTCTTGGGCCGCCATTATTCAGCGGGTATACCTTCTTGATCAAATCATACATGAAAATAAAGATGCTTATCACAGCTACGCAGATGATACTTAGATTTGCTTTGCTCTTTCACCAAGTGACTATGGTTCCTAGACTCATTCTCTAAATGCAATTAAATAGCTTGATGCAGTTACATTTTCTTTCATTTAATAAAGACAATACACAAATCATTGTATTTGGAGAAATGAAAGAAAGTTTTTGGTCAGTTTAATTCTTTATTGATTCAGATCTGAGCGTCAGCAGCCACATCAAGGCAATAACTTGATATGCATTCTATCATCTTAATCAAATAGCAAGAATGACAGGTCTCATGAATACACAAGATTTAGACAACTTCAGTTCATTCAGAATGCTCCTGCCAGAGTTCTAACAAGAACCAAGAGAACCAAGCACATCGCTCCTGTTCTTAAATATTTACACTGGCTTCAAGTTACTTATAGAGTAGATTTTAAAATGCTGCTGTTAGTTTATTACTCAACCATCTCTTGAAAGGAATAACATTTATTGGTTTCTCTATTACACTTTCACTTGCTTCTATTAGTATTTTTTTAATTTCATCTATTTTTCCGAAAATGTTATTCTATATTCATTAATTAATTAATTAATTTTATCTGCCTACCAAAAGCACTTTAAATTGGATCAGTTTGAAATGCGCTGTATAAATAAAGGGCCTTCCCTTGCCTAGTTATTGATCACAGTAAAATTCAAAATAGATTTGTAGGTCCACTCCACATCTGAAGAGCCATGGTAATCAAAACTCTTCTTTTAGTGGGCTAAACTGTGAGAAATGCAGGAATAAATCATAAAGAAACCATGTTCCTCCAGCTCAAGAGGTTAAATACATTTGCACAAGGGCTGCCTGGTATGTTACCTACTGTATGCTACTAAACCACAATGCACAATTCATAACCTTCCTACTTAAAGGTGTCACAGTAATCAAAGTCCTCAAACAATAGTTGTTTACTGATCCCTGGCCGAGACAAGAGAATTGGATGACTACGCAATTTCTTCATTATTAAGCTCGTAAGGAGATGTGACTCAATTGAGAATTGGAGGTGCAAGAGCGATAAAGCGATATCGTAGGTGGAAAGGAAAAAAAGAGGTACTTGGAGAGGTCATGTCTCTAGAGTGATGGAGCCGAATGAAAATGGCTTCATATGAGGAAAGACTGTCTGACATCGTCTTCAAAGGAGAAGTGAGACACAGAGAGCAGGAGGAAATGCAGGATGCTGAGAAGAGGGTGGGGCGGGTTATTGATTAAGAGAGCAAGAATGTGTGAGAGGAGGCAGCCCAGCAAAGGAGAAAAAAAGGTAGAGGTAAGAAGGTGGGATAAAAAGGATGACTAAAGCGCAAGAGGAAGCGAAACAAGGGGGGGTTGAAAGCAGCTTCAGGCTCAATCAGCAGGTAAAAGGAAAGAGATAGAACGAGTGGGTATTGTGAGTAAGATACAATTATACCACCACATCTCCAAAGTAAGCCTCTGGTGGCTGATGAGCGGATGGAAGGGGAATAGAGGATAAAGCGAGAGAGATAGTGATATAGTTAATATGTTCCCAGCTATCCCCAGAACCCCTGCTGTCCCTGCCAGTCAGCAGGCATCCTGCTCCCTTCCTAATGAGTTGTTTACATCCACAGCGGTAGATCAAAACCTCACCTCCAAACCATGGCTAGCAGCATCAATACTTCCAAATACATTAAGAATCTTTTTGCATTGAGTACCTATTTGAAAAACAGGGGCAAAAACATTACAGTTCTAAGCACTTATCTTCCCTCACTTCTTCCCTAATTCCTATGCCTGGGGATTGTGTCAGTCTTCTTTAATGACCAGGATTAATGTTAAGTAGCATTATGGTAATGGGGGTACCAGGCCTATCCCACTTTATTAAATAAAGCTGCTTGAAAATGAATTTGATTATGGATTCTTGCTGTTGTTAATGGAGCGTGGCAGAAAACAATGTTGACTTTTCTTCTCGTTATTGTTTTGATATGATGATCAGGGTGTGTTCTGCTTCATGCACACACTCATACACACAGGGAGATACAGACACAGGCTTCAATCAGCATCTAGCAACCTATAATCTAGCATCACAGCAGGGACCTTTGCTATGTCTCGTGTGTGTCTTTTTGTGTGCGCAGAAGTGCAGAGCGAGAGACAAAATAAGAGACCGAAAGAATTACTGTACGCTCCACTGCATCCCCAGCACTCCCTTCAGATTTCAACCAGCAATAGAATCATACCGAGCTTTGAAAAAGCCGCAGCGCTATAGAAGCACCCCATGACGATCTGCAGCAGCCCAGAAATCAAAACCTCTGCTGTGCGAATTTTAAAAAAATGTACAAATGTCTCTTGGATTACAATAGCCGGAATATTATGCCAGTACCCCCTTCTGAGAGGAGCCTGTGGATCTTTAAAAACAGAAACATGAGAGCTGTCGGAATTAGGCAAGCTTTTGTTTGAGGCTCACCACCTGTACATGTGCGTGCCTGCGCATTGATCTGTGTGAGCATGCACACGTGTGGCACAAAGGCCAAACTCATAAAACCTTACCCCGGCTTTGAGGTCTCCAATCATGGGATGATCTCTCAGTTGTCCTCTGTCTCCTCTTCCTTTCTTCCACCCTCAATTTCAGCCCAGAACACCCCCCTCCCTGTTTCTTCTCCCCACGTCCCCTGAGTCGCAGACACCAGAGCACTTAACCTCAACAGGCCTCCCCCCTACTCAGTCTGCCCCCGACACAGACGCAGCGTCACATCAACTCGGCTCATATTTAGCCCTGGATATAAAAGATTAATGGGAGGAGAGGGGGGAATCAGCGTTCGGGTCTGCCAAAGGCTCTCCGCTCCTCCAGACAGGGAGCTCTCACTTGTGCTCCTGTGGAAACTGTAGAGGGTCTGTAGTTTTTAGCTGAAGTGCTGAAAGGAAGAAGGCATCATGCCGAGCTTTCCACCCTGGTGTCACTTTCAGTTTACCTTCCCCTGCTGAGAATCCTCCACCAATTATTTGGGCTAGAGCACACACTGCTTCCCTTCCTGCAACAAACAATGACATCAAATACTGTGTCTTCTGGGATCTTTGAAAAAAAACAAAAAAAACAATCTTTGAATTTTTGACAACTTTCCATGAAAAGGGGGAGCCCTTGCTGCAAATGCAAACATAGCAAGCAACAAAATTTATAGTGAGACTTGTCCTACAATACCTACAGACTGTTAATTGAATATGTAGAGACTTTGTCGATAAACATTTAAGAGGCTACTTCTTCTTTCTATGAAGAGATATAGCCTGGAGTAAGGTTACAAAAGGAAACACAATTGGATAAAAGATGAATCAATGATGTAAGTAGATTACACGGCACCATCTATTTCTTTAAGCAATCAAATGTCTCTTTACAATCTCTGACCTGAGACACAGCGAGAGAGGCAGAGACATCCTGATGAAAAACACACACTGAGCTCCTCTTCGCACATTAAATATTAAGAGCCAATATTAGCCCTGTCTTTGTCACCCCATCACCATTGTCGGAGCAGGAAACATCCTCATGAGAGCATATATGTGCATGCATGTGTTTTTCTCTGTGTTGTGATGTGAAAGTAATTGCGAGAGAGGCATGTGTGAGTACAGTAGCTGTGAAAAGGGAGAGGTCACTCGCAGGGCATTGCTTTTCTTGGGAATTGGGGCTGAAAGTGAATATTTGTACTGCGTGGCTTCAGCTCTCGATGTGGGAGAGGTGGTGTGGGCAGCACCTAGCTTCAGGAGCTGACCTCATCCATTACAGTGGCATGACCAAAACTAGTGACCCCACCCATCTGAATGTCTTTGCATACCCTCCTTTCACACTCCAGAAGTGCCAGAAGTTCAAATCTGTTACATTTCACTCACATGACTGATTTCTCCAACCTACATGTCAATAAAACATCCAAGCAAAACACCTCATAAAAGCCAGTCGAGGGCGGTGGTGACAGCAGCATGCTCCCAGAGGTTCAGAGGGACTTAATGGTAAGTATTTGGGGTACAGAATAACTTCTTGCTCTCTCTGCAGAGCATTACAGGCTTCGGGGAGAGTTGTCTTGCGCTCACTCTCCCCGAAGCCCTCTTCTCTTGTTTGGCACTTCCCCTCTCCCCTCACCACCGCAGCCACGACTACTTCTATCAATCCCCGAGACGCCCAAAACACGCTTTTTCACAGAATAAAAAACTGAATATAAAAAGGCTGTGAGCACTCGCTGTTGCTACAGCAGCTGAATCTGGTTTGGAGAACACAGAAAGCTCCTCTAGCGGCAGTTTGTGGACACTTTGTCCATCTTAAAAAGCAATGTGGGACACTTATTCAGACTTCTCGGGGAGGGATGAGGCAAAGGTTGAGTGTTGGCTAAAAGATGTGGCCCACTTTGACAGAAGTGCTGTGTTATGCTGCTCCCTGAAGTACTGTGCTAGAGGTCATGTTTGACATTTCAGCAAAATAAAATCAAAATCAGAATCATATACTCAAAAGGAAGTTACACAATTAATCAAATTAGTTGTAACTCTGATACATCATGGCATTCCAATGCTGTTTTTTTCTGCTGATCCAGTGTGGGTTTTTTTGTTTTTGTTTGTCGTTGTTGTTTTGGGGGGAGTTCAAAGTCAAGATGTGTTCGAGAAACATGTTCTCTTTATGAATATGCATACAAATTATATGTTGGCCTTTTTGGCTCTTGAGATGGCTGGTCGATTGGCCCATCACTTTGGTGTAGACTGAGCTATCTCAGAAGCTATTGAATGGAATGAAATTTAATGGAACAGAATTAAGTGGACAGACATGTCCACTGAATTCTTTTAACTATAAACTTGAAATTGTCCAATGCTCTTTATTACTAAATATATTCAAAACTAATGACATTCCCATCAGCCTCAGCTCTAGGCCTAGTTTGTATTTACTGCTAATTAGGAAATGTTAGCATGCTAACTTCCAAAACCAAGATGGCTGACATGGTAAACATTACTTGCTACATCAGCATGTTAGCATTGTCACTGTGAGCATGTTAGCATGGTGATGTTAGCATTTAGCTCAGAGCACTACTGTTTTTCCCGTAATTTCCACTCAGGTCTTTTGAGCACAAATGGAAAATGCTCACAAGAAACAGAAAAACATGCTAAACTCAAAGCGATGTAGAACCAAAACACACACGTTTACGACTATCTCTTTGTACATCTCTGGACACAGCACCTTATTCATTATTCAGGTAACATGGCACTAAATCGATTTCCTGCTCTCACCCCTCAACTCTCACCTGCCTCCTCTTCCTCTCAGATCAACATTCCACACAGAGTGCAAAGGGCCCGGCCACACGAGCCAGTATTCAGGGGTATTTGGTGGAATAGCCTGCATTTGAGCTGGTTTAGGATTTCACATAAACACACCTTGATCCTTAAATCTCAGCTAAGCCTGTTTCAGTTTCAAACAGCAGGAAAAGAGCCTGCTCAAACACTTAGGCAGGCTGGCTGCTGGATAGATCATGTATAGTATAGAGACACATACATCTGGCTGAAAAGACCAACTGAATGTAAATGTCTCTAAATTAATTAGTATTACTTGCGCAGGTGTCTTTAGATATCTAGGGTTCCATGTGTGCAGTATGTGTGTTTGTGTGTTTGTGTGTGTGTGTGTGTGTGTGTGTGTGTGTGTGTGTGTGTGTGTGTGTGTGTGTGTGTGTGTTCATAACCCCGTGCATGCATGCAGCTGCCCTCCCTACAGGGATCCGCTCCTTCAGACACATTTTCACCTCATCTGCGTTTAAGGGCATTAATATTGCACTAGCCGCGGTGGCAGGGTTAAATGGATGACTGGGGGGAAAGAGGGGGGCTGAATGTCAAATGCAATCCCTTCACTCCTCCTTCCTTCCCTCTCCCTTCCTTTCCTTTTTGCTCTGATCCGGTGTGACATGAGGAGTTCAGGGGAAAGCTGTAGCTGGCCCTCCACAGAGACAAGATCCAGAGGACAGCATGTGTTCTCTGTTTAGGGGACTATAGGATCCTTTTCATCTGCATTTACATTAGCGGCTCCCGCTGTTCTTGCTCTCTCCTTTCCTTTTTCTCTCCATCCATCTAGGCATTCGTGATATCCAACAAAATGGATGAGAAAGAACAAAGAGAGGCTGGTGATGGGATGTGCTGCGGAGGTTTAAATGTTTTCATTAACTTCAACAAACCTTCCACAATTAATCACTATCAATTAATTATCAAACCACTGTAAATTATAGCAGAATTACGGTTTGAAATTAAAAATGATTTACAAGCTTGTTAACATGTTAAAAGGTGTCCCTAGAGACCAGGATAGCACACTCCGCACGATACATTATCCAAACCATCCTTATCAAGTTAATCGGCCCTGCTGGGAATATCATGCTATGCAAAGACAGAGGCTTTTCATGTTTCTTCTGTAATTAAGTCCCCTTCCTATCATGGAATTCATCATGGAGACATGTTGTGGGCTGGTTGAGAAGGAGAAGAAAAAATGGGGCTTGGTGGCCCGGAGAGACTGACATCACTCAGGTCACTCGGAGGTTAAGTTAACAGGCATACAAGCCTCTAAAAAATTAAAAGCTTGAGCTCACGGAAGGTTCGCTCCGAGCACAAGTGGCATGACCTGGAGGATTTGTGAGAAGAGTGCAGTGTGGACGGGCATGTAGACGCACGCCTCAAACACACGCACACACAGCACTGTGTTAATGCACTCAGCGCGTTGGTCAGCTTCCGCATGGGTACCCCTGCGACACACATACTGACACACACACACACACACACACACACTCATCCCTCTTGCTTAAAGTCAGACACAAAAACTCAGCACAAACCATTCCTAGTGATTGAGTGCTCAGTGGAGTGAGCAGCTGTGGATACACACCAACAGGACAGATGCACTGACAACGCTGCAGGTGGACAGATCATATCTCTTTCCCTCTGTTTTTCTTTCTTTTACTCCCGGTCTTCTTCCACGCAACGGCACACATCCAGCAGTGGTTGTGCTTAGTGAAGTGTGAGGTATATAGTAGTACGCGTTGTTATGCAGGGTCACAGGGGCAAGATGTCTGTACTTCATCTCTGATTGTTAAAATGCCAATTACCAAGAGTCTCAGTGTGCATCACTGGCAGAGCCATGGCTGTGTAGGTTTGGTTTCAGAAGCAGTGTTTCTTCTACCTTGTGTTAATCCTATTTTATATATACATTAATATCAATCTAGCTAATGACACGCAATGATGAAATTATCATGCTTAATATAACAAGAAAGAGGATTTTGTGAGGGGGCATGTCCAAATCTCAGAATCAGCTTGATTGACAATTTACACATACAAGGAATTTGATTTATTTTAGCTCTCAATGTACATACAAGCATGTGGAAAAGATAGATATCAATACAAACTATTTTGATCTACTCTGTTTTCTTTTTTTTTTTTTTACCACTCCCATCCTGAAGCAGAAATGATGCCCTTGGGCAGAGCCTAACCAGCTTGGTATAACAAGTCAACCTAAATTTTCTAAGAACACCCAAACTCTGTCATACTTCCACTCATTCAACAGCATACACTACAGGTTGCATGTAATTTTTAAACCGTGAATACATGTTAAGTTAAACATGTCTTTGTGCTTCTTGCTTTATCCTTGATGGAATAACTTTGACAACTAGATTGCCTATTAAATGCCTCTCACATCTGTCAGCGCTGGCTTGTCTGTAAACAAACATGTTTTGACAGCAGAGATCCAATGAGTTGATACAGAATAATGAGTCAGTTAGCGGGGGGGGGGAAGCAAGCTGCCAAGCCCTTCTTCCCTTATTGACTATCTGCCTCCACTGACCATACAAGCACTTCTTAGCATCTCTATTCTAAGACTTCTATTAGAAACCGTTACAACAATTATCCAAAAGAATGTGTTCTATGAGTTCTGAAGTACAAGAGAAAATAAATGCATCCACGCTTGAAAGGTTCAATTCCAACTTTTAGGTATGGTGTATTCAGGATGTCCTGTGGAACATTTGATAAATTCCAGACTTTCTTGACGTGTTGGACACAGGTGGATAAAATGTGCCATTCATCATTCAAAACTCTATCAGAGTTCCTTTCTTTCCAATTCCCCAAACCAAAGTCATTTCATTTCACATGTGTTGTTAAAAATGAATAAGATTGTTCAGTTATTCATCCCTTGTTTCACTATTTTTAGATTTTCAATAAGGAGGATGTCATTGTTGCTGAAGTTAGGAATTCTGCACAGGGAGTCGGATCCTGCACGGATCCAACAATCACTGTGGTTTGCTTGACCAGATGTGACGGCATACTGTCCCTAGTACAACGAATGCAATGTAGCACAGACAGGCTCATTTACACTGCTGAGACTATGCAGATGTGACATGGACTGCTGCAGATGTAGCACAAAGCATACATGACTTACAGTAAATGAGGGTGAAAAGTCTATATTCATTTGGCGGATTCACTGAACTGGATGAAACAAGAATTTCAGTGTCTCCTTTCATCAAGGTGTAAAACATGAGATGAGAGCAAAGTAGACTAGGGAGAGGGAATATATATATTGGAGATGGAAACTTGACTGTGTAAAAAATATTGTATTTTTGACACAGATAGCTAGTTTATAACATATAACAGATATGTGATCCAAAAATCAACAGTAACTGTTAAACACTTATAAAGTAAAACATTTGTTTGAATATTAATTTTCCCACTGAGATGTGTAAAATCTGAGGTTTGAAATCAGGCAAATAGAGCTATAGAACATCATAAAAGTATCAGAGAGAAACTCTGGTATTATAGGGGGAATCTTGAAATTATCAGCAGAGTCAAATTTAAATAGCTCCTGATTCTCAAAACATACATCAGCCTCTTTCTACACACTCCATTGTGCATTGATTGGAAACCAGAGAAAAGCAGGAGGCATCAGTAAGAATGGTGAGGGAGAGAAGAGTGCCATTTATC
Source organism: Cebidichthys violaceus (assembly GCF_023349555.1). Classification (NCBI taxonomy): domain Eukaryota; kingdom Metazoa; phylum Chordata; class Actinopteri; order Perciformes; family Stichaeidae; genus Cebidichthys; species Cebidichthys violaceus. The sequence goes on from NW_027176285.1 coordinate 8,821,338, forward strand.
CTTCCACCTCCAGGTTAATTGACATGATAATTACAAGACTGAGGGAAAGGATGAAAACCGGCAGTCAGGGTCGCACGCATGCCTGTGAGTGCATTTTTAAGATGGGTAGATGGATTCTTAAACATGTGCACATGTTTTGAAGTGCAATTCATTATGCTGGCAGCTGTATTTGTTTATTTGTAATGAGTTACAACATGTGTCATTTCGTTTTCATGGGAAACTTGGCGCCAACCAAGCTACTTTTGTTAGTTTCCTTCACAAACATGCCAGAAGTCTCTAACACAGTGGCCTGTCTGCCCAAATTGTTTCATAAAAACATTGTGAGACCATAATCAGCTGAAAAGATCAGAAACAAACCAGAAAAAGGGAAATTGCTAACTTGTAAATGACAAGTTAATAGTTGTGCATATAGTGTCAATGCCATATGAAATAAAATAAACAAAATAAATATATTAAAGAATATAAAGAAACAAAATAATAAAGTGACAGATTTCAATAAATGCATCCACTGTAATAAACCTACAATAGCTATAATGTTCTGGCACAATTGTCAGTATCAAGGAAGTACCATCAAATTGGTGTTGAAAAAATGTGTTTTCATCTTTTACTGTTCCCCAGTCAGAGTCATGTCTCGTCCGGTTTGAAATGAGAACATTCAAACCGGACTCAGCAGGCCTAAAACAACCCACATTTAACCATGTGGGGAGGGCCTTTGATCAGTGGCACACTGTGCCGGTGAAGGCTTACCATTGTTTTAGACTTGATTTTGTGACTGTTGGTCAGCGGCTTTGTTTGGAACATTTTCAGGTCCCTCAGTGATGTTGCATGTAATAGCATATATTTAAGAAGATAAGGAAACATTGTAAGATTACTTTTGAAGTTTTCACATGCATTGCATTTGTCCTCTTTAGCACCATAACATTAGGACAACTTCAATTAGGGCTTGTGCATCCTTGTTTTCTTTCATTCCTCTAAATTGTTGGCACATGACAGGTAGTGTCATTTCAACAACTTGCGGTTTAATTGCTGTGAATTCATTTAAGATGATTGACAGTTATGGGCTCTGTGATTGGCTGACAGGTCTTCTCTAAGTAGACAAGTAAATAACAAGCGTAGTGATGAGAGGTTGAGCTAAAAGGAGAATTTTTTTACGGCAACACGTGCGATTGAGATTCTCTCTTTAGTCAACCTCTTTTTACACATTTTAACATGGTTCATGTTGTTGGTGCATTATTTTAAATAGTATGTGGCTCTGTTCTGCATTTCAAAGATAAATGGTGTTTATCATCTGCAAAACACACACTCAATGGTCCCTAAAATACCCCAAGACTTTACTATAAAGCTCAGGTAATGTTGTGTACAAGAAGGTCCTCAGAGAATTAGCATAAAAATCCAGAACAAAGAAATGAAAGATAAATGTGGCAATAAAATGTAGCGGAATGAAACTTTTTTCAAGCACTGTTCGGAACAACCAGACTTCTGAGACTAGCCAAGAGGATGTCAGTAAGTGATTCATTTTGCCCCAAGGGACTAAATTCAAGCTTTCTCATCTCTGCCGTCCATTCTCTCTGTGTCCTTCTCTTTTTTTCTGGTGTTACGGCTTTCTTCCTCCCTTGTTCAACAGCTGTGGAGCAGGGTTAGGGTCAAGGGAATCTCTCTCTCTCCCTCTCTCTCTCGCGCTCTCACACAAGGATGCGCTACTGTTAGGCTTGAATGCAGCTGAGATTGTGGAGGCACAGGGCTGAATTTTCCCATGCCAATGGTTAACTGCTGGCTGTATTTGAAACTGTGGGGAGACCTCTGCTGCCCTTTGGATCCCTCCCCTGGCCCCTGGCCCAGAGGCTGTGTCTTTTCCCCTGCTGGGACACTCAATGGACTCTATGTGTGTGTGTGTGTGTGTGTGTGTGTGTGTGTGTGTGTGTGTGTGTGTGTGTGTGTGTGTGTGTGTGTGTGTGTGTGTGTGTGTGTGTTAATGGCGTATCTCAGGAGGGGTTCTGTCATTCAGTCATCAGCCATTCAACCACCAGCCTCAACATTGCGGGCCGCCGGCCCCTCACCCAGGGCAAGTCATCTGTCTATAAAAGACAAACTTTGATCTCTCTCTTAAACCTAAAAACTCAGCATATTCCCCTAATGCTCCATTTTTCTTCAAATTCCCGATTCATTTTCTGAAAGTCGCTGTCTTGGTAAATATATCTTCCTGCCAGTACCACCCCCCCCCCCTCTGTGTTTCAAGCTCACAAAATGACTGTTTGCCTTGCTCTGTCCCTCCCTCCTTCCGTCCTTGCCGACATCTATCCAGTCCAAGGCTTTGTGTAGGACATCTCCTGCAGAGGGAGTTGAAAGCATTCCTCCACCTCCCCTGTCATCATGGCTTATTTAATAACTATCCCAATAAAGTCAACAACAAGGCCTGCGATGCAACCCCCCTTTCCACCGGTGGCCCCCAACCCTCACCCTCAGGTCTGATGAATGGGACCATCAGGCATGCCAGCTGCCCCAGAGGTGAGCAGGCTGCCCCCGCCGGGCAGCCAGGCCACCGAGCCAGGGGGAGGAAGTGGAGCAGAGTGGAGAGGGGCAGGGCAGGGCCGGCCTGCCAGAGCTCACACTAGGCAAAGCTTGGACAGAAAGAACTAGTGGAAATATGGAGAAACGCGAGGAGGGCCGTTGAAGCAGAGGGGTGCAGGATGCACACGCAAACAGGGGGCCAGCTTGGGCGCCAGCAACACAGTGGGCAGTAAGGATACACTCACAACATGTTTTTGCTCACTGCTTGCTCATGACTTTCCACTTCTCTTGACGACAGTTGCTCCATATTCTACTGGGCAGTACATTCACTTTTGGAAAGCTCAGAGAAAAAATGGAAGAAATCCAGTTTCAAAAATTTGCATTTGTTAAACGTGTTTTGCATTAATCAGACAAGCTGTAAGTCTTGTAAATGCATCGTGGTGATAACTCAGGAGCATACTGTACACCAGAAGCTGATATAAGCCTCTTGTGTAGTATTGTAGGAGCATAAATTAGCCTACATTGTGTACGGTATATTTCAGCTTAGGTTTGTGTATGAGACAGAATGAGGGAAAAGACGGTAGGAGTAGAGGAGGCACACTACGAAGTCACATTATGAATCCTTAATTTGGCAAACAAACATTGGAACGCATATGCATTAATTTGCAAGGCCATACTCATGAATTGAGAATAGGTTGATAATTAGAGCAGGCTACGCATGGTCATACAGAACAAACACATGCAGAACGACTGCCCCACGTTATTGCTAAACCACAACTGGTCAGGAAACATGATGAGCTTTGACTATTGGCAGGCCAAAGCTGTTTATGTACTACCTGACATAATTCTTGACGCTGCCCAAGTTAACAGCATATGTGATCCCCTCCCATCCACTCCTGCCAAACAGCTAGCCATGCCCTCTATTCATTACACGGCAGTCTCCCTGTGCCACTCATATAGCTTCCTGCCAGCCTTGGGTCTGTTGTGCAGGCACACAGAAATGCTAAATTGGTCAAAGCACCAAGCTGGCTCAGAGAACTCTTGACAGAGTGAGAAAAGAGCAGAAACTGAATGTATCCCCATCGCATCATGGATCTTAAAGTGAAAGAGGAAGACATCCAAGATGAGGGACTGTTATTCAACTGGGACTGAGCATCAAGCCTGCGTATGACATATGGCAAGCTGAGGCACAAAAAAAAAAAAGAATTACAGTATCGACATTCACAACACCATCTTTCTTAATCTAAGCTTCTGGGGAGAGACTGGCTAGATTTACTCAAGGATAGTTTGCCCACTAGAGTCTTCCGAGTACCACTACCTTTGATTTGCTGTGGAGTTGCTGCTATATTCCCTAGCAGCCACTGGGTTAGCTGCTTTCCTACCTGTTAAAAAAAAATCTTTTATCTACATCCAGCTTACTTTCTCTCTGCTTTCCTTCCCTCGTCATCCGGGAAATCTTTATTTTCGTATTCAAGCAAACATTTTTATAAATGCAAACAGGCTCTCTGAAGACAGCATCAGAGGCGAGACCTGCCCTGTACCTGAAAACGCAGCAGCATGTCTCTCCTGGCCCCAGCCCTAAGAGTAAGCACAGCTGTGTTGAATATTTCCCTCACTCCTCAGTTCATTTGAGGGTGATCTGAGCCCAGTTAGCCCCCAGGACATGGAGCGGTAAACAGGCTTGACTATCAAAGCAAACCACCTCAGACAGAAAGACTGGAATATGAGCCTTTGACCACTGAAGCTGTGGATGCAGGTAGGCGGCAGCTGGGTGGAGCTCAAAGGCTCCCTGACAGCAGTTGGCTTGACCAAGCGCTTACTGGCTGAGAAAACAAGATTCCCTAAATCATCAGTGGGCAGCCGAAGGATTATACGTCCACTGTTGCCATTACTGTAATCACTGTATTCCAAGTGGGAAATGGCTTTAACTAACTTGATAGCCTAACTGATTAAACATTGGAAAAATCTAATTGTTGCAGTCTTTTTTTCACACATTCTGTTGCTCTAAAAAAAATATTGCTACAACGTTTTATGTATCCTGTCCACATATTTTCAACATTTCTAAATATATATGTTATAAATGGCTGAATGGTGTTCGTGAAGAGAAGCAACTGTAGTAAGAACTGCATTTAATGACAAACCCATTTCAAAGCTTAAATTCATCCTAAAAAGGGGCCCTCTATATGGAGCCTATCTGTCTGTATCTAGGGATACAGACAAGATCCATCTCTCAACCAATGTGCAGTGTGGTTTTTAAAAAGTAAAAGAGCTAAGAGTCATCAAGAGTTTCTGTATCAGAACTCTAAACTCCAGATCAATAGGCACAACTCTTCATCTGGCGCCAATCATCCTCAGGTTAGTCATTTGGCTGAGGCCTAACCACACAAGTCAATCATTGAGAAAAAAAAGACAAACACCAGCTTCAACCGCCCAGCGTCCACGTGGCAAAGAGGCCGAGGATGCAGGCAGCGAGGCACCAAAGTGGCCGTACTGCGACTGCCCACATCCTCAGTTCGACCCATCACCTAAACACACACTCATGCTGCGGGGGAAATGACTGGATGCATTTAGCTCTCCTCATCACAGGGAACTATTCCTCTTCAGGAAATAGCATGCTCTGTAAGATGTGTTTAACTCGAGAGCGACAGAAGAGACAGAGTTAATGTCCTAACCACAAGAATCTTGTTGGTTTTGAAGAGAAGTCAGTGGAAACAAAAAACAGAAAAGATTTTTTTTTTTTTTACATAAATTTGTAGCATGCATCTACATTATTATAAGTATCTCCATTTAGTGGACTGGTGTATGATTGAGAAGCACACACCCTAGGTCAGCGTAATCATTGCACTCTTGTATTATCTCATTACAGCGCGCTGAAGGCCACAGCCCTGGGGACAGTTCTTCACCTCTGTCAAGTTATGTCAACCTCTATAAACGTCTCTCTTACCGCAGCGGCATTATTGGAGGGCTAATGCTAATTAATGCTAACAGTCCATCAGAGCATGCCTAGATTAAACACAGATTAAGTTCAGGGAATTTATGTTCCACGAGCCTGACACACAACTGGAAACATCATTTGTCAGCGCAATCACAGTCGATTCTTTTCACACATGGAGCGTTAAAGAAACACATGTTTAATATAAGCGTTTGCTTTTGTAAACTGTTGAAAAGTTCGGAGTAAGAAAAAAAAAAATCACATGGAAACACTGAGTTCATGTATTTCTTTCACACACAGCTGGGCATGTTTTGCTGAGTATGTCACCAAAATTAGCAGTGATGTCAATGATGGACGTCCCTCGGCAGGCCGTACTTCAGAACCTCCCTTTGAGTGTTTCAACTTCCATCTGGAATGGACTTCATTTACAGACTGCCTGTTTAACCACAGCCATTGTGGCACAGGATACATTTAAAATACTCTCAGAGCTGAAATCCCTTTCATGTCAAAGGAATGACAAGAGCAGTAGAGAACAAATGGGGAACAAATGAAAAAACAAAAAAGTGAGGGGGCACTTACTGTAAGAAATCCACTGTCTTATGTGTCCCTCTAGCCCTGACCGATTCCACTCTTCACTATTCTCAGCTCAATATCCTTTCTTTTCTCTAGTGTTTACAATACATTTTGTGCAGACGACTTAACAAGATCTTTGAGCTTCGTTGGTTCTGCTGGGAAAAATGCACGTCTCCTGCTGAATCTAATGCTCTGAATTCTTAACTCACTCCATGTAACAGCGTCCTCCTCTTCCTTCTACGCTTTCTTTGCTTTCAAGCTCAAGTGACAGTTGCTTTGTGAATGGGCACAAAACGCTACAAAACATAAATGCTGAAAACTAAAGAGAGTGTGGCAGAGAGAAAAAGACTGGTTACGTGTGTGTTCTTAGTGAGCTCCTCAGAGGTGGGTGAGGGCTGTGAAAGGCCACATTGTTGATGTCAAGGCCAGTCAGCATCAAAGGGCTGATTCAGGTTGCGAGAGGAGTCTCTCTTGCCCTCCCTCTCTCTCTCTCTCTCTCTCTCTCTCTCTGTCTCTCTCTCTCTCTCAACACACACACACACTTACACACTGTTCCACTCAGCCCCCTGAAGACCCCAAATACATCATGGTTTACTGTTCCCTCTCAGCAGAAGAACAATATTTGGAATTGAAGTGTAAACTCAGAGCGAGGTCAAGGGGCACACAGTAACATGATTCAGTGTGTGTGAGCAAAAAATAAAGTACGATTTTCCTTATTTTCCTGACTTGCACTTGACTGAAATATCTCCCATGAGGCAAACGTGTCATTCATGAATGATACGTTGTTTTTCTCTTTTTGTCATTCCGTTCAAACCAAGGAGTAGGAAAAACTGCAGGGCTTATGGAGAGCTTTAATTACACCCACCAAAATGCATTATACTGATGACTTCTGTGTGTGAGTGTGCATGTTTGTAAGTGTGTATGGGGTTATCAGTGTACGAATTAGTAAAGTTAAGACACCAGGAGCTGCGCCACCGTGTCAGGATGAGATTTAACGAGCTTTAATAACAAGCTTTAATGAGCTTAATTAGGAATCCATGAGATCCCCATGGAAACGCCTCAACCCCACAGAATCCGGCTCGGGGTCTGAGGAGCTTTCGATTGGATTACTGTGGCTAATGTCACCGAGACACAACAGTGAAAACAAACAGAGCTCTAGAGGAGGGGCAGGTGAGGAGGAGGGTGAGGTGGGAAAAACAGGGGATGGGTGTCACAGAAGGAACTTTGGCAGGGAGGGAATACCTGCTGAGGGATGATGGGAGGAGGAGGGATAACCAGCAGAACCAGTAGGATTAGTGTCGCTCACAAATTTGGCTTGTGCACAGTCGGCACAGGAGGACGAGTTCCTACCTCTACAGCTTTTTCACTCCAGTGATAATTGTGCTTCCAAACATAATTAACCCCTTCATAGGCTCCCACTGATTTGTTTTTACATTGTTCCCTCAATTCTCGTTCCTTGCCTCATTTTTACACAATAGGGGGATTTTTACTGACCTGGTTTTGCATACACTGTGAATAAACGTTTAAAAAAAAATAAAAGTAATGTTAAAGATTTGTAATGAATCAAAAATAAAAGTAAAAGCCATGTTGTGGCACCTACTTCTAAATTCATAAATGCATTGGGAAAACTCAATGAGATATCATGAAATAAGAGTCCCAGAGGAGGTAGAGGTGCCATTTTGATAATGTAATTGTGTGCAAATTGAGGCAGTTGTTGGAAATTTGCATTTTCTTTGCCGACTTTTGGAAATTTCCTTCAAACTGGTGCAACATTTCCAGGCTAACCTAATCTCTTTCAACCCTTTCCACCTTCTGTCTCTCTCGGATCAGTGTGCCTTGCGGTGACCACAGGGAGGTTCTGTAAAGTGCAGTCCGACAATGACGGAGTGACCTTTCAGATAAGCGTGATGAATCTGCCCATCCCAGCTCTTCCCTGTTCCTCCCGTTATGTGCCCACACACAGACACACACAAACGAATGTGCGCGTGCACGCATACGGTAAACACACACACACACACACACACACACACACACACACACACTGGCATATCTGATGACCTACTCTCTGAAAAGTCCTCCCCGAGGGACTTTTACACATGCACACAAACTGGTCTGGATCCTGGGGTGTCATCTGGCAGGTAGGGTATCACTGGACCCTGGGAACTTGAAAAATGGGGGGGTGACCTTTGTGGTTACGTAGAGGTCTCAGAGGTCTCCCGGACAACACAGTGCATCTATACATCGTCAGCCTTGGGCTGGGCTATGTGGGGAGGTCATCTTTCACCATCTATCTACTGGTTTCTATCATGCCTGTAGCGAGTCCCTCCACGGTCTCGCTATATATAGTTCCCTCGCTTCCCTGGACTCTTTGTGATGCCCTGCTGTGGTGGGAAGAGTCTGGGGCTCATCATTATAAATCAGCCTGTTAGAAGGAATAAAAATTTAAAGAGCTTCTCCCCGGATTCTAACTGAAGTCTCCATTAGTGAGGTCAGAGAAGATGGTTGCATGCATGGCAACACACAGCAAATCAACACAACAACCCCTTTAATCAACCTCTCAGTCCTTTTGTTCTCCTCCCTTTCTTCCTCCCTTCTCTGGGCTCTCACTGATAAAGTCCAGTAAAGGAGCACAGGTATATGTTTACTACATCATGTGATCAAATATATTGGTCATTACATCAGCATCTCCTGAGTCCTCGCTCCCGCTCGCTGCGGCATACTGTTAAAATACTAAGCAGAGAGATGTTTTCTAACCTTGCATAGGTCTGCATAGGTCTGCATAGGTCAAGGGAAATTAGCGGGGAGGAGAGGAGGAGAGTGTAAGCTCATTTTATCACACTGTGGTCTCTGGCAAGGGGCAGGACTGCTGACAGTACACAGATAGCAGGCGTTGGGATATGTGGAAGGCAGAAACAGAAACAGGGCCACGCAGCAGGAGTGCCCAGAAAGGCACTGATTAGAAGGCAAAGAGGCAGATACAGAAAGTCCAGCAACAGAGCTTTAGAAAAAAGAAGACGCTGTGAAATGCACCAATTTCAGAACACACATGTACACGCACACATAGACACGTATCAAGATTTCATTTTATGTCAGCCTTGAGGGAGGGCTGAACTACTCGCCTCATCCTCCTCCTTCTCGATCGCTCTGTTCTTGGCCCACTGCACGCCTCCGGGGCCAGCGAAGGCAGCGATTAACGACAACAGGGAGAGTGTGTATAAGTGTGTAAGTGTGTGTAAGGCCTGATCGTTAGAGCGGCCAACTTGTGTAATACAATTACAGAGGCTGCAGAGAAACTGCTAATGTGCACGCAGGCAGCTCTGTCAGATGGATCAGGTATTGAGTTTTCTATGCTTAATTCACTTTCCAGCACACACATGGGTGCATTAGTTAGATTAGAGTAGCGGGAGGGGACGGGAGGTGGGGTTGGTCTACCGCCGAGCCGGGCAGATTTGTTTAGTGGTGGCTGTCAATTACAACCCTGACCCTTGCACTAAATGGATGCTCATCCAGTGGAAAAAAGGAATGTAGACAAAAGCCAGACGTGACTGGTAAAGACATGGCCGTTTGCTGCGGAAGATAACAAGTGGCATGTTGTGGAATAAACAATGGTCAAAACACTGTGCATAATGCTACACCAATAAAACAGAGTGCTGGGGCCTGAAAAGGCAATGTGACCATCAGTAAGATTAGTGAGGCAATGTTATCACCAGAATGGGACGACACAAGGCCAGTCAGTGGTGGACGGGTACTTAAAAATATGAAATGGAGGACAAATGATTTGATTTGCTCTTTACAAAAGTCTTGTGCAATTTAAGAGACCGATTGTGGATGCAATTACTCAAAAACTACTTACATCTTTTACTCCATTTGGATTACATTGTGCTACATAAAAAGGAAATTTTACAAATAAGACCCTATAAAATCCAGGGGTTATTTATAGAATATTAGACTAAGTATTCTAATAGTACTTTCCTTGTACATTGTAGATTAGACTTCACTACTAAACTTCAGTACAGTTATAGTGCATATTATATGAAAAAGAGAAATAAGTCCTAATCAAATAGATTTTAAGTATTTAAAGATTTTTCAAAATACTGTGAATCAAACACAAATCTGCCCATATTTCATATTGTTATACAAAGCATCAAAAGCAAAAGTAAGTACACAGTGAATTTCAGTTATTGCTTGAGAGTCCATGCTATAGATCTCTCCTCACATACAAGCACATCCATCCATGTGTCCTTGCGTCTGGACATTATAGCCGTTTTTCAATACAGTTGGAGCCGCTCATCTCAAGACTCTCAAGGACTCAGGAACACACAAATGTAATGCTAGTTAGAGAATAATTATCACTCTGCCCCAGAGACGATAAATAAATTAAATCTCGCAGCAGCTCTTTTTCTCCAGTAGCTAAATGGGCAGCAGGACAGGGCCACAATTTCCACAGTAAACACCTCCCTCCCATGTAAACACATATAATCACAACAAGATGGCCAATGCAGCTCAGCTCGTAATTGTATCACTGAAGTGAGATGAGTGAGTTTTAGGAGGGAGGGGGGGATTATTGCTGTTTGCAGCTGATTGAATTAAAATGTCTGCTTCACTCCCAAGAGACCACCCTGATACAAAGGACATAGTTTGTCTCCGTGTAACTGGGGCCACGCAGTGACAAATAATCTTTAAAACCTTTACAAAAAACTCTCTTTGTAGGCTTTGACGTTATCTTTTTTTTCCATCCAACACCCAGCTTCTTCTAACAGAGTAAGAGAAGAGAGCCAAGGGGAAAGATAGGTAGAAAAGTAAGTTGGATGTGACAGGCTGAGCAGAGAAAACCTTTAACGACTGATGTTAGACAGCTACATCACCTCATTGTGACACATCCGTCAAAGCGCTGATCACTTTTGTCCTCCCACTCGTTGACCGATCCATTTGAGTCCATGACCACTGGCTTCAGACAAAGCCCCGTGTTAACGGTGACCGCCGACACAGATTTAAATTTGACATGTCCCGTCGAAATTCCTTGCACAGTATACTGCATTCTCTCAAGCTCTTATTAAAACAAACTATGGCAAAAGACCCAAAATGGAAGCTACAGAGTAAATACTCCAGCTCGAGTTTCTCATGTCACTCGCCCTCAAATTCAATCAATGTGGAAACAACTGCCAACAAGAAAAATAGCAGTCAAAACCCAAACCAGGTTGCGCTGGTATCTGGTTTTCCACAGAAAAGCAACACAATAAGGCTCAAATTACCCCGTCAAATTTCCCAAGAAATTGCGCGGGGAGGGAAACATGCATGTACTATGTTATTTGGTAATGCTCAAAGCTGTCCAATCCTTACAACACATTGGTTTGTTCAACATTGTTGTATTTGTTTACCAGATTTTTACCTCTTTCCCATGAACAAAAAGCCACACAAAGCAGCCCAGAATAGCTGTGGGGTAATATGCCTGAATCCTAAATGCTCTCATCCTGTGGGTAAAAGCCATGCAGCTTAGGAGTGGCTATCTCTGTCTCATTTCATCCCTTGTCTCCACCTCCTCCTCTCCACCTTCGTCTTCCTTTGGCCGCTATCACTGCTTTTGTTGGCGAGGTCTCGGGCTAGAGCAGGCTGCTAAATAAAACATTTGGCATGGAAAACCAGCGATAAGAAAAGAAAATGCGGCTAGCAGAAAGCTAGTAAGCCTTTGCAGACTTGTAAAAACAAAATTACCATGATTTAGTAATGTGCAGCTTTGTAAATGCGACGGCTAAGGAATGCACGCAGTAGGATTTAAACAAGCAGCTACTGAAAGCAACTCATCAGGAGGTATGATTTACCAGAGCGCTGCTCCTTCCTTTACACAGCAGAGGTTACCCTGTGTTGCCCTCCCCCTCCACGTCTCTTCAGTGTTTTACCTGAAGGATCAGCTTACCTCACGTCAGCCTAAAACCATGGGAACCCCTATGCCTAGTGTGTCACCACTGAATTATCGGTTTCCGCAGCACATGCTCGAGCATATCTGCAGCAAGCCATTATGGTGTATCAGTTTACAGTTGGTGCGCTGACTCCAGTGCAGCTGGTGTACTGTATGGGGTCATAGTTTATTGAGGTCTGGAATTAGAGAAACAGGCCTGTCATCTTAGTAAGCTCGGTCATTTTTTCCAAACTTCAGATCTCATTTCTCCATTAACTTGACTTGAGGGAGAGCAGTTCAACAAAACCTCCTCTGTTACTCCCCACCAAGCTGATGGGCAGGTCAGCATAACACCAAAAAAACTCCACTTCTTACTAGTAAAAAAATACGTGTGCGCAATTAATTTACTGTGATCACTTTTCATAATGGTAGTAGTAATACTGGACATAGAAAACGTATTAATTGGTTTGAAAGGGTATTTGTAAATGCAGTAACTGATCCTTCATGTTGTGATAGTACTTATCTTTATTATTCTAATCTGGAGGTGAGGTCTGACAGCAGCATACGTGTGACGGTAAATGTCTCCACCAATATTTTTAGGTTACATGGCTGAACGGATTGGAGCCTGTGGATGTTAAACAACAAACGAGAGTTGTGTTTGCTCTGGGAACTTCGAGTGAGAATGCTCATCCGTATACAAAACAGGGCCAATTCAGACATTTGACCTGGTTTTGGAAAAGCTCCTGCATTTTTTTTCCCTCTCTCTCTGCATTTCAGAGCATTCATCACAACAACATCCATTATTCACCTTCTGCCTACTGTTTGGTTAGCTCCTTGAAAGGGGCAAATGCACAGCTGGAAGCTCTCCTCTGCTGCCAATCCCTGACACAACTTGGAAATTTGCATTCATTGTAGAGTACATAATTCCTAATGTATTAGACTACTCTTTCAGCCGATAAGGACACGCATGCACTGTACTGCAGGCATTTTGTCAATGTGACTTGACTTTGCTCAATTCTTTTTATGTTAGAACATCATGTAGGACAAGCAGGGACTGACACATTGAGCTCATTAATAATTCTGACATTTACAGCAGTGAACTTTAGGAGCTGCGCAGACTGCTTTCTGTCATTATCAACCTCATCTCCATAGTATTCATTAACTGAAGAATGCATACAAACCAAAAGACCACACAGTCACTCATTCTCCACGTGGAACCCTCTTATTTGGCAGATTTTAAACATAAGCAGCGTTTTTTGGTTCCCTGACAGATTCCTGAAGTAGAAGAATACAGTACAGTTTTGCCTTTTCTGGCAATTACGCAAAATTGTAGCAGCTTTGACAGTGTGCTTTACATATTAGGAGTCATAAAGTAACCCTTCACTGTGGGGCTTCTGTCTGGGCCCCATTTAAATGAGACCCATTGAGCCTGCCCCAGTTAAACACTGTCTGCCAGTACTCCAGTCACTGGGGACTGATCGTGGAGATATGGCACACACACACAGGCTCGAAAACACACGCTGTACAAACACAGGAAAGTGCTGACACCCAGCAGCAATCTCGAGTTGCAAACCGTTACTGGACTCGCAGTAACAAAGCCCAAAATGAAGAAAAGAGGTCACGCAGTAGGGTGTTCAGGTTAGTGGGGTGGTCGCGATGATGGTGGTGGAGTTAGGGGGCTTTAACTCTGAAATTCTTCTTTTGCTTTAAGACCTAAATGCGGAAATAAAAAGTTTTCCATGATACTGGTGATGAATTCCAGTGTTTGTTGAGACTTGTACAGAGTAATTTAGCAAAAACAGACACAAACACCCATTTATCACATACCTCCAACAGTCAAGCAGGATTTTCAACAGCATCATTTTTAAAAAACATCCCTGACTCTTAGCACACATTTTGACTTTTCTCTGCTCTTGACAACTGGAGTACGTGGAGGGTGGGGGTTTAATCATACAACGGTGCTTACCAATTGTGAAGCTTTAATTTAGCACCTCATTTAACTCAGTAAAAACAACAACTTTACAGACTGGCATTCTGACACACATTTAATTCTGCCCTCTGGTAATGGTCTGCTCTGTTTAAAAGTCTGTTTGGCAGCTCTGTAGATAACAGATGGAAGAAAAATGAGGGGAATTATGAGAAAGATTGATTTCCTGGGGATGAATGGTCTGGTATTCACACAGATTTATCTGAAACAGACTTTCCCGGACTCTGTTATTATTGAATAAACACACACGCGCACACACACACACACACACACACACACACACACACACTGTGCCACCAATCGGGACAAACAAGAACACGCGCACACACACATGCTCATACAGAAAGCTAAGAAAACAGAAGCAGGCTGAATTATGCGAGTCTAAAGGAAAATATTGTGTGAGGTGATAAGAGGTGAAAGGGTGTAGACTGTGAGGACAAGCATGACTTTCTTTTCAACTTCTCATTCTCCACATCTGAATAAATCTATAGGTGGAAATAATTATTTCTTAGTAAGCACAAATGTGGTTTAGTCACATCATCCGTCTTTTGTCATGCCCTTTCCCTAATGTCTTGTAAAAATGTATTCCTTTAGAAGAACAAGAACAAGCATTGTCCTTTTAGAAGTCCCAAGCCCATCTCAAAGGAGCCGTAATGTAAACCAGAGGCTATAACTTCTCTTGTGGCATCTCAAAGCAGACACAGGAATGGGGGGAAAAAAAGAAAGAAGACTATGTAGGAGGGGGTGGGGGCAGGCTGATAAAGTCCCTCATTTGAGCCCCATAAAAAACAAGGAGGCACAAACATTTATCTGTGGCAAGGCTTTCATCGGATGCTTTAAGAGCACAGAAATAACAGAGAGCAAGATGCTGATAAAGTGGAGACAGGAAATGGGGAGCGTGGGTCTCCTGCTCTCATGTTTCAGTCGGGACCAGTGGTCCCATACCTGCCCCCCCTCCTCCTTACCCTCTCTCTCTCTCTGTTCTGCTGACATACATGAACCACAACCCTCACCAACCAGACATTAGTGCAGCGTCTGGAAACCACCACCGCACTTCACAATACAGAGATGTGACACGTTCAGCAACAAAATGAAGTAAACGATTCAGTCTGCAGGTACATAAAATGTGTCTAAGGATGTGTCCACTAGAGAGTTTGACAAAATACAATGACATATTACAGATGAATGGCGTTCTTATTCTTCATGAGGGCTTTTATACATTTGCTTTAGTCCCATTCCACTCGTGAGGCTCCGGCTCGGAGCACAAGACAGGGCAAAGCCAGGATTAAGGGTTTAGCTTTGTCAATCAGAGTCAGAACAGAGGGAAAGATAGCAGCTGGATTTCCATTCTGGAGAGCAGGCTGGATTTCCATAGAGATGTGAAATTTCAGGTGATTGCCAAAGCCTCAATGCTGCATGTGTGACTCAGGTGTTATGAGTCACCATTGATATCATCTCACTCATTACCGCCTCAGTGGTGCGTTCCGCTTTCTCATCAGACCCGAACATATAACCTGGCTTTACCATCAAAGGTGCCCCGGTGGCGGCAGAGGATTGAAAGAGATATTCGTGCTCAAGGCGGATTTTTCTCTTTCTGTCTTTGAATGATCTCATCACCTATCAAAGTGTCAATGTCTTAATTTGTTTTAAGTAGGTTTTTTACTTAACAACACATTGTGGATGTTGTTTTCAGAGATGCCTCTGTGTGTAGTTTGACTTATGTACAGTATAAACTGTAGGTAGGACAATCTTAGTTTCACTCAGTTACTGGACTTTTGGGTGATTGGCAGTAGCTCTGGTTAAAGGTAGGAAAACATGTTACACTCCCCCCAATACTTATAATAATAATTATTATTATTATTAAGTACTACTATTAAGTATCAAATCCAACTACCAGCACCCCTAAAGCTCCCTACTTATGGCTAGTTTGTTACCTTTGGACAGAGCCATGCTAATTGTTTCCCTCTGTTTCCAGTCTTTGTGCTAAGCGCTGCTGGCAGTGGCTTTATATTTAACTTACAGATGCGAGAGTGGTATCAAACTTCATATCTAATTCTCAAGAAAGCGAATATGCACATTTTCCAAAATGTTGAACTTTCTCTTTAATTCATACCTCAATTTTTGACCAGTGCCGCTTCATGGCCCCATAGATATGTAATGACTGAGATAAGCTAGGATTATCTCACACCTTCAAACTGCAGGCAGGGCATGTTTGCCCTAAATTTCTGGCCTACTGTTGGAGCTCCTGTTTTCGGGCTGTTTCATGCTAGGACTGTGCTTGCTATGTAGAAGCTTGCAAGACTGCTCCATGTTCCACGCTGGGCCGGGGAACCAAGACTGCGAGGAACACTGTTAAAGGACATTGGGGAAATAACAGCATTCCCACTGACTCGGCCTTTCATCAGCACTTTGAGCTTTTTATATTGTCTGTGTGCATAGCAGCAGCATTCCAACACCATCTTAAATCCTCCCTAACTCTGTCTATTTTGTACCCTAATCCTCTTTGCAAGGTAGAATAGCATGTATGGCAACAGTACAGGACATTCGTTTTTGCTGCGTCCACTGAGGATTACATCAGAAAAATTATGATGACGATTATCACACAATTATATAACAAACATGACGAAAAGCAGATATATATGGACTATATTACTAAACAAGCAGGACTAGTAAAAGAGTATACATTTAAAACAAAAATACAGAGAAAACTATGAAGGTTAAACTTCCTTCCGCCTACTATCATTTAGAGATTCATACTCCTATTTACCTGTGTTTGTAATGACATGCCCTTGACTGATTTCCTGTTAGGAACACAAAAATGTAGAAGGACATTAGTGGTTTGAGCACCAGGGGGGAGGCCATGATGCCAAATTAAAGGGCAGAAGTGGAGTGTGTACTTATGCTCACTCATGATGTGCTCTGTCAGCCCTGCTGCTTATAATGGCATGGGAAGGGCCACTTAACTCGTAATCACTTCTCTCTCCCCCTTTGGCTCTGGTCCTCCTCTCTATCCCCCCACCCTCAACCCCTGATTTTCTGACTGTTGGCTCTGATCTCTAATCATAAATGAACTGTAGATCAAGAGCAGGGACAGTGGTCCCCACCCCCTTCCCCCCTTGGCTGAGATCCTGTAATCACCGGGCTCTTGGCTAGTAAGAGGCCAACAAGCCTTTGAATGGGATATGACTGTACCTCTAATGCATCAGCCATCTCAACTTTGAAGAGCCATTTTTGGCAGAGCGGATATCGCAGGTAGGAAATCAGGTCACCACCACCACCACCATCATCATCATCTTTGCAATCATTATGCCCTGTCTGATCCAGTAGCGTAATTGAAAGTGGGACCTTTTTACACAATTATTTTAATTTGTCATCCAAAGCCTAAAAAGCTAAACTTACCACAATAGTAATGCATGCCCTGTGGTGCACTTTGACTTACCCTACTCTCACAGAAACTCTTAGCAAACACACACACACACACTATCTAGGTGGTGCAGCAAACATTGTGTCAAGACACAGGTCAGCCATTCTGGCACAGGCCTGCCCGTCAAGTGCTGCTACTTGTGCCGGGCTCTGCTAATGGACTGCTAATAGAAGTGAATGTTGCACTGCGAAGCTCCCCTGTAGTTGAGAGTGTCACATGGGGTGATTAATGACACACTCTCCTCTCCTCCCCTGTCCATCCATGTCCTCACTCCATATCTTGCTTTTACCCTTCTCTCTCTCTCTCTCTCTCTCTCTCTCTCTCTCTCCTCCAGCTTCCTGTCCACTCCTCGCCACTAATCTTTCTGTCCCATTTGCCTCTTGTGTGTCCTTGCGATCACCCTCTTCTTCTAACTCTCACAACTGCAATTGTTTTCCTTTCTGCGCCCTCTCTGGGAGGAGGGGAGATTTTAAATCAGTATTACACTCCCCAACAGTCAAGTTCTTTTTTGCAAAGCTCTGGTTTCACAATGCCTAAAATATGAGAGCAACAAATAAAAAATGTCAGTGAGAGAGAAAACAAAGCTTTCAGGTTTATTTTACTGGAAGAGGCATCCTTCCACTCGGCTGGTCAGAGAGCATAAACATGTAGAATAAACTTAATTGCTTGAGGGACCCACTAAAATCTGGTGCATGGTCATTGACAGCAAGGCCCTTATCCATCAGAAGTATTGTTGAAACTGAGGTTCCAGGGAGTTTCTTAAACACCATTTAAATGTTGTAATTACACACAGATTAAACACTGTTTTAACTTATCATTTCAGGCTACATTTAATAAATTACGCTCAAGTATTATAATACAAGATTTTAGAATTTATCTACCACTATTATATCAGATTAGAGAAAGCTCTGAAACTGAAGTTAGAGCATTATAAAAGGGAGATAAAATACACAGACATTGTAAGTGAAAAGTGAATGATTTGGTAAAGTAAAAATCTAAAATATTCAGAATATTTCAAAAGCTGTTTTTGGTGGCTGGTCAAACATTTCTGAGGTGTGCCGTGTGGGGTTGCACTAAAGGGAAGTTTGATCTGACCGCAGTAGTTCTAAAATCCTGGCTACAATGTCAGTGACAACACATCACAATATCGTCCTCCAGCAGGTGACTGCAGAACTGGGCCCAGCCCCAAAATAGCACCATGTATATTTTCTGCCATCATAACAATAGTATATGACATCAAGTGGAGCAGGGAGGCAAGTTCAGCAGCAGACACTTTCCACAGTAATTATCACTCACTTCCACGCTCCGTCTGTGGGCTCAGCTGGCAGCCGGCAAGCACCTCTGACCCCACTCAGCACTGTCAGACCATACTGTACACACTGTTTACTTTAACCTCTTCCTTCACCTGTACGTAGGGAGTATGCTACTGAATATCAATTTCCTTCAATTACCTAAAATTGCTCGACTGTAAGTGCATCATATGGCCAGCTCATGGATGCTGGCAAAGAGCTATCACAGAGGGTAATTTATAAACACTGCTCCTTACGCACAATGTGCTCATTGTGCATAGAAGCCCTGTTTATAGAATGACCGCAGTGGTTATAATGTTAGCGGCCCCCGAGCAGCCAGTTGTCGGGCCGCAGGGAAGCCAGTTAGAATAATAATGATAGAAATAACATTCACGTTTACCTGCACTCTTAAAGCAACGCTCAGATCAGTCTCAAAGGGAGTGTCGCGTGTGGAAAATAGCAACGTCTTACTGTGCACTGAGTCACCATATTTTAGAAATCATATATAATGAGGTGCCTTTAACGTTTCCCTCCCAAAAACAATCCTCAGAAGGCACATCATCAGAAAATGGGAAAGCGGCAGAGACAGGAACATAGTAAAATAGGAGGAGCAGCATTATGGAAAAACAGAACTAATCCCAGGAAGGCCACTACCCTGGGTGGGACTTTATAATTGTAACCACTGCCTAACAATATACAATATAGACATGTCAGTGTTCAGGTATTATTGGTAGAAATCCATAAAGAGGAACACCTAAACATTTTATTTTCTCTCTCTCACAATACATTTAAAATAGAAAACTGTCTCTATTTGCAGAGGGTTTAGAAATCCTCTGTGAACCCATATGTCCTCCCTGAAGCAAATTTGATATGAAATCAATAAAGACAGTGCAGCTTTTTCCCCTGATTCACTGGTCTCTGTTTGATAGATAACAAATTCTAATATTTCAGATCAACCCAGCAGAACTAGGAACTGTCTTTACATTTACTTCCCCCCTAAAAAGAAAAACTTTTTCTAAACATATCTTGCGTTCTTTTTACCAGATATCATCAGGAGGAAGTATTGCACATATTCCCATAACAACTGCACACGGATATGGACACTACACATACTGTACAGCTCTGCTGCTGTGCTGGAAATACCCGGAGTACATCTGTTCTTGCACCAAGGGTTTCCAATCAAGCTACTGTCACAGAGCTCCCAGCTACCTTTCTGGCAGCTCCCAGCTTATATCTGTCTCAACCTGTCTCCTTTGTCAAGAGTTCAGCAGGTTAATGAGCACTCTCATTTCCCAGCGCTCACTTCTGTCTGTAGATGGGGTGAGAGCAAGTCCTCTCAAAAGGTAAAGTCAGGAAGTAAAGTAAAAACAAACTACAATGGTCTGAAGAAATGTACCCAAAGTAAGGATACAAATATTGAAATGTGTTCAAATGAGTTTAAACCAAAACATGCAGAAACGAGTTGGTTGTACGACGAGCTCCCTGGTAAGTGAGCCACTTTAATCACCAGTAGTTTTACACTGAAGAAGTGACTCTCTAGCGATTTGGAAATGTGTAGAGCTCATCAGTGCCCAAAAATAGCGGGCCCATTAATTAGTCTCAAACAATGTTCTCCTGCTGTATCGACTCCTTAATGGACAGAGAAGGACCTTGTTCGTATTCCCATCTAGTCAATGACACAGGGCTCTCTGGGGTTTTGGAATGGGTATTATGTCATCTCACCCTGCCCTTCAGAAACCGGACCTGTGCTGTTTTTTATTCTTCCTCTCCCTCTTTTGCTCATTAACTATGTAGGAGTGAGATGAAGGTCTGGAGCAGCTAGATAAGGTTGCTCACAGACCCCCATACCTGTCTAGGATATGTGCTTGGACCTCCAATTTAAGCTAGTGTTGCTCTCACATGAGCAGCCTTAACTTTCCAAAAAAACATGTGAGATCATTGAAAAATCGGATACTGTAAGCCTTTCCTCACAGAGCTCTGTCTGCAAACCGAGAATCTGCTCATTTCCTCCCATCTCATCACGTTATTCAGCAGCCACAGTTCATTCCAATAAGAGCAGGCAGACCACCTACCAGAGGCATGCACACTTCATCTGGCATCTGACACACATGCACAAACACATACTGAACATTCACCCTCACACAGATGGCTTCCTCCTAGCCCCCTTTGTTTGACAGACAATCCCCACTCAGGAGGGAGCAGATTAAGTAAATGGCTTCAGGTGTTGTGGCATTATCACAATGCTCTTCATAACTGACAGCTAGAATGATTTACGGAAAAACATCTTTCAACAGACGAGTCTACTCTGTGGGAAAAAAGCTAGAGAAAACACTGAAGGTTTAAAAAAAAAAATAGAAAAGGTTCTACAGAGAGAAATTAAAACTGATTATATGTGTGGTGAAAATGAAAATGGCCCTTAGAAACTCCAACACTCCGTCTATAAAAACATACAGATTGTTTAATGCTAATAAAGACCCGTCTTCTTAGCAACGGTCAAGACTATTAAATAGTTGTAATAGCTTCACTGGACTTTCACAATAATCATCAACAAAAGGATGAGCTTGTATCCAAGGAATGAACATCTAACTTTGTAAGGAAACTATTAATATGTGCATTAAAACAAGATGGCTCAAAAATTAATAATTTTGTGGACTATTGTTTAAAACTATTGTTTAAAACTGGAAACTGGAAAGCAAATGAATGAACATCCTCTAGAGGGTTTGAGCAGATGTCCACATTAAAACTAAATGCATAGCAGTAGGAACTGGGCCATGTGTCAGAATTTAAATATAATTTGGTTCATAATAATTACAGTTTGTATTATATTATACCTCCTGTAATATGATATAGAGTAGGCCATTTTTATTGTAGTAAATACATTTGTGCACAAGTATATTTAAGGGTCAATTTGGGTTGAATGTAAAACGAGCAACCTAAATATGGGCTCAATTTCATTGTGATGGTATCTCTGTCGGAGCACAACAGTGCTTCTTGGTGGTTTTGTCTATACGTTACTGTCTATCTATGAATTTTAATTTCATTTTATTTTAAATTTTGTAATTTTTAGGCAGCCTTTGAACATCTGGCCGGGGACAGCAGATGAAAACCTCTCTGGTTAA
This sequence comes from Cebidichthys violaceus, assembly GCF_023349555.1. Taxonomy (NCBI): domain Eukaryota; kingdom Metazoa; phylum Chordata; class Actinopteri; order Perciformes; family Stichaeidae; genus Cebidichthys; species Cebidichthys violaceus. Next base: position 8,843,066 of record NW_027176285.1, read on the forward strand.
CTCTGGCTCACCTACAGTTTCACTGTTGATTGGTGTGCATTGTCCCTGCAAAATAAATAAACAAACAAACTACAGCACTTCTTGATTTATTTTCCTATAGACACGCATGTGATAGTGGGACTGGTTCTGTTTACAAATGACAATTGTGGTTTACACAACTGAAATAAGCAACATTCAATCTCTTGATTTAAACTGGTGATTTTTCACCTTTTTTCCATCATGATTTTCCATATTAGAGTTCATTTGAGCTTGTTTGTCATGTCTCCATATTTAGCCTGCACTATCATGACTTATTCCTTCTTGGTGACTTGGGTGGCTGTTGTATTTTTTTCAACAAACAGTGTGAGTGGACTAACTTCACCTCTGCTGTAGCATGTAGGAGTTTACACAACTTTTACAGAGAGTAAAGCCAAGTTCACAGGTCAATAAAAGACTTTTGACTTTACCTTGAGCCACTCCGATATCCATCAGGAGAAGAAGCAAAAGCCAAGACACGGTCAGCATCTCAGGCGAGGATCTCGGCACTCTTCCTCTCTCTCTGTCAGTCTGTGCACCGTGCCCCATGATGAGGAGTCAAACTCCGCTCTGAGGCAAGTCCGAGTCACTGAGAAATTGCGCTCAAACACGCACTAGTGTCGCTCGTTGTTGTGCGCTGCAGTCGAAATGTCACCCCTCAAAAACTCCGAGCGCCAAAAAAAAAAAAAAATTGTCTTTGCAGAAAATATATCCAGCGCTGTGTTTTCGCAGTCATGTAAAACTGTGACAGTTTAAGGAACAAGAGGCGGGTGCATCGTCCTCCGTCAGGAAGGATGTTGCATTAAAATCTGTCCCCGTTTGCTTTTCCCTCAAAAGGTTCACTTGGTTTGTCTAGAGGTGTGGATCGATGACTTGATGAGAAATTCATGCTCCGATTAGTCCCACACACAGGAATCTGAGTCCTCCGGTGAGTCCACTCTCTCACGCGTGTCGATCAGTGTGTGTGAGCCGTGTGTGAGTGCGCCGCGCCTCGCGCTCCACTGACGGGACTGATCCGGGGGAAGGAGCGGTCTCTGCGGGCTACCTTGCTCCTTCAGCCAATCCAAGTGCTCCGGCAAGTGGCGGCGCTGTATCAAAACCTGGCCCGGACAGCAGCGAGGAATGGATGGCGTTTACCAAATGCATTATTAGTGGAAGCTTTGGGTTCAATGTACATGTCAATCATTTAAGTTAGTGATGCCTACAGCTCTAAAGTAGCCTTTCAAACATTTTTTTTTTTTTTTTTTACATGTGATGTAATTTGAACTCTCTATTAACTGGAAAACATATATGAAACCATTTATGAGCCACAGTCTGGCAAAATAATATTGTAAGTGTGGTGTTTATTAGAGGGCTATTGAATTGTTAATGGTGGAAGAGCTACTCAGATCCTTTACTAGGTAAAATAGGCTGGGCTACTACCATAAGGTGAAATGTACTAAAATACCCCCTTTATCCCACTGATTTATACATATAAATGACATTAGATCTTGAATACTGATGCATCAATGCATTTGAAGCTATAGTTTCCAACCTAAGGGTCGAGCCCCCTCCAAAGGGTCAGAAAATAGGAGGAGATGTGAGATGATTAATGTGAAAGGAAACAAGAAAAACAAAGTTCCAATACAGAATTTTTGGAGTTCTTTCTAATCGTATATATTTAAATTTTTAATGAAATATTTGAATTTGACCTTTTTGGGTCTCAAAACATTATTCAAATGAAACCTTTATAGTATAAAATAGCAGGAAAAATGTAAATACTCAAGTAAAGTACAAGTCCTCAAGTTTGTCAAATAGGTATTAGTACTGGAGTACCTTTCTACCTCTGTGTATTGCCAACAGGTGCTTCCGTTTCCTGGTCTCTCTGTGTATTTTGAGAACATAAATCGTCATTAATTTAGCGTATGCAGGCGCTGCAAACAGGAAGGCATAATTTATCTGACTGGGCCCTGCACTCGCCCTTGTTTCTGTCACTCTAATTGTTATTTAGAAGTAGTAATAGCATGTCACAAATCCTGATCAATAATGACCTCAGTCTAACAGACATTCTCTTAAACAAAGAGCGAGAGAGAGAGAGAGAGAGAGAGAGAGAGAGAGAGAGAGAGAGAGAGAGAGAGAGAGAGAGAGAGACATATACACACTTACACACACACAATGCTTTGCTTTGCTTTGCAAGGGGAAATTTGTTTCAGTGATTCCGATAAAAGCCTCATGAATAATTACATATGCATGACAGATGTCTAGGCAATGCCCCCGATACTTTGTGATTAATGGGAAATATGAGCTTGACACTATCTCTGCACCAAAATAAAATGTGATAAACTTTTAAAATATGAATCTAATTTAAGAAGCGTGGTATTCTCCTCCCCTCCATCAACATTTTTTTTAATGTACTCTGATGTCAATGAGCAGCTGTCATCCTGTTGGCATTTCAATTTCAGGTCGGATGTGCAGGAAATTGCTTTTATTCTTGACTCAAACTCTTCTAGGATGGGAATGATAGCTATGTTTTGGGTCTCCAAAATGATACTACATGGTATATATTCAACACAATGCACAATGTGTTTAATGAGGTACTGTCGGAGCTCCTTTAGCCATTTCATGGATGCACGGATTCAACAAGGTGCTGTAAACGTTCCTCTGGGAGGGTTGGTCCATGCTGACTCCGTAGTGATGCATTCATGCTCCTATCAACACATTCCACATCATCCCGAAGGTGCTCTGTTTGGTCGAGATATGACGAGTGCATGCGCTGAGGAAGAAAAACTGAGGTCACTGCCATGCTCCTAAAACCATCTTGAAGGGATGTGTGCATGTGAAATGGCATCTTATCTTGCTGCATGTATTCATTTGAACAAATAAAAGTGCACTGTAACCATCAAGGCCACATCCTGACCCTGTCACCAGTACATCACATTGCAAACCAGGATTTCTCATCTCCTCAGTCACCCAGCTCTGCTCTGGTGATGTCTCACCCTCATATTCTTGTTCTTTGCTGACTGGAGTAGAAATTGGCATAGCCCTCTGCGGCTGCAGCCCATCCAATTCAAGGTTAAATGATGTGTGCTTTCTAAAATGTCCTTCTGCACACTGCTGTTGTGCTGGGCTGTCATTTATTTGTGGCCTGTTAACTTGAACAGGTTTTGCCAGTCTCCTCTGACTTCTCTCATGAGCCACAGAGTTGCCGATTCTCAGAGCAGCAAGTGAAATCTTGAGGTGTCAGTCTGCTTAAACGATCCCTTCGATTGTTTCTGTCTCAATCTGTTGTGAACTGTGAAGCAGAAACGCAGTAGAAACATCTTTAAAGGGTGTTACTTTGAACTATTATAATTAGTTATGAGCATTGATATGTACTCTTTTAATTCATTTGACCTCTCACTGACAGACATAAGAAAAAAAATGTAATTGCAATGTAAAATTTAAAAACATAATCACACAGAACAAAAAAAAAATACACTTTCTGTTGCTTTCCAAAGAATCGCACTGAATCAATAATATTTCTAGGTTGTCTCTTGTTTGGCTTTGCAGCTAGATCAAGGTTTAAAATTGTGTTTACATTTCTTATTAACTGCTTCTCAGTGCAGTTGAGCAGCACAATATTTGGCAATTACTGTATCCAGCCTGAAGTAGTGATAGATTTTTTTCTTTCTGACAAAATGTATAAGAGAAAACAGGAAGATGTCTTCAGAAGAAAACATTGAGGCGTATATGCCCCCCAGATTGTTAACATGACCCTTTCAGCAAATAACTCCACTCACATGCACACCTTTGTCGGGAAAAAAAAACATTTTTGCCCACAGCTCTGCTGCTAGATGGATGTTTTAGTCTTCCAGGAAACTTGATATTGTAGTGCGCGACAACCCCAGGAGGAAAGCTGTCTGAGATGCTGGAAGTGGAGTGTCTAGAGCGAACAACCCCAGCAAACTAAAAGTCCCTTGAATCAAACGCCCATTTTAGCTTTCAGTTTAAGAGCAACTGAACTCCTGAACTTTACATGCTTTATAACTTTGCTTTATTTATGCATGACCCCACTGTCTGAGTCACTTAACTGTTGGCTTAAATTGGAAGGTACCTCAGAAGATGGATACTGAGTGCATGTATTTCATCTTTATTGCCTGCAAAAAGGGAAGCGTGAAAACCCAAAGTTCACCCCATTTAGATTATATCATTCGGTGTCATGATCTGTCTTTTTCTAGAACAGGTGAAACGTGTGTATTTTATGTTATCAGTGGCTGTTAGTTTTAAAAGGAAAGAGTAGGACGCTTTGTGGCTGTGTTGAGCAGAAAATCTACAGAGGTAAGTTAGCTCTGTCATCCTCAGAAGCCAGGATGACACATCCTCATCCTTTCTTGACATATTGGAGGGAAAGCTTCTCTGTTTTCAGCCACGCTACCTGTGTGGCTATCTGGTCGGTCCATCACAACTATTAGATGTTGAGATATTGTTAATATGTTAGCATGCTGAAGTTAGCATTTAGCTCATTTAGCTTGTGTCCAAGTGCAGCCTCACAGAACCTCATGCATTGCTGTAGACTGTCAGTCTTGTTACCACATAGACTGTTCATGCTTTGTTGAGGTAAATGTTTCAACAAATGTCAGACATCCCAAACTCCTGCTGAGCGCTCACAGGACCCCTGTCTCTCCCGCCGGGCTGTTCATCAATTAGACAGACAGATAGTCGGACAGATTGATAGGCAGCCAACCAAACGGAGATACAGGCAGAATGATGATAATGCCGAGGCAATGGAATGCAGTTTCTATGTGGGACCCGCTCCCCCAACCTCGACCCATCCCCCTTCCCACCATCACACACATGCACACAAATAGGCCCGAGCTTCTTTCTAATTTTAAAGATAAACATCACTGAGTGAAAATGGAATTGGAAATTAATCACAGCTATAAATTAAGTCACCTTTAGGGGTATCCTTCTCCCTCATCCACAGAGTTACAGGTAGCTGAAGTTACTCTGTGTGCAGAGCTGCAGGACAGAGAAGAATTTGAATGATGACAAATAGCATAATATGTTTTGCACACAAAGCAGTGGTTTGGGGCAGATTCTTTTTTTTTTACAACTGTGAGCCACAGAGACACAGTGAATGGTAGTGATTGCAGTATGTGCCACACAATAAAGCTGCTTTCCATCGCTTTGGGCACACTTTACTGCTGCTCTTGATATCAGTATTAAAAGTGATTTGCAGCTCCGTATGTGGCAAGGAATCAAAACTTAATTTAGGCAGATAAAGATGCCATTTGGGAGGGAGATAAAGTGCTGCATCATGGGAGATGTGTTCCCCAGCCTGCTCTCAGCTCCTCACCCTCACTGCGCCCTCAGATTTACTAGCTCTTTTTTCCTGCTCCATAAAACAGCAAATCTGCTCACCAGGCGACACAGGCAAATGTTAATGGATTCATTTGTCAAGAACCTTCCACATATTTACAGTCCGGTTCCATTACAGTCGCTTCTCCTGTAAGAGAAAAACCAGTGGCCAAAGTCAAAATATCGATTTGCCTGTCCATCACAATAGTGAGTCATCCTGTAAAACCACAAAGCCAAAGACAGTGCTGCCACCAGGAGTGTGTTTCAACATGACAGTTAGATAATCACAGGCTATTTTTGTGGAGGGTGGATGATTATGTAATGTAAATAGACGTATAAGAAAATATCAGCGCAATTTATCAATTGCAATTTTTGAAATACACTCAGAGTTTAATTACCATCTCCATTATCTGCGAATGATGTGATGAAAGTACGTTATTAGTCAGTGCCCCAGCGCTGAAATCTGTTTTCATTTGCTTTTTTGTTTTTTTGTGTCATGCCCACACAAAACTTAATTTCTTGGTGTCAGGGAATATCTGTGAAATAATATGCTCGCCTCACAGAATTAATGAACTTTACACAGCAAGGGATGATGTAAACATGGGTTTTATTTATTCATTATTTTTTGTTGCAGATAGTGTGAGGCATGGGGTTTTAGATATTTGTCATGGGGTATATCTTACTGGAAGAATGGTTTTATCAGTTTGAGCTGAAATAACATTTCTGTTTCTTCCATGAGAGAAGCTTGAAGGAGGGGCCGTTTGTTCTGACCATATACAGTACAAAGAGTACTCAGGATTGATTATATTGGCATGCTGCAGCTCCTTAGACCACCAGGGTTGCTCCGGTGTGACTGCTGACACAAGCCAGACCTTGACCCTGTGCACCAGCCACTGATAGTTCAGACTTCTCATTTGAACACTTGGCCTGGAGGAAGATGAGCTCCCCACTGTGCAACAGACCAGACATCCTCTTCAACACATCTTAGATCTTCTCCACTGCCCGGGTTTGGCTGTGCTGTGGCCACAGAATCAAAGTTTGAAGCTCCACTCTGTTTAGTATCCGTCCAAACCTTCCAAGATCAGATCTGAGCCAAGCAGATCTCACAATCTGAGCAGAAATATGACCAAAAGATTCACGGCTGCTGAGATGGTAGCAGTAAGTATAGTTGTAGTAGTAGTAGTAGTAGTATAGAAGCACTTCATTAATCCCTCCTGGGCATAGTTCTTTATCACAGAAACATCAAAAGCAAGACGCAGTGCCAAACATAAGCAGGTCACACACAAGCCAACCACTCATACATATGCACCGCCAATTTACTGATTCCAGATAGCATCCTGCATATTATGCAAAAAAATTCTAGTGCAAAGTTCATTCCTGGAGAAATAAATAAAATTAGTTGTTTATCACTTTTTCCATGAACAATTTTTTTATACAGTAGGATGCTTCCATTTTTGTTCCTCTATGCTTAGAGTTTCTGATGCTATTGTTAGATTTATTGTGAAACTAAAGCTCATTAAGGCTCTTAAGATTCAACAACACATACTAGCAGCCTGGACCAGTGGCACCATTATAGCAGAACAGCAATATCCACAAGGCAGCTTGGATGTCTGTGATTTGTTGTTTGATAAACACTGAGTACATCTTTGAAGAAAAGTATTTACTCTCTTTGCACGGCATGCTGTGACTCAAATCCATAGAGGTTGCTGCATGGCCTTTGCTAATTATATAAAAGCCTCTGATTATCTCTTGCTCACCTCGGCTCAGAGGCCAGACTCTCGTAGCATATACAGCACTGCAGCATCTTACACGCTTTCCACACATCTGTTTCATTCCCCATCATTTCCACTTTCCTCCTCGTTCTTTTTCCTTCTCTACAGTCCCCACCTCCCATCCGGGGAAATGGTTTGGCCTTTCTGAAGTAAACAGGCATTAATCACTCCTTGAGAGGGAATTGTCTGAGGGACAGCCCAAGGCATTTGAAGGGGGCCACACAGATGCACATGGGACCAGGAGATAGATGCTGTAGGGTTGCCGGGTGTTATGGCTCCCTATGGGACGTGTACCGCACCAGCTGATGGGGTCAGCGTGTCCACCTTGGGTAAGTGTGTCAAGGACAGTGAGAAGAGGAGGTGGCACTTTGGCATGGGGTGAAATATGCAGCTGTAAACTAGAGCAGTGGGCGGACAAAATACAATACAATCATTGTTTTTCTTTAGTGTCTCTTGTTCCCATTTTAGTACAAGTAGTTCTCACATTTGGATAAGCATGAATTAATGAGTGATCTGAGAGAGTGGAAAAAAAAATCACGTACTTTGACTGGTAAATGCCAGAAAGAAAACATCCACTGTGTACTTTCACTTCTGCCTACAAAATGAATACATGGATGTAGTATTATGTTGTATTCTTTGATATTTCAAATCTCTGATATTTACCTCAAAATCTGCTTTCAGCAGAAGGTTTACATACTTAACGTCAAAATAATGTAAACCGTCCATGAAGAAAATGAGGACAAATATTTATGATTTCTTCATTTTTGATGTACTGTGCTAATTGTTAGCTCTAAAACAGATGAATAACACAATCTAACGCCATTTATGAAACATGAATGGCAAGCATAATTTCCTTTTTAATCTTGAAAAAGTATTTTTAGAGTTCTTTATGAATGGTGTAAAGATCTTTCAAATGGATGAAAAAAACTGAGGATATTGTTGATGATGTTTTTTGTTTTACAGACTATTCTATGAGCCTACAAACCAATATGTAATGACTCATAGCATATGTGTTTTAATTTTGCCTATCCCATACACAATTGTATTATTGCATGTTACACACTTCATTAGCCTTGTGTTGAAACCCAAAATACGAGCAAGGGTTTATAAAGTCAAGTATATTCTGACACAACCAGCTATCACTGACATTAGCAATCTCAACTAATTAGTTCTACTCATGACATGTTTTATGACACATTGTGGCACAAAGATGCTGCTCAATGACCACAGACCATTGTCATTCATTATGATCATCTGCTACTTAATTAAAATCCCCAGTGTTGGCAACCAAGATTTACTGTATGCAACCCAGTATTTTACAGTCCAATGACAGCTTTGTGAGACTTATTCATGTAGGTCTAGAGTGGCATTTTTACTGGCAAAGAATCAACAGAAAATGAAGCGCAATCAACAGAAAAGCCAGAAAAAAATGCATCACATTACAGAAGATAGCGGTTGATTTTTCAGTGATCTTTGGGAAATACAATAGTGCTTTCAATTTCTTATTATCAGTGATGTTGCCCAGGTTTACAGAGAATTTTGAGTAAGACCATTTTGCTAATTAAATCTAGTCAAATTAAGACTAGTGACAAAATAAAATGTTGTAATATATATACACACACATATATATGCTATGCCGTTGCTCTTTTGATGAGGTCGGATTCACCTGGAATGTTCCTTTTAAATGTTCTTTTTAAAAGGATTGGTTAGAATTTTTTCAATTCTTTCGTAAAACAATGAGTACTGTACTGTGATACTGTAATAATGAGATGCTTCCAGTCTTTGTACATTGCAACAGGTTTTGGGCACTTTAATCATTCCCCCTGTCCGTACTGGCCCTGAAGTGATCCCTTTGGAATATGGGACAAAATCCACAGCCTTCGTTCTGTGCAAAAATTGTTAAAGTTCAGCTGAAGCTTATATTTGGCCTCAGCAGTCTGGGATTGATAAATAAAGAGGGTGTGTCACAAAATGATAGTCTTGTTAAATTCCCCCTTAGTGTGTGTTTCTGTGTTTCCTGAGGGATGATAACACAGAGAGGGAATCTTGTGCTAAAAGAACTCTGACGTTGGAAGATACCCACTTAACTGTCTTGTCATCTACATTTTGGATACATTCTCTGGACGGCTGATCTCTTACATGAGGAATGGATCTCCTCTCAGCCAGTATGGACAGGACAAATAATTACAGACACCAAAAACAGTTTCATTGTACATGTGTGCATATGAATGTTGTTCTAAGACAGACTAGAAAAAACAAGAATCTATCTTTTAAATTATGAATTAGATTATATTTACATTGCATGTTGTTTGTTAAGTTTTGTGAGTAAGTCTATTGTATGCCTTAAAGCCACTACAGCTTCTGCGGGTCTTCAGCTCATTAAAACCACAGCACTCAGCTAGACAGCAGGGAGACATATGTTCCTCCTCTTAAGTGGTGCTTTAAAAGGTATTGATGGTTTAAAAGCAGCCAATAAGTGATCAATGAAGAGACTTCTCTGTCTGTTTCGTCATGATGGCCAACTGGTCACTATGGTCAACTGTACCTTTGGAAACTACTCTCGTAAAATAAAGTGTTGTTGCACACATTTCAGGACGATTAAAATGATGCAGCCTCAATAAAACCCCACACTTATGTTGGTATATGTTCAGTGGAACTTATTATAAATTGGTATAATACATCATTAGATCACAGATCACACAATCACTGTGGAAGCAGCATTGAAAGTCCTTTGCTTTGAGGTGAAGTGACAGTTGGGCAACAACTGGAGTCTTGGCAAAGCAGGAGCAACACTGATTACAATCAGCCAGATGGCTGCCAAGCAATGTTTGGATGTAATTGAAAAGGATTTGATACTAAAATTTATCTTTCATGTCTTTAATAACCTAAAGCTCCATAAAAGCTGTCAAACATTTTGACTAATTTATTTTTCCGGTTTTTCAAACGTCTCTAATTGTTATGCAGAACAAAAGTCATATTGGAAGTAACCCTATATGTGTATAGTATTCAATACTACATACATACATACATTCAGAAATGGTTTTCACCACCATAACGTATTTATGATAATTATTGTTTCCCCTTCTCATTCAACCATCTAATTAATAGTTTCACAGTAGTCTGGATCACTCTCAGTTTGGCAGCATCATGCAAAAATCCAAATTCCTGGTAGATGACAGACGAAAGGGCAGAATAATGCTCTGAAGCTTGAGAGCTCTCCACTTTCATCTGGCTCGTCTGAAAGTCAGGCCTGTTGTTCTTTGTTAGGGTGTGAGTTTCAGCTGTGTTTTGAACTGACATGACACAGCCAGAGATGTTTGTACATCCAGCGTTTGAATTACGGAGGACTAAAGGCCTGTGTGGTGATGTATGAGCAGGATGTCAGGTCTGTCTGTTAACAATGATTTATGAACGCTTGAGGGCCGGATTGTGGTAATGCAGTCAGACTGAGAAAGCTACTGTAAACACAGTGTATGACACCTAATGAAGGCTCACACAGGAATCCATTACCCCCTTTTACATTCCACTCTTATGGTATTGCACAACAAACAGTCTCATTCCAGGCCAACAAAGGGCCAAAGTACTTCATTTAAACATCTTAGAGATGCTCTGCTGACAAATCCTGACTGCATGAGTGACCTGCGTCAAGGTAGAAGCGGGAATCCAAGAAAAGGATTATCTGGATGGGCAAAAAAAACCTAAAATATAAAATCTATTCTTTATGATGTCAAGACCAACATGGCAGAGTGAGCTCAAATGTGTTGGAAGACTCAGATTGTGTTCCTCTTTGCATCTGTAACCCGAAACTCAGACTCATCAAAGAAATTCCAATAAGCAGTAGAGACATTTCCCAGAGAGCATCCTGTGGGGTTCCTGGTGGCAAGCAGCCCTGATGGGTGGGGTCAGTGTGTCAAACTCCAATCCTGCCCCATTACTCAGCACAGGTCCCATTAATGTATCGGCCATCTGATCTGCACAGCTGCAGATCGGGGGGGGGGGGGGCATGTAAACACAAAGTGCTAGGAATTCAGGGAGGAGGAGGAGAACATGGAGATATGGGTTTGACATCCTTGCAAGATACTGCTCCTTGCTGCTGCAACGTAGGCATAGATGCAAACTGTCAGCACAAGGTCCAATCAATCGAAGAACAGCTGATTTACTCTCTTGGGGTCACAAATGAGCAAAGAGAAGCGTGGAGAGAAAGTTATCTCTGCATGTGTGTCTTTGTACAGTTGTGTGAGAGCATCTGTGTGTGTGTGTGTGTGTGCCCTCAACACAAAAGAGGGCAAAAAGCATGTGTGTTTGTGTGTAGTCGCACGGTAAGCATCCTTTTCTGGGAATGACCTGCTTGTCTCATTAATAGGTTGTTGCCGGAGGGGAGCAATATGCAAACCAAGCAGGAAAAATGGAAATCAAAATATTTTCTCCCTCCGCCCTCCGTGGTCACACGCTCTCACTGACAGAACACACATAATCACACTCCCAGTCACAGCGCATTAAATTATTCAGCTCATAAAGCACTTACGGTCCTGATAGGTAAGGATTTTGATTTGTAAATAAACATGTGCTACCACAGCAGAGACAACGCTCACTTAATCAAATTTCTTTGGCACATGGTTATTTATGCAACTCTGTTCATGGAAGAGTAAGTAACTGTTAATGGAAGATTTTGTATCTGTGGCAGGAATTCATTTTTTCACTTTGTATACACAGTATATTGTGCCACAAATCAGTTTTAGTAAGCTTTAATGCACAGCAATGAGTAAACACAAGGCTCACACTCACTGGGACAATGAACAAATAAAAAAAGACATAAAAGATAAAACGCAAACGTTCCTAAATCCCATATGCCTAAACCATTAGCCAGAATGTTTCAGAGCAGCATATTTCAAACTGCTGCTGAAAAATTGCACCTGCAGTCATTACTTTGTACACTATATTAAACAGAAACTATACAGGTACCAGAAGATCCCGTTATTGATTGGTAGTAGAAACCAGACATTGAGGGGGTGTTGATGAAAAACCAAAAGATGGCTTTAATTGCATTTCTGTTGTTTCTCTCCACCAGATTGGAGCCCGGAGAGCTTTACACCAGACCCCTGCTGAGATGGGCTGTGGCGAGAGAGTCACGGCTTTCAGGCAGACTTCACTTCAGGCTGAGACACAGAGGAGACAGGATCTGGTGGGGTCCCTCCTGGGCAGGGAGCGGATGATATCCTAGGACCCCTGCTCTGTTTTTGCTCCAGGTTACACTGGTTATAGCAGGGAGTCCTCCCCTTCCAGTCCCCGAAGGGTCTTCTAACCCTCTGGATGAACTTCAATTAAAAAACTCAGCTCATCAACCAGCCCTGAAAAGGACAGTAAAGATGAACTGATAGAAAGTAGTTGGATTTCATCTAAATTGTGTGTAGGCCTACTACCTAAATCCTGCCTTATCTGATACAGTATGATAATTATATCTTCTTTTTTTTTTTGGAAAGAACTAGATGGTGTCTGTCAAACACAAATGTAGAAAATACACCTTTATTACATTCTTGATTGTGTTTTTGCCATACAACTCACAAATTGTTGCATTGTATTGTGCAATGTATCAATACAATCCTCTGAGCTTCAATAGCAGTTATCATGCTTTAAAAATAACTGTGGAAATTATCCCTTTTCAAACCACAAATAGATATTAGTTATTTCCATTTGAAAGCACACATTCTGAAAATGTGCCATTTCTTTGCAATTTTTTTTAAAATGCAAATAGATGCTTTCTTTCAAAGATTTCAAATAAATAATTAGCATTCTGACAGTCTAAAAATATTTGTAATAAAGCAACAGCAAACATGTTGCAGTTTTAACGCTCTTTTTTCTTCCCACACCTCTTTCTACTGTTGGGGCTTTCTATCTTGTAGGTACAATGCAAACATTACTGGTCTCAATTTCATCGACATTGTTGCTACACTTAAGAGCAGTAACTTAATCCCTTCTGAAACAGAAGGGTTTCAACCTTAGCCAGCGGGCTGGGAGCGGAGGAGAGCTGAGTGGAAGTGGAGGAGGGTGTTGTCACCGCATTTTACAGCATTGTGCCGTACTGTAGAAGTGGCAGGGGCCCCAGGGTCATTTAGATAGGGTTCCTCTACCCCGAGGTGTTAAATTCAAAACCACATTTATCATCACAAAAAAAGCTTTTCTTTCAGCATCTGCTCACTTAACTTTAATTATAGCTTCCTTTGGGGGGAGGAAGGCCATTAAGCTGGGTTGGGTCCTTAACTCTCTCTCCTCTCAGTGTAGAGCACTATGTCATGGCTGGATACTGCACTGATATATGGAAAGGTGAAATTTATTCTTCTTCTTCACTGGGCCAGTAAACACTTCTCAAGGGTTAGTCTGAGATCTACTATCCCAAAGGATCGAGACAAGCATTTTGAAGTAGAAATTTCAAAAGAAGACGTAGGCAGTGATACAGTATGAAAGGCTTGGGCTGTAGCAGTAGTCACTGTAAAGACAATCCACGTATCAAAGAATACTGTACTTTTGGCCTGGGTGTGTGAGTGTTTGGATTCAAAAGTGTGCACTTTTGTTTGTGCACATGTGTTTATCCTTCTATAGGCCTCATGCACTTGGCCCATTTTCCCTCATTGTGCTGTGAGTATCCCACTGGGGAAGAAGACGAGGGAGATTAACTATGTTTCCTGTTGGTGAGGCTTTGATGTTAAGTCCTGGGGGAAACGCTGTTCAGTCACATTTTCCCTTCATCTGCTGTATGTCATTCAACGTGTACAACCACCTCCAAAGTCACCAAGCCCTTCATGCTGTTCGCAGTCTGCATTTAGAGACATCAGTCATGTTTATAAGAGCAGCCTCTAAGTTTGACCTCAACTTGGTCAAAAAGCTTTTTTCCTCTGTATTGTTTTAGGTGTGAAAGCACAAGGAGCTTTTCTGAAAAATAAACACAATGGCGGGTCTGCATACATGCCTATGTATGTGTCTGGTATACTGTGGTTACACCACTGACACACATAGGCCTGAATTTATCTTTATGATCATCCCTTCAACAACAAAAACACACAAAACAGCACAAAACTGCAACAATGATACAATAAAGTTACCATAAAATATGACTAGCACCAGATCATGCACACACAATTGAACCCTCTCCGAAAGACAACTCCACTGATTTAGCATTGCACTCCTACACCATTGTTGGACTCACGATAAATAGTTGTAAGAAATAGAAGAAAAAAATGTATGCAGCAGAACCAAAGATGTCTTATTCTTCTTTCTTGTCAAAATCTTACACCTATATTCCCCACAATGCAACACGACCGCAGACAGTTCAGTCGGAGTTTCTGGTGTGTTGTGATAGTAGCGGCTAATGTAGCCTTGAACTGCTAGCCTCAAGCAGAGATGAGCAGCAGGCTACAGAGCATGGATAACATCACTCTTTTTTATGTTTGCAAACTTGTAGTCTGAGTGGCGTTAGGTTGTTATGAAGGGCCCCCCTGGCACAGTATTATGACGGAACCCTAGTGTACGCTAGTCACTAGTAAGGAAGCAAGAACACACACACACACACACACACACACACACACACACACACCTTAAGCATATATTTGACCAACAATGTGCGGGGCGGCTGTGTCTCAGAGGTACAGCGGGTCGTCTTCCAACCAGAAAATCGGCGGCTCAATCCCTGATCCTCCAGACTGTGTGTCAAAGTGCAAGAGACGGAGCCCCAAATTGCTATTACTACTATTTACGCCCCTGCGTAGTCTATCAGATATTGCATTAATGCTTTCAAAGACCCGTAAACAACCTGTAAAGTCAGGAGTTCCCCTTTCAAAGCTGTTTCTATGATCCATTTTGAGTTCTGGAAGGAGCGCCACACACTGATCCCCTTAACGGAGACAAACGTCTGTCAAAAGGAGGATTTAGTTCCCCATAGATGCACCCAGTGTTACTGAGCCAGAAACCCTGAGAGGTAACATTAGGTCACGGAGCAGCCTGGTTATTTAGGCATGTTATGCCTAAATAAAAACAGCTAATAGCTAATTTAATGACATGGTCAAAAGTAAATGTTTTTTTTTATTATTTCTTAAGAATATATCAGTAGTAAAATCATGTTGACAATATGGCCCAAATTAGGTTACGGTGTGAATTTCTTTATTACAAGAGCATAGTTCTGTCCGTGTTTTATAGTTTAGTGGGTTCACTGCAGATCTTGATAATGATCATTACATGTTCGAGCTCCTGAGGCACTATTTCTAAAGTAAAGGGACGTCTTTTGATTCAACAGCTCAGCCTCCTGCACTGTGATAACTGGGCCCTGTCACAAAGACGACACAGAGGTAGATTGTTCTTCTATGATGAAGAAGTATGTGGATCATGTTGTGATTGTGATTTTGTGTGTGTGTGTGTGTGTGTGTGTGTGTGTGTGTGTGTGTGTGTGTGTGTGTATGTGTGTGTGAGAGAGATCTTGTTAAGGAAATCCTATCCTGTCCTGATGCTGTGAATAAAACTGAAATAATAGTACAAAGTATTTATTTACACAAAATACAGTATTTTCCCGACTTTGGTCATAAACTCCTCTTTACAAGCGTGCTATTATTTATTATTTTAGCAATATTTAGAGTTATAACTATAAAGCATTTGGCCTCCATGGCAGCTGGAGCTCTCTCTCCAGCTGTCAGTTTGATTGACAATTTAGACAGTACATGAATTTCAAATCCTGGTGGAACATACGGGGGTGCCAACATAAACAGGTACAAAACACCCAGTAATAGGACTCAAAAGAGGGCAATTAAAAGCTCTAAATGTAAATCAGCTGCATCCGCTGTACTCCTACTTTTTCCACCCTGTGGATGCTGGTGAACTGAGAAGACCCCCCCCCCCTCGTTTGTCCAGTCCTCCTGCTCTGCCTGGAGGAAAAAACAGGGGTTCTGCAGCCTTTGCATTCAATTATGATTCATGTTTAAATCTCCCAACCCTAAAACAAGAACAGAGAAATCCAGGATGGTGGCCAACTAATGCAGACTGATAGACAGACACACACACACTGTTTGGATATCTGAGCGCTGGAGTGAATCCAAGCACACCATTTCTCCCGCGTGCGTACTGGCTTCATGTTTAGCAGCTATTTTCAAATGTTTCCCATTTTTTTGTTTCCTAAGAGAGTATTTAAAAGAGTGCTTTCCTTGTATTTCCTCCACACAATTACAACAAAAGAAAAATACAACAATTGATATTTAAAATGATTGTGCCATTCCTCTATTATATTCATAGTTCTATCTAGCGATCTGATTTACAATCTGTTCAATATCACTTTAGGATCTTACCCTCAGGTCAAAGTAGCTTATTGATGTAGATTTTTTGAGAGATTCCAGATTGGCCAGAGTTGATGAGAAGACTATGCTATACCAGATGGCTCATTGTGTGTTCTTCTATTTTGGCAGTCTGACCCTCCTGAATACTGAGATGAGAGGCCAGCTTGGATTTTCTGAGGGGAAAAAAGTGTGAAATTTCTTGGAGTGCGTGTATTGCCTATCTGTCACCCTCTGTATCGGACTGGATGTGCAGCCACAGACGGTAGACATCATAATGTTATTTCAGAGCTTGAAAGAGAAAATTTTATGATGACATGGGCATATAAAATGAGATGCATGTTCTTCTGTGCGTTACATCAATCTATGTATGATTCGTTGAGCTACAGGTCTGAAGAGAGCCAAGTCACAGTCGTTGTTCAGTGTGCACTCAAGCATCAACCAAGGTTTTTGTTAAACTATCTTAAATGTAGATGTCAGCGCAGGTTGTGTCTTTTCGTCACAAAGTTCTTACAACAGTGTAGGAGACAACAGGCAGCTGGACTGCATTTGGGGACAGATTAACATGTATTTGGTTGGGAGTGTGGTGTTGAAAAGAACTCAGATGCGGAGAAGGAAGTGTCCAAAAATAAAACACTTCACTTGATCCACTGATTCCCAGTGTAGAGCATTGAGGACTACATTATACAACAGCTAATCTAGCTGATGCTTAAGGACACGCTGTTGTTCCAAACCGGAAAGCAAAAGAGACTTGGCCAGGACATAGACATGTACTCAACCAAACTGTTTTGTTAGGAGCAGTGATTCAGCGAGTGATGGCAGATAGGGATTTGACTGTTTATGAGATGTAGTCAGCGGGAAGGCAGTGGCTGAGCTGCCACCTTGAGGTTTACAGATGTATTTGAATTTAGTTTGTTGAAATAACTGAAATAGAAACATGTTTGGCGCATCTTCATTATAAACTGAGACACGATAAAACGTGTTACATCTCAAATAATTCTGATTTCTGCATTGGAATACATTTGCTGTTAAACTTCACATTTGCACACATTTGGGAAAGCTTTTGGAAGGGGCTAGCGTTCCCAACTTTAATAACTCTGTGACTTTGCTCTTTATGGTTTTGGCCATAATACACTAGAGATGCAATGCACCGCCCTCTGTACCAGACAGAGTGAGGGCTGATGGGAGAGGGCTGGTTATATGTCACAGTTAGAGACAGTGGAAATGCGTCGCCGGTTCAGCCTCCAACCGAATAGGACACATGCTGGGAAATTTATGGAAGTATTAAACATTAAATGCTCTGATGCAATTGCAATTTCATGATGGGGGGAATGGGATAGTTAATAACTGTCTCAGTGAGCAGCTTTCTAGCTTGAGATGAGCTACAATTAGGTCAAACTGGCTGGTGCATTAGCAGAAGGACAAGAGGCAGTTTCAGGACTTTTCTTCTTTGGGATGGGTGAAACGCGACATTAATCACAGTAATGTTGCTGCAGTGGCGGTAGAGACAGCCCACGACGCATTCTCTGCATAATATCCTAAAGTGAACACTGCGTTCTCATGCTAATTTATGTACTGCCACCAGGGCTGTACAGTAAAGCTTTCTGAAGATGCTTATTGCTCTGTAGCTCACAGAATGAGAATATATTTGGCCGACTGCATAGAAACTTTACTGTATTGTTTCTGCAGTGCATCAGCTACAACGCAAAGGCTCTGTGAAGTGTGGGACAATGAGAAGCTGGAACTGTCTTGAGTTGCTGTGAATCACCTGTCCACAAAGAATGTAAGGAGATATAAAAGGAAATTTAAGACGTGACACTGCATAGTAACTTCAGGATGGAGAAAGAAACACCTAACTGTCTTTCTGTTATGGTTCTGCAGCAACTTTCCTTCCTGCACATTAATCCTCGTGCCATTTCTGTTCATTCACTGCTGCTTATTTCCTCATTTAATTTAGTCCAAATTTACAAACCAAATTAGATAATGAATGGACTGTGCTTTTTGGGCATTTTTGCCTTTCTTTCACGGTGTAGAAACATAGGCTGGAAATGGGAGGAGAGAAAGGTGTATGACATGCAGCAAAGGTCCAAAGGCTGGAATCTAACCCGGGATGATGCAGCAATGAAGGTGCTCCAAGAGTGTGGTTTTTACAGGAAAAATGAACTGTCCCCAAATACTTGTAATGCAGATGTTATTATCAAAACGGTACACAATTTCAAAAAAGTTATTTTACCATGTTGACATGTGTTAAAATAATGAAATGAGTAAATCAGCTGCCTGAGCATAGAAACAAAAATAAAAAAAAATAGCATGTGCAAAACTAAACTAGAAACCATCTTGTGATAAGATCACACCAGCTGTGACGCCAAATCGGGCCAGGGACGAAAGCGTACGGCCCCTTCCTCGCTTCCTATCCCCTTCCTCCGGTGTCCTTGCTCAGACCGAACCCATCTTGGAACTCAGGCTTCATTTTAATCTCAACAAGACACCTATAAAGTTTTTTTTACAGACACTCAAGTATCTTGCACAGTTGTGGTGCTATCGTGGTGACAGAAATATAAACATCTGGCAAAGTACTCAAAACAGCTTCCGTGGTAGTTCCAGCAACAGTAGGTGCCTTCCACATTTTAACATGATGACACACACACAGACTCACAAAGTGAAAACAATACCAGCCACACACTGTCACAGTTGGTAATGATTTAAATGCGTTATGGAAACAATCAAATTTGTAATTTCCAGTGGACGTCAATGGCACTTAACTATTCAAAATACTCAGTAAAATGCCTACTTCACTTATTTTATTATGTGGCATTATGCAATGATGCTATTTAACCCCCCCCCCCCCCACCCACCCACATACTCTCTCTCTCTCTCACACACACACACACACACACACACACACACACACACACACACACACAAACAACTCATATAACTGAATTTGAAATGAAAGATAAAAATCAATCAAAACAAACAGTAGTAATTGCTTGATGATGCTGATTTTCTGTACATTAAAATGGTCAGAAAAGTCACATACTGTAATACAGTATAGCCTGCAAATCTATAGAGCTGTGTGATTAATAGCCCAAAGATGCTCTTTCCTCTCCATAGTAAGTATTGTGTGAATCTTTGGCAACATAGAAAGATGGCTTCAATTGCAGGCCACAGTACAGATGGGACAGCATGAACACAAGACAAGGTAAATTGAATCGCTACTTCCAATGAGCCATTTTGTGAGTAACACAATATTGCACAGTGTGAGGAAAAACAGTTCCTTGACAAACGTGCTCTCCTCTCCTGCATGTCTGCATGGGAGAAGATGATACAGCTTGTGCTTTCAATCAGATCTGCTGAAGCAGCAGTGCACCTCTCAATGCTTCCCATCTCCCATGCTGACAGTCAGCCTGATATTGGACCAGCAAGCGAGAGGGGATCAATTAGTGGCCCATATGTTTGAATGGCAGCTAGGATGGAGTAGATTTAGAGAGGAGGGATTGGAGTATTCTCCGGAAATTGTCAGTGAAGCAAAAATAAAGGCAATCAGATGGATTTTTATCTCTATTCCAGTGTCACAAATCTTTAACGTGCACATTTTTCTACAGTTCTCTTGGTACAGCAAATAGCTGCTTTGCACGAAGAGACAATTCTTTGGTGATGAAATGATTTGGTGGAGGTGACACGGCAGAAACTGGCAGCAATGTGACATTGTACAAGAAACACATCGAGGATAGAGTTATGAGGTTTCTTTTATAATAAGATGATTTCATGATATGGTGACGTTGTTTTTATTTTAACTATTTTGTATTGATGTCATATTATAAATGATTTTACAAGGAAAAGAAGCTCAGGTTCAACAGATCAAAAACTTGCTGTAAAACTTTATTTATGAAAAAAATAAAAAGAGAGACAGAAAATTAAGAAAAATAGATTCAACATAAAGTCAAAGAAAGTGTGTGGAAAATAAAAGAGATGAATACAGACAAAGTAAGATGTATCAACTTATTTTGCATTTTATTTATTTTTTTAAATGTATGTTCAATTAGTGACTTTTTTCACTCAAATGAGATAAATAAAAATGATGTCACTATTTTAAAAAGATCCTGCCAAAGTCTAAATAAAAGACACTGTAGCATAAAACAAAAATGTCTATAACTTTAGTAAAATTAGATTTGTTTAATGAGATTCTGTTCTTTTTAACCACTGTAGGCTAAGAAATACATGATGGAGTTCTACAAGTCCTTGTCCTGGGTTAGAGTACACCGTCAATGGATGTGCTACAATGAGCATTATATTTAGTCCTGAACCTGGAAAACTTCAATAGGTTCAACCTTGGCACTGAATAATAATTTAACAATATTCAGCAAAACATTATGTCGTGCACAAGTTCAAGGACGTGTCAATGCTGAAACACTCAACCTCCTTTGTGATTCGTTCTGCATTAGTGTTCAAAATAATTCACTACTCTAACTGTACATGAATTTGAAAAAGTGCAAGTGTTTATTTCCAGTTGATGACAAAATGCTGAACGGCCATCATATGATACATTGTAATGTGCTGCCCACTGCGGCTCTATAAAAGCATTTACTGCTCAGTAAATCTCTTTAATAGATGAAAAAGTACGAAAAAATCAATACTAAAACAAAAACGAATTAGAGAGTGACTTCAAACCACACACATATACATGTCACACTGTAGTCCATAGCTCTCTTTATTTACTGAACAAAAGTGTAATTCATCAACATATAAAAGCATTAAAAGCTACAGGCCTGTTTGTAGCTTTATGGAAGACAAATTGATAATAAAATGATGTGTGTATTTCTTCAGTTGTAAAAATGATATGCTCCTTTTGCATCCAAACACACACACACACACACACACACACACACACACACACACACACACACACACACACACACACACACACACACACACACACACACACACAGCAATTTACACACACTTTAGCCTTTGACTATAAATCTAATTCTTATTGTAATAGCAGGCAACTATTTTTTATATTAACAACAATTTATTTTGTAAAAAAAAGTCAGTATGTTGTTAAACCAAGAAAAGTATCTGGTGGAGGAAGAGTCAGCGCAATAACTAAATAATTACAATTTATCCTCAAAGGACCTTCTATACAACATCTATAAACAAAATTCATGGCAATCCATTGAATAGTTGTCAAGATATTTCACTTTAAAACACAAATGTCAACCTTGTGATGGTGATAAAGGAAAAGCCAGTAAGAAACATCTTCTGGGCACAAGGAATGTCTTTATAAAAACCATGCTGGTCTATCCAATAATTGATGAGATATTTCAGTCTGAAGTTATTATGCTTGCCTTTACCACAAATTAATACAATTATGGACCTGTAAATAATATGTAGCCATTTTGTATGCATCAGCGTGAAGAGAGGTAATCTTTGTTGTAAAGTGAACATCACATAGTTGCACTTAAATCATCCATCTTTGAATGCTTCCTACCTTTTCAGTTATGAAGAGAATATTTCAGATGTTTCACTCTGTTGTGGCAGCAGCACAGTAGCCTCCTCCTCCCAGAGTAGAAAGGAAGACAGACAGTATCATTTACTGTAGATGGCCGCGATATGACATGCAGATGAGTGGAGCTAAACCGTAAGTGATGCTCACAAGATCCAATGAAGGTGTTGGCAGAAGAGTTGTGGACAGGAAGTGCCTTGCTGGGCAGATCTGTCAGTAAAATATGGTTGTTTGTATTGACTGCACTGACATGCCTTTTGGAATAATATGCTTCTAAACAAAAAAATATTGATTTCTGTTAAAGTGCAACAACAAAAATGTGAGTTTTAATCCATGAGATTTTGTACAGGACAGAAAAAAAGATTAGATTAAATGGAAATGATAATAGATTAGAAAAGGTAAAAACACAATAAGAGCATGAAAATCAAATCCTCTTTGACTGGTCACTAGAAATTGTAACGTTTATGCAACTTTGACATCACTCTGGACAGTCAAATAATAAGGTCAAATATACTCCCATTGCTTTTTTATGCAGATGAGCTGGGCCATTACTGTCTGAATAGCTAATGTGTTTATTGCATTTATCAATTAAAGGCCGTCTTTGGGGAGAACAAGCAGATGGAAATACAGCTGTGTAAAGTAAGAAAATAATCTTTTTAATTAGTTTTAAAATCTGAAGGCCAGATGCAGGTCTTGTGATGTACACAACACATAAGTCCACCCAAAACTAAGTCTAATCATGTGAACAGTATCATTTTCATTGTTTCACAGAATATTCACAATATGAATGAGAGAGCTGCGTATCTATCTGTCCTCTGAAATATCAGTTTTCTCTCTCTTTGGAATGTATTTCCAATAATTGATTAGAGAGTCTTTTCTGTTGTTTTGACTATCATGTTCATGCAGAGAGAGCCGGTTTGTTAGTCTGAGTCACAACCAAGATAAGGCTGCACCATTACAGAGGTCCAGCTCTGAGACTATTCAGACCGTCTGCTCTGCCCATTCAAATTTAGATCAAGGAAAGAACATTTAAGCACATAGATAATCCATAATAAACAACTCTGAATTTCATTATAATGTGGACTTACAACGCATGGGCAGAAACTGTGTGCGTATTTAACAGACCGAGATGAGTTTGGAGCCAGGGAGCAGCCATAAAGGCTATTTGGAGACAGGTTAAAAATAGGCATGAGCTGTTATCCTACCATTAAGATGCAAATCAATAGTGATTTTATGAATGACCTTTAAGTTTACAAATTAATTACTTAATTTCTTATTCCATTAAGTATGGTATTAAGCAAGTGCTTAGGCGCCAGTGGGAAGTAAGTGTGTGTGTGTGTGTGTGTGTGTGTGTGTGTGTGTGTGTGTGTGTGTGTGTGTGTGTATGTGTGTGTGTAGTCTACATGCTAATGGTGAGGAAATGGCTTAGCACTTTAAAGGAATCTATCACAAGTAATAGCATATACACATTTACTGTGTTTACTGTTAAAATTACAAAAAGCAATACTGTTGAAAGGAGTAGATTTATTTGAAAAGTATATACTGTATTATTACGCTGCAATAATGTAACAATAGTGAAGGTAATTATGACATTCACTGTGATGCTTCGCTATCACAAGCAATAGTCATGACACTAAAGACTGATTGTGATTGAATGTGTAGAGGCACATGCCTATTGTCAAAGGAAGAAATATAATAATTATATGTGTGCATATCTGTAAACACCCCGACATTATTTGAATTTTATAAATTTAAATTATTTTTAACTCATCAGCTGTGGCACTTTAGTATTAACTCTTTGAAGGAGTAACACTTCCATCCGTTTGGTTGGAATGATTAATTTCCCTCATTCGTCGTTTCTCCCTGATACTACACACATTGATACTACACACATTGATACTACACACATTGATACTACACACATGTTCCCCGTTCCTTTACAGAGCGCTGGCTCTTTGGATTCCTCAAGAAAGTTCTTTGGGGAACAGGGCTAAGGCAGCCACACTGTCCCCCTGCTCTACCAGACTGGGGTGAAATCCACTAATCGGCTTTTGTGGCCAAACATGATAAAGCTGCAGCCAGGATCAGACCAATTTACAGTGTGCCAGTTCTGTCTGTCCCGTGTGAGCTGCATACCCACAGAGCAGCAGCTCAGTATCCTCCTCTTAAAAAGATTTCATTACTATCAGGCCTGGATTGGCAGAATCATGTGGAATAACCCTATTGAGAAGAGCCTGCCTCATTTCTACAGCTGGTGGCTCAGCGGAAGTGGGGAGCTAAGATGGGGCTCTTCATACGCTGTCTCAGTGTGGGGTCCCTGCTGCAGCTCCACACAAAAAGAGAGCCAAATGTGTGTGTCGCAACACATCTGTGCAGATGGTGGCTGGTGATCATACAGACAGCGGAGGATGTGATAAGGTGTCAAAATGTGTATAAAACTGCTCAGCATCCTTTGAACCATTATTTTTCCTTTGCTAATCAATCAAAAACCAGGACAGTTAAGTGACAATTAGATAATAGTGGGAGAAAAATCTCCATAATGCAGCTGCAATTATTGAATTGGATTTATGAGACTTAAAACTTGGCCTTGGACTTATTGTACAGTCACAAATCATAAAATATGTTATGGGAAGAATGTCTGGATGAGAGAGTCACTGGATGGTAGATAATGGAAAGTAAAAAAAAAAAGATTTAGTCAAATGGGAAAAAGAGTATTCCTTTAAAAGGTGCTGAATTCTATATTGTCTCTCAACGGCTCTCAAAATGGCGACGGCTGAGCCGGTGGCCTGCAGCTAACAGTCCAGGTCTGGACAGTGTTATCAGCATTCAAGCTAAACAGTGGGGCGCACTCACATGCACTGAAAGTGGAGCAGTTTTGTCACCCTGAGCATCGCAACGGTGTATGATGCAGTCACAAAACTTGATAGATGTGTAGTTGAGATTGAAATGGGGGCCGAATTCAAAGATATGGTGGATCGAGCGAGGGCATCGGAAGTAGGGGGTGGTGAGCTGACATGATCCCATCGCAAGATGTTCTCTAGTTTTGCATGATTGGCAATGACTTTACAAAAGAACATTTTCTCTGTAAGAATACAGCATCCTTTTTGCAGACCTTGGTCTCAACCATGTAAAAAAAAAAACACTATTAACACAGCTTTTAAAAGTAAACATCCGAACGCTGCGTCATTTTAATCATCATAATTCAGATACCTGAAGAACTTCCAGTGCAAGATAAACATAGCAAGTCTTTTCCTCCATATCAAGATGAGTAACATGCTCTTCCTCTGAGACTCACCTGTGATTCTCTAACACTTCACTATAATGTTAAACACCTGTCTTCTTTCAATACTTTCAGGCGAGACAAGTTCCTTATCATAGGCAATTACCTGGCAATGTTTCTGTTACCTTGGGCAACATGTTACTTAACACTGAGAATGAATAAGGCAGGGATATAACTGGTATTTTAATCAAGACAGAACTCTTTATGACAAAAAAAACTAAAAACATATTACAAAATGCATAGAGGAAAGGACAGCAAGTTAGTTTTTAACACTTTTGGGAGAAGCAGCATAAGGTGTAGATCAACAAGGAAGAGATTCTCTTTAGTCGGCTCTTAGACTGATTAATAGTCGCAGAATACTTAAAATCTAGACGGATTTAGGGGTGCAATTAATCACAGGTTTTATTGTGGGTCCTAAATCAAGAGAGGCAATTCTGGGCTCTAGTAATTTTTAGAAAATTGCTATCATTAGCCTATTTTTGAACAGTTCCTATTTATCCCCAAAAGCCCTTTTATAGTGAGCAGTTATCTACTTACAGTAGCAGAAGTACACACTGGGGCATCTCAGGTGTTTGGGTTTGAAAGGGCAGAAGAGGCCTGCTCTGACTTAGATAAGGAGATGATTCAACAAATACCCTCGAGGACAATAAACCTGAAGCTCCAAAGTAATTAGAACTGCGTTATTATCATTACATTTTGCTCTATACCATGAACCACAAAACTGCAGGTCTTATAGGAGTACAATTACAAAAAGTACATACATTTCTATTGTATAAACTCTCTAATATTTGCAACTTTATCCGCATAAAAGTTACAGGGATGCATCTATTTAAACCCTTATTAAGGACAGAAGGACTTCATTATAATAAAGACAAACAGGAAGAAAAGAGAAAGTATGGCTGTATGATATGTGAACAGAAGGACAGCACCATGGCTTTGACATCATTTTCAGATGATGTGCCAGCTCTGCTGCCATGCACAGATTTCTGCCTGGCCCCGGAGCTCAAACATCATGTGTAGATGCAAGGACCCTGTGCCCTGTGGGTAAATACACTGTAAGACCAGACTGCACGTTAATATCCACAACACATCGAGTAATATCCGCTCTCTGGTCTAAAGGGAAAATAAGTCTGTTCACTCTCTACTTTGGGATTGGCTGTGACTTTGTGCCCCCCCCCCCCCCTCCCTTTACTGCATGAGGTTAAATGGTGCATACTGTTAACCGTTACATTCTGGTTTAATAAACATTCTAACATAAAATACCAATTCTACAATCTTGATTTGATGGTTTATCACTGGTGTGCTAAAAGGGATAATTGAAATGATGAAAGTTTTCATTTCACATAATCGAACCGTTGCAATTTTCTATAGTGTGCTAAATAAAATAAATGGAACATAAAGGTTTTTTATTAGCAGTGGCAATTATTAAGTAATGCTGCTTGGCAAGTGATTCTGCCTTCTGTCTTTATACATGCTGGCATCACACATTTCTACCTAAAATAACCACAAATTGAACACGCCTGGGACTTTGCAGTCAGCGCACTGTAATAACAATCAAATTTTAAAAACGGTGTTCATAATAACTGGCCAAAACATTTCTGCCTCTCACTTCTCCTGCTCTGCTTGTTTTATGTTATCTCTCCATTTCCATTCCTGGTTTCCTCCAAATAACCTCCTCTTTTCCTGTTATCCCACTTCATCCAGCTTTATTTCTCCCTCCTCACTAACTTTAATGATCTCTCCGTCTCGTTCAGTCTCATTGTCCCATGCCCTCTTGTTTCTACGTCCCATTCACAAAGAGTTGCGGGTCCAGGCTCAGGGGCGTCCTCTTTGTCATTGGCAGCTATGACCTCCACGTTCCCCCCTGGCAAAGGGTCAATTATTCACTGCGCGGGAACTACACCTGTGTCCCTCGTGAATCTCCCCGACAACCAGCCGCCAGAAAGAAATGAGTCTATTACCATGGCGGTGCCAGGTGATGGATTTCATGTTCGCTCGTAGAGTGCAGGTAAAAACCTGGGGAAGCCTCTGAAGGTAACCTTCACAGCTAAGGCATCTTTACCGGTCGTGCGTGCAAACAGACTCCCATGAGGAAGTATCAAAGGCGGGAGTGGAGCATTGGTTTCTATGTCAGACTTGTTTGTTTACTGTGGGTTATTGTTGTGTGTAACCTGAAGGACCTTGAGCTGCAAATTTCTCCATAAGACATTCCCTGGTGGACTGTAGAGCCTGCGTTATATCTATTAAACCAGTTGGCTTTTTGCATGGGGCATATGAACTGTGACATAATAAAACATTCATCACATGCTCTGTTGTCCGGCCTGTTTAACCTTAACTGTACAGTATCATTCAGACGTTACAATTATCATAAAAGGCTATTGTGAATAGCTATAATTTATTCTAAAGCTGGGGTCCACTAGCAGCGAAGTATCATCACCTTTCACAACACATTCCCAGTACCCACTAGTGAGGTGGCATCTGCAGTGCTCAAGGCAGGATGGCAGCCAGGCAGGATAGCACCAAACCAAGCTGTTAGGCCTGCTGTCTGCTAATCCATTCCAGTGTGGCAGCACAGTCGGTGAACCCCGTGCAAGCAGCACTCTCCAGGTCAACAGATATGGTCAATACATGTGGTCAGAACATGTGGTCAAGACAACAATTCTATTGGACCATGACTAACAGACTTTGTGATAGGCTGTTTGGTGTGTGCCTCCCTTTTTTCCGTAAGAGTGTGTGTTTGTCTGCCTCCCTGCCTGCTTGTCGGTGACTATACGTCCTCGTGTGTATGTTTGAGGCTTGTATATCCTTTGTCTTTGTGCACTTAAGCATGCTCATGTGCAGCATGTTGCCAGGAGACTTGGCTGCACACACAGGAGACAGGTGAGACATGTAGCGGGGACAGGCAGGTTTTTGGAGCAGCATCACCTCTCTGTAACTTTGGACCGTTGGTGTGTCTGTCTTAATACCAGCGTGTGTCAGCTGTCCTCAGCATGCAGAGGCACTGGAGTGTACAGCTCCAGTCTGCTGATCCTCAGCCTCACTTGTTTCCCAGTCGCTCCCGGGCCCGCCAACCAGACCAGACATGGCACAGGACTGAAGACGAGCGCCACACGACTCAGGCTTGGTCACCCGGCTCTTGCTTTTGTTCAAAAACTAAACATGTTCATGCTTTTGCTCCAAAATTAAGCTATTTGCTGTTGATGAGATCATCTTGTTCCTATGCAGATATTTAAGTGGTATATCGAAAGGTTTCATAGAGCAAGAAAATTATTGATGCCGTCAAGTCAAAACACAAATTATTCCATAAAGTGGTCAGTTTGGAGCTTACTGTGCAAATGAGACCACCAAGTTATATACTACGCATACTGTGGGTTAAGAAACACAACTGTGAAACATTTATAGTACGCTTAGTGTTTTATGGGAGGTTTTATTGCCCATCTGCCATGGGCACAGTTGTAAGGGCTTGAATTTACTGATATGTATGAAACTCTCATTGAAATATAAAATAATTGCTTAGCCTATATACTTGAATTATTTGCTCACCTTTTATATCAAATTGTCGTAAAGATCAGATACAATACATTTTTGAAATATGCATAGAGCTGTTCATCTATCATATCAACCACACACAGACTGTATCTGTTTTGAACATATTAATAAATGTTCTTATGCACTGTTACAAAAACCTCTTTATCCTCTAATCTTGTCATAGTTAATGGTGTCTAATATGAGCATGTGACTTATGACTAATGGTCGTGTCCATTAATGAGACAATAAGCATACGCAAAATCCCTCAGTGCCTGTCATTAATCACAAAGACCAAGGTCATGTGATTTGATTTTATTCTGAAAAGCTGAGAGGCCCAGACAGGGCATTCAAAAGGAAACACTGCCATATTGTACTATAATCCAGAGAACAACAGTTTTGAAAAATTCCTACTGAGGTATTTGAAATGTTGTGTTTGACTGTCAGTCACTTATATAACCTAAAATGTCGGGAGAGGGCATAATTTTGAGCCTAACTGTATAGTGATTGGTAAAATAGCTCCCTCTGAAGGCACAAAGATGAATCATGAATCTAAATCAAAAAGACAAAGCTTGTCTCCACACAAAGCCACAGAACAGCACACCCACTCACTGAGTATTACGAACAGCTGTGTGTCCATTTATTTGGTGCCAAAATTACCACTACGGTTAAGTGTGAAAATATGTTCTTTGTGATTTTAGCGAACTGATCCTTTAACAACATAAATATTCTTATTGTCAGTCTATTTTGTTCCAATCCTGTGTTTTGAATGTCGGTGGTGGGGACTACCCTTTTGTTTACATTTGGATCACAGATTGGGCCCTTAAGCTTCGTCCTTGGAGGCCTGATAATGAAGTTATGTGTTACGACATTTAAACAGGCAGGCCTGGACAGCCTCTCATAACTCAGAAAGGTTATTCTCTGGCAGCAGATATAGATAAATGTCAGCAACGTAGCTGAGGCTTTACTGAAACAGAGCAGACATGATGCTCACTGCTGATATTTACACAGCAGAGCCAAGTCTGAAGGATGGGGGAAGGCATGGCCTGCTGACAAAATTGGATCTCACAGTAGTTCTTGTCCAACGATAGACAACCAAATCTCCTAAAATGTCAATCAACATTATCTGAATCCTTTCCGTAATTGTTATTACTGTAAAATAAGCGTTAAATATAAATGCACCTTTTAATTATAATTCACCCATCTTTAGCACTTTGTTGCACTTTTCCCCCTCTACCCGAGAGATAGTGACGGGGGTTGTAGACCAAAAATCACCTCAGTCTGCATTCATTAATCCAGGGAGAACCTGAGGCATGTCTCTGCGAGAGGTTACCCCCAGAACTCAAATGAGGGATGGGAGGAGGAGAAACAGGGAGGAAAGAACAGAAGAAGGCCAATTTGTGCGTTAGCCCCAGAAGCAGGACAGGCAGGCACTTAATTCTGTGGAAGCGCATCATTATATGCACCATTTACCAGATGCCCATTTAACATGCAATAATTAGATCACTCAGTTTGGAGGGGAAAAAAAGCGTAGATGTGGGCTACTTAAATAGGGTCCCTTGCCATAACATTAGCAGCCCCCCACAGGGTCACTTGTCAAAACAGTTTGAGAGATTAATTCTTTGGAGTGTCGAGGAGAAAAATGTATAGGCAGGCTTTTCTTTTGTTTGTCTTCTTTGTTCTTTGTTCTACAGTTTTTCACTAAAATGAAACACACAGAACGTTGCATTTTTACAGTGAAATACAAAATGAGTATGAAATACTAAAGTTCTGATTGACAAAATAATGAAGACTGAATTTATTGTGAATTATTGAGGAGACAGAGAGAGAGAGAGAGAGAGAGAGAGAGAGAGAGAGAGAGAGTTCTGTAAATGCTTGTTTACCCTTGTGATTCATTTGAAATGAGTAATCTCTGTGAGTCAAACAAATCGCATAGTTAGATTTTCAACCATTTACTCTATATGGCAACCGTTCTCAACTCTTTGCCTTGTATACTAATACCGATCATCACATTTTTCTTCACTTCTAAACCTATTTCATCTCACTTTGAACCTGTCTCTCAATAAATTACTTTTACTTAAGTGCAGCGTGTGACTTTTATGGTGCAAACCAGACAAAATCTCTCTCTGTTGAACTCAGCTCTATTTGGTTTATGTTAATAATATACATCCATTTCAGATGGAGAATCATTTAATTTCTCTCTGAAGCAAAGTCAGTTTATCACACACACACACACACACACACACACACACACACACACAGCTACTGCACAAAGTCTATTCTCTCAGGCACAGAGGAGATACTAAAATGAAGAGAGAGTCTACGCAGAGGTGGACCCAGTCGCTGTGTGATGGGCCATAACCTTTGCGCTTGGTCAGTCCTGAGGAGTAGATGTTGAATCCTCTGTCTTTACTGGTGCTGTTATAGAGATGTTAATGGGTAATTTATGGAAGATATGAAGAGAAATAGGTCATCATCAGCTTTCAGCCCTTTCATTGTTCGTGTGTGTGCGTGTGCGACAGTATGCTCCTTTCAGGTGAGGGCAGCCATGGAGCACTGGTACATCCCCCGGGCCGAGTAGAGTGAGTGGTACCTGAGGAGTTAAATGGCCTGAGGAGGACACAGTCCACCATGCCTGTATTCTGTAAGGCTCTACAGAACAACCTAATACAATGGTGGAGGGAAGGGTGTGCTTCGTTTAGGGCCTGAGAAGGTGTGTAGTGAGGCTACAATCAATACACTGAGGTGTACTGCAGCATACACTGTATATGGTAAAGTGGATATTCAAATGAAGCGGATGAGCATCAAAAAGCTTTGAGATTAACAAAATCAGATGTTGAAAAAAAATCACTCAACCATAACTTTATTCCTAACAGTCTCTTGGTTACTCTTATGAAAGTTTGGTCCATATCACAGCTAATGATGAATAATAATGATACTCAGAGGGTACTGCTAATTTACTATTACTAAATACCATGGGCAGCTTGGTTACTAAAACCAACCATCTTCCATTCTAACAACATCACAAAGCTCTATCACTGTTAGTAGTAAGCAAGTCTTCTTCACTTAGAAATTAAAGGTGTTTTGTGAGTGATGCGGCCATTGTCATCTAAACTGTCAGCGTCGGCCAGAGATGATATACCTATTTAATAATAGAAAGAGCTTTTATATGACTGTGTCCCTGGGATTGGCATACTTTGATTGGCTAGAAAGACCATTTCGCTTTGCAGATAAAATGAAACTACCTTCAACATAATTTATAGATGCAATTTTGTGGGGCAGTCCTGTGCTCATATTTGATATGACAATTGGAAGGTGGATGTGTGCGTGCGTGCACATGTAAAACCATAATAAATACATAAAACACATTTTAAGCCAGTTGGAGTTTGTACGATATTGGAAAGTCTGCTCGATCTGTTAGAAACTGAGCAGGTTGAACCTCATACAACCTTTCTTAACAAAGACAATAACAATATTTTCCCATTTGACCTGTACTTATACACAGACTAAATTCCACTATTGAGTCTCTCCTATTGGGCTCCTGCCGGTCAATCAATAGAGATCACTCCTTAAGGTTAACCATCAATCACCTGCACAAATTAATGACCCTGACCCTTCCATAAGACCCAGATGCCAATAGGGTCAACCACCAAAACACACGTTACCTAATCATAAATGTATTTATTTTATAATATCACTTGAAGCTTTCAGTAACGGATTGTAGAAAAATGTATGAGATCTTAGCAGTAATGAAGGAAAGGGGAAAACAGCATCATTGTGTGCTGAGACAAACAAGTATGCAAGCTCCTACTCAAGTCAAGAGAGAAACTGTACATATGCTACAGATTTCATGCTGAAGTATTAAGTATGATATTGTCACATAACAGCTCCACATCGGTATGAGCCCGTAATGTAAATATAAGCAAATGCAGCTCTCTCTGCAGATGGCGGAGAGGAGCAGAAGCATCCGGCCGACGACTGACACTTCCTATGTGATCCATTAAGATTCAGGATAGCCTGCCCGGGTCTCAAATCAAAGACGAGGAAATTGACCAAAATATCTGAGATGGCAGAGGCATTTATCATCCGAAGACATAATGTGTTCTCTCAATGTGGTTGTAATATTTTATGACCACACAGAAGGGCTTTAGTGTCGGCAAAGTCTGGTTCACGGTAACGCGGCTGCAACAACCAGTTGGCAGGACTTTGGAGTGATTAGCATGTGACCTCTCTCTGATGCCATCCATTTTCATAGAAAGGTCACAATTTTGTCAGATACTGCACTTTAAGATGCACCATAGTGCTCTAGTAATGTACTGACATACAGAGTCCTTGCAATAGGTCTATTATGTGAGCATTTAATGGCAAATAACATCAATTTTACACTAGCATGCTGGTCTTGAATGTAACGTGACAGTATAGTTTGTGCAGGGTTCTTATTTGAGACTCTGCCCTGTGGACCAAAGGGTCCTATTACTTAAATGAGCTCTATTAGTGTCTCTGTGGGGCCCGCTGCGTCGACCAAACTCACAAACCTGCTCACAGACTCAAAAACAGCTTTTCATACGCCACCCCTCTATTGCCCTCCAGTTTCTCACTGATTTACATACAAATTGATCTTGAGGTAAATCAGATGTCACTTTTCTCCGGGTCACAGAGAACACGCTGAGATAATGAAATCAGGGTCCGCTGAGTGCTACACTTGCACAAACTACCAGATGGGTCTCTCCCTTAATGCAATGCCTCAGTCTGCATGTGTGTGAACGGTTGGGTGCACACACATGTTGGTGTGAATGCACGTGCATGCGTGTGTGTTTGCCTATGTTAAAATGACTGAACATCTTCTATTTATTTTGCCAATAAAAAAGTTAATGTGTGTGCTCATGTGTGATCATTTATCTGACACCTCTGTATTGAATACATGCTTCGCCTGGGACTTTGGGGATTGCCCTAATTTGCATTACATTTCTGTGGTTGCAAACTTGGGTTTCTATCTACTCTTGCTTGAGAGGAGAAAAAACCCCAACAAAACAGAATTTTTGCTGTTTCGTGGTTTCTTTCCTTTATACTGTATACTGTGAATTCTTTTGAGTCTAGCATAGACATAGCAAGTTCTTTACCTAGACCAATTAATCACTCCTTGAACAGATTCCTATGGGCTCCCCCCCTCAGAAGAATATGTCACAGACAGTATGGCTTGAAGAAAGGAGCAGAGAGGTGAAAACTAGAAGGACAAGAACTCAATGGACCATCACATCCCATTAATGTTGTCTGGGGAGAAATTAAAAAGCCTAGCATAATGTGCCATGTTTCTGTCATGGGACAGACTGACTTTGGGGAGTGTAGGTGTGACTGATGATAAGTCTTGACAAAAAGCAAAGATTAAATGCATAAGATAATTTTCAGCATGTTATTTGAAGGATAAGAAAAATCTGAGTGAGCATGTTAAAATTGTTTTAAAGGAATTAAAGGAATATACCATTGTTTAGGCACATTTACAATAAATTCCTTATGCAATATCCAATTTCCATTTTGATAAATTAATGTATAGTTTCAATCTTGCAAGCAACCCTTTGCATCAGTTAATTTCTTAACAGTGACAAAATGCGCTTGCTTAAACTTTTAGGTTTGTAATCCATCATAGTGGACAATGTACTTAGTATTGTTGTTGTGAAAGTTGTGTTTTTGTTGGAAATGTTAGAAATGCTGATGAGAGGTCTATCACCACCATGTATCATCATTTATACAGTACTATGTAGTCATACAGTATATCATAACTTCAAAACCCTCCTAAAAGGAAATCTAACTGATTTTTACATCCAGTAATACAACTCTATTCAGCGGCTAATTCTGAGATGTCAATTCTTGCCGGAAAGTGACTTCACCACACTTGCAAAATGAAAACAAAACCTGAAACTAAGTTCACTGTGATGGAATTTAGTTTCAAGTCTTTGGTTTATTTTCATGCAGTGACTTTACTGAAATTTGTTTTAAAAAAGCATGAATAGCTACCTGAAGGGTAGGGAACAGATCGTAAATACTGTCGTATGCTTTGAAATGTTTGGAAGTTGTCATCTATAAAATATTTTTTTAAATGATTAAAATGCGCAAGTACTTGTACAGGTCTTTCATGTGTTCTTTTAGATGCATATGTCCTTCAAAGAAAAAAAGCAGCTACCTGCAGTTGACAGTGAAAGAAGGATTTAAAATAAATGCAGGAGATTCTACAGACCTTCAGTGTTGTAGGTCCTCTACTTCAAATCATAAATACAATGAAAAGAAAGAGAGGGATGATGTGAGGCCCAGAAGTCATCAGTCAGACTGACAGGCTTGAAATGAAACAATGCCTTAGTCTCCTCCCCTCCTGCGCTGCAGTATTTGTTAAATAACTCTTGTATTCATGAGATTTCTTCCAAGCACTGCCTCCAAAAGCTATTCTATGGCAATCAAAGGGAATGTGAAAAAATACTGTTAATGTGGTCATTTAAAACCAAAGAATTATGAGAATTATATATTATAAGCTATAGGTTACAAGTAAAATAAATAAATACATGTAGTGTGCTTAATGTATCCGTTGTGGAATCAAGTTATAATGGGATGAATATTTAATGGATGAGATATTAATGACAGTAAATTATACCTTACAGGAACTGAGAAGGTAAAAATGTATCACGTATTGTGTATCATCTTCCACTTGTTGTTTTTTTCACCTATAAATTTTGCTATTAGATGAGCTTTGACCAAGTTTCTACAGTTGAATAAGTCAGTATATCTCTCTCCTTCATAATACTGTCATCAGAGGATAAGAGAGCTCATAATGGAGCAGTAGTTTATTTTACTCTTGGTGGGCAGTGGGGGCAGTCACTGGCCACTTCCTAGGCTATGAAGGAAATAAATCAAAAGGTACAATAACAAAAATGACCAGAGACCTCTCAGGGACCAGGCTTCACTACTAAGGGTGATAAAGGTGAGGCCTGATGAGCTCTGAGCCAATGGCAGCGCAGCCTTGGCATAATAAATTCAACTCAAATTACATGCTTTAATTGGGTTCATGATCTGTGGACTGGAGCATCTGGAGCCTCCAGTAAAAAGGTCTGACAAATGGGACACACTGATTCCTAGCACCGTTTAATGCAGTTATAAAGATTGAAAAAATATTGGAGATGTCTAGAGACTCAAGTGGAGTTAGTGCCAGGCTCTGCGTCACCTGGATGGGGAATTGCTACTCCCACTGTCGTTTAAGCTAAAGATCTCTGGACAAGGAAAAAGATCATTCAATATTCATATTCTATCTGTTCTGACTAATTTATTCCGGCCATGTGTTTAAAATTTGTTCGGCTGTTTCACAAAAAGCATATATGCTGTGATGACATGTAAGTGTTTAGAAGCATTTAGATTAAACTAAATGTAACCATGATTGCATTTCATGTGAACATAAAGCACATGTTATTCTCATAAACACATGGACAGTTTCAGGCACTGTTGAGTGTTTAAGTTCTGAGTATCTACACAAGCAACCATAGATCTTTGTTCCTGTGCTGCATCCTTTCCAATACTTTTTTGACTTTTTACAACATATTCTGATGAAAAGTGGGTCCTTAGCTTGGGATCAAACCTAATTTAAAAAGGTACCCTCAGGAGTGTTTGACCTTTATGAATGCTATGAATCTATGCACACAAACAGACACAGGTGATGTGATGCATATTCCTGCCTATGGTTTTACAATATTTCACAAATGTAGCAATGTGCCAGCAGCGACAATGAAAAAGACTACCAGCAAGTAAGCATGGATGTAAATTTTACAAGCTTCAACATTTTTAAAGTGTTCCAAATGTTTTATGAGGGAAAAACTGGATTCAACAGATTTTTTGTCAAGTTAATTATGTTAATTTTGTGTCAAATTACATGTATTTGATGAAATGCTACATGTGATAATCTAGTATTATAATATTGAGTATTGTTTCTTGTTGAGAATGCATGAAATGCTCACAAACTTTAACAATAGGCTTACATTTGGGCAGTTTTTGGATTATATATATATATATATATATATATATATATATATATATATATATAATATTATATCTTAGCTTTGATTGTCCGCTTTTGAAAAAACATTATGTATATTTTGTGTTGGCTTGTAGGAAAGTGCTCTGACATTCTCAGAGAAGAAAGGGGAATGAAAACTTTTTTTGAAAGAGCCAGACTACCTGGACTGGCTATAGCAGGTGATGACACACAACATCTGGAGTCATGAGGGAAATAGCTACGCCAAGAACCAGCAGGATCTCTAAGCGACAGACTGACACACAAACCACAGAGTTTCTGTCCAAGAAGACACCCGCAGCTTAAACATGCCACGAGTAACACAAACGGATGGCTGCGCAAAAAAAGGTTAGGTGTAGAAAAAACAAAAACTTGTATTATTTAATTAGACATGTACAATAAACAGACAGTGATACAAGATATATGGTCCTTCAATAAGCAATAGCAATTTCTGAGCTTAAAGGTATTGCAAACTAAGTCAAAGCTTGATCTCTGTCCTGGCAATACACGGTAATATCATTTAAACATCCCGATAGAGAGCAGACTGTGTGATAATGATTCGATTGGCCATTATTTTTCATTGCAGAGGACATTATGTCACACATCATGCACATCAAGCCTGTTGGACTTCATCATACTGGCCATGCACAGACTCTTATCTGTCGTTGTCACACAACAAACACTTGGTCTGGCATTCCCACAAAGACAGACTTGCACACATGGAACACAAGCAGCAGTGCTCCTCCGCCACGAGAACCAGCTCAATGTCAGTTTTAGTCAACAACACACACATACACACCTGCACACAGAGAAACACACAGATGGGGGTCCTGGGGGCAAAGACGGATGAGATACAGAAATCCCTGTCCACTGATATCTTCCTCTGATAACTATGTGTGAAGGTCATTTGTCCCCTGCTTTGGCAAGACTCTTCATAAATCACTGGGAATTGGAATGATGGGTATTCATGGAGGCAGCTACTGCCTCCCGGTCTTTCCCACTCACCCATCATCTCCTTGTTGCCTGTAACCCGAGCAGATGTGTACAATAAATAATGACACATCTGGACAATTTCATCTGTTACAGTACACTTGCAGTAGACATACCATGGCTACCATCCTATCTAAGGTCTTCATTTTTTTTCTGTCTTCAAGTATCTTGATATTTCAGTGTATTGAGTTCTAAGAGTCTACACCCCAGAGAAAACGGCTTGTAAATATCTAAATGCAAGTACTTCTAAATAGTTCAGCACCAAGATATAGCAGCATAGAGTTGAACCCGAGCAAACAAACACCAGATAAGGACATGTTAAGCATGTAGCAATATATTCATCCTACATACCCACATAATGGGAAGGAGCTTGGCTGAAAGCTCAGGATAACCGTTTCTACCTAAACGAAACACAATTCCAACACCAAGCAACTAAATGAGCACACAGCAATGACACGCTAACGGTGCGATAACATGCGTCAACTCAAATTTCTCCAACTTCGCTCCGCTACTCTTTATAAGCATCAGTCTGTATAAATACAGTGAGACATCGTAAAGTCAATCTACACATTTGATTCCCATTTATGAATTTATTATTGAGAACTGATGTCATTTGTTTTGTAAGGTAAAGCTAATTGAATACAATATGTGAAATCATTCCTCAAACAGTTAATGCCAGATGCTTTCATGATGATCATGGTTCTGTACATGTTCTAGTGGCTACAGCTTAAACGTTAACTTTGTCTCTGGTGGTTCATAAGATGAATTCTATTTACTTGCAATGTAAATTTGAACTTGTTTCATCGTCAACAATATCCTTAAAAAGCATTTTACAAAATAAATGTGTGATTGGAGGAGATCTATGTGCTGAAATATCTTATATCTTAAATCAGTCCTTTATTTAACCTCTGTGCAATGATGCTGTTGCTTTGTTTCACACACAACACAAAGACACATCAAAGCCATGCAACCAAAAATCATTTCCTCACATTTTCATGCAGATGGCGGTTGTTGTTGCGTCTGTGTGTGTGTGTCTGTTGTAAATGAGCGCATCTGTGCGTGCGTGTCTGTGTGTATGAGGCTGCGTGTGCGCCTGTGTGTGTATGTGTGTGTGTGTGTGTGTTTGTGTGTGTGTGTGTGTGTGTGTGGGGCGTACTTATGAGAGCGGCAGGTTTGGCCCCCGAGGCGATGACAAAGCGATCAAACTCTATGTGTCACATATAAATTGCTTTGACCTTTTTTCCTCTCAGACTCATGGCTCGATGGCAACAAGGGACATTTTACCCAACTGGAAAGAGTGCTCAAGTCCGCAAAACATGAGGAAATGGCAAGCGAGGAAATTAACAGTGGTAAGTGTTTGTCCTCTACGGGGTCAAAACGCACCACTTTGTTCCCTTGTGTTTATGCTTTGCCAATTTCCCAAAAGACATCTAAAAAACCTTGAGCATTTATTTCAACACTTTGTGTTCTGAAAGAGAATTGAATTTACTTTGTGATAACATGCGGTGCGATTGTAGAAACGAAATGTTGCTCTGTATCACAAATTCTTGCTATAACAAGCAGACAGGTCAGCAGTTTTAATTCAGGGGAAACAGAGCCACCCACTCGTAGCATTTACCATTATACCTCTTAACCCCATTAGTGGCCATTTTGTTTTGGAGCTCTCAGTTGTCACACTCTTGACCATTTTAATACATTTCAATTCTTGATTGCTGCATAAGTAGGCTTCATAAATGAACCTGTTGTCTGTAGTGGCCATCTGGCCAGAAGTCATGTATATAAATGGACCTCTAGACACTTGACTTCTGTAGCCATTGGCCATTATTACTCTCTTGGCCTAATACAATATTCATGCATTAGAGTAGGCATGCATTACTTTTTTTCTCCTCCTCATGCTGCCGTCTGTAATTGAAATTTCTGAAGTGCAGCATGTTTAATAATGGAATTAATTTCCCATGCAAAGTGTATATGATTGACCATGCACAGGGAGCACAGGCAGCACAGGGAGCAGTGGAACCAGGCTCCATTTCAGAGAAGAGGAGAAAATAGCAGGCTGTGATATTGTTAGATTTACACATTTGTGTCATAAATAATGATAATAGCATTATTTTAGATGATATATAATTTGAATTACATTGTGTACAAGCAGTATTACACTAAAACTAGATACATTTTCTGCAATTTGACTGAAAGGATTTTTGCATAGTTACAATCCACATTTTTGGACGATCATAATTGATAATATTTTCCTGCTGGAAAAATATTATAGCAATGAGAGGACAAATACATTATCACAGCCATGAATTATGGGAGGAAGAAAAGGAAAAATGAACAGAAAAAAAGAGATTGGGGGAAAAGGCCCAGAAATAAGTAAAGTAAATGTAAAAAATGAGGGCGGGAGACTGAGCTCT
This sequence comes from Cebidichthys violaceus, assembly GCF_023349555.1. NCBI lineage: Eukaryota > Metazoa > Chordata > Actinopteri > Perciformes > Stichaeidae > Cebidichthys > Cebidichthys violaceus. Next base: position 8,883,236 of record NW_027176285.1, read on the forward strand.
TTGGGAAGGCTAATGATCAAGCTGGTTTGACCTCTCAAGCAGTTAATGCAGAACAGACTGTTCCTGGCAAAGCCAAGTCCAGATGACAGGCCATCACGGGAAAAGAACAAAGGAGTAGCCCTCACAAGAACACCATTCATAGCCGCATGGCCCTGGTTCATGAAGGCAGCAAAGAAAAGGCAGCAAACACAGAGCTGGGAAGTCCAGCTTCAAAAGCTTATTTCTGATGCAGACAGGAAGCAAGTCACCTTCTGATTTATGTTTTTAAAACTCTTTGCATGGCTTTGTTTCGCCCTCACATTTTGATTATCTCCCTGTTCTATTGCTTCTTCTTTTTTAAATTGAACTGCAAAAAGAAGAACTGCCCCTAAACTACATCATACCTAAAGTAAGGATAATACAAAAAAAGGTTTATTTACAAGGAAACTGTACTTTATTTAAACACTATGCATAAAGTGCAAAAACGAAACACTGATACTAAGCAGAACAATTCTTAATCAATGCCTTCTTTAGTGGCGATGCAAGGTAACTCTCATGAGTTAATTTGTGAAGAAGGCATAGGACAAACACACGATTAATTTAGCTGCTTTTCAGTTGACAGCACAGGGTGAGGTTAGCAGGAAGGGAGGGGTTATTGCAATGAGAGTGTGATGAAAACAGTATGCTCAGCACAATCATGTTGTATGCCCCAGCCAAGACATATTAGGTTAATGAAATGTTCACAGGCTGTAATTGTTGCAATGAGTGAACAGATTGTGATAAAGGACGAGAGAGATGCAGCAGTAATAAAGGATTGAAGAAAAAAAGAGTAAACAAATATGTAAAAGTCAACTATGATTGAAGAAATACAAATGCAGGGATTTTCAAAATGTCTACTTGTATATTTTTTTCTTTTCATCTACAATGTCTGGACATTCCTAAGGTTTTTTATGAAAGCAAGAAAGAAGCTTGCTTAAGGCACAAAAGCTCCATATTCCTGTTCATAAAACAGAAAAAAATTGCTACATTTAGCAAATACATGCTACAGTCTAGTCATTTCCAACATATAACATCAGTCCCTCGTACTATAAAAGATGCCACCCTCACATTCTCTGACAGTTATGCAGTTAAGAAATGAACACAGATCAAGAACAACATCAAACGATCATAAAATGCAAGGATGCGGTGAATAACACAAGTAATTCAAAATGGGAAATGAGTGGGTGGTAAGAGGGAGAGAAACACAAAAAAGGTGAGAAAGCATCAGAGAATTACAAGAGCGGGAGATGGGGAGTTACAGAGGGACATTTAGGGGAGAACTGAGTCAAATACCCAACGATTACATCTCTTAACGTGTCAAGTATATTTCCATTTAAAGTGCTTGCTTAAACACCCATGAAGAGGTGTCTCTGGCTGCTATGCACACAGTAATGACTGGGGAGTCTCCTAAGACCCTCAAGCCGTGCAATTGTCACTTTCTTCCTCAGCGTGTTGCCTCAGCATTAAAAAAATACCTGAGCCTTTGACCTATCACAGAGGGGGCTACATCAGTATATTGTGGCCTTAACACACCAACATCCAAGAGCCAGATGCCCTCTGGACTATAGTCACCTTAAAGTTACTCTGTGTACAATTTCAAATTGTACAACCACACTGTGGTGGACACCAACGCACCACTACCTGAGATACCTGACACTGAGGTAAATGGGCTGAAAGTAACAGAGACTACATTGATTTTCCATCAGGATTATAAAAATTCATGACATCAGAATAATTTGTAAAAATGTAACATAATCACTTGAAGGCAGCAGAACAAGCTGTAAACACAGACAGACATACATACATATATATATATATATACACACATATGTATACACATATACATATTATTGCCTTATAAGGGCAATACTATATAAATTAATTAATTAATTCAAGTCACGTTTCTGGCCACCTGGCAAATGTAAATTCAATATTCACTCTCCTTCTGTCTCTGTTTTGGTCTCCACCAACTCCTTAAATGTCTGGCTGCTAATTCCTCCAGGCACCATCTAGCTTTCTTTGGCTGCTATTCGGTAATGTGAATGTAATATACAGAGGGTTTTTGGAGGTTATTCAGTGAAAACAAAGCTGATGAGAGTGATAAAAGTGAACATAAACAGTGAAGAGCTGAAAGACACTAAAATGCCCCGTAGAGCTGAGGTCAACTGCGACGACAATGACAATTCCTTGTGGGTTTGTCAGGACAAGCGACTCCTTTTACATCACACAGTCATTTGATCCATTATTCATATAAATATATTTATCAGTGCAGCTTTAAAGGGAGACATAGTAGGCCAGCTGAACAGCATGCCAATATGACCACAAGTGACAATTATGAGATACTGGTAATAATAATAACAATCGTACAGAAGAGAAAAGTCATCAAGTCATTGAACTGACTCAGCAATGTAAGTTACACAGCAAAATCTATCTAAACATTAGTAAACAAAACCATACCAGACGGAGTAACGTTGTAGCTGCAAAACCTATGGGTGTATTAAAATGATCAAGGATCCTTTTTATTGCTTATGAATTCAAAGTTTCCTTTGAAAAGGGAGGAATATCAAATTTTGCGTTTAAAAAATGTTACAGTGTCATTTTAAGACAAAAATACATAATAGCCTACCAGCAATATCCACATTTACATTAACATGTCATATTGTAATAAAGCCACTAAATTAAACTTAAAGCCTTTAGTGTTGACTGAGTGAGACTGAGAAATATGAAATCTTGAAACGTGAAAGAGAGAACTTCCTATTTCTGAACCACATTCACCTCAACATTCCTGCTGACTGCATTCTGCATTGATAATCCTGTCAGTCCCCACAGGTCCATTTATTAAAATGCAGCCCTGATGTTTGCCTTTGTGAAAGGCCTTTATTATTAAAGTGCCCTCACCTGCTAACACATTACAGCCCGTAAACAACATGAATGATGTGCTGAGCACTGCAGCCCAACACACATTTATTAAATTACACTTTTCAGCCACACATCAGCTTTCTCCTTTGATTCATTTCCTTTAATGAGTTTGCTGATGTAGACTGGCATGCTGTAATGAAAAGGAAAAGACAAGCAAGCAGGAGAGCCATAAATAAGTCTCAGAGCATGAGGAATAATGACAGGAGTTTAATGTCCAATTAGATTAAAAGGCTCTCTGACACAAAAGCAGGATGCTGAGTGCACTGCTCAATGAGCCTGTGAGCGACATTGATTAACGCTAAACGGATCTATTACTCTCATCCAAGGTACTGATCAACAGCTCTACCTGCCACTTCTCTAACACCATAAATGTGTGTGTTTGCGGCTGCACCTATATCTATGTATGCAAATATGTAAACCTATTAGGTGGGTTATAGATTAACTAAGCTGGTAATGTCCCAAATAATCTTTTGGTGTTATTCTCAAGTACATCCAGGTAAGATTTTGTCTTTCAAATGAATGTCATTGTGTAAACAAAAGAAACGCTAACCCAGGCCAAGTTTTGCAATCTATTACCTCTGATCAGGGCTGCAGTCAAGTCCAACTTAATCAAGTCTAAAGTCCAGTCAAGTCCGAATCAAGACCAAGTCCAAAGGCATTCGAGACCAAATCAAGACCTCTGTGGGTCTAGAGCAAATCGAGTCCTGTTTAAGACCATAATAGGCAATAGCGTCTTTCCAATGCTGATATGGTGATTATGGAGTAAGGATGGACTGTAATAATCTTATAACATCAAATTAATCAATACGTAAAATTTCTACCCAGTAACTAACCCTCAATATGCCTAAAAACAGGGACATTTTCATTTTCATTCAATTTTCATAACCAATTCATTCAATACAGTACCTCTGGTATATGAAATGTCTGTATTGTCACTGCACTGCATTTTTATAAACTATGATAATCTGGTCACATCCTTCCTCATCTGCCTATCATTGTATTTCTAGTACTTATAGAATTGAGTTACATCCGGTACAATTCCGTGTTTAACAACACACGAGTCTAATACAAGTGCAAGACGTAAAAAAAGTGGTCTTAAGACCGAAAGTGGACTTAGTACTACAGACGCTCCTCTGATATGAGTTTCATAAAGCACAGGGGAGTTTGTATGAAGCCTTGCTGAGACCTGATGGCGCTCTACATTATTGGCTTTAGCAGAAGACAAACACGATAGTGGGATGGATTGTCCATTGTCCATCTATCATCATATTAGTTGTCAGACACTTTTCATAGGCTGCAGCTTGCATCTTCCATTAGAGCTGAACATTAGAGACGGCTTGCGGAGGTGTTTAAATCTGCTTTGCTGCAGGGGAAGGAAACTACCTGTGGCTCCTCATTATTCTGCTGACAAAGCTTTGTGGATCTTTTCTCTGTTGAGGAGAGATAGATGGGGTGATGAGAGACGTCCTCCTGTGGAGGAGTATGTCAACACCTTTGACATATAACACAGTCTACATTAACATTCACAGTACACAGGATCTGGTGTGCACCACAAAGATCAAAGAGGCTATATTATGTAACAGACTGTTTTGTATAATGTGTAGTTCCCCTTGAAACTTAAGGCCAGGGGTCACTCTCTGGGATCAGTACAGTATTTATTATGAGCCAGAATCCACGTGGGACTCATTATTAACATACATGAGAATATGTTAGCTGTCTGCTCTCAGACTTTTCAATGCAAATGTGCTCTAAATCTTTAAAGAATGACATAATCACTTTGATTCCAAGGTTCATTTTCTAATAAATGGTGTGTGGCGTGTTTCATTTCCACAATTCATGCATTGAGGGACTATTTTCCCTCTGCCTACCGGGAAAACCTGCATCTTGTTTCTGCAAAATGCAAAAGACAATGGCTTTAACTGGCACAGTGATTCATAATGGGATGAAACGAACAGTACAAAATTACATTGAAAAACATCAAGCCACTGTTAGTACTGTGAAAGCTTTTCCCAGCAAAGAAAGTAAAAAGCACTGCTAGTGTGATAGGTGGTCCTCACCAGGCCATAGTTAGTTTGCATTAAGGTAGATAATCTTGGGTGGAGACCCAGCCTCATTTACAAAATGGGATGTAGATTCTACAATAAATGAATATTGCAATGCTCAATATTTGTATGCTTAAAAACATAATTTGTCATTCAGTTAGTTATGTAAGACCAAGACATTGAGGCATTTGCAGAAGGCAAGGCTAAATGGGCTGCATAGTCATTTGTTCATAGGTCTGGGGTGACTTAATCTTTCATCATGTAAGAAGAAATAGTCTGACTAAGAAGTGTGTTTCTGCACAATTGCAAGGCATGGGTTTAATTTGTGGAGGTCAAAAGACACCGACCTCAGTCTCTTTGACAAGCGTCTGCCTTCAACAGTATAAATGGAAACGGCCTTGTTGGTGATTTTAACCAGAGAAAAGAAGGCACAGATCTGAAAAAGGATGGAGCCAATGTGGGTGAACCAGGTAAGTCACGCAGTACATTCAGAATCACATGCAATGAATCACTTTATAGGCTACTTGTTTTATAAGGCAGACTTAGAAAAAAAGCCTGGTTTTCCTGATGTAACTCATGGTAAATTATGTATTATTATTATTATTATTATTAATACTTATTTAATTAATTTAATTTAATAAATACTTATTATTAATATCTTGTCTAATTATTATTAGACAAGATACATACTGTATGTTAAAAGTGTCATGAGAACATTTATGAAAATAGGTGTAAATAGGTTCACATGCAGGGAATATTCATGGTACACGCAGTCCACATTCAAATTCAGACCATGTACACTCATTAACATGGTCTCATGTATTGTTGCTTAATTACAGCATGCCAGTCACATAATGTTTTGATCACATATTTACATCTGATACTGCCGCTGTCAAACTTTCACACTCAACAACAGCCTGAAGCCATATCCACATCAAACCACTCTGAAGAAAATGTGATTGTTGCAAAATGCATTGTGGCTTGTGGTTTGGAGATTGTGGACGTATATATATATATATATATATATATATATATATATATATATATATATATATATATATATATATAACAAGTATATATATATAACAAGTATATATATATATATATATATATATATATATATATATATATATATATATATATATATATACTTGTTTTTTATGGAATTCAGCTTTGTTTTCTCCGGTTTTACATTTGGCATCTGGGAACTGTGTCTCTCACCCAAAAAGAACCCCTGTGACTCTTGACACACGTCAGCTCTTGGTCTCAGGTGAGCCAGACAAGAGCCGGCCGTGAATTCGACCTTGCACAGGAATCTGACATTTTCACCCCCAATACCGATACCTGGGCTTTGGGCATCGATACCAGTATTTGATTAATCGGCTGCATGTCTCACTGTGTGGAAGTGAATGGGATCATTCTTTTAATTGTAAGGCACCACCATACTTGACTTATACTTGACTTTCTTTCCTACATTACGATCATTTAGCAGACGCTTTTATCCAAAGCAACTGTCTTGCTCAAGGACACATTGACATGAGACTAGCGGAGCAGGAGATCGAACCGCTGACCCTCTGATTGAAAGGCGGCCCTGCTCTCCACTTAGCCACGGTCACCCACAGCAAATTGTGGGTAACATTGTAAAACAATCTTAATCATTGTTTTTCATTTTTTTTTATTAAATTAATGGAATCTGATATCATATCCAGCTATCTGAATCAGTATCGGTATGCATCTCTATTTAAAAAATATGGTATTCCTACTATTACTAGTATTACTACTATTCCTCCTACTTTTCCTACTTTTGCTCAGACACATTAGGGTTCATAGCAGTTTGTACATCTGATGTATAGCTCATATGTTTCGTGGACTTGCTGTAGTCTTATGACTATGACTCCCATATGTCCTTTGAAAGATGCTTCAAGAGTATTATTGCATTGATATGGTCTGTGTAGCTAGTGCTCTGTGAATGAGGATGCCAAGATTATGCCTTGTCAGCTTTTCTGTTTATGATTTTCATGGACAGAATTTCTTCAACACAAATCTACCCGGACGCACCATGCCAGCCACTGTTTCCATCTGTATCTAAAGAGTTTCACTATTTGCTCTCAATAAAGTTGCATTAATTGATTTATGGCAATCTGGCATATCCTATCCAGTCCTGGCATATAATTATACTTTAAAGTTATGTAGATTTAATATCTGGGTCTTTAGAAGTTTGGTTCTCACATTGTCTGCTTTACAGGTAGTATACAGAGCGTTTATAAGAGCTTATTTTCTGAAAGTGGCTGCTACCAGAAAATAAGTTGATGAGGGTGGTAAAACTTCATAGAGCTGCAGAGGTTAGTGATAATTCTGTATGTAAATATCTGAATGTATTTTCCTCTCTATTGGACTAGTGCCCCCAATTTTTTAACCGAGCATGCACCCTGTTAATGTCAGTGGAGTTTTAGACAAACATGAAATAGCCAAGAAAATATGTGAATTTGCAGGGCTTCTTTCATGAAGTGATAGTGAAGATACTCCTTGTTTCTGCCACATTCTATGAATGTATTTCACCTCAGAAAAACCTGAGCCACTGCAGTTGTAAATACCTTGAAAAACCTTGTTTGCAAGGCCATGCTCCCCACCTTGTGGAGTCTAAGTATTGAGCAATGTAAAAAGAAATCCCAAATGATTCTGCTCAGAAAGTGCAAAATAGTGCAGCAGTAGCAGTCTTGCAGCAGAAAACTACAGCTACATGTTTCCATATAGATTTGAATCAATTAGTCTCTTCACTCTGTATTAGTGCCTCACCTAGAAAATGTTATTGCTTAATTTATTTCTTCACAGTGGATTAAGTCGCATACACACACCCACACTTTTCTATATCTGTATCATCCCTTCCACCTCTTCATTGCATTCAAACGTCACGTCACCAAGACAACTCCACTGCACAGTTCATGTGCTCAGCCAAGTTTCTCTCACTTTCTTTAGATTTTTCTTAACTTTACTAATTTTTGGTGGAAAGACCAGCTATTATTCATGGCATGTATCCACAAATTGCCTCATCATTTCAACTCAATTAAGAATCATATCAAAATATTATTGATGTACGGTATAAACATACTATAATTTAGTGGTGATGTATTCCATAGGCATCATACAGAGGAGAAGTAACGTCTATCAAACCCTCAGCAGTAGTAAAGAAATTGGCTTTTCAGAGAAGTAAAATCTCAAGTTACATCGTTCTAATAGCAGAAAAACTTAATTAACTGGGTGAGCCTTGGGGGCTCTTACAAAATGCCTCCCCAAGCAACAGCAGAGAGCAAGAATGACCCCCAGCTACCACAGACCTGCTTACTGATACAGAAAATATGATTGCTTTTCATATTCCAGTGAATTTTCAACATTTCCCATTTTACCTCAGGACACACAGTCGCTCAGAACACATTAGAATAGGTGCATTGCAGGAAAAGGGGCAGTGCATGTGGGCGTTATTAGCTAAATTAATTTTAATAAATAACACTGAATCATAATGAAACATAAGACAATATGAAAGAGGAAATTAAATGCTTGTTGATGTATGCAAGGCAGATAATGGGATACAGTGGTGAAACAGATGAGTTTAAGGAGGTGCGTAATACTGCATGTTCAATTTATATGTAAATCAATCTACCTAATAGAATGACCTCGACCAGGTGCCAGAGGATAGGAAAACGATCCCACCGAAAAGCATTTTTGAATTTTGAAATCTCATGAGCTTTTACGGGAACAGGGTGTCAGCCTGGTGCTACAATAACCCATTAGAGAACAGGCTAATGAGGTGATTTATGCGAGTTACGCTGAGAGTCACGCACAGCACCCACAGCAGTCGACACAATATGTGGCACCCACAGGTCCCTTCAACAGGGAACCAGCTGCCCTTTTCACCCATGTCCATGTCAGTATGGGGTGGATGGAAGGGAGACAAACATGCCATCGTTCCACCTTTTTGTCCTTATGTAGCCTGAAACAGAGACGCTATATGTCTGTCACACTGAACCTCCTTGTTAGAGAGACAGCAGAGGATGGCCAGGGGAGAACAAATGATGTGCTGTGAACCCCCTGCTGTGTCACCTTTGACCGTGCACGTACTGTTGACATGGCACTCTGTCTACCTGACAATGACATGCAGCAACTACTGCATTGATTAGCAGGAGATAGGGTACAATCAGAAAATGCTATGCAGATTTCAACAACTTGTTGAAATTACATTTTTAGTAATACTTGCTGTATGTGGCCGTGTTCTGTGGAGTAAAGGCTCTCTAGTCCCACTGTCTATCAGTCACTAATGGTGTGGAGCAGTGGGAGGCCAGGACACCTGCGTCTGCTGCCTGATAATGAATATGATGAAGATGAATAATACTTTACCCTGTCTGAAACCGTGCTCTCAGCTCCGGAGTGATTACCGTTATAATTGGGATCCATGGTGGCTGCCGCTGGAGATACTGACGATGAGGTTCAACTAAAATGGAGATAACATTGACATTACTCATACTGGACCCGAGAGTTACAACTTAACAAATCATAGCTGACAACCTATGACCTCTTTCTCTGTTTTAGGGGAGTTTCATTGTAGATTCACGTTGGTGTAAAAGTTGTATACATTAGTGAATAGAGAAAGAAGTGGTATGTTTGGTTCAGGTTCACAAAGCAACCCCTCCTTCGTAGAGTCTTGGTGTAATCAGCAAAAGGTGACCGCGGTGAAGCAACAGGACCTAAGTCACTTTAACAACGTGTGTTTATCAACCCCAGCTTTCCCTAAAAGCCTGACCATGTCCTCATGTGTCCCCTGCCACACCTGTCTGAATGACAGTGCAGTCTCAAACAACATTGATATGCCAGCCACATAAAAGCCACAGGGACAAAAACACTTAACTGGAAAAGGATACACAGAGTAGGAAAGCACTGATGATATTACCCACTTTTGGGGGGCGATTTGTATCAGTTGTGTCATTCTGACCACCTCTATCTTGTGCCACAATATTTGACATATTGATTATACTGCTGCATGGGCCATCTCCATACTTCATGCTGTTCTTTTGAAATATTTCAAAAAGAGATTTATGAGGACCCCAGAGTGATCATTACCAGGTGGCCTTGTCAGGCACCACTTCTTCTTCTTCTTTGGTGAGGTTTTCTGGGATTCCTGAGGGACGATGCGTGTCCTCTAGGTAGTGTCCTAGTACATAGAGGGTGCCGGAATAAGGTGTGTTGTGGGGGGGGGGGGGTTCTTAATGACCATCTGCTCAGAGAGCAACCTTTTAATGAAGACGGATGTTGGGGGGATCTGACCAGGGGCTCCAGGCAGGGGTCTAATGATACACCCTCATGTCTGGACCTTAGGTTGTCTTATGTGCCCCGTCAGCCCTCACCACCGCACTGGCACTGTGAAATTTGAAACCAGCCTCCTGAAGCTGTACCACTGCTATTAAAGTACTATCACACACCCACAAGGATGTGCTGTCCAACATAACAATAACAGCTAAAGTTGTGGAAGCCACAAGTCAAGTTAAACTAAGAGCACACTCATACAATTTTTGACAAAATCTAAAAACTGTTATATGATAAAAAAAAAAATGAGGTGCATTCAAGAGCATAATGCAATACAATATGAGCTCATCCATATTTTCATCTTCAAGCACAAATAAGAGATGTGTCAAGCATCCTGAAAGGTATGTAAGCTACCTTTGTAAAGGTAGCTACAGAAGCACAGCATTGAAACCTATTTCACAGTTTGACATCATCAATAGGTCAGTTCTTTTGTGGCTGTGTGAAAAGGCTCCAGGTCTTATGTGCATAAATGTTTTAAACATAGATAAAAGCTCTACTCTGGAAGCATTATATGAAGTTGGGTCATTATTATTGCTTTAAGCTTTGTCGTTGAGCCACGTCACATTAGGGTTGAGTAACTCGGGTTTAAATGAAAATTAAATTCCCTTTCACTCATGATCCGCATCTTTTGTTATCCGAGCCTCTTTTCACGCATTGTGTTTAAATATTGAAGTCTTTGGAAATGTTTCTGTTGATTTGGCAGACTCAGAGTCCTGCGATTATACTCCAGCGCTTGGGCCTCATCATCCAAGATGTGATGCCATAGCCGCAGTTTTAATAATACCCAAAAAGGAAAGAAAGAGCTTACCGCGCCCATACCCTTAGGCTTCATCCCGAATGTTAGCTCAAATTAAAAACAAGCCTGTGGCCTAACAGCGGCTCTAAACACGGGGGCTATTGTGTCAGCAATCTTTTATTAGAGTCATCCTGTTGGAAAAACACAGCAGGGTGGAGAAAAAGACAGCCTGCTGGAGAAGACATGGGCGCCTGTGTTCCCTGCTGTCCTTCCTTTTTTCCATCAGACATCACTTCTCTGTAAAGGTTATTAGAGAAGTCAACTAAGATTGATGGATGGAGATGAAAGACGCTCAGAAGCCCATCTCGCTCACACTCATCTTCATCGTAGGTGTTGCTATTGACAGTAGAGGTCCAGCCGAGGAGATGGATGGATGGGCCTGCTCTCCGTACTGTACTTCTTTTACAGAGGGTCGTGCTGCATCTCTGAGAGCACGCTAGTTATAGTCTTTTTAGTTTAGACGACTTACAAAACATTAGTTTAACACTATCGGCTACAAAACAACATGAGGGATTTTGTGTTAATGGGACATTTTTAATGTAATTTCAGATACCTGCGTGGATTTGTCTACTACAGTAATATGCTGTGAGTAAGTACTCAAGGTGCCGCGGGCTAATAGCAGCCGTTTTAATGAGGGATGATGCCAATAAATTGATATCTTTTCCACTCACCACAGTTCTCTCTGCAGCTGCAGTTAAAAGGATTGACTCAGCCTTCACTAACCTTGTATTTGACTTGAACTGTCATTAGCAAATCAAAAGCAGATTAATTAATCACAGGGTCCACTGGGGTGTGCATTACCGTAAGTGACTATTGTAATATAACTTAGAGAGAAATCACACATGATTTCTCATCTTGACACCAGAATGAATGCTTTGCTACTTCCAGGAGTGCTGCTGCTGTCATCAAGACGGGGGAAATGGATTCTGTAAGTGGTGGAGAGTCTATTAGAGCATTAATTCTGCTACAAATGGAGCTCTGCTCTAATGGTCAACACTTGTATCTCATCTGATCTTCTTCAAGTCTTTTCCACTCCGCTGCACCTATTACTCCACGTTCCCTGCTTCCTTTCCTCAAATTCTTTCCTGAAAAACACACTGCTCCTCGGCCTTGGCCTACAGGGGAAACGCAAACATGTTGGTTCAGTTTGACCGACAGGGTTGGAAACTGTTATTCAGTGTGAGCACATACATGAAAGCTCTGTTCCAAGTGCCAGTGTTTGTCGTTGACATGAGGAACGATTGGTACATCTGTGTTGTTGTTCTGCCTCGAGCTTGGACGCGTTTCCACTCTGACATTTGAAAACACACCATGACTCACTTAGTCGAGGAAAAAAGATGCCGGATCACAGTGGGGCCGGTGGATTACAGCTTGAAGCAAGCGAGATCCCTGGAAGATGTAGAGTATTTTGTAAACATGGGGCAGTCTTATCTTTGTGACCCCCACGAGCATCACACTTTGTCCTTTCTTACATCTTTACATGCCCTTCTTTTCCTATTCTTTTCTCTGTCTGAAAATAAGTGGCGCTATTACTGTTACCACATTGCAGCCACCCCATTGGTGTACTAATAGTATCCCCTGCTGGCAACAGAGGGAACACAAGGACAGATGGGTACAGAAAAAGTCTTCAGTTCTGCAGTACATCACTGTTTTTAGGTTATTTTTTGATGACAGTGAAACGTTTTCAAAGACATCAGATTAAGAATATAAGAGTGAAAAGTAATATTGGTAAGAACTAAAGCAGAAAACATGCATGAATGGAGCCACACTAACTGACTGGGAGCACAGTAATTAAATATTACTCCACTAGAGGTCACTACTACTTTATATTCAATATCATCATTTATTTTATCTGAAAGTGTCAAGTAATCAATCATCAAATCCCCATAGTAAAATGTATAATCAATGTTTTTTCCCTGACAAAAATAAAGGTTTTTAATCAGTAAATAATCTGACAGGTATATCTTTTGATAAGTAACAGACCTAATTGACTTCCCATTCAAGATGATACAGTGCAGTCCTCTTATAAACATGCTGGTTTCCATAGAAACCTGGAGCAGGATCTACAGAACAAACACTCCAGCAGTAGAAGAAGAAGAAGAAGAGTGCCCAACAATGTTTGAGCATGAGGTGGAGGGTTAGGGGAGGAGGAGAGGGCAGAGCAGACAAGATTCATTAAGGTTCAAATTAGGCATCTGTACAAATGCTGAGTGGCATGAAGAATTTAAAATAATTTGTTCAGTTAAAGTTTATCAGAGCAACAGAAATACAAAAGCTGAAGAAATTGCATTTAAAATAATTTTGACAGCATTTTGTCTCCTTTTCAAAACATAATTCTATCGATTTTTTTACAATCTCAGTTAAGAAATGTTGAGCTAATTTGAGGATATCTGTGTCACTGCAGCTGTATGCAACACATTGAATCTGTCATTTTAGACCCAAAAACGTTTCACCCACCACAACAGATTTGCTATTTTTAAGAGCTTCAGATACAACAGATAGCCTTAAATGATGTGTTACTAATTAAAATACTGCGCGAGTGAGATATTTCTAAAACTGCGGGGTAAAGGTTATTTTGAGTGGAAAAAAACACTTTAAAAAATAAGGCGGGGATTTTTTGTTTTTTCTTTTCAGATATTTAAATGAACAATTATTATTCAAATCATATTTCTATACCAATATGCAACTGAGCAAGAAATATATATTTTAAATAGAACACGCGCTCACATATCCCCACGCACGCACCAACGAGACCCGTAATTTAAAAAAGAAACTTTAACTATTCACTGTTAAGGTCCACTCAGTTTGAAATGACGTTGTTCACATAAAGCCGAGTCAAGGGCAAAGGGGTAACCGGTAAAAGAAAAGAAGTTCCAAGAAAAAAACGGAAGAGTGAGGTGGGACGCCGCGGTTCAAACGGAGACTCCTCAGAGGCTTAACGTCTCCGCTCAGTGCACAGCCATCACAAACTCAGAGAAACACGCCAGTTGATCTCCTGTCATCCAGATTACAGCTCACAGCTCAGCGGACTGAAGGAGTCATTCATTCTGACATGTCACTTTGGTAAAGTGTTTGCGACAACAGCAAAAGGTGAGTGGCCGTGGCGTTGACAGTTCAGGTAACTTGGTTGCATATCTTCTTTGTTTGTTTTTGAGGTTACACTTGTAAGCACTTCTTAGATTCATTTCCAAATAGAATAGCCTTAATTTTAATATTGGCCTTATACTGATTCCATGGAACATGTTAACTTTCAGTCATCATAACACAATATATTTTCTTAAAGAAACAACTTTTATGTTGGTTAATATTTAAAAAAGAAAAATTTTAAAAATATATTTTGCACAGTTAACTTGCTGTTGAGGTTTTATTTTATGTATTTATTTGTTTGTGTAATATTATATTTGCCGTTTTAATTCCACATTGAAATATGTGAATATTATTTGATGACAGTATATATTTTATGTGTTGTTGTTTTGAATCATTTCCTAGGTATGAGCAGTGGATTATTATATCCTGTCTGAAACAAACTTGGCAAACTGCAGCAACTTGAATCAAGTTCCTGAGCGCAGAGCTTCTGGTGTCTTTGCTTCAGCCATGAGTGGAAAGGGTTGTCAGCTCCTGGTGTCTCCTTGCAGCGTGTCCCCATCATTAAGCATGATCAGAGGACACCAGTCCCAGTCCATCAGAATATCCATGCCTTCACAACAACGAGCCGATCTTAGTTACTCCTCGGGCATGGAGAAAGTGAAAACAGGAACCATCCACTCCTTTGTTTCTGGGACACAGAGCGGAGGCCATGTTGTCCTGCCGACCCTGAGCCTCCGCAGACAGGTGTTGACCAACGGGACACATCTAAACATTCCGACTGCATCCCCACAAGTGCCTACTCATCATCCCACAACTACAGTGACAACCGCCATGCAGACGGGACGCTGCTCCTCTAACAACAGCTTCAAAGGTAAAAACACAGGTTAAAAATATTTAATCAACCCAGGATGTGTGAGTACAATGCAGGTGTAACTTTAATCTCCAGAACAGAATTTGAATACTTCAGTATGGGACCTGCAGCAAACTGATCACATCTTAAGAGACGTAGGGGATACATCCTATAAAATAATAAAAGTGATGTTGTATACTAAACTACAACTGAGTTACTAATCACATCTTCATACTTCACTTATTCTCAGTATGCTCTTCACAACCTTACTGTCTTCTTGAAAAACGTCTTGTTCCTTATTTATTGATAATTAACCAGGCATAAAGCTTGTCCCTAAATTTTCTACCAAGAAAAAAATGGAAGGAGGTGAAAAGCTCATTAGTGATTAACAGAGCAGAAAGTGTCAGGTTGGTGAGGGAAATTCCACAATCTGCTGTATAAACCTTAGTTAAAGCAGACTTAATGTGATGTATTTGAGATTTTATTTGCATTTTTTACTGTAATGTCTTTTCCAAATAATTGTGTACTTTTATGTTAACAACTTGAATTCATCTGTAGGGATTTATTGAAAGTGGATAAAAGTGTTGTTGCTCTGTTATAACCTATATACTTTCATAAGGTATCTCCCATATGGATATTCTGTTTATTGAATTTTGGGCTTGTGTCCAGCCGATTGCTCTGTGTCTGGGCCTACCATGGAAGTCTTTGGTCAGCCAGCCGTTGCTAATCTGACAGTGACCAGCAGTCCCATGACCGTTGCCACAGGCCAACGGTATACTGCAAGGCCTGCAGCACAACAGCCTCCAACACATCAACACAGTGTGCAGATTCCCCACACTGATGCCAGGTGGGCAATATCAATAAAAGTATGTGATTGTGATGATGAGCTCACTAAACCTTAAGAGCGATACTAAAGTGGGTAACAACAATCTGTTTCAGATCCTTACATTCCAGAGAATCCCTGGCATCCACTACCCTTAGTCTGTTTGAAACACAGTCGATGTTTAGTGGCAGACATGACTGGTCGTATGGCTACCGTGTGCTTCCTCCACTGGGTCTACCTCAGTGCTCCACCCAGGCCAGCGAAGGAGGTGAGCAGCTCAGCCTTCCCCCTGGCACGGCCATGTCCGGCACGACCATATCAGGTGGCACCAGCACCTCCGCCTCGCTGCCCTCGTACCTTTTTGCAGGTGATGCTGGAAGCCCCAGGCAGTCACGGGCTAAGAAGAGAGCGCTCTCCATGTCGCCTTTGTCGGATGTCATGGGCATTGATTTCAACTCCATCATACGCACCTCGCCTACTTCACTTGTGGCCTATATCAATGGTTCCCGCAGCTCTCCGGCCTCCCACCCCACACTCTCACCTGTCCAATCTGAAGGTTATGGTCACTTCCTGGGTGTGAGAGGCCGCTGCATCCCCCACGCCCATCCCTACAGCATGTCAGGCTCTTCGCAGGCTCTGGCCCCTCAGACGGATTATGGCCGTATGCAGATGCTTGAAGAGGGAGGGGGTCTGGAGAGCCAGATGGCTAACATGGTGGTGGACCAGCAGTGTCTCCCTGGGGAAGGAGGGTCACTGGAGAAGAGAGCAGAGAGCTGCAGCCAAACCACCAACAACCTGCTGCCACCTCCACAGTTACAGCCAACCCTGCTGGCTACTATCCAAGAGGCTGCTACTCCACAGGGGCCTCCACCACCATACCACTCACACCAGCACATCCACCTCAATAGACAGTACTGTAAAATAAAGTCCCCTTCTCAGTTCCCTCTAACACAAGCTCCCATGGTTCATCACAGGCATGGGGGGAACTTTCTACCCCAGGTCCCTATGCTGGAGGAAGAAGAAGGAGAGCTGGAGGACTATGGGGCCCACTGCTGCAGGTGGTTGGACTGTAGTGCAGTCTATGACCAAAGGGAGGAGCTGGTAAAGCACATAGAAAAGCTACATGTGGACCAGCGGAAGGCTGAGGATTTCACATGCCACTGGGTGGGCTGTCCACGCAACTTCAAGCCCTTCAATGCCCGATACAAGCTTCTTATCCACATGAGGGTCCATTCGGGAGAGAAACCCAACAAGTGCACGGTACACCATGTAGATCACAGCTATGTCTCTTCTCATGCTACAGAAGTATATCTATCTATCTATCTATCTATCTATCTTCACACTATATTTATTTGCCTCTAAGAAATATGATTCTGTATGCTATCTCCCCTCTCAACAATACAGCATGGCTCTCTCTAAATCAGATATCTTTTTACTAAGTTGTGAGAAGACGGAGTGAATGCAGTCAATGCAGGAACATGATGAATGTCAGGGGCTGACTGAGTCCAATTCTCAATGTTCCATTCAAAGCCACAGTACCTAGCTGAAGGCTTTCAAGCCTCAGACTGCAGGGAAAAAAAGTATTTTTTTAGGGCAAATGCCTTCATGTGCTCTATGTTTATGGACAAGGTTTAGGTAAAAAATATGGCCTCTCTCTCCTCTTAACTTTAGCCATGCAGTAATTAGCAGAGCGCTGTGATAATTGACATGGGAGTTAACTCAATTATGTAGTTATTAAATCAGCACAAAGGAACCCTTGCACTTTAGATCTGGCATGGCACCATGGCTCTCTAGTAGCCACTGGGCAGCAGTGTCAGCTGCAGGGGTCCTGCCAGGCCACTGTCTGACAAACTTGGCCGCCGTTCTGGGAAGGTGATGCCCCATAGTCTGGCTCTCTATAGGTCTGCATCTGTGGCCAAAGAGTTGGCATTTATCCATGGGGCGGATTATTGATGAAATAGTAGCTTTGTTTGTCCAATGTTGATGAGCTGTTTCAGTTGTGTTGCAATTTAATGATGCCTCTGTAGTTTGGTTATTAGTTTCAAATGTGATGTGGGATTATTAAAAACAAGACACACCAGTACTTCGAGCTAGATGCTTGTGTCAGCATGCAAACATGCTCACATAGACAATGCATAATATGCAGATGATAAGCAGGTGCAAGGTCACCATTTTCACCATGTTAGCTTAGTGTGTTAGCGCTAATAAACAAATAGAGCTGAGGCTGATTTATAACCAAATAGCTGCAAAGCTAATGACATTCCAAAGAATCAGATAATAATAATTTTAACCTAATAGTGGCGTTATATATTTCAATTCACCATCAATGTCTCTACCACATTTCATTGCAATCCATCTAATAGTTTTTTAACATTTCACTAAAAGCCAAAAATGTCAACCTGTTGGTGGTGATAAAAGAAATGTCAGAAGGTCCACCAAAATCAGTGGGATTCATCCTGTTGTTCATCTGTTCATGGAGCCATGCAGCTAGAATGGCTAAAAAATATGTATGGACAGTACACAACTCTGAATTCCCTCCTTTGTTTTGTTTTTTGTCACTCCCACTGGGAAAATACCGCAGACTTAGATGAGTAATTGACAAACCACTCGCAAAACATGCCTCATGTCCCTGCTTTCAACAAGTCAGTTATTAACGGCATGCATACCTGCAGTCGACCTTTGGTACCAAAATACTCACTTATTAGTTGAAGCCCGCTCTGTTGCCATGGGGCTGCAAACGTTGGATGGGTCTGTGTTCCATGTAATCATTCAATAAGTATTCATGGTCACAACCCATTGCCAAAAACAGAATTGTAACAAAGTGGTACTTGTTTTTGTGGTATAGTAAATATAGGACCGGCTTATTCTGGGCAAAGAGAGAAAAGGCCAGTGCACCAGACTTATCGTTCCGCCACTATAATGACACAATTTGATTCTGTGCAGATTTTCTTTGAGTTTGAACATTATATCAAGAATGCAGGCTTTTTCTTTCTTTACATGAGTATTTTCATATATCTTTGCAAGAGTATGTGCATGTGTTTTCATGTACTCCCTTTGAAATGTTAAAGTTGCGTTTCAACGATAGAAATGCAAGATATGAAGACTCATAATTTCACAGAACAGTTACAAAAGCTAAAAGCACTTGAGTCTTCCAAGATGCAGCAATCACGATTTCCTTAGGAAATGATTGTCAGGTGAATAAACTGATGCATGATAAAGTGTGAGGCCACAGTAGAACAATAGGGAAGCTCTTGTTACAAAGTGAACATCTAGGGCAGGCCCAGGCTTGTACCTGTCATCTCACAAATCCGTTTAATGAGGATGCAGCTGTTTGTTAACATATTCTCATATTCTCAACTCACCAGGCTGTTTGCATCTGTCACTGTGATTTAAACTTATGACGTTTTAAAAGCACAGAGTGAACTTAAAACCCAAACAAGAGATTCCTACAGTCATTGTGGGTCAGCATGTTAATTATGATTTTTTTATATCATTCTGTGCTGTTAGCGTGTACATTGTGATTGGCATGTTTTTTACTTCTACTCCAACACAAAAAAAACATCCACTCAATTAATTTAAGTTGTAATGAGTAAATTGTGTTTTTACTGAATTCAAAATATACTGCTTGTTCAGTAAAACAACAATTGTACACAGTGACCATCAGTTATTGGCAAAGTTGGCCAAAATTTACTTCATTTTCTTTCAGAATGAGTTACTAATGCTTTGATCAATCAGTGCATTTGCACCAGTATAGTAAAAATGAAACAGTAGTTCCCTGCTATTCCACTAAAGTGCCATACATGAGCAGCTTGTAATTTAAGCCTTGTGAACTCTGAAATCCAAGTCTGATTAGATTTCAGGTTTGACAACATTTTAAGCAGCATCCTTACAATTGCTTTGAGAGAGCTAACCAAAGAATATAATGCTTTAGTATCGGGAATACACTTTCTCATCACAGCTAAGTCCTTATTTTGCTTTCGTAAACAAAACCGTTTATTGCTCCTGAACTCCCTCTGTTCTATGAAAAGTCCCACATGGTGTTCTCTAAAATTTTGACAGCAAACTGATAGTGTGCTACATATTAAAGTATGGCAAAGATTTTCATTCAAATAAATATCTGTTAAGTCACAATCTATTGCCTAATGAAGTAATGATAATGATTGAGTCCACGGACCACTGATGAAATATTTTTGGATCTCTGAGAAGTGAGAGCCAATAAACACGCCTAAAATTACCACTTAGTGCCATAGGTACCGCCAAAAAGAAAAAAATAGATCTTCGAGATTGTAACTCATTATTTGAAGGTTCAACACAGAAGCATTTTGTCTCACACTTTGAGTAGTTGTGGCAAAACTATCATTTCTCATGTAACACCCCTGCAGAAATGTACGAGTCACTGGAGAGAAGGAATGAAACGTTTTAAAAATATAAACAGTATAAGGAAATGGGTGAAACAAAAAGAGCAAAGAGAGTAGAAACATCACTTGTGAAACAGGGAAGAGTGGAATCCAGAGTGAACTGACCTCAGGCTAAGACTGGGCATTGGACAGACTCTGCTGGCACAGACTGCCGCTGCCATTGTTCAGCCAGGGCATGAGTACCTGCCAGGGCCTGTCAGAAGCTGGCTGTAACACTGATCTACACCGAGGAGCCATGCTGCTTTCTTTTCAGCCCAAACGTCCCTCACGACAAACTAAAAAAGCCCTCAGCGCTTTATGAGAGCTTTATGAGACAGAGAAAGAGAGTTACACAGTTACCCAACCCTGGCCAGGCCTGGAGTCTTTTAGCTTTATGCTGGTTCTCACTTGTCTGACCACTTTGCTTCTGAGAGACTTATTTGTCATTGTCTGCATTGCTTTTTTTTGTGGTATTCTAGCCAAGAATTTAAACTATGTTACGGATTAGTCAACTCTGCAAGACCATCCCCCTATTAAGGAGCATTTATCATAGTAGACCAGGATTGGAAAGTGTGCCCAAGTGAAATTGTGAGTAGGGGGTTATGAGACGCATTTGTCATTTTGTGCTTCTCCAACATTCATCGTTCAATTAAATCTATTGGCTTTGACAACATTTTTAATAATTCTTCATATTCAGTGCTGGTAAATCTAGATCTCATGCTTTTATCAAATTTCCAGGAATACAACCACCATCCATTTAACATTCAACAATAATGGTCATAACATTAAGTTGTGCCAATGCTTTAAACAAAGTTTGGTAAAAAGTATGACATCAATTGAAGAATAGATGTCAGGCGATAGCTGTGTCGTGATCATAAAGAATGGCAGGTAATTATATGTGGAATGCAGAGGAATGTTATTAGTTAACTATAAATGGGGAGAGACATTTTGATTTGACTTTGGCAGTGATGACTGAGAGGTATCAGTATGTCAGGAATCTAGTCTTAGAGAAAAAATAACAAAATTGGTCATGGTCTGTGTGTTTTTCTCCATAAAACCTAGTAATCACATTCCAAACCCTCCTGTGATCAGGAAGAGGGGAGTAAAGTCCTGGTCTCACAAAAGTAGACAAACATATTCAGCACTAAAGTCACTGTAGTCACATGACACTGCAGGGTATGTATGATATATTAAAAAAAAATAATAATAATAATAATAAAGAAAAATATATAGATAGATATATCTTTATATATATCTATATATATCTATATATATAGATATATATATATAGATATATATATATATATATATATATATATATATATATATAGATATATATATATAATGTAGTCATTCTTCATTCTGAGGTTTGCTGTAAATCTATGTACTGTATACTAGAAGAGACTTTACGTGTTATAAACTGAGAGCTACCAGACGCTGTCAAGGGGATGCAAGATGGATTCAAAACACAAATGACAGAACAGTGATGTGTGTATGAACACTGCCCCCTGCTGGTGTCACACACAACTATCAGACATGTGTCTTTGAGAATGTGATTTGTGTTAAGAATGGAAAAATATATATATATTTTAAACAGTGGGCAAGTAAAATGACTCTTTCTCGCATTTTATTCAAACAGATTTGCAAGTGTTGCAATTAAAACCTCAAAGTTGAATACTCAATTTTGAGAAAATATACATTTTTTGAAAGCACAAAGTCTCTTAATTCTGTGTGTGACAGACACTGTGTTTTTCATAACAAGAGTGCAAACAAAACAGAAAAGAATAAGAAAAATAGGTGGGAACAAACCATGTTTTTCGACTATGTTTTTGCTTCTTTCAAATTTGGTTGAGTATCATGTTGACCAATTTTGACTTAGTGATAATCAAAACGGTTCAAGAGCAGTAACCATTTAATTAGCTATTTTTGGCTTGTGCACAGAAAGAGAGAGTGCTTGTTGATAGAGTTAAACATCATAAGTTAACTGATTCTTTCTTTAAAAAAATCTGTCTGTAATGACTTTGCTATAGCTTAATGAGTCTGTATCAGACTCATTAAGCTAGCTTCAATTATCAGTGTTAGATTTGTAATGTAGATTTCTCCCCCTCATAGGGTGGTGTGCTCTGTGTCCTAAGTGTCCAACTAAGATGCATGCACACAATATACTCAAATATACAATTTAATCTTAACAACAACATCCATATGTGTAAAAAATAGGCACAGTGATCTAAATAAGTATTGGAAGTATAAAGTCACAAAAGAATGCAGCATTAATTTGGCTGAGGGAGCAATGTGGTTGTATACTAATCAAACATAGAGGCAAGCAATACAGTAGAGTCTGCTCAATAGTAATAATAGCAGGGAGTTGCAGTTGTGACAAGGTATAAACTTGCCATAAAACTAAAATGCACCCGTCTCTCCCAAATGTTTACACCTTTCAGGGCTTTACTTCTCCATAGCTGCTCACCTGTCAATCATGAAACTACCAGCAGTGAGCAGTCAGGACTTACAATAGTGTCCGTTGAGACTAAATGGCAGTAATTTTATCTATTCAAAAGGTTCTCTATATTTCCTCTTTCCCACCCTCCCACACACTGAGGTCAGCAGGCCTTTGTCTGCAGCGACTTTCAGCTAATAAGCTCATAGCTCCAGGTATATGTGAAACATCATGTTGGAGATAATTGCAGAGCTTATATTAGATATTGTACTGGAGGGAGTCAACCAGCAAAAACCTCATTGGCCCCCAAGTCTGTTTTAAATGTAGTAGAAATACATTTTTGGCAACCTGATAACAATGTCCTGCTCAGGCAACGTTTGCTGTGTTTGTATGCGGTTACAGTTCGAGGGCTGCAAGAAGGCTTTCTCTCGACTAGAAAATCTGAAGATCCACCTGCGTAGCCACACGGGGGAGAAACCCTACATGTGTCAGCACCCAGGATGTCACAAGGCTTTCAGCAACTCAAGTGACAGAGCTAAGCACCAGCGTACACACCTGGACACAGTGAGTGGCAGCCTTGCACAAACACGCTCAATAATCGATGGGATTTCAAAGCTTATGTGTGTGTTTTTGCCTCTAAGTGGAGTCCGACAAGTTTTCACATGTCTGTGGTTGTACAGAAGCCATATACCTGCCAGGTGCCTGGCTGTGCAAAGCGTTACACTGATCCCAGCTCCTTGAGGAAACACGTGAAATCCCACTCTACTAAAGAACGGCAGTTAAGGAAGAAGGTACAGACTACAGTGTGCTGTAACACAATTCACTAGTTTTTTCCAAGCACTATTGTTCTTGAGAATGTATTTTAATGAGAAATGTTGTATCAAGTACGCAACTGAAAGAACGTGTCAGCTGTCTTCAGAAAAAAATGGATTTGTAAAAGACATTAGCTGGGTCCAGGGGGCCAAATCTCATTAGTGATGATTGAAAGTAGACAGCATCACTTCTTCAACATTACACCGATAAACAAAAGAAAATCTAAATCAACACACCATGTCATTATGTTTTCTTTTCCATAATTAGCTAGCTGACAGTATTGTGCATTATACTCTCTGTGATGTGCTCTCCATCCCACTCTGTTTAACTCTGCTAACTTAACTGTTCATGTCATTTACTTTAACTTTCATTGCAGTCAGATGAAAATACATCCACTTGCCCTCACACTGAGCTTGCAGAAAAATACACATAATTATGTTGTTTGTCGGATCTTTGTCCTGTTTTCACCTCCTTTACTTTCTAAGTACTAAGGTTGAGTCCATTTTAAAGATTCACTGCATGTGTGTGTGATATGTATTCTCTTTAGCTCTTACTGAGGGTGATGTCACCATAGATACAAAGAAGGTGGGTAGTTACTAAAAAAGGTGACATTTTACAAAGTCTCCCACATGCACGACTTCTCTTGTCTAAACCTAATAAAAATATGTTTATAGTATTTGGGATTCAATTGATGCTTCTCAAGATTGAATGCGTTATATTTGTTTCTTACTGCAAAATCCTAACATTTATACTGTCCATTAGTCGTTTCTTGTGTAATAATATCAGAAATTGTTCTGATGGTAGAAAACAAGCTTTAAAGCCATTATCCTTAAGATGTTCATATTGTTTGATACTATTTTTGGCTGGCATGATTTCTGCTATAGCCCTTATATACAAATAAAAAATATATAGAGCATAGCATCAAAGCACTATTCACTATAAAGGTGTGACAGAAGTAATCTTCTAGATAGAACAATCACAGTTGAATTATAATACGATTCAAAGGAAATTCTTCCAGAATACCTTGGCTGTATATATTTTGTCCACTACTGTTATGGATTATGATCCATGTGCCATGTTTCTAGATGAAATCCACTGCTGATGTGACTCAAGACACGCTCACAGACTGTTTAACCATCCACCCTCTGCAACCAAGCCTTTCTCCACTGGCGAGGATACACTTGAACTCTTCGCCTTGTGCATCCCACGAGTCATATTCTGGTATGGGTAAATACTCTTTGCATTAATATGCGTTTGATATGAAAACTAGAGACTTTAGCATATCCCCCTGCAACCATGTGCACATGACAATAGGTTTATCCATTAGATTTAGGCTGTGGTGGACAGCCCTGAAGTGTCTGTCTTCCCTGTTCCTCAGCTGCTCCACAGGGACGAGACTCCTCCAGCCATCCTCACCTGGCTCTGATGTGCTCCTTACAAGATGAATACAGGTACTGAGGATTTTTGTCACTGTGTCGGTTTAGACGATTTTATATTTAAGATAAAACATTCTTCCAAAATCATTCAAGCCACTTTACTATTCTTCAATCCATGCATTCATATCTCATAATAGGACAGGATTCCAACTACATTTTACGGTGGGAAAAAAAAGCGTGCACATATACATTAAAAAGTAAAAAAAGACAAAGCCTTTAGTCTTCTTGAAACACTGTGGAATAGAACCATAAGCAGCAACAGTTATAGCCGTTAGCCAACTTGTATTTTCTTTTGATTTTGTATTCCCATTGACACAATAAGAACTTTAACCATGACTGATTTAAATGCTTCACACATCTTTTTTTCTCCCTTTTGATGATCTGAAACAATCAACTTAAACATTGGTTGTCATGGCAGCAAGACTATAAGCTCATAATTAGAATAATCAGTTTAAGAGAAAGCACTATTTTGTACCCTGATAAAAGCATGTGATGAAGTATTTCAGTCGCTCTGAGCAGCCAGATGCTCATGGCTCCTCACTGGTTGGGATTGTTCTCGTATCAGCAGTAGGCCAAAGCATTCACTGCAGGGTTCTGGGAGGACAATTGGCCTGCGAAAGCAGACCTTGCCTTGGCTCATTGGTCTTGACTGCTGGTATTAAAGGATGCTATAGCCACCGACAAGAGCGGCTAAGGAATTCAATAAGTGAAACATAGAATCTAAAAAATACCATTTAAAAAGGTCCAGTGGGAGAAGAGAGACGCTGTAATTACTTTTTTAGAAAGTTAAATTGATTGTAAAATCCTTGTTGCCATTTTCTGTACACTTTTCTGGGATTCTTTTTGGTTCCCATTCAGTTCTTGCATATTGTCAACAAACTCTGGCTGCTCCAGTATTCCTGTTATTGGCAAGTAGACATGCAAAAGTGTTACTTGGCCAAACCTAACAGCAGGGGTGTCAGCTCCCATGGTCACTGAACAATATTTACATTTACTAGTTTAATCCGCTGTATTTAACAATTTGTTAAATCAATCTGAAAGTAATGTTCTTGATTTTCTTAATGTTGTAACAATGAGCAACAGAGGCATAATGGTTGAGGTAATGATTTACTGTAGGGTTGAACTCATATACAACACAGACATTTGGTTAAGTTAAACAAGTTTTCCTGTTTTAACCATTTACACTATCTGTATCACATTGTAACGTGAAAAATGTATTGTTATAACTAAATATTTTTACGGTATTACGATATACTTATCACATTGTAACAAGAAACTTTTCTTGTTCTAACAATATAATTTTGTATCTTATCGTGAAACATTTTGCGTTATAACAAGATAAAAAGTCGTGATAACTTATGTCCTTATAACATGAAACATTTCACATCATAATGAGAGAAGTTGATCTTGAGCAGAGGTGGACTCGCTCTGATACGTACTCCGGTTGTGAACTGGCACTTGGCCTTTTGCGTTGAGCTTGAATAGTTTCAACCCAACCATGTAAATGAGCCATTTTCCTCAATTTATCCGTTCACCGCACACTGTTTCCTCATTCAAACTTGAGTTATCGTGGTATAAAAATATGGGCTAAGTTATCATGTTGTGACCATGTTTTAGCGTGAAACTTTTATGTTATAACAATGCGTTATCGTGTACGAGATAAATAGTATATTGTTAAAACAAGACATGTTTCTTGTTATAACGTGATGAGTTTGTGCATCGTAATAATGTGAAAAAACACTTTGACATAACATTAAAAAAAAATATCACGTGATAACGTCATAATGATCCGTTTTTCTGTTTCTGGTGTGGCAGCACGCTGGCGTACATACATACAGCAGAACATTTCTGTGAAAGCTGTTATTCTTTCCTCATTACATGCATGTAGAAAAGCAGAAAAAGTTGCTAGAGGGAGCATTCTGCATTCTATTAAGTGGTTGTTTCAAATACGAGTAATGTTGTGCATCTCATCTGCGTCATTCAAGCGGGTAAAGAATTGCCTAAGGACAATCATAAATGATGACTGGTGTATCTGATGCAAATGATTGCTGAAGTGTGTGTCAAATCAACACAGACTGTGTGAAACCGTCACCTTGTCATTACCACATGAAGGATTAATTAATGCTTTATTTGCAGTCTAACTGGTAATCATGCGCTTGCGTGAAAGTGGGGGTAACATGGAATTGGAAAAATGCAGTTGTTTGTTTAAGTGCAATGTTTGCCAAAAAAATCTAGTTGAAGTTTGGTTAAAGGGTGATGCAGGGGGATGATTTTTGATTTCTTTAACAGAAAAGTGGTTTAAAACATAAAATAATAACCTTTAATGGTGATGTCTTTACATTTAAATGATTTCATTACATCTTTATAGAGACAAAAATTATGTTGCCTGACTTTGTTCTTTCAGCAACCCATCATACACTGATTCATATACAACATAGAGGATGCGCACAACAAATGCAACGCCTGTAGAATGTATTGCATTTCAGTACTTTACCCGTGCAAAAATACTGCCTCCTTAAGGCTTACAGAATATTCTATAAACCTTGATTCCATTCAGCGGGTTATAGATTTTAATGTGAGAAATATTTAGATTAAAAAATATAACATACACCATACAGGATAATATAATCCAGCCTCAAACATACCATACATTTGAATCATGAAACACAGCTCAATAGTATATAAATAAGTAATAATTGCTTTCTTTTTTTAATAATTTTTCTTTATTCCACAAACAACGTTATTAATTCAGTCTGAAATATTTCAGGTTTGTTGATCCCTGCCCTCACCAGCTCCTCCCCGGGGACCAGTTCGGGCCTTGCCCTCCCACCTGCCTCCCCCATCCTCCCAATGGGACACCCCTACAGAACAAGCGAGATCTGAAGCAGCCCAGCCAGCCTCCTGATCTGGCAGATCACAATCCAGGTACTCGGAGGTTAATCATCTTAAAGGTTTGCCAAATAGATGTGACTACAGGTGTGCTTCTGAAAAAGGGTTAATAGTGCATGTTTCACATCTGAAGAGCCTATTAGTAAATGTCTGGGCAGCTTGACAATCTGAAGTGATTTGTTTTCACATGCACATTAATTTTTATATTTGTATGATGTGTAGCAGGTGGCTGGTGATTATTCTTGTTAGACAGAATAAGGCAGCTCCACTCTATGTACCTTTAAATAGATATCACCTCTTTTCCCCGTGGACTTGACAGCCACCGTGATGTTGACAAGGTTTTCAGAAACACACACTTCAGTTTTAAGTGTTACTGAAATAAAGACAGGGTTTGAAAAGATTAATTTACAAGGTCTAATGTTACTTTTCTACAGGAATGTGTGATTTAAGGAGAAAAACGACAGACTTTAATTGAGTTGTTCTCTACGATGTGGATAAAAGAGTGAAGCTTTTACATTGTCCCCGTAGAGCTCTCAGCGCAGATTACAATGATATATTCTCCTCCACAATATGGCGGGATGGCAGCACAGACCAGCTCAAGTCACCTGATGCAAGTTGATGCCTTTGGAGACAGCCTCGCTCCAGCAGCCAATAATCCCAATAGGGTGGCCACCTTACAAACGACTCTTTCCTGCATTACAGGTAATGAAATTACTGTCCAAACTAAGATACTCAAACATGAGCACTTTATTGCCATCGGATCTTACAACTCTCTCTGTGTATACGTGTGTGTGTGTGTGTGTGTGTGTGTGTGTGTGTGTGTGTGTGTGTGTGTGTGTGTGTGTGTGTGTGTGTGTGTGTGTGTGTGTGTGTGTGTGTGTGTGCGCGTGTGGCGCATCTGCAGGATTTGATGTCCACAGTCAAGCACAGGATGTGGATCCTAATCAAGAACTGCATGGAAGGGACTTCTTCAGTGGGGTGGACCACTGCACAAGCCAGATCTCCTGCATCTATACAGAGGGATGATATTACTTCTGGTGGTTTTGTTCCTTTGCACTATTTTGTGTCCCCGTTCCATTTAAAAAAGGGACAGTTCACCCCAAATTCAAAAACACATTTTCCTCTTACCTGTATATTTATCAATCTAGATTGTTTTGCTGGGAGTTGCCTAGTTTGGGAGATATCGTCTGTAGAGATATCTGCCTTCTGTTGAACATAATGGGACTATATGGCACTTGGCTTGTAATGCTCAAAGCGCAAAAAAATAGATTTGAAAAACTCAACAGCGATGTCTCTTTCCAGAATCATGACCCGGTAACTCGAGGTAATCCACAGTCTTTGTTGTGAGCAGTTTCCTGCGGGAACTAGTTAGAAAAGAAAGCAGTCCCATTATATTGGAGAAGGGCAGACATCTCAATCGTCGATATCTCCAAAACTAGAAAATTCACATGAAAACAATCTAGATTGGTAAATAGCACAACAGGTAAGCGGAAAAATATGTGATTATATTTTGGGGTGAACTGTCCCTTTAAGTCAAATGGTTAATGGGAAGAACACTTTAGATGGCGCCACAACTTAGCAGCAGCTTCATTTAGCAAAATAAAAGGGATTTGATTGATTGATTGATTGATTGATTGATTGATTGATAAAACAATCCAAGATGCTGCTCCTTTGGTCTTGAAAGAATTGACTTTTACATTTTCAGTGCAAGTTTCACTCTCTTCGACCAAATCCAGATCAATGTATATGAATGGCTGAGCCTACGGGATTTAAATGTTTACTTTCTCAGTTTTGATACAGCTTGTGTAGAATAATGTTGATGCAGTAAATACTTCAGGTAGTTTCTGGTTACATTTTGCACAGTATTGAACACTGCTATCAAAGCAAAGTATGCAAGGGAAGGTTTTTCTTAGAACCATGGCTTTGTAACTATAGTAACAAGACAGCCTTATCATTTCGCTGTAATGTTCATAGACATAACCTGTTGTTTGAGTATAGTACTGTAATGTGCAACGATTGCTCCTGTGCGTAGATCATGAGGTGGATTTCTGTTAGTGACCCATATCAATGATTTTACATGTTTTAGTTCAATTACTGCAAATGACTTACATTTCACACCTTTTCTGAAAGCATGGCATTGTGTATCTCGTCTCCCAGCCATTCATTTTCACATGGTATGAAAATGAAGACTTTAAAACTGGCTTGACATTTGTAAACTATCAGTGACTATAGCTGCTTTTATTTTTGCATTTCAATGCAGTACAGATTGTTCAATCCAGTGTGCGCTTTCAGATGCAACCACAACACAACTACAAGCTTAAAACAATTTATTAAAAAAGCATACATGAGGATCACCATAGATTACCAAGCACAAACGCACACAAATGTGCGTTTTTGCTTGGCAAATATTTGATTTTTACAGTGCAGAAATGACCATGAGGATTAAAAACAAAGATATATTCAGACCTCATCATGATCAGCAGCAATATAAAGTACACATGGTTTGTAGGAAATGGGCTACAATAAGCGAAAGACACGGCTAATTTTTTTACTTTTGAACATTACATTACGGTCATTTAGCAGACGCTTTTATCCAAAGCGACTTACAATTCAGTAAGTACCAGTAGACGCAGCTACGGGAGCAATTTTGGGGTTAAGTGTCTTGCTCAAGGACACATTGACATGAGACTAGCGGAGCAGGAGCTGGGGATCGAAACGCTGACCCTCTGATTGAAAGGCGGCCCTGCTCTCCACTTAGCCACGGTCACCCGGTGAACATATTATATATATATATATATATATATATATATATATATATATATATATATATATATATATATATATTAGAATAGATCAATAAAAAAAAGAAGATTATTTGTACCCTTGTTTTCCATTTGTCATATACTTTGTGCCTCTGTGTGAGATGAAGATGCACCAAACTATTGCGGATCTGTTCATGGTGGCTAATTTAATTTGTTCTTGTTTGAAAGAGGACAAAACTCTTTTAGTTGAAAAAAAAATAATTCTTTTAGCAAATGAGTGTAAAGCTTCAGATGGGGGTTTCAGTAGTTGCCTAGCAACAACATCTTTTCCAAAAAGCATCTGTTTAGTACTACTAACCAAAAAAGAAAGTGTTGCGACGTGGACACAGGTGGTTAGTTAAGCTCTGTATCTAGTAGGAATGCATTTAATTATGTATTTAATTGTTCAGGAGGAGCGACACATTCATTAGGAGGGGTTTAACTTTTCAACAACAAAGTAGGACACCGAGAATAATCGCAAAATACAACATGATTGTCAACAAATACAGTGCGGCACAGAATAATGGTATTAACTCTTGGCCTATTCAGCCATCTGGTGTTGTGAATAATGGGAACTGTCCGTTCACACTTCCAAATACACGCAAAAACTAACGTATGACAAGTTAATGGAAGGCAATCATTCAGTCAGCGTTCATTTTAAGTGTATACCACCGGTTTTACCCCCACTTTTCTTCCAGCCCTTGCATTTACTACATTCTCCCACACAAGGTGAGAAAACATCAAAATAAGTCTGGTTTATGCTTTTTGTTCAGCTCTCAAATCTGAGACTTAAGAAATGTTTCAACACATGATAGATCTATTTATGATCCTTATTTTTGATACTTTCTATGAGGATGTCAGAATGAATGCAAATGGTTTATGGCCTACTTCTGTATTAAAACACTGACGGTGGGCACCAGAGGTTCTCAAATCTAGTGGAAACGGTACACAGTACAGACAGTTTGCAAGGTGTAACATGGAGCTATTTGTTTTACTCACTTTGATGGTTTGATGGACTCGTGGGCTCTTGGTTTGGTTGTCACTGACGTTTATTTATTGAAACCAAACTCAAAGTAAATCAAATAAAGTTAAAAAAAAAATTGCCCCAAAAGCAAAATAAAAAAGAATATAACCAAATTAATCAAGCTATTTCGGTTTATTATGTTACCTTCACGTTTCGGATCCGCTTGGCAAATTCGTCTGACGTCTTTGGCTTTCCACGTCCACCTGGCGTGGTTGATTTTGGCCAGGGCGAAAGAGGTCACGTGTTAGTATGTCCTTTTCTGTTAAACTAAAAGGCAACCACTAGGTGGTATCGATAATCATTTTCTAAACTCTTTGCTCCTTTTTTTAACCAAACTAAATTGTCTACAGATAAAACCATAGTTGTTTTTATTTAAATTTGTGAAATTAAAAAGTGAATGTCAAGACAAATATATCTCCGTGGCAAATTGAATTATTTACTAGAGAAAGACAGATGAAAAAGGAAACACCCAGATGTTGCTGAGATTGAGACAAAGACCAGAGGTTTTGCTCTTTGTGGCAAGACATGATGACAGACCTATAGACATATTAAACCAAACTGTAAACCTGGCCCTGTGTTTGGCCAAAACTTAGATAAACTTGGCATCCTCCGATTCTCACAATACAAGCATGGGCTATAATATCATTGCAGCGGAAAATTCAATCACCTTAAAAAGAAGCACAAACACAAGCATGAATCATCATCGGGATGTCGTAGCTCAATTATGACAGTATGTAAATAAAGAAATTAATAAAATAAAACAATATAATGAGGGTCCTGGATCAGGGTTAGGTCTTTATAAAACTTGGGTTAATCCATTCTAATGGAAAAAGACAATGCATATTATTTTTCTTTAAGAATATGCTTACAGTCGTTGTCTTGTTTTATATTTCAACATCCCATAATTATTCTTGATTAATTAAACGTCTCCAAATAAACCAGACTAAACGCCTCCGCTCGGGTATAATTGTCAGTCTTGTTACATAGACTCAATATACTCAAACATATGTGTTTCGGTGTGATTTTGTTTAAGACTGTATTAAGTGCGCTTTAATCTCCTCCCACCTGCCTGGTAAGGTTGCGCGCTCACGGTGAGTTTTATAGCAACTGTTGCCCAGTGAGGCAGCGCCATAGTCACCGTAGTCCTGGCGACTGTAACCCACCAACAACAACCTCTCGCTCCATCATTACCATCTCCTCCACCATCCTCATCTTCATCAACCAGTCCACAGCTCAGGTTTGAATACATTTGTTTTTTTTAAACTGTTTTTTTTCTAGCTTTAATATCGGCCTTTCTCGCTTCCAAGGGATAATTGCATGAAGGATATATTAATGCTGTGGCTTGTGTTTTTGTGTGCAGCTGAATGAAGGCTCGGTGGATAGCTGGGGTAGTTTGCTAGCGAGGGTGTTTCTTTGTGACGTGGTAGCCTGCTTTGCTAACGTTGCCTGTAAGATACCCACAGCTGTGAGAGGTCCTGATCGCTAGCTGTAGCAAGCGATGTCCTCTTACGGGGTGCTTTGTGTCTGAAACTGACCTAAACGCCAGGTGGTGTGGAAGAAAAACGGGTTTCCGTGTAACTTATTTGCCTAAAACTTACCATGCTGGGTGGTAGCATAGGTCTGGGCTAGGCACTGATGCTAGCTGGTCAGCTGGAGCAGGAGCAGGTGTCTGTTGTTGCTAGGTTGCTAACGCCAAGCGTTGCCCTCTCACAATGCCTGTTGGTATACCGTTCTTGGCTAATGTTACGGTGATATTGCAAGTGTATGTGTCGGGTGGTTTATATATCGCTGGTCATACAAAATCAATAACGTCGATCAGCAAAGGAGAGTGCTGTGAGCTAGCTTTCCATACACTAACAGCTATTGACAATAGCTAAGCCATTACTTTCCCTTTTGTCTTAGGGAGCAAGATAGCTTCGCTAGCTCTCCATCTGCCCTCTTTGTGGCATCCGATGGCTGTGATAAGCTATCTTGATAACACAAGGCGAAGTTTTGCAGTGGTGAGCTTTGAGGAAAAAAACACCTGCCCGATTTAACATTAAAATACCTCAATGTTAACTACCCGTGTGTTTTTTTCCTCCGAATCGTTTCGTTATTCTGCATTTCACAATCCGTACAGGTCTGGTAAGGTCCAGATTTATCCACCTCTTCTGCAAAACACGTGTAATTATTGAGAAACATGTACAATTTAACATTTTTGTAATATTGTTACGTGTGTGCATGTTTTCCCTGTGTACGCAAGAAAAAAAACAAGGACCGAGAAGGAGTGTACACTGTTCCAGAGGGGATCCAGGTCGTTAGTTCATTTTAATAATGCCAGATTTGATTTGGGGCTCGCTTAAAATTTGTTACAAACATTTCAAAACAATGGGCAATTTGCTTACAGCTGAATAGTAAACTTGCATTTTAAGATTACTTAATTCTATGGGTGGTTCATAAGAGTACAGGCTAGGTTTCTTAATGTTGCATCACGATTATTTCGGGGTCCATTGGGTCTCCTGTGCAGCTGCGACCTGAGATTCCCGTTAGGGCAGAGATTGGGTGTGTCAGTGGAGAGGTGAGGTGGAGAGGACAGGTGCACCTCTAGTAGTGATGGGACTCCTGAACCATCTCGGCTTGTATGTGTTCACCACACACAGTCAATTAATACAGTTAATTTAGTAGAATTTGGTTATTTTTTCAATTGTGTGATAGCTGTGAACCATGAATCACAGTACTACTCATGTAGCCTGACAGAGCCAGAGCACTTCAAACCATTTAGATCAAAATACAAATCGCACACTTTTTTTATTTATTTTTTTGCATACTGCAGGTAAAGCCTAAAATATTGTTAATATATTGATCTGTTGGCATATACAACCCAGAATAGGTCATGCACAGACACCTTTACCCAACACACACACACAGACAGGATGTTGGGAACTGCTAGTTATCATATCATGTTACCACTTACCTGTAATCCGGCAGCGCAGAAATAGTACCATGCCACCTGCTGCCTGGGTCCTGTTACATTTCCAATCACTTAAAGAGGGGCCGATTAATTCAATTATTCAGTCATCCATTTTCATGGCTTAGCAGAATACAGCGTGTTTGGTTTGTTATTTCCCCCCAGCCGCCCCGCAATAATGTATATTGTTGATGAAAGAGGAGACTTAAAGGTCCTTGTTTTGTTTTTTTGCTTCCTAACCCCACATATGTCAATAACAGGGTACAGTTAGACTCGCTCTGTAACCTCATGATGCTTCCAGAAATGTTGATATTTCTGTTTCCCCTGTTTCCTGTCATGAAATAAAAACAGATTTTACATTGAACACTAAGTATCACTATGTTTTTGTCACCACTGACAGTGTCCCATATATTGATACAATGTTTCATATGTCAAAATCAGCACCAATGCAGGCGGTAATAATATAATTCACCCTTTATAGTTGTAAAACTCAACTCCTAAGCAAACACTGCACTTTGCATACCTCCTTCTTCCTCAGCTCCCAATCACATCTCCCTCCACCTGTTTTCCCGCTGTATTAGCACCTGATCATGCTCCTGTCTTGCCTGGGGTTGCATGTACTGTGTGTGTGTGTGTGTGTGTGTGTGTGTGTGTGTGTGTGTGTGTGTGAGAGAGAGAGAGAGGGAGAGATTTTGCGTATGGTGTACTTCTCAACCTTGTTCACCTGCTCCTATTTCTTTATTTGGTCCGTCAGGCTCCACCTTTATCATACATGATCATTAGAGAGGCAAATACGATGCTGTGTATTTTCTGGCGGCGGCAACTGTGAACCTTGCACTTTTCCCTTATTTGTCGCTTGTAATGTTAGCGAGAGGAATTGAGGGGAGAAAACGCAGGGCAAAACGTTGCCCTCCTTGGTGGCTTTTGTTCCTCCGCGTCTTTGTAGGGCTTGCACTTGCTCAGTGGAGCACAGCATTTAAGTGGGCCACAAGGGAGTGCCTGAATGGTGAGGCAGGAGGTGTGGTAGTGTCTGTGTGTGTGTGTGTGTGTGTGTGTGTGTGTGTGTGTGTGTGTGTGTATGCGTGCGTGTGTTTGTGAAGGGGGTTGGGGTGAGGCAACAAGAGTGTGTTCTGATGCAGGGGCTCTTTCCCTCGATTTTTGGTGGGCCCAGTTGGGGCCATGTTCTTTAGCTTTCAAACTGCACTGTGGAATGTAAGTGTAGATTCTCTTCTCAAGTCTTTTTGATTAGCATTTGGTTGCAGTAAGCTGAAGGCTTCAGTTTTACTTTGCAGTTTGACTTTTTTTTTTTTTTTATCATTTTGGGTGGCCTGCATCCAATGGCTTTCACACTTCAGGGTAAAAGAGTTTCCCGTGTGTCATGGTAGTATATATAGGTGTGTCATTTTTTTGTGAACATATGTCATAGTTTACAGTGTCTTGTCTAAATCGCAGACTATGTATATTTGAACGGGATAGTAGCTTATTTTTCCAGGAACCAGACTGCAGCCTGTCTAGCAGCAGCCCACTGACATGTCTGACAGTGATAGTATATACTCACATCCCCCTCCCAAAGGTGTTGAAAATAGTCATGCTGGAAGCAGATGGCTTTGCGTTAATGAATGTCAGTGCCCCTGTATATTTAAAGAAAATACAGACTTTTCCCGCTGCCTTACCCACTCCTCACCCTCTCAATGCACCGGGAACAATTGACTCAGCTTTGTGGTCCAATTTTGAAGTTGGTCACCCCAACGCAAATAAAGTGAAACCCTGCTTCCCAAGAAAAAGGCCAGTATAATATTGAAGGGAAGGGGCAGGCTGTCCCTGGTGAGATTCAGAGCTGTTAGGAGACCCGGCTTAATTAACCAAGAGAGGCTTGTTCATGGAAACTGTGATGGGGAGGAGGTGGCCTTCCCCCTGGAAGGAATGGGTGATGGTAGCCATGCTATTATTAACTCATAAACACAGGTTCACCACCAGTGTCTCACACCCTTTTCCTTATCTTCAAAATAGCTCATTTTAGCCTTGGATAGTAAGTGCTGTAGACACGGTCTTAAATCTCTGATGCACAATGCAGCAACATAGCTCTTTTATTACCAGTAATGGCCCTATCTAGTAAAGATACTTTAAAATACAAGATTACGTTCCAGTTGTTCCTAGTACCTTTTGTTAGTAATGATCCTGGACTTCCTATCTCAACTAACGTTAAACCTGTACAATTGGGAACTGACTGAGCAACGAGAAGCATCATCTATTTGGAGTTTGTTAAATATTAACTTGTTTTATGGCTGTGAACATGGTGACAAGACCATGTGTCACTGATGCATGAGGCTCTCAGTACATTAAGTACTACAAGGCAGAAACAGGTGCTAGGGTAGACTTTCTCTTGAGCAGCTTTAGTAGCATTGATTTAGGAAAATCTGTCATGTTTTCTACTATGTCTAGGGACATCTTATCTTCTGGGCTAACAAAATCATCAGACTAATTTAATAACGTATTTATGTCATCGTAAATGTTTGTTACGACCCCATATTTGTAAATCTACTCTGTTTAAGGGAGTTATCAATGCGTGATGCCCCGTGTGAGCCCTGGCTCAGTGATGCGTTTAGATCATTTTGTTGTTGTAGTTGTAAAGTTGCTTTGCCAGTTAAACCGGTAGGTCGAGGGTGTTCTTGGTTTCCAGTGATTGTGACCATTATCTATCTACAGTAACACTGTGCTTCTCTCTGTCTTACTTAGGCGCCATGCAGACCCCTGAGGCAGGCGCTGACTCCACCTCCACAGTCCCTCTTCAGACCACCGTGCCTGTCCAGCCTACCGGCTCCACCCAGCAGGTGCCTGTCCAGCAACAGGTACATCCAGCCTGTCTGTGTGGGCGTGTTCGTGTCTGAATGTTCCTGCGTGTGTGCATATGTGTGTGTCTCCATGTCTATGTTTGCAATATGGTCAATTGAATCATTCACTTGCAACTCTTGCAATTTGTCTTGCCAGGCCCAGACTGTTCAACAGGTTCAGCATGTTTACCCAGCACAGGTGCAGTATGTGGAGGAAAACAGTGGCGTCTACACTAATGGCAACATGTGAGTCAGTCTGTTACCCAGCTCTATAAATATTAGCGCTAAGTCTCTGCAGCCTGTTCTTTCTCCTCTTGAGTCTCCTCAAACCATCATTCATGTCACAAGCACATGATGTTGGTGGGAGTGCGTTTGTTTTTTTTGTGTGTGTGTTTTTCGACTCGTATGAGGGGGTCTGCAGTCGTGTGCTTGATTGTGCTCGGTCACCTGAACATGAGCAGAAGTAGGTCTGTCTTTTTAAGTGCTGATGCTACACCAGGGTCCCCTGGGTCTGAGGGATGGGGGTTACATAGACACTCGACTAGATTGCCCAAGCTGTGTTTTTGTCCTACTGTGATAACACAGAGACTCACACGCATGTGGACACAAACACACATACTATGTGACCTCAGCTACTGGTGGAAACACTCATGTAAGCTAGACTTAAGTGCTTAAAAATACAAAAATCAAACATACAGCAAACAGCTGGACACATGATCTGAGTACCAGGCTTGTGTCAACATATGTGAAAGGTAAAAGGGACACCCACATCACAAACAAAAACCCGTCTAAATACGTAAACACAATTTTTTTTTATTTTACTTTCAAAAGGTATCCATAAAAGATGATAATACATTTTGGATTGGACAATTGTTGTTGACAGTATTTGACTGTACCTGCACCAACAATTGTATTGTAACTACCACATAAATAGGTGTCTTAAGAACATAAAGAAAATAAAGAAAAAACTTTATTCTAAGAAGAAATAACATAGTTTGAAAGTTGAAATAATAACTCTATAATATTAACTTTGTTTCTCAGTTTTGTGGCTGACTGCTAACCTCTCTTTTGAACAGAAGAACCTACTCGTACTCAGAGCCGCAGCTGTATAGCCAGAACAGTGGAGGGAACTACTTTGACACACAGAGCAGCTCATCACAAGTGTCCACTGTGGTGACGTCTCACGGCATGACCAACAATGGAGGAGGGGGCGGCGGAGGAATGAGCATGAATCTGGCAGGGGGTCAGGTAATCAGCACCAGTCCTGGGGCTTACATCATGGACAACGCTGCACCCCACCCTGTCACCCAGACGGCACGAGCTTCCCCAGCTACTGTGAGTTAACAGCGCCCACTAATTGGCTCTTCACTATCACTTTGCCCAGACTCCCCACTATTAAACGCTCTGTTTCTGTCACACTTTATTGATCTTTGCGCTAGTTTGATCCAAAAAGTAGGGCACCAGTGTCTTTAGCAGAGTTCCATATTTAAGCTCAGTATTTGTGTCGTGTTGTCAAAATTTCAGCATTCTCTAGTAGTTCTGTTTTTATCAGTCTGTTATTCCCAGTCTTTGGTGTAGAAGAAAGGAGGGGCTACGACCTGAGACAGGTGTATTAAGGAGGGGAGGACTTACCCACCCCTCACGAGAGTCCTGCATTGGACAAAGTGGTGCATGCAGCACAAGTGCTTTGCCTTTTTTTTGCTATAATCTGAATGCCCCATTGTTTTTTTTCATATAGTCCACCATAATGATGCTTTCTGGCAGTAACGTACCAATGATGCTTGTCGACCGGATATCTGTCATGGCAGAGAGTTTAGAACATCCAATAATAGCTATGCAAAGGAGAACTTTTTTATTTTGTATTTAATCAAAATGTGTGCAAAGGCATTTAACTGCTTTAGCAAAATACCAGCTCATCGTTGTCAAGCCTAAGTGATGTGACAATATAAATGGGCTCCTTTGTTAGCCTATGTTACTGTGTGTTTCTGTCAGTCATTAGGCTGTTTGTAAAAAGGCCAATTAGACTTCTTCACTTTTTAGTATAAACCTCGAGGTTTCCGTGCAGGTGTTAGTAAATCATCTTGGCACGCTGCCTTAGTCTGTTGTTTTTACAATGGAGAGGAGACTGTCATTTTTCTCTACACATGATGGTTGTTATAAGTGGATCTGTGCTGGTGGAGTCTGGAAGGATTTGAAGTGCTTCGTTGATCCTGTTGAGCCTCATGTTCCCACTTCTTAACTAGGCTAAGACTTTCTTTAAATGACAGCTAGTCCTGCTTTGCTTGGGTTTAATGGTGCTTGCTTTGTGATCCTTTCTAGATTCTCTTTTATTTTTGCAAGTGGATACTATCGTGTCTACATCAGCGCTTTATTTTTTTCTTGCTTTCATTTTTATTTCCCCCCCTCTTACATTTTGTTGTCCTGTGCTTCGTGGTTTATCAGATTGAAATGGCGATTGAGACTCTCCAAAAATCTGAGGGTTTATCCAGTCAGAGAAGCTCGCTGCTCAACAGCCATGTAAGTTGCTTTTTTACGAATGCTTGCCCTCCCCTCTACTTCTGACTACTGCCTCTCTCAACTCTGTATACATTTGAGTTTGACTTTCTGTTTTTGTTGCTTTTAAATGTTCCTATCGTTTTAAATTCACTGGCTGCTGTAGAAATGCTTTCGCAGAGTTGTGGTGCCACGACATCAGGTCTTTCCAGGCAGTTTGCGTGGACCAGTGTTTGAATCTCTTTGGTAAAAAAAAAAGCATGTGTTCCCCTTGTAGCTCCAGTGGCTGTTGGACAATTACGAGACAGCAGAGGGCGTAAGTCTACCACGATCCACCCTCTACAATCATTATCTGCGCCACTGCCAGGAGCAGAAACTGGACCCTGTAAATGCAGCCTCTTTCGGTAAACTTATCCGCTCCATCTTCATGGGACTCCGTACGAGGCGCCTTGGGACAAGGTTAGCTTCTTTTTTCGATTGTCTTTTTCTGACGTAAGGAAAAGTTCATGGCTGTATGCTTGCGTGGCTCTTCTTACTTTTGTCATTAATTGAAACCCTGATATTCTAAAAGCATCATCCGTCCTTCTCTTCTGTGTCTCTCTTCCATCCATGTGAACATGTCTGTACGCCTCACATTGAGGGTCCGTCAATGTGCGTTCACCTTTGGTTTTGACTTGCAGAGGGAACTCCAAATATCATTACTATGGTATACGTGTGAAACCAGACTCGCCACTCAACAGACTCCAAGAAGACATGCAGTACATGGCACTCAGACAGCAACCTGTTCAGCAGAAACAGAGGTACACAGGCAACTAGGCATGCTTACGGACATGCAGTATTTGTTGGGAAACAAGTTGCAGTTTTTTTTTATAGATACCGATGTTATTTGCAGGTTCAAGCCGGTGCAGAAGTTTGATGGCTGCTCTGGGGAGAATTACTCAGGTGGAGGCCAGCACATTCCTGGTGCAGAAGAGCAGACAGTCATTGCACAGAGTCAACACCACCAGCAGTTCCTTGGTCAGCTGCTTTCCTCTTTATCTGAATGTCTCTGTAAAACCAAGAACACATGGGATTGCCTTTAAATATACTGAATATTTTGTTTTACAGATTATTCAAATTAAAAAAATAAAAATTGTTATCACTCCCAACAGATGCGTCGCGGGCACTCCCTGACTTTGTAGAGCTGGACCTGGGACCGAGCAATTCAGAGAACATCAGCCCAGAGGATGTGAAAGCTCTCCAGTCCCTTTACAGAGAGCACTGTGAGGTTAGATGAAGGGCTTTTCATATTCACTTCAATGTGTGTAATTCACAAGGGGAACAGGGGGTCGGGTCCCTCTTCAGTGCTCAAAGAAAGCTAAGTAATCCCTTTTAATATTGCAGCATCCGTTGATATATCAATAAAGCTAGCCCATGTTTGTCCCCCTTCTTTTCCCGTATATATCTGCTTTAATCTGCCTCTATCTATTATTACAGCAATTCACTAGTTTAATCTTATTTAAGCTTTCTTTAATGAGAAAAGACAGGTAAGACTGAAAATACTGAACTAAGGTTTTACACATTTTTGGAAAACAACACACATTTAAACTTTGTCTGGATTCAGAGAGTGGAAACTTCGGGAAATGTTATGTGTGTTTATAGTGACAGAGATTTCTAAATGCCAGCTACTGGCATTTTGGAGCAGACTGTTCTCTTCATCTTGTGAAGTTTTCAATCAAATCTCTCCTGCTACCTGGAAAAGTAGGAATCGGGTTATCCGCAGTTGATGGCCAAGGACTTATGATCTGACAGAGAGCTGTCCACCTTCTTCTCAAGATTAAGTTCACCAAAATTACCAAATAAACACATTTCATCACATGCTCCTAGTTTGGGGTTAATGTGCAGACTTCGCTGTCGACAGTTTACAAATGAACTATTTCTTCTTGTTTTAGAATGTGGTTCCAGTGAAGACTTTATAAACATTTGTTTATTCTGTGCTTTTGTTGCAGGCTATCCTGGATGTGGTTGTCAACCTCCAGTTCAGTCTAATTGAGAAGTTGTGGCAGACATTCTGGCGTTATTCTCCCCCGGACTCTGTAGAGGGTGCCACTGTAACAGAAAACAGGTGAGGTCAAGCTGGTAATATACAATGTTGAAGTCTATCAGCGATAGCCAGAGAGAAATATTGTCAAACATAGTTTATTTTGGGATGATCTGAAAATTCAAAGTCTGATTTGTTTGTTCCTCAGCAGCTTAAGTGAGATTGAAGCACGGCTGCCCCATTCACAGTTATTGGAACTGTGCAGAAGCGAGGCGGTACTCAAATGGATGAGTACCTGTGACCATCTAATGTACCAGGCCCTCGTGGAGATCCTCATCCCTGATGTCCTGAGACCCATTCCCAGTGAGCCACAGTCATGGACACCCCTCATGTTTGCTTGTTTGCTGCGTTAATGCTCGTAACATCGCGATCATGAACTCGCTGTTGTTGTTTTTGTCTTCCAGGTGCCTTGACTCAAGCCATTCGCAACTTTGCCAAAAGCCTGGAAGGTTGGCTCAATAATGCCATGAATGCCATTCCACAGAGAATGATCCAGACTAAGGTACACTTGCAGTATTCAAACAGAGTTACCTCTGTGAAAATGCTACATTTAAAAGTCGGAAGAGAGTGGCATTTGTCGTCAGGTTTGAGAGGTTGGGAAGTAACACCTGGGCTTTTTTTTATGTGTGCTCTTTACACAGATTGCCGCTGTTAGTGCCTTTGCGCAAACACTGCGCAGATACACATCTCTGAACCACCTGGCTCAGGCGGCACGTGCTGTTTTGCAAAACACATCACAGATTAACCAGATGCTGAGCGATCTCAACCGTGTTGACTTTGCCAACGTACAGGTCGGGACAGCTCTTTGTGTTTGGATAGTCAGTGTCGGTGCTTTTGTAATGTGTGCTGTGCCATTCCTTCTCTATAATCCACTCCGTCAAAAGAGTAGAGTTCACTGTACAGCTGTGAACCTGCAGTTCTTTCTCTGTGTTGCTGTATAGGAGCAGGCATCATGGGTGTGCCAGTGTGAGGAGGGAGTTGTTCAGCACTTGGAGCAGGACTTCAAGGCCACACTACAGCAGCAAAGCTCTCTGGAGCAATGGGCAGCTTGGCTGGAAAATGTGGTCACTCAGGTGCTCAAGCCTTACGAGCACCGGCCCAGCTTCCCCAGGGCAGCTCGACAGTTCCTGCTCAAGTGGTCCTTCTACAGGTCTGTGAAAAAATTATAAAAAGCAACCATATTGACACGCACCTGGGAGTGTGCAGACACTCACAATGTTTTTTTTTTTTTTATGTCTCTGCAGTTCTATGGTGATCAGGGACCTGACCCTTCGCAGTGCTGCCAGCTTTGGTTCTTTCCACCTGATTCGCCTGCTGTACGATGAGTACATGTTTTACCTTGTGGAGCATCGCGTGGCACAAGCTACCGGAGAGACACCCATCGGTGTCATGGGGGAGGTATAACTTTAGCATCTCATCATCACAGTATTTTACAGTGATGCACTACAGTATATGACGGATACACTGTATATCAGATGTGAATAAAACTTTGGGTCATTTTTCATCCGTTGATAAAATCACCCCAGAACAGACATTTTATCTAATTACAATGTAGTATCTCTATTGGCTTAAGAAACACATTAAAACTATGTGAGCCACTCATGCCCACCACTAATTATGATGTTTGTCTCTGTTTTCAGTTCGACAGCCTCAACACGCTGTCCCTCTCTAACATTGATAAAGGTACGTGGTACAATGTATAAAGAGTGACCAGTATTTGAGAAAAACTGTCCTTTTTAAGTGAGCTCTTGAGTCCACACTTGGGTTTTTACACATGCAATGCTTTCTCCCGTCTAGATGAAACCAGCGGGATGGACAGCGACTTAGAAGACGACATAGAGGAGACGGGGGAACCTCTCGCGAAGCGAGAAAAGTCGGAGCACGAGGTGATCCAGGTGATCCAGGTCGGGGCCCTGGAGGACGGGTCCCACCCTGTGGTGGGGGTCGTCCAGCCAGGTGTCCTCCACTCGCTGCCCCAGCCCCCGCAGGACCACACTGAGCACATCCTAACCCCTTCTGCCGCTACTCCCACCATCCGCCACTGCAGCGCCACAGGCAACACCTACGCCTCCGTTTGAGGGTCTAAAGGGCACGGCTAGCCTTTGTTTGGCCTGTTTCGCTATCTCACTCTCCACATATATCTCTCTCTCTCTCTATCTCTCTATCTCTCTCTCTCAGTCAGTCTAGATGTTTCTGTCTTTTTCATGCATCGTCTCTGTCTGCACGTGTGCGGACATGCTCTCCT
Organism: Cebidichthys violaceus; assembly: GCF_023349555.1. Taxonomy (NCBI): domain Eukaryota; kingdom Metazoa; phylum Chordata; class Actinopteri; order Perciformes; family Stichaeidae; genus Cebidichthys; species Cebidichthys violaceus. Next base: position 8,927,519 of record NW_027176285.1, read on the forward strand.
CTCCATATCTAAACCTGTCAGTGGGGGGGAGTGCTGAAATGATGATGATACTCTGGCCAAGATGTGCTGTCCGTGTCTGACTGCTTAGATTCTGGATGTGGTGTCATCCCATAAGGTTGTGCTCTATCGCAATGCGGCATATGGAGGAGGACTAATTTGACCCGGTAAATGTTTGTTGACACAAGGCCTCTGTCTGTCTATACAGATGGGTTTTGTCTTGAAGGAAAATTCAACTCTTTCAAACTACTGATGTCTCAGAGCTCAAATCCATGTCACCAGTCCCAGTTGTGCAGAGTCATCGATTGACTCAAGACCTTCACCTATTGTAAATAGTTTTGCTGTACTTTCAATTGGTATTACCCAAAAACTCATGGTGCTATCATTGTTTTGTTTTGTTTTGATTTCCATTTTTATCCCTCCTAATTTTAGCATGATTTATGTCCACATGCATTCCAACTGCTGATAAATGTTTGGCTGAACAAAATATTTTGAGTATTGTATGTAGCTACAAAAAATTAAAGGGAGGACTTTCTATGTATGTGTGACATTTGAAAAAGGATCATGGGGCAGTTTTGTCTGTTCTGTTTGAGATTCATATGGTAGCCACCCACTGACAACCACTTATAGATTTTAGCCACAGAAAAGGAAACCCCTAAAGAAGTATCTGTGCTGCTACTTGTGTATATAGAAATGAGATTGAAAAGACCAGCTGTACAAAACCACTTCCTCAATGCTAGCTTTTCTATGCACTCCGTGCATAACGCTTGCCTTTGTTCATTGTAGATGCTCTGTAGTGTGGTGTACGTGACCAGCTGTAATCTTGAAAACAATTTACTGGACATGTTCCCCTGTTTTTTTTGGGTTTTTTTGCAGTTTCTGTCTTAATGAAATATCCTAAGTTCACAAAGGACCAAAAAAAACAAACGAAGCTGAGAGGGAGCCACTTGGGCCACCCGAGAGCTGTCTCCTGTCCCACAGTGCCATGTCGCAGAGCAGACGGAATGTCAGGGATTTAATGTACCTCGGCTTTATCATAGTGCCTTATCCTTAAATGCAGCTTTCCTTGTAGTCCTGACTGTGTGCTGTAGAGAGCCCACGGCCCCGCTCTGCATTGTCCCAGCCACAAATTTGGCTTTCTGGTGGCTGGATTTGGGCTGGCTCATCAGTGTTGAGACCAAGGAATATAGGCACAGATCACCTGTCGTTTCCTCTGGATCAGCTCCACTAAGCTTATTACTTATCTGAATCATGGTCTTTAGCCTTGCTTCTGCCCTCACTCTGCCCTCTTGAGGCCTACTCTTGCATTAGCCTTTGTTATCGGGTGAAATGTGTGTATGTATGTGTATGTGTATGTGTGTGTGTGTGTGTGTGTGTGTGTGTGTGTGTGTGTGTGTGTGTGTGTGTGTGTGTGTGTGTGTGTGTGTGTGTGTGTGTGTGTGTGTGTGTGTGTGTGTGTGAATACGAACGCATAAGTCTGCACTGTGTTTTTATGTGCATGTGTACACGTGTGTATATAAGCCTGTGTGTCTGCGTGTGTGTGTGTGTGTGTGTGTGTGTGTGTGTGTGTGTGTGTGTGTGTGTGTGTGTGTGTGTGTGTGTGTGTGTGTGTTGAAACACATCCATCAGTCACCCTACCTCAAACCAGTGGTGCCAGCCCTTTGACGCGTGCAGCACAGTCACCAAACCTTATTGCACACACACCACTGTACTGCACAACTCTCAACGCGATAGAGAAAAACCGCATTGCTTTTCTCTCACCTCTGATACATTTCCATTTCAGTTTTTAGCCCATAAATGCTTTCACCCTTTGTTCCCTGTTTAAAGATCATCTTTGTACAGTGGACCAAAAGTAGATATTTTGTGATATTCAAAGAGATATATAGATATATATATATATATATGTATAGTATATATAATGCTGATACACTACATATATTTGTTGCTTTATATGTGATTGTTTCTTTTCGTAGCTCCTCTGTAATTAGTTCATAGACTGTGAAATGGGAAAGACATGGGGGACTAACTTCTGATTCATTCGACTACATCGATACTTGAACTGTTCTAACATTCTATGTTGTGGAGATTATTGAGATTAATCCTCTGAATAGGAACAAGTTGTTACTAAAATTATTTTTTGTTATTGTTTTTTTCATGCTTGTTTAAATGGTCTGAAAGTGTTTATTTATTGATATTTATTGTGTTTTGGTTTTGGTTTAGATACTCACCCATTGCACCATATTATAATGGGTACTGTTAATGAAACATGAATTATACCACTGAAAATGGCAGACCTACTGTAAAGGAGGACCATGAGTTTTTTTTCATGTACGTAGGTTTATTAAGGTAAAATCAAAAAAAGGGATGGCACTGTATTTTCTGTAATCACTTGTTTTGGCTCCATCACTAGTCAATGATTCCTTCAGATACTCGAGGTCCACAGGATCCTTTTTTTCTTTGTGCCTGTGTAGAAAGCCTACGTAGCAGTAAAGGAGTGGGAGAGCAAGTACTGCATGTCATTTAGGTTTCTGGGTCAGTGGAATCTCAGATGTTTCGTTAAATCATTTCCATGACACAAAAGTTAACTCCGGCGTCCCGCAAACCTATACGGTACGCGTCATTCTGTAGCCTTAACCCTGAGTCCGCTGGCTTGAAATGTCTGGTTTACCAGATCTTGGGAATTGAGCGCACACAAATCTGACTTTTCTAGTATATTGCTTAAGAACAGTTTGAAAAGTCTGCAAGTAAAAGGTCAATAAACTGTAAGTAGCTGGAAGTTGAAGGCCTGCAGCATTTTGTTTACATCAGTCTGTGACCATAATGAATTTGCTCTCCGACTTTTGGTATTGAACTGTTGAATGCAAAGTTGTGAGAACAGTAATGAAAATGTCCCAGTACAAAAATGAATCCAGACAAAAACTTGAGCCCGAGTTCATCTCTTGTACAGAACCTTCTCCAGAGCTGCATATAGATCTGTGTTCTCATAATAACTGTGACGAAATTAACTCAATTGGCCGACTCCAACATGCTAACATCAGTTTTTGAGAATGACGTTATAAAAAGTGCTGGTGTTCTCTGTGTCAATTTCCGTATCATGCTCTCAATCTGGATATTGTGTACCAATTAGGAATAAGGGTTTTTGCAGGATACTTTGTGTCATTTTTACCTTTCTCTCACTGAATTTCTTTTTTTTTCAAACATGAATCTCAGCTCCCTTGTCATATAAATCAAGTACAACATTGTAAACTTGTATTATTTTGTGCCTGAATTGAAAATGGCTCATAAAATAGTTTCTTTAAATCTTGATTGTGTGCTTTAGGATCATCAAGTGCTTTCTGGTCTTGCACGCCTACCATGTGCTGCTAGACATTGTTTTTGTTTGTTTTTTTGTTCATGTTAGTTGTTCCATTTTACTATACATTACATAGACTTATGTGCCAGACAGTGATTTTTAGCTTTCTGCATCTCAAAGTCTGCCTGGTTAACACTGGACTGATGCTAATGCTGCCAACACAATTGTACTTTATTTCTCAGTGTCTTTGAAATTGAGAAGTAAGATTGTTTCTGTAAACGGCTGTTTTGAAAGGAGCGGATTTCCAACCAGAAAACAAAAGAAAAGACATAAGCTATTCCTTAACTTGTCATAGGAGCGAAAGCTAAGCGTTGCCTCTTCACCTGGACGACACGGCAGCTTCACTGACCCATAGCAGACTCCAGTGCCTTTAATTTCGCCCCGGCCAGAGCAGATGGCCTGGGTGACTATTGGGTCTCTGGTGGGCTACAGATAGAGGCTGAGCAGACATTTCATTGCACAGGTGCTGCCACTGAGAAGACACCAGGGAAGCATAAAGACCTGTCTTTAGACTGGACTATTTATTTACTGGATGTGACTCCACGCACTCTCTCACACACACACACACACACACACACACACACTCTCACACTCTCACACACACACACACACACACACACTTGGTAGATTACCTGCAGATGGCTTTTTATTGTACAGAACTGGTTAATGAACAAGGTGAGTTACTGTAAGTAAAATGCTCTCTTATGAATTGTTTTCTCATGATCGTGATTTCTTTTGTCAAATATTTTCTGAATGCTGTGACCTGTTTGAGATTTGTATTTGGATGTTTTCAAGTGCCATTTGACAGTCTAGTGAGTCGTGGCCAGCTGTAGCACGCTCTAATGCAAGCACAAGCATTTGGCAGTGGCATTTGGGGGAAGGTTTTTATTTTTGTTCACCCTAGACAAAAATATGTATATATCAAAAACTGAAAAAGGTATATTTATTTGTGTCTTATTTGATTTATTCTTTTGGTGAACATTTTATCAGATATGTTGGCTAAAGTGCTTTCGTGATTTCTTTCTCTTTTTTTGGATTATGTATAATATCTGATATAATATATACACACAAATTTCATGTGACTTTCTTTTTGTGTGCAATTCAGTTACTTCTCAAATTGACAAGCGAACCAATGCGTGTCGGGTAATTTGTATTGTGTATTTTACATACAAAAAAAACGAGGACAATTGGGGGACTTTTATATTTATAAAGACATTATCATTTAGTGTGTCGTATTGCTGAATATAGAAACTATTAAAGACACATGTAGTTTGGTTTTCTGAATATTTCAGATCTCAGCTCAGGCTAGCTTCTTAGTGTTGTTTTCTTAAAATTTGTGACTCGTCTTTGCAGTAATAAACGTTTTCTTGTTCAAGTCAAGTGTCCCCTCTCATAATTTGCACTCAACAAATTCCAAATAAAGATTTTCACAACTCCAGAACAATAGTGTTAAACCATTGAACTTTATTCAACCATACATATAAACACCAATATCATTCAAACTCATACATATTCAAAATTTATGACATAGTTGTAAAGATTAAGATGAGCATGAACTTGCATTTCCTGAACATTGTACAGCATTCTTGTTTCATCATTGTAAAGGTAGCAAAAGAGATATAGATACAAAATACTGCAACAGCTGTCGGTAAACAGAGCTCCAAATACCAAAATATTGATTTGTACTGAGCAAAAACTGAAATTCAGTTGATAAATAAAACCAAGCTTTTATAAGCATTACAATGAAACAACTGCAGTCTGATAACCTTTTCACTTTTCATAGGGTATATTTGGCGTCATTATGGCTTACACTTCCTCTCACAGTTCATTCCTTAACTCCCTTTACCTTAACTCAGCTGTTTAGAAAACATTATGGTAAGAGTCCAAATAATAAATACAAAATGTGGCAGTGAGCAATCTTAAAGTGATGTTCGGTTTGAAAGGTGGTTGTTTAACGGTAGTGTCACAGACAACATTTCCAATTTCATAAACCATTCTTGCTCCACAACTGGATCTGTTCCACATCGTCATCATTTTGCCAAAATTGAGCTAAATGCACCGTTTCCCCCTTCTGTGGGTGAGTGTTTGATACTGAAAACATAGATTTTAGGCAGACATTTTGAAGCAAACAGGTAATTAGCAAGAAAACCTTTTTCAACAATGCGAAAAAAAATGATATAGGTACAACAAGTAAGCATGCATGAGACTATGAAACAAGACAAAATACTTTTTTACAAATGAATAAAGTGCTAATGGACACTATGTGGGCATCTAATGTAAAAAGGATAATTATAAATAAATTTACGACGTGTTCTAACAACCTTTTCATTTGAAATTTAATAATTTTTATGTGAATTTGGCATTTTAAAAAACGTCAATTCTCAATCTCATAACAGCCTGAACTGCTGGTAGAATAATGGAAGTTTTATGGTGTTGAAAAAGAAGCTGAGGTCAGCTAAAATGGGCTTTTCAAATGCTCTTTACATCAGTAAAAACAACTATTCAAAAGGGGGAATATAAAAGAAAAAACATCAAACAATGACTATCGGCATAGAAAGATATTTAAGATTACATCTTACAAAAACATAAGTAACGAATAACGTGATTTTACAGAATTGTCCTGATTTGTGAGGTGAAAAACTCCACATGAAGCCATACAGGCACCAGAGAGCCACTGAAGGAGGACTGGATCAGCAGTGTACTCCAACTGAAATGACATCTGTTCAGACAGGTTTTCATCCAAAACAAGGCGTCACATTGTGCTCGGCTTTACTGGTTTTAAGCCAAAACAGTTTGCCCTCTGACTAAATAGTTCAAAGAAGGAATTTTGTCCGTTAGTTAACGGGGGCTCTATAGGTGATAAAATCTTAAAATGTTGAATTGTTCATACGAAAAAAAGACGGCGGCTGAGTATGAATCATTTTATGATTGACACTCTACACTCTCCTGTAGTTATGCTTTTCTTTTGTATTGCACCATGGCTGATTTAATAATTGATAGGTTTTTTGCATCTTTTAATGTCGCTGTGGACACTTTTTTTCATTCTCTTGGCAGCATGTTTCCAGAGTACTACCACTCCTCCCAGTCACTTACAGACCTGGAGTCTCATTCCATAGACTAGCGACTGCTTGTAGTGCTGGATTTGAAAGCAGTGTGTTAGTAGTAAACTGCCATCCTTTAAGTCTTTGTTCATACTTCTACAACCTACTCAGCTCCCCGTCGTTGCAGTCCTCCTTCAGCACCCCAGGCCTATAGGTGGAGTGGTTTGTGAAAAAGTACAGTCTGATTGTTTTTTCCCCTCTCTCTTTTTTTTTTTTTGTACAGTTCATGCCTCTTTGCTCAGTCGAGGGGTTGAGGGTCAGCTATGGGCATGGTGTGCAGAACTTCATCCAGTAGCTGTAGAGCTCGGTGTAAATGGATCTCAATCCAGCATGGCGTCTCTTTGATGCTTTGTCGTGGGTAGTCGGGCCCCCAGCCTTTCACGAAGCTCATCCGCAGGATGCACAGCCTGCGCAGGTCATCAACCCCAATGCCTGCAGCGGCAGACAAACCTGCAGAGGAATCACAGTCAGCAACGTGTAGATCGATGGGGTACAACAGGCCAAAGCTTGCAGAGATGTTGGCCAAGTTACTCTTGCAGTGAAAGTTTGAACATATACTGGGCAGACACACAGCCGAGCAGAAAAACACTGCTGTAAATATATCTCCAACTCTGACCAGGCCATCCATGTGTCAGAAAAATATTCATTATGTGGAACTTTATTTCATCTACAACTTAAATTGTCAAATTGCCAAAAACATGACTAAATAAAAATTCTTAAAATCAGTCCGAAATAGTTCAGCTAAAGAAAAACACAGCCTGTGTAGCAGTTTGTCTTTTCCTCTGTTCATGCTGCTCTGTAATTCTCTCGCTCACAACGCTGTGCGATCATAACAATACACTTGATGAAGAGTAGGAGCAGCAGTATGAACACTCACTGATGGCCGGGGCGATGCCTCCCACAGAGCCAGGCCCGGGAATGTTACCGGCCACTGCTGCCGCCTGGGCTGAAACTGCTGCCTGAGCGGTCGCTGCCTGCTGCTGCATCTGCCTGTGGCACTGACGCAGATCAAACACCTGGCCGAGACAAACATACACATACACATGTATTAATGGTATAAATTCTGCTGAATAATAAAACAAAGGGAATGCTACACATATTTTACTGTGATTATGGCTACTCCAATTTTTTTACCATGGCCCAATCTTGCTCGCATTAGAGCCTCAATCCCATTATGGATTATTGGTGTGCATGTACTAGAAATGTAGCCAGTGCCAACAGCAATCAGGAATTTGCTAATTAGAGTAACACCTGCTTGGACTGTCTTGCTTTTCATTGAATGACCATTGTACTGCAATCTCACCTTGATGTAAGCGCTGGGGTAGATCTTGTGAACTGCATCTCCAGGGGCGCGCCCAGCCTCTCGATCCAGGTAATAGCTCTGCACAAACACTGCGTGATCACTCAAACAGCGCACCCAGACATCTCCTTCGCCTTTGCACTCCAGCTGCATGCCTTTGCCAATGTGGAGCCTAAGAAATGGTCAGAAAAGTGAGACATTACCAAAGCTTTGCATTACTGTCAATCACTTATCATACCTACGACATGCAGTAAATATGAATTGCTTGAAGGTTCAATAAGATGATAAATCTCCCAGTGTGTGGGGGTAATACCTGGCTCTCTCTATGTTCTCTGTCCTGTGGACATTGCTCAGCTGGCCCAGGCAAAAGCGGTCCCCTCCTGATGGATCAACGTAGCCGTCCACAGTCACTGTCGGACACGTGGACGGCACCTTAAAGGTCTCCCCAACCTGGACATCCATCTCGAAGTACGCAATGGAGCACCAGTATTCTGGAGCTGGAACACACCAACACGCAACCACAGGTCAGATCGATTACACCGATGTAAAATTCGTGGATTGTCTTTCATCTGCAGCTCAATGCTCACCAGGGTGATTGGATATGGGGGGCTGGAACGCAATTTCGTTGGTAACAGGCCCTGCAATAACATGTCAACAGTATCTTTTTAACAAGCAATTCTGAAACTACACCAGACTTAACATGTGACACGTTATCATGATGCTGAAAATGATCAAATACAAAGTCTGCTGGGGAAAACAGTTATTTATTTATACATGCTACATTCCCTTCCCGTGTAAATTCTCTTAACATGAAAACCATCTCAGACGGTTCTATCAAATAAAAGAAAGGATAATGACTATTTTTAATGCTGGGTGTGAGCAGAATTTCCATCCACTCACAATAATGCCCTGTGTGAGGCATGGGGGGGTGATGCTGTAGATGCCCATTTTGATGTTGTGGTACTGCAGGGGTAAAGCTGCTGTTTCTGCTCCAACTGGGGTTAGGATCTGTAAATATAAATAATTGAATAGTTGTGTTTGCCCAATTTGTGCCAACTTGAAGTATGTGTGGTAGATCAGGTCACAATACATAAAATAGTTGTTTATTGCATTAAAATTAACTTTGCTCAATCAAAATGTAAAACTTAACAGGCAGTCCCTTCTAAAAAAAAAAGATTTCCAATGCCCTATATCTACTTTATAATGACATAAAATGAATACTTTTACAGTATCTTTTTTTTTTACTTGATTGCATTACTTTAAATTAGAGTGCATCTTGCATTATGTTTTGCATAGATATGTAGTCCCTGTGTAGCGTCTCACTTGAGGGTCCAGCACTGAAAGCAGAGGTTGAGGCTGAACTGCCGCCGTCTGATGGGGGGAGCAGAGCGGGGTTGATGAAGGTCTCCTGTGGACCGGGCCTTGACGAGGGATGCTGGATGATCTGCAGGTGGCTTTCAGAGCTCGAGTGACATTGCTGGTTGTCATAGTCATACTCATCCTTCACCAGGAGTGGAACTACATGATGAGAGCAGACAAAGGGTAAAACTAAAAGGACGTCCACAAAATCTTCAACGAGCAAACAGGAACATTTTGGCATCTCTCTTACCTGAACTTGAAAGGGTCAGCCCTGATAAGTCTGCAAAACATTTTTTAAAAAAATGAATGAATCTGTTGTTCTAAATTAAGAAAGGTGCTGTGGAATAAGGAAAATTATAAAAACAAATATATATATACCCAAACCATGTATTAAAAATTCCAAGTCCAGGTAATAATTTCAATTTTAATTAATATGAAGGGGCTAAATCATAAATCATGTTAAAAGACACCAACTTGTATCAACCCTCACAATCCCTCCGTGTGTCTGTAGCATCGGTCTATATTTCTCAATAACCTAAAACATTGATATGTAGTTAAGACTAAGAACCCTATAATGCTTACTTACCAATGCCTGGAGAGACGACCCTCTCGTAGTGGTATGGGTTGACGCAAACATTGTCACATTTCAAGTCAAAGGCATACTGGCAATATTTGACATGTTTTAACTCATTCTTGTGTAGGTCAGGCCATCGCCACAGTCGGGCATAGACAACGTGGGGGAAACCTTTGCGCCCTGCAACCTAAAGCACAGAGAGGAAGATATAATGAGATTGATACAAGGAGCATACAATCAAACCAACTTGGTAGGGTATATCTGCTACTGTACCTGTAGGCGTCCATCCAAAGTTCTCTGTATGGTTACACACTTGCTAGGATGAGCTCCATTTGTAGTGATGGCTGTGATAAGGGAGTCGAGCTCGTCTTTCTTCTCCTTCAGCTTCTTGACGAGACTCTCAATAGCTCGCTTAGCAAAGCTTTCACTCTCCCCTCCCTGGCGGTGGCACATCAGGCTATGCACAATGCTCAAACAGGCATCGTTACTTGTGGGAGTGTTTGTGATTGACATCTTGCTCCTTGGGTTTCAGCCCTGGTTGAGACGTTCCAAGTTGTATCCGTTATGCCTTTACCAGTTTAAGTGTGAAGGTGAAAGTACTCTTGCAGTACTGTGGCAACCTAAAAGAGAAAGTGCAGTGTCTCAGTTTACAAACTGTATCACCATGACTAGAGTGTAGGGAGAGAAGGGTTAATCATATCGTTAAGCCCTCTGCAAAGCCAATCTAATGTACCTTTAAAATGACTGATGACACTTAGACACGGTTAGTGGAGAAAATAGTTTTCGGGCAACTTCCAAAACCTCTACAGATATAGATATTTTGGGCATCTTTCATGTACTACTCTGTTAGCATTCACACACCAATTACTGTTTTCTCAATGTATTTAGTTGGTTTGTCGTAATAAGATTAAGATAAATGAACATTTGGTAAAAGGTAGTTTTTTAAGAGCATTTCACAGCAAACGTAGCTATCGTTAGCCCAGATGCGATAGCTAAGCTAACTAATACGCAAGGGTAACGTTAGCGCATGTTTTCGAACAGTGTCTCAGTAACTTAGTGCGCAACCCAACATGGCCTAAATTATTATCTTCCTTTATTACATGCCTCTATATAATTAAATACACATCTGTAGTATGTCTGACACGACTGAGGAGTATTGAGCTAGCTAATATTGCTCAGCTAATGTTGAGTGGATGTTGGCGTTAGCTATCGCTCGGCTTGCCGTAAAATACCGTTAGCAAACGTTACCTTAACACAAACGTACTGTGGACTTGGTGATTTATCCGCTCCGTAGCGTTAGTCCCAGTGGTGCAAGATGATAAATGAGTGACTTTAGCTACTTAAACCCTGATATGATTTCTAGCGTTTGCTATCGTGTGTTAATGATATCTAGGCTAGCTTGCTAGCACATACGCTAAGAGCTAGCTAACGCTACAAACCCTCAACTTCACGCTAGCTCGCTGGCTAACCTTCTATGATGGCCCAGAATCCGTTACCTCATGTGCGTACCAGTGTATATGTTGTCCTCATCACACTACTACTGTATATAGAAAATACATAATAATCATATTCCAACACATTTATGGTTAACTGGCCACGAAAGTAAACAAAACAAAAAATCTCCCCACCCTCCACGCTCCAACTGCGCATGCACGCGTAAAATATGAAAGGCGTGGCGCTGCTAGTTGTTATTGTATTTGTTAGAAAATCAAAACCCCTTACTGATTTCAAGTCACATGCATACATACATACATACATACATACATACATGCATAAATACAGTGCCTGTATTGCATAAGTATTCGCGCACCTTGAATACAATTGAGTTTTAATTGGATTATATGTACTGGGTACACAAAATAGTGAAATGGAAGAATATAAAAACTTCCAAAAAATTGAAAAGCAGTTCGTGCATTTGTATTCAGCCCCCTTTGCTATTACGCCCCTAAATAAGCTCTGGTGCTACTAATTGGCTTCACAAGTCAGATAATCAGTTAAATTAAGTTCACCTGTGTGCAATCCAAGTGTCACATGATCTAACGGAGCACCATTTTATCAGTTATTACAGAATGGAATGAATATGGCGCCACAACAAATTTGCCAAGAGAGGACTATTGTGATCTGATGGATTTTATTGTAATATAAAGTCTCCCCCTTGTGGTTATAATATAGTGTGACATAACATTAATAAAAACAGTCCCCTGTCCAATTCTCTCTCTCACGCTATCTCCTCCATATCCCCCAGTGCGATTATCCACGTGTTTATGATTTAAAGTTGGCCTCCCATGAACAGCAATAAAGCTGTGTTGCTTTATTGAGTGATGAACAAAGCTGCCATCACACAAACCTGCTCAGCTGTGTTGTTGACCATGTGAGAGTAAGGGAAATCAACTGATACCTTTAAAAAAAAAGCAAAATGTGGTATCATTTAATGTGTCTTTTCATCAACGGTGAACATATTTGTCATTACTTTGAACTTGGCTTGTTTTTCATATATATATATATATATATATATATATAAATATATATTTTGTTATGATTGCCATACATATTTTGAGAAATTGGTTGAAAGAGTATTGTAGTTGTTTTCCCAGTCAAAAGGAGAGTCAGAAGAAAATATGAATCATGTGGGGGAGAGTCTTGGCTTTTTATACAATGAAATATAAGATTCATCCCCTTCTCCTCGCCCCAATATTTTTTGTACTGTCCCCAAAATACAGCAAGCGATGATGAACAAAGAATTCAATGAAGAAATCAATTGGTTCACTGCCAGTCGATATCTCTTCCCTGCACACTTGGCCTATGTAAATCTGTGTGCTGATTGAGGATCCCATTAAGTTTGAAAGTTCAACAGTGTTATTCCATCATTGTTATCTGCTTCCGACTGTTAACAGCAGAAGCTAGGTGGTGATGTGACATGTAATTTTTCCATTTGTATGGTTGCTGTGGCTGTGATAAGGGCCTCAGCATGCCCGTGTCAGAAAAAGGAAGTGGGAGGGTTCAGAGGGCACCAAGCAACCTCATGGCAGGATTGTCAATAGAGCATGTTGGCGTTGGACACCAGGAATCTGACACCACCTCACCTCACAAATGCTGCCACTTGGAGTGGCGTCTCATCCTGAGTGACGGTCTACAAGACTCCAGGCTCTGACACCTCGTTATCACTGTGGCATGGAGGCAGGCAGAGAGAGGCCCGCCAGGCATGTGACGCAAGAGGAATGGGGATTAAGGTTGTTAGGTAGGGAATGCTGTGATTACCTGGCAATGACACAGGGTGTACAAGAGATCAAGCTCAGATCAAACTCGCTCAATGACTAGTTTTTATGTCAGGTATTTTATTTTTACAACCATAATAACATTAATATTGGTGCGAGAACCAAAAGCAGGATATGAATGGCTGGGGTGTGAGGAAAGATTTCACAGCGGTTGACAGAGATGTTAGGTAAGAGAATTTTTTCTTACAAGAAGCCTCGATGAGCTCCAAGACACAGAGAAAATCCTCTCCTGGTCAGAAGCCAGAGAAAATATATTTTCTGCAAGTTTGGCAAGCAAATACGAGGAAATGTGTTACATTCTATATATCATTTCAATGGCTCCAACACACCACAGGGCACAGAAACAAATGATACCATTTACAAATCTGCAGCATGTATATTCATCTAGAAATAATTTTGGCAAGACTATGATTCAATTACAATTACATTTTAAGAGACTTTTCATATTTAAAAAAAAATATACAGCAAGTAGTGCAAATCATTTTAATCTGGTGGCTGTCCTTAAATGTTGATTTTTCCATTCTGTTTGAATAAGATGGGAAAAAAAAGAGTACGTTTTGAGAATGGTCTGTGATGAAAAGTCAGCGATAAAACATTTCGATTTTGGTATGATGTGAGTATACTCTGTTCCAGCACCCACACTGAAATAACCCAAAAAACAAACTTCACTTTTGTCAGATTTAAACTTTGCACTCAGGGTACATCTTTTGTGTTTAGATCTCGCACACACATTTCCAAATTATTGGATTATTGTATCCGATATCAGTGCTGCAGTACTCGCCCCGAAACAGCATGGAGCTCACTTCATCAGAAACAGGTTGAAGAGAAGTTTCTACCAGAATGTTCAGACATCTGTTATCATAACTTTCTTGTCTCCTCTTCTTTTTTTCTGTCACTGTGTTGGATGGAACTGATGCTGTATTTGCAAGAATATGGCCTGTGATTCACAATGAATTGTGGAACTTATCCAAAAGCTTTCTAAAATACCAAAAAATATAATAAATCATGACGGACAGCTTTATATTCTACACTAATATAACATAAACCGATTTACCTTTATACAATTACAAATGTACATCTTGTAGCACAGACATGTGGCCATCCCTAATTTACAACTAACTAGTCTAGACTCGTGTTTTTAACACAACACTGTACTGTGGAAACAAGCACATGATAAGATAGATAGATAGATAGATAGATAGATAGATAGATAGATAGATAGATAGATAGATAGGTAGATAGATAGATAGATAGATAGATAGATAGATAGATAGATAGATAGATAGATAGATAGATGGATGGATGGATGGATGGATGGATGGATGGATAGATAGACAGACAGACAGACAGACAGACAGACAGACAGACAGATGGACACACAGACAGATAGATAGATAGATAGATGGACGGACGGACGGACGGACGGACGGACGGACGGACGGACAGACAGACAGACAGACAGACAGATAGATAGATAGATAGATAGTATTTCTGAGATGACGGTTGAAACATCAGTGCACAGTCTCTATCTCTGTGTAATAGTTCTCAGGGCTATCTACAGCCACACTCTGCCACCACCATTCCCTCATACTTGTGGTTGAAAGTGATCACCCCGTTGTCATGATAAAGGAGTGAGATAGGCTCCAACTTAGTGGGTACACAGCAGGCACGCGATGCTCTCTCCGGACTCTTAACACTCAGCAGTGTCTGCACTATGGCATGTTTGGTAGGCGAGACCTCGGATGTCAACGGCGGGTTGCACACACCGTTGCACTCATACGCCTCATAGCCCAAAGGTTGGATGATCCACGTGTCCCAGCCAATGTCTTTAAAATCCACAAAGAGCGGGGTCCTCTTGCAGGGCTCGCTCTTAACATTGCGACGGATTCGGGGAGGTGCGTCATAGATAAGGTTGGACTGCAGTTGCGTGAGAGACTGTTTGTCCCGCTCGTCCTGGTTGCCGTAGCCAGCGTTGTGATTAACGGGCCCCCAGAAAGCTTGTTGGCTCTGGCCCACGTTTTCAGGAAGGTCATTCTCGTGCTCGATCATCTGGTTGAGCTCTTGTTTATCCTGTTTGTGGCCTCTACTCTGATCATCTGAGAATACAATAATCATCGCATTGTGTTTCCCCTCCAAGCTCCTGTTGATACCAACCTCAACCAACCTCTCGCCCTGCCCTGCGACCTCTTGTTTGGCCCCTTCCTCTTCTGAACCCAGACTTGCAACATGAACCTCCAGTCTGTGAGTTGCACAACCTGACTTCCGCCAGAGTGCAACCACATGAGTCAGATCAAATGACACCCAGCTGTTATCTTTGGCACGGATATGCTTTGTCACCAGTTCCTCCAAATCCTTCATCTCCACCACCTCCTCTTTATCCCTCCTTCTCTCTTCTTTCCCCACCTCTTCAGTCCAAACGACGCCCTCATGTATTTTGTAGATGGTCACCTTGCAGTCAATGCCAGCATGTGGTCTATGGGCCTTCTGGAACAGGGTGAAAAGGCGAAGCTCAGCTATTGTTATGTGGTCATTGTGGCTCATTGAGATGTTGAATAGCAGGGGGTATATCCTCACACCCCTGGCCGTTATACTGTCGGGGGAAACATCTGAAATAAAAAAAATAACAAAAAGTGTGTGGAAATGCATTTTGCAATTTCCGTGGTCAAAATACAAGTTGAACTATGTTAAATATTAAAATGTACCCTTACGCACCCTATCAAATACACATAATAGATGTTTTTGGTTTGTTTGAATCACAATAGTTATAAATTGTCAAAGCTTAGTTCCAGTGCAGCTTCATTTTTTCAATCACAACAATTAACTACATTTACAGTACTTTGACTTCCATAAATCAAAGTAATCTAAATCTTTAAATCATTAAATTATTAGAATGTCAAACATGATCCCAATGATAATTCGAATGAGTTTACAGCTTACACAAAGAAAAATTATGCAATATATAAAATTGTGTCAAACAAAAACAAGTTTGTACCTTCATTCTTGAAACTGCGCACAACGTTGGCTGAGGGCACAGCAGTGGGGTCAGTGGCAAATCGGTTGTACAGCTCCAGCATATACTCTGGTGGTTCCTTGCGGGCAGCGAGAGGCCTGGTCTGGGGCCTCAGCTCCGTCAGGTTCATTGTGGACAGAAACTGGCTCAGAAAGTCCTGTGCATCAAGTAGCGGATTATCACCCACATCCCGACCGACTGATACCCTGTGACGGTTCTCAGGAGACCTGATGGGACTGCTCAAGCTCAAACCAGTCAACGTCAGAAGCAGGACGTTGAGAGAGCGGATAACCCCGAGGTTGGAGAAGACTGAAATGGTCATGGTCGAGTGGAGGAAAGGTTAAAATCCAAAGATTGAGTAACGTGAGGGATCCTTTGGAGAGGATACCTACAAACAGCTCAACCTGTTGAGGACTCTTCTTCGAGGACAACAGGTTGCTGTTGGGGGCAAAGAGAAAACAGCTTTGCCCTTGTTGATCTTGAGGTTTGGTTCTGAGGGCAGGGCTGTCCAATGTGTTGCGCTGACATGTTTGGAGATGTCACTAAGGCCCTGCTCGGCCCTCCTCTCTCTCTCCCCACCAGGAACTTATGACTATCCATAATCATTTCCACTGATATTCTGTCTCATTGTGATGTATGCTTTTCTTTTGTTAACCACAACATTTGCCTTACAGTGACTTTAGATCTACATGACAGTGGATTTATTAACGTCCTTATGTGGCACAACGCTGGAATCAAAACATCTAACCATGATACTTTAGCTTTAAACACATTCAGAGATAAGTTAATACAACTACATTCACCAAAAAGCGTGATAAATTAAACAATGGGAATTATGCTGGACCATTTTCCCATCTAATACAGGAAATCAATACCAATTAACAATATGGTTAATATATGCTTTGCAATCTCCACAAGAGGCCAGTGTAGACTCAATATCTGTACTCCTGCCTCCGTATCTTAAGTTGAATTAAACATTTTCATTAGGTGCTAAAGGGGGCTGATCTGATCTAATTTGCATATGCTTTTAGTTAATTACTGGTTTTGTTTTCTAGTAGTGGCTGTCAGACACATATGCAATCATTGCTATCATTTAAATGTACAACCACTTAAACAAATAAACACCAAACATCACTCCAAGATCTCAGCTATAGTGCTGCTTCAATGTAAACAACACACACATGCAAATCATGAAGATGTAGATATATGAACGCACAGTACATGTGTGTATCTAAAATGCCACCACGTATGCAAGTGAGCCCTGCAGCCTGCGGTAGGAAACATGACTAATGCCAACACATTTCAGCACTCTCAGTGGCAGTGTGCACCACACAAGTTCAGAAGTTCATAATCACCCCTCACAGCT
The DNA here is from genome assembly GCF_023349555.1 of Cebidichthys violaceus. Classification (NCBI taxonomy): domain Eukaryota; kingdom Metazoa; phylum Chordata; class Actinopteri; order Perciformes; family Stichaeidae; genus Cebidichthys; species Cebidichthys violaceus. The sequence goes on from NW_027176285.1 coordinate 8,944,853, forward strand.
ATGAGGTTATACGAGTGCCTTGACAGCTCGTCTGGGTGTACATAGAACATGCACCAAAGAGGTTTTCAAAGTGGGAGGCAGGTTCTCTCAGGGGACCTTCAAACTGTTTCAGGGAAGAGCAGTGAATGGAAGCGGAAAAATATTTAGTTATAACATTAGTTATTTAAAGGCGATCACATAGAACATTAGTATGTGTGATTTGATTAAAGAGATAGAGTAGTTAATGGGAATTTTACTGTTTCCCCAGTTGTAATTGTGCCACTTTAAAGTTCAAGTCCTTATTCTCATGATGTATCCTGCGTAGTGTGACTAAAAATTAGCCCTGGCTGTGAACACATGTCAGACAACAACAAACACAAATGTTTAACAGTTCAGTTTGACCATTTATCTATTAATTAAACTGGCCAGAGGGTGCTGTTTAATCTAACAGGCACCCACTGATAAAACAGAATCCAGTCTGTAATACAAAAAGAGAATACAAATAAAAATGAGAAATTATGCACATCATTTATTTTAATTTTTCATTCAACATCGCAATGCAAAAAGAACCACTGCAAAGCAGAGTTGTATAGAATGTAGGATCACTTACCGGTATTAGCTAATGCACATCAATAACTTTAATTAATAACATGGGTATTACAATAAATATTACAATATAAATACCTTCATTTAGAATATTAACAGTCCTTTGTTACACATTTACAATCCCATTTTGCCTATCATGAAACAAATGGAAGATTTGCTTATGACTGCACTGTCTAGTCTAATGGCAGGTTTGTCAAGAATAAACTTAATTCCAAATAAATTGGATGTTTTTGATGACTAGATCGACAGTAGCCCTAATCCTAATTATCTCAAACACTGAACAAAAATATTCTTAAAATTATTTTATATCAGAATCTTCTTTAGCCCAGAACCCATGGGGATGGACAACAACAGATCCAAATGTCAATTTAGGCCTTAAGCTTGGCAAACTAAAAGTATTATGAATTATCTCATACATGTGTAACAGTAAAATTCTAATTGTACATGTCATATATTCTTTGGAGTCATGATTCACCACAGTTTGCATATTTAGGCTATTTCAGATGTCATACATAATCCATCATGAGTCTTAGGCATACAGTATATCATCCTAAATGACAAAATCTATTAAATCTTTTGCCAAATAACCTCCATAATAAATACATGTAAATGTTTGGCACATTATTCCCTGTAAACAAAGGAAATTATTTTGTGTTATTTTTATGTTTGTCTGTCTGTACAAGAATGAGCAAATTGCACAAGTCCGTATTTCACCAATGGAAAGTGTCTGTACTGGATTGAACCGGCTCCACTGGCTGTGTCGTCGTGTTTACACCCAGGAGTCCAGTGGTGGAGGTTTGTTATCCATGAGGCCCACTGCAGGCCTGCCAGCTCTGATGAAGTGTTTTCTCTCACTTATCGCCTAGGTAAAGAAATATGCACACAGATGGTGATAGTCAATTAGCATGAAAAAAGCAGACAGTTACAATTAAAATCACAGGAAAGTAAAAATTTTAAACAAAATCCTGTAAAACAGCTACAATTTCTGCTCATGCTCCATACCCGTAAAATGTAAACTTATTCAGTACAGTCAAATGGCAGATTACCTGGAGAGTGTCTCTTTCCACAACAGGCCCTTTTCCATCTCCAACTCTATCATTTGGCTCTAAACTGGAGTACACATCTGTAAGGGAAAATTATAATAACATTAGCAGTAGGTAATATGGCAACAGTGTTGCTAGTCTTTAAATACAATGAGAAAAAAAGAATAGATGCAAATCAGTTTGTACTTTTAGGGAACCCTTTGTAAATAAGTAGCCTGCTTTTGGAAAGCCGAATCATTTTTCATTTCGTTCAATGAGAAACCCCAGGGTTCCATCCCCCAATAAATAAATACAACTTTTGCCACAAAAAAAGTTAATTATAAGAACCTGTCGGTTTGCTAGATGTCAGTAGTTACGAAAATCATTTGGTAACCTTGTAACTTGCTAACATCAACTATTAATTGAAAATGTAAAGTTCCCTATAATAATGTATAGTTTAAATACACTTTGTGGGTCACCAAGCAGGATATGGCTGTCAAGATGTTTTCTTTAAAGAAAGTTGCTAACATTAATGCTAGCATACATTAACATAAGCCAGAGAAGCTGGATGCAATGTGGCTTATCCCTCATTCTGCTAATGTTACGTTGGTAACTTTACTGAGTTATTGAAATGGGTGTATTTTGCTAATGCTGCTTAAAACCCATTTCATTTTGCAATTATAGCCTGTAAATGTTAAGAAAAACCTGGCTACAAAGCTTTTAGTCAAAGGTTGACTATCTTTGCAGTCAATAAATGTGGCTCACTTTAAGCATGTATTGTGTAAATGTTAAATGTGGTCTATTTGAGCATTTCACTCAAAGTACCAATTTCATAAAAACATGTCATTTCTTTTACTGCTGTCTACAGGAGCACATCAGCCCTTCACAACATTCACAAAAGGCCATTTATCAAAGAGTAGCAAAGCCTCACATTGAAAAGGCTATTCATTTAGACTGAAACATCAGCAAGAGAAACAGGCAAATGCAATGAAATCATTGTACATAGTTTATACCCACTCCCCCAAATAAATATTTCAAAGGGTGTTTAAGTTACGTCCATAATTCATAAAGAAGCTTCAATAGAAAATCACTGTTTTGGTGGGAAGCTAGAGGTCGCTCTTGACGTGGGAAAGCGGGCGTCCTTTTGGAACAACATCCAAATGAAATGTGACTGGTGATGCGTGAGCCTGCCCTGCCTCTGGGAGAGCCTGTTCAGGCTAATAAGCCAAGTCTCTGAACTGATAACCTTGGCAGCACATCATTGGTTTAAGGCTATGTTTCAGAAGAATATGGTCTGGGACAGAAAATGCCCATTTCTTTGTCCCTGACATGAGAAGAGGAACCACAGTATGTTTAAAAGCAGCTTTGTTCCCTGAGCTAGAGGACACTTTGCTCATTTAGATGATGGTTTAACAACATTTTGCTGAGGGAATGCATGCAATGATTTGCTGACCTTGGTTTTTGTCCATCAGAGGCAGGGTGATGTCATCACTGCCTTGCTTTCCACTCTTGGATTTTTTAGTCACTCCGGTACTTGTTGGCTTTGAAACACAAAAAAAAATGTATGACAAACAGAATGTCATGCTTTCCTTTTGTTTGTATAGCCATGTCAGATCCAAGAAATGGCAACAAAATACCTTAAAGTGGCTTTTGTTCCAGCCAGCCTTGGTCAGAGCGGTCCTCAGGTCCTTGTAGGCCCATATTGTCTGGAGCACATGGGAAGCTGCCTTGGTCTCCCGAGCTGCTTGGCTAACGACAAATCATTAGACTTTGTGGAAAACAACAGAGGACAGCTCCGAGACAATACTGTCCCATCAATTAAAATCCATTCCTGATTGCCGTGGGATAGGATGCTCATAATATCATGAGCTATTGCATCGAGGCTGTGTCGGAAGTACAAACCAATATTAAGCAGTGGCCTGCAACAAATACTATAGTATCAATGCTGTTTCTTTCTTCTTTCTTTGTCAGATTTTGAAAAAAGGAAATATATGAAACTTTAGCTGTATAACAAGCTGCACCATTGTTATTTGATCTTTTTTTTCATTGTTTAGTTTGGAATGTCGTTCATATTCAGAAAACTGTATACAAGTTTACAATTAAGTTGAAAGACATTGGAGTACCTTGACTTGTTGATGGCTACCAGTTTCTGCACTGCATGACCCTGTATGAGCGCTCGGGCGTTCTCTGGGCTATCTGTGATGATCTCATGGATGGTGTTCAGAATAGACACCACTGTATCTCCCTCTAGATTCTTCGCTGGGTGCTGCTGCCCACATGGCAGATTACCGACAAGGTCTCTCAAAGCATAGCTCCCTGTATGACAGAGCGACAACATAGCAAAGTTAGTGTGCAGATGCAAAGCCATGTATGCAGATGAGAGTTAGAAGGCTGTACCTATTAAGTCTTTATTTCTTCTGTCCATCGCCAGGTTGCGAAGAGCAATAGCCACAGCTCGCACCACTTTGTCCACATCTGAGCGCAGCAGCTCCACCAGAATAGGCAGCCCCTTCTCTTTTCTCACTGTGGCCCGGATGTAGCTGGACCACTGCAAAAGCAAACACAAAATACAGCTGAGCGATGTTTGTGAGTAGCTGGGATTTTGCTTCTGGGGTCCTTCTTCATATCTCAACTACCCACTCATCTCTCCACCTTTACAAAACCACTAATATCACCACAAGTATACATTATAAATACCATAAGTAACAACTAAGTTCTGCTCTTTTGTATGATGCAACTAGATTTCAAAATCTAAGGAATTTAAAACTCTTTCAATCTGAGCCAGATCGTTGATCTTAAATTATAGTGGCATTCATGGCGCAGTACGTCTTGGCAAAGCCCATTATTTAACAGGCCTGTGGATCCACTTACTCCAGTAAAAGTGATTGTTTATCATACAGGCTGGTAGGAAAGTAAATCTAGAGAGTCTAGTTGGAGAAAGATGATCAACCCCACATCTCCATTCTTCTGCACACTTGAACATTGATGCAGCCACTGAAATACAACCAAACCAGCCAAGAACAAAGCTGTGGGCATGGAGGCTACCAATGAACTAAATCTGACCCGGCACAGTGTAGCCAAACAAAGAAAATGGTTAAAAAGCCCAAAGCCCCCCAAACTGATGTGTTATTCATTTCAAGTCTCTCCTTACTATGAGCAGAGACAGTGCTAATGATAATGTCATAAAGAGACAAATCCTGGACCAGCTCCATAGACACAAGGACACTATGATAGCAGCCATGGTGATCTTACTTGGATATAAACTGGGCCAACAATGTGTCACTTGATAACTACATCAATTTAATGTTTAATGCTCCCATTTCCAGCTTTATAAAGACCATTTTTATGTTTGGGATGCTCGCCATAATCACAACCACTGCGCAAAGAGTCTAAAAACTAGAATTGTTCCATCTACTTACAGCCCAGTGTCCCGCAGCGAGGTTCTGCAGAGCCCCTGCGGCAGCCTCCAGGGTGTTGTGGTTGTGACTGCAGGTGAGAAGAGAGAGGTAGAGCCTCACCACCTCTGGCTGGTACAGCAGCTCCAAGCCTTTGAACAGAAAGACAGAGAAAGTCAGGGATGACATTCAAGCAGTGGTAAAGTACCTGCATGATCATCAGTGGCTAAATCCTTAAAAAAAGATGATGTCAACTCTGTTCCACAATTTCCTTTATCTAGGTTTGTTTAGGTCAATATGTAGGCAGGCCAGTAGAAAAAAGCCGATGAATTTAATGAAACCCTACGCAACAAAATTGCACCTCTGTCAGACCTCTGCAGAGTTGGTTTTTTTGTACTGAGCCAGTGGAAATCGCTGGACATCTGACAAGTAGTACAAAGCATCCGGGACTGTAACATGCTGGCCATACTGATTTGCATTCATTGGCTTGAGTGTGGGAGCCACGAGCATAGCTTTGATCTCTGTTCAAACAGCAGCTGGATCCACATATACCGTATTCAGCACAGTACTATACTGTAAAAAATTCCCATATATGCATGCATGCATGGCTAAAAACAGCAGCTTTCCGGTAAAGACACAAAAGAGTAAAGACAGTTTAGGAGTAGCAAATAAAGATACATCAGTGTAAGGCAGTATCTTGAGCGAATTCCAGTTCCTGCCAGAGAAAATGTTCCTCCTCTAGATGTTGCCAGATTTCAGTTGGAGGGTCATTTTGTTTTAGTAATGAAACTCTCCTCAAGTAGTGCAGGTGCTGGAGTGTGGCTTTGCATTTAAATTAATTGTCTTTCAGGCCATGCCAACATCATGCATACAAAGCAGATAACATAACGCAGAAAGCAGATACTGATGCTTGATTATAGTGCTGTATGATGATGATGATATATGATGAACGCTCGTCATAATGTATCTACCTTTATTCTGTCAGAAAAAAGCCGAATGTATAGCTTACTTATTTCATAATGAGATGTATCACAGTCACTATTTGTGTTCAATTTAAAATGTTTTATGTGAAGTTAATATTACATTTGTTAAGTATATACCTTTCATTTGTTCTGTACGTTTTGGTAAATCCAATGTACCGTATTTTCTGTCCATTAATCCATTTTTCCAACCTGTACATCACAGACACATACATGCACACAGATACAAACACTGGTTTTCATTATGTCAGCAAATATGATGTTGTATTAAATCACAGTATCACGACCTCAAAAACAGTCAGCAGTAACGAGCAGACTGACCTTGATTGAACCACTCCTCTGGTGAATATGGTTTGAAGGGAAAAGAAGAACAATGTCAAAGACCATATTATGCAGCAGCAGAACACACTGAGCATGTGGTGAGTCACTGGGGGGGGGGGGGGGGGGGGCTCAGGGAGGCATTTGTCAATTTTGCGCAATTAGCTGAAAGGTTAGTAGTGGGGGAAAGCCATAAAACTTTAAATCACAATTAACTCTAACGCTATTGTTCCTGCATTAAGCTGTGTCTTGCAGCACAGACTGCTGCAGCCTATTAGTTACTGTATATCAGCTGTAATTCAAATTATGATCTCTTTTTCTCTTTTCTTTTTTTCTTCAGTTTAAAAACATTCAGTTGCGTGGTGTAAAAATCACATAACTGATGTAACAAAATATAAACAAGCTATTCAAATCTTGGGACCTGTCAGTTCTCCTGCAGAGAAAAATACATCATCAACTTCTGCACATGCAGGGTAATGAAATATAATATTCAGGCTCTCATTGGCATGAAAAAGGGCAAGAAATATTAAACTTCAGCTAAAAGCCCAAACACAGATCCTATTGAAAACTACAACATGTATGTGGAGTGTATGGGAGGAGAGGAAGTACAACAAAGAATAAAGCAATAAAATAAACGGTAACATCTTCTGAAAATGGCTCGGGGGCTTTAAATAGCACAGGCTGCTAAAACAGATGAAGCACTATCAGACTTGAATCTCAAACACATCCTGCTGATCATCAACATCAATAACTGGCTACCAACCTTTGGGTCTTTTCCCTCCAAAGCAGTCGGTCTCATTCTTCTTCTTCTGGTGTCCCACTGATCTCATCAGAGTATTAGCATGGGGTTCCTGAAATCGCTCCGCTCCTGGTATCTCTTTGTGAACGTGATAGGACAGGTTTCGCAGGATGCACACGCAATTCTCTACTGACTGAATTGAGGACAATGACAGAAGATTTCAATCAAAGATGCTCTGCAGAAAAGTGTACAGCAGCAGGAATCATACAGGTGTTTACGCTGTCGAAGTCTAGGTCCCTTTTCAAAATATAATGTATCGGAGAGTTTTCCTATCAACATTAAAGTTAGGAGGAAATGCCACTTTGTAGAACGTTATCCAGTCTTTGATTACTTTGGTGACTTGCATTAAAAGTCTGAATCCTAATGCAGTTATGAACAGGCTATTAACTTAAATTTGATGCTAAATGAGGGAAGTATGAGAAACAAGTCTCAGTAGATTCAGGTAGAAGACGATACTTAATGGGGAGTAACTGACCATTTCTGAAAAATAACTCATTTGACTGTGCCTTTCAAGAAAAGTTTGGTATAATATCAATTTATAAAAATAAAAAAAAATGTTAGTCTCTAATTTCAAGTCAGTGACCTTATTATCAGTATCCTTGTTGACAACAGCTGACTGAAGGGCATGAAGCAGCGCGTCCACCAGCCCCTCACACTCCCTCAACCTCTGCCGAGCCTCCGCCCCATCTGAGCTGACGTTCCTGCAGAAACAACTTTGTTAGCAAAGCTGCGAGAACTCAATCCACCACAAGTACACTTTTAGAGGCTGTTGTCATTTCTTCCACGACAGAAGCAAAGGTTACCTCAGACATCCAGAGGTGTTCTTGAAGACTATGGTCCACTCAGCACTCAGCAGTTTGGAGGGGTTGGCTGAGTCTCTCCTCCATCCTGAGTGTGGGATGATGATCTCATCAGTCAGTGTTTGAAGCCCATTGTTGATCACCATCATCTTCAGCGGCTCATGTGAGGAGAGGTTCCACAGAGTTCCTGCAAAGGGAAGAATACAAATGCTGTTGAGAAAAAAAGGAAAGATTGCAGGTTTTGGCTCCAGGAAGAGTGAAGAATTGAGCGGTACCTGTGACTAACTCTTTGACCTCAATGCTGCTAGACTTCCTCATTAGTCGGACTAAAGCTTGGATGCCATCACAGTTCTTGATGGCCATTTTGTTATTGTGGTCTTTTCCGTAGGATATGTTGCGCAAAGCCCCGCAGGCCTTGCGGTGGACCTCAGGCTTAGGGTGGTCCAATAACTCCACCAAGATCGGCACCCCGTTCAGCGCGCGCACCTCCTGCTTGATGCGGTCGCTCTCATAACACAGGTGCTGCAAATAGGCGGCCGCATTGGACTTGACTGGGTCCATTGGGTGGCTGAGCATCGAGATCACCTCATGCAGGTTGGGGTCTCTCCAGCGTGGGTCTCTGCGGATGCTGTCCAGGCTGACCATGCTGCTGCGTTTGTGGGGGAACTGCAGGGTCTGTGCTCTGCACATGGCCTGGAAGAAAGGATTCAGGTTCCCCTCCAGCTGGGCCATGAAGGCGTCATCGTATCCACCTCTGAGGACACAGAGAAAGCCATGCAAACAGAAAAATACACAAACATTAATCTTGAATTTGTAAGCCTCTGAACAGGTGTATTCAGTTATTGAGGCTGATTAGACCTCTGCTCAGGTTGAAGGTGGGCTGGAGATTTGATTGGAATAAATGGGGTCACAAATCTCCATTTTACCAATGAGAATGATAAAGGTGTAATTTGTCCAACCCTAACAGGTCAAGCAAAGCTAACAGGACACTCAGGAAGATGGTCAATCAATTACAGTCTACAAACGGCCACACAGTCCTGAGAAGAGGTCTAATAAGCCAGATTAGCTGAAAACACCTGTGTAGGAGCATTTTATATTGTTAATCAACATTTTGAAAACTACACTAATTTGGCTTTTGCTGAAAGTTGAGAAAAGAAGATTAATACTACAATGTGTACAATACAGTCAGCATTACAGACATACTGATTAGCTTAGCTTAACCTAAAGACTGGAAACAGGGGGAACAGCTAGCCTGGCTCTATCCAAACACCTACCAGCATCTCTAAGGCTCACTAAATAACATGTTATATAAAGTTTGTTTATTCCCCCAAAAAAACTGAGTGTAAAAACAACAAGTTATGATGTTAAGGGGGGCTATGTGCTGCTCTTCTTCTTCTTGGCAGGACAGTTACATCCTGGAGTCTCCTCACAGTGACAAAAAGACTCCAGGCAGAGTTTGGTACAATTGGACAGAGCCAGGCTTGTTGTTTCCCTTCTGCTTTCAGTCTTAATGCAAAGTTAAGATAACCGTCTCCTAATTGAACACTTGTTCAGACAAATATGAGACTGGTATTGATCTTCTCATCTCATTATCATCAAGAAAGTGAATGAGCATATTTCCCCAAATGTCAAACTATTCCTTTTAGAATGAAACTGGTTTAATAGCATCTCTTAGTTTAATAGACTGGGCTTTTGGGATTTTAACAGCATAAGTGAGTTGCTTGTATCTTTTGTTAACAGTTCTGTCACTATATATGGGATAAGGAAAAGCTTCTGGCAGGCAATAACAGGTGAAACCTCCTTATTTATCGACTCTGCAGCAGGCTGCCATTCCTGATTGATACCAGCTGCGACTTAACTGCTGTCCATATGTCTTTCTATTGTCCAGGCTGACTCACAGGACCGAGACAGAGGCCACTGCCAGGTGTCTGTGCAGCTACAAAGTATGATATAGAATTTTCACAGGGTGTCCTCTGTGATCAAATTGGCAGAGAGTTGATTTGGGCATTGTTACTACTGCTGCCATACTGTGTCAGTATACAGCACTACACACATATATTCTCTCTTGCTTTACTTTCATTTTTTTGGTTGTTTCATTTGTGAAAAACCTATGAATCTGTCCACTTGTCAGACGTTTAAGAAATGGCACTTCAGTTGGATTATTAGGCAAATTTGGTTTTAGTTTCATCTATTCATTCAAAGCTTTCAAAAGCATATATGATTAACATTAATGGGTTATTTTGTGTAAAATATAACTGTGTCAAACTGTGTAGATAATGAGGTAAACCCTCGAGGCAAATATTGGCTTGGTGTCGAGGCATTTGGTCACGTTGACTTTACATATAGTATTAGTTGTCACAATGTTTTCCTGTTAGTAAAAACTGTTGTACATTATTGATGCAATGAATGTCAAAAGTGAATTGTGTTTAGAAGTGGCTGTTTAGTAGCCTTTGTTAAAGGGGATCTCATTTCAGTGACACAGACTGAGTATCCTTTGCCTGCTTTCTGACAAAAAAATGTTTAATGGGTTTGTTTCAAGATTTTGATTGACCTTAAATAAACAAGACATTTTTCAGTGTACTTTAGTGACTGAGTGACAAAGCAATACATAGATGTTACCGATGATTCTCCCACGGCCCTTTCAAATTGGCTAAATACATGAAGGGACTGGTGTTTGACCCCACATCTGGGTACCATGGACACCACAAACATACTTGAAACCCGTTTACACAGTCTCCCCTGAGGGATCAATGAAGTTTGATCTAATGTACCATCCTCTTACCTGGTTCTCGAGGGCTCCCTGAGGAGCTCCATGGTGGTGATCGGTCTGAACTGGTGGATTCCCCCAAGTGTTGGGTAACTGCCAGCTGGGTGGTCAGTCTTCATGTCCAGAGGGTTTTCTCCCCGTTCGCTGAGGCCGTCCTCCTCTGTTTGGCTGCCAAGGCCTGCCGGAGCGTAGCTGTCCCTGAGGAAGGGTAAGGTGTAGTGAGCCCCGGGCTGGAAGCTCTTGGCGGGCCAGTAGCCGTGGATGGTGGTGCGGGACAGGCTTCCATACCCTGCACATACGTCACCCCCGATGCCTCTGTAGCTGTCAGGGAGGGTGTACACTCTGCTCTGCCTGTCTGGGTTCACTGGCTGAGGCTCCTCAGGCTGCTGCACCACCGGAGGTTGAGGGGGTGCTGTGGTCGTGCTGCTGGTCGTTGTGGTCGGTGTGGTCGGTGTAACGGACTCAATGGGTTCAATGTTTGCTTCAGGAATCAGTTGCTCAATAGGAGCGTTATCTTGAACCTCTGGAGTTGTTGTGAGATCAGGTGTGTCCGATGTCTGGAAGTCCTCCTGCTGTGTCTCTGCGGATTCTTGGGTCTCACTGGGGGCCTGTTCACCCTCTTGTTCCACAGCCTTGGACTCCTACAAGGATTGATGCACCACAACTATTATCTAAAAAAAAAAAATCTAATACGAGTTTCTGTTAGTCTTTAAAATCCCATTTTTTCTGAAAGGTCTCAGGTTCCCTCGCTCTAATTAAATGCCACCAATTTGTCGTGTTTACAGTCAGAGCTAGGGATGGGGATCGTTAGGACTTTATTGATACTAGTACTATTATCAATACTGCTTATTGGTTTGGTTAATTATCGATACTCTTATCGGTTCTTTTTTATTATTTTGTGAGGGGAAAAAAAGACAATTAAAAAAGAATTGACATTGCTTTATTATTCATATGTAAACAAATAGACTTTCTTGAAGAGCTTGAGTCATGGTGGCAGCCTCAGCCCGACAACATACAAAAAGTGCCCAAATCCTTAAAAAACAGTCGCAGCTAAACCATTAGCTGAGCGATTAGCTTTCATTGATTAGCCTGTTCTCATTATCAAACTCTGCATGGCATCGCTAACGTTACCTGCAGTGGACGAAACATTGGGAAACTGTGCATTTCTGCACATTTATGTTCTGCTTGGGCATCCCTAGTCACAGCAGGAACTTTTTGGTTTTAATTTATTTGGAATAAACCAAAGATGTTTCTGTTACCGACAGTAAATTAATTCTTCTTTCCTACCAAACAATAATGATTTCTCTGATTGTAAACTGTAGGAAATCTAATTGTCTGGTTTAGTTGACTGAATTTGGTTTTAACACTTTCCTAGCAGAATGTGACAAAAAAAATTTGAAACACAAAGACATGTAAATATGTACCAACTCAATACAATAGAACATGATTGCATGATTGTTTCATTGTACCGTTGGTTGATAATTACTTCTCTTTCAATGTAACTGAAACTCAGTGTTATAGCCCGTCTGAGATCAGACTCCCTGGAGGTACCTCAGGTAAAAGCAATCGTTTTGTGTGTGTCGTGAATTTTTAGAAAACTTCCTTTCGGATGCTTTTTCTTTTTGGTGATAATCAATTAAAAAGATGTCAAATTAAAACGTTTTAGGAAGATTTAGGGATTCACAGAAGTGAGAAATGGTTCTTATAAGCTGACAATTAAAGTATATAACTGAATAAATAATTAAGTGAATGAAATAAATTTGTGAAAAATCTTGAATAAAAAGTTATATGTTTACAAGTTAAGACAAATATTTAATATTATGGCCAGAACAGTTTTTTTTAAATGGCTTTAAAACTTTTTGGACTTCGTGGTCTTTGCCAATTGATCGAATATTCTGTTAAAACTGTAGGAAGTCAGTAGGTGGTGACAAAAAACAAAGCCAGATAAATGCATCACCAATCATTAAGTCATGAACCTCAGTGTCTGTCTGCTGCGGCGTGTCGGTCTCTGTAGAGCTCTCATTGGTCGTGGTCATCACAGAGGCGATGGAGGTGGGCGTGTCCAGTTCGTCATTGGCAGTTGGGTTATCCAGAGTCGCCTCTTTCACCTCCTGGGACAAAGATAGTGGAGGAGGCCCCTCTGAACTCTGCTCCTACAGCACAGACAGAAAAAAGTAAGACAGTAACTTTGGATGATCAGCATCATGTGAGTGTATTATGTACACAATGTTTGCATTATACACAACAGGGAAAGGACAACCGGGTGGTGACACCATGACAGCACACAAAGTCATTCAAGTCGTCTTCATACGATAAGGGAGCTACATTTGATGAAGAGTTGTGAGTAAAGTCAGCCTTGACAGTACAACTCATTTCTTCTCCATTACCATGTAATTTGTATAATTTGAAACATGGTCTGTTGAATGTAAACTGAGAAATGTCAATATGCACACTAATAAAATTGAACTGTCTGTATAATCAGACATTTTTTCTGTGTTTCAGCGATTTGATGAACTATAATCTAATTGAGCGGTCCATAGGACAACAATACTCAAGCTGGTGCAGAGCCAGGGATCATGTGTAGAAAGCAAAAACGACATCTAGACAGATATAATAAAGGATGAGAGATTCCATTTATCAGATATTTAATGAAATGGCTGTGGGGGATTCTCCGGTGTCATATCCTTGTGGGGCAGACTGGGATGAACAATATATCGGTTAGCTTATCTCTATCAGGTGATAATTGCTTATGAGTATGTTATTGGCATAGACAATGAGTAGGAATCATTTGTCGTACGCATGCGTGTTTGGTTTGTTAATTTAAACTTCCAAGCTAAATTCCAGTTTGAATGTGCCACTAGCCGGTGTTAAAAGAATAAAGTTAGTTGTTATGTTCATTTCAGGGAGCGATTTACTTCTGTTGGTATGTACAAATACTGACAGAGAGGGAGGCTCCCGCAGATCAGACCACTGTGTACCAAAAGAAGAAGTAACAAAGCGTGGACACAGACAGTGTTGTGTTGGGTCATAAACCAGGACGGGGTAAAGACAAAAACTGGTCATTTCAGACATATTTGTATGCTTGATTCCTTCTAAACACGTTCTCCATGAAAGCATGTATAAAAAGTGCCCCTTGACAATATAGCCTAGAGAAAGATGGAACTGGAAGTTATTGTCATTGAAGTTATTTGGTGTGAGACTTGATTTACCACCACTGATGCTTGAATCAATAAGCCAGCTGCTGCTCTGGTACAACATGTGGATTTTTCTGTAATTTACACTTGTTTATTTCAAGTAGAATTTAAATTCTCTTTTTCTTTTCAACAAAATGGGTTTCATCAACCAGAGTGGATAAATTATTCAGCATCTTGGACTGAGACAGAACTGGAGGCAGTATTTGACTATGAACACATTATATGCTGATTTTCTAATAAACTTCACATTCATTTCGGCACGTCTACAAAACTTTGCTTCCCTGCACAACTGATCTCAATCAATATACAATTATCAGATACACCTCTTTTCAGTCTTGAGGGCCTTCTGACTGCCCAGCGGAATTTCTATAAAATCTAGGGCAAACAATAATGCAAATGGCCCATCAAAACAGTTAACAATTAAAAGGCTTTATAGTAAATAAAATCAATTCAACTACATCATGTATAACCCATTTCACCATTTGAATTGCTTATCCACTCTAAATCAATTTTCATTTGAAGAGAATAGCACCGACAAAATATCCTGAACGATGCACTGAGATAAAAATAAATTAAAAAAAGCTGTTAAATTTCTCAAAACTCTTCTTTGTGGGGCTGCTGCATTGAACCGAACAAGTGCCGAGAACTCAACTCCACTGCGTTAAATCAGGCTGCAGGGAACAGCTGACTGGATGTGGAGGGAGATGGCTTGACTTTTTTTTTTTTTTCAAACACAAGGGCCCCTCATATCCATGTGCAAAATGTGTCAGAGGGACGAGGAGATGAAAGGGTCACACAGGAGAAATTGGCAGCAGGGATATCATCCTGGCTTAAACACCCACGGGGAAGGTTGATTGGGTTTTGTTAGGCAGCACTAAATGAACGCTAGGCCCAAAAACAGACGGGGTACTTCTGTTGTCTACATACAGCTTGATTAAGGATTTGGAGGACGATAATAGGCCAGACAGGGGCCTGTGTGCTGTCCCCATCTGATTCAAGCTCCAGGGAAGGCTGGGCCGCTGTGAGTCAAGGCTCATTTAAATAACTCACTGCACCATCACTAACTAAGTGTGCTCACAGAGCCAAATAGGTCGAGATGAAGATTCTGAATCTGACTTCAGCTTAAAAAAATATCAAAGAATGATATATAGATGTTAGGTGCAGCGATGCAGGAGACACAATGGCATGATTAGCATCCTGTTCCCGTCAACTCTCAGTATTGAGGCCAGTTGCAGCCAGGGTATTATTTTGGGAGACTCTGATCTAATGCTGAGTGAGTTCACATTTTGGTGACCAGCTCAAGGGCACAACAGGCACAAGCCATGATTCAAACCTGTCACAAATCCATTTCAGAAAGCAAAGATGATTTTAAAAAATGAGCACTCTGGATTGCAATTAAATCAGCAGGGCCAGTCGTTCTGTAGTGATCAAACTCAGAATAAATCAGCTTTAACAGGCAGTTTGTCTTTATCAAACTGTGGGATTGAACGAGTAATGCTTCCGTTGGATAATAAAACATGACATCAGCCCACTGATGTCAGAAGACATTAGTCACAACTTTGTCACAACTCATCTGCCTTCCACTATTTCTTGAATCAGTGATGCGCATATTGGTTGCTGTAAGTGTACAGAATTTGTCACTGTACATTGTGAATCACAATGTCACTGAAATGAGCCATGCATTAAAAAGATTCCTATGAATTCAGGCTTGTCCATTATGCAATACACCTTGTTTAGTTGTAAGTCAACCAGGCTGGTGTGTTTAGAGAAAATACTAATTGAAATTGACATCCCAAAAAAAGGAAAGGAATGATATTCATTCTGAAAGTTTCTATTTGGAGCCTCTTTTCACTCCTCTGATCCTCAAATAGTTAAATGCTGCATGGTCAGATTTAATGTCTCTCTGATACATCATGGTAATACACTTACCAGAGTGTGTGCAGCATTTTCCCCCTGGAGGAACAACCTCCCCTCATGGTGCAATCAAACATTATCCCCCTTATAAGCTTGCCTATGCATTTGCACACACGCACGGCCATGCGCGTGCACACACACACACACACACACACACACACACACACACACACACACACACACACACAGACACACAGACAGACACACACTTGATGAAGATGTTAGCATCATGTCCCCATGCAGACAAGGAGACTGCACCGAACAGCAGTGAGAAGCAAGGAGATGAGGCGACTCATGCCTCCTTCAATCATCATGACAGCGGCAGAACGCAAAGCTGTGGAGGGGCTACAGTTTTCTGCAGGAAGAAAAAAAAAACCTGATAGGCAAAAAAAGAGGGAGGGTACGGAGCAAATAGAGCCATTCCACCGCACACTTACCTCTTTCACTTCGGCAGGCATTGCCAAATCTTCTCTGCTTCCCCACAAATGATGAACAAGATGTGTCCCCACGTGAGACGTCTGTTTCTCTGCCTCTGCTGAATTTGTGCCTTGACTCTCCCTTTGAGCATGTGAGGCAGTTCAAACATGAGCAGACATCCTTCCACCCAGCTCTCACCAACACACGTCCGCTCTCTCTCCCTCTCTCTCTCTGTCCCTCTCTCTCTCCCGCTATTTCTCTTTCTCTAACAAACACACACTAGACGCACCATGCACACATTTGCTCAACACGTCCACACACACATATATACACACACACACACACACACACACACACACACACACGGACACACACAGAGGCAATAAATGCCGGGCTCCCTCTCATTACTGCACTCCTCTGATCTGTGCTGCAGTTAATGTGTGCGCTATTAGCAAGGTGCTGAATCAACTGTGTGATGCTGAGCCTGTGAATAGCTTAGGTAAGTGCAGAGCCCTGCAATCATGTGCTCTACCCATATTTTCTGGCAGCCTTGGTGCGCAAGCAGAGTACACACATACACACACACACACACACACACACACACACACACCATTCCCTGTGGGCTCACAAGTAGATGCAGCTGGAGCAGCCCGCACTAGTTCAGTCCTATGTCACCCATGTGCAGCATAATAAAGGGCGAGGGACGGGAGGCTGCATGAACGCTGTATGCAGCACCAGACAGAGAGACAAACTCCATACTGAACCAGCTTTGTTCTGCAAAATGTACCAAACAAATAAAAGCCCCCTTTTCACCACCCATCACTGTCTGCCCACGATTCTTCTCCCAGCACCTCCTCACAGCATTGTTGTATGGAACAAGCGTAGCAATAAAACCAAAGAAGGATTCGTGTAAACAAGGTTTTGATAGGCGAGTGCTCCACTGTTTTTTTTGGATGTCGTCACCATAAAATGTTGAATCACTCATTGTGGTTGTTTTTTGGGAGCTATTGGCTCTTATTCGCTGTGGCAGGTAATACATCTTTTTTTTTAATGAGTCTGAAATAATAACATGAGCTGAGACAAAATCCACTGCTCCACTTGACTAAGAACTACTAGATCATGATCTTGCTATCATCCCCAGACCAGTGCTCTCTATCAGCTGTCTAGCTTATAGATTTCAGAGCACCCCTCAATGTCATTGATCCTGGCGCATTTAGAAATCCTCATTGGCCTCTGCAGTATTTGTATCATCTTGGTTTGTCTTAACTTTGCTAATAGACGGAGCCAAGTAGTTTAATGAAACAGACCTTTAAAATACTAAATGTGTTAGCTTTAAACTGCAGTCAGCCTTTTCTCATTTTCATTTTATGTAATCCTTTGTTGGTGATATTGTTCACATCAGTAAAGTAGTAACAGAAACTGGTGAAGAAACACTTCAAAAGAACCTTGAATTTCTTGAAATAAGTGATACAATTATTCATTATTGAATCAGTTAAAAATCGCCCTTAAAGTGAAGAGGTTAGTGAAATCAATGCAATGTCCATGAAACTGCATTTTTTCACAGATAGAAAGATTTACTGACATGCAAACAGGGATACATTTGTTCCAAAAATTATTACTGCTGTTCACGGCTCTCCCACCGTTTCATCTCCACACTCCAAGTTCCATTAAATGGAAAATACGGACAGTAAGTGTCTTAATGGTTTTGGGTCACTGACAGACACCAGAGCATTTTTATCACACTAGGTATTTTCCAACTGCTTAATATTTAACTTTTTTTCACCAAATTTAATTTAGAGAACTGAATATCCAACAGAAATACAAGGGGAACATGAACAAAGCTATCCAATGCCGAAATAAAGAAATACGATATAATCTATGACATCTAACTAAAACACAAGGAGTCAGTCTGTGTATGTGTGTGTATGCAAGTCCAGTAGGAAATTTGAGAGCGGTATGATATCCCCTTGTTAGAAAATTACAAAAATGCCCCTTGTTAACCGGTCATCTCCACTCTCCATCCTCTAGTAGCAGCGAGTGCAGGGCAGAAGGATTGTTTAGTTGAATATGTTATGCCTGACTCATTGATGCTTTAGGGTGCGTGTTTGTCCATATAGAATACTGCCGAGCGCTTATCCCAGCGCTTCATCAACAATGCGTTCCAAGCGCTTTTTGGCTACCAGTGTTACATCTAATATAAGAAAGAGAGGGACAGTGACAACACCAGAGCCTTTCTGGAAAGTTCAGAGATTTCCAAGTAGAACAATGGGCCGCCCAAAAAGGTCAGAATGCGTTTTGTCTCTAGGCCACATACGACCTCTCATTGGGAACAATTGAAAAAAGAAAGAAACGCTTTGACTAAGGTTTGTGTCACTTTGAAAGTATGGCCCCGACAATGGCTCTGAAATATTAGTAGCCTAACTGTTCTGTGTATTGAACAATCCATGGCACTGTCCGTGGTGCTGAAGTGACAGACAGATTTGTAATTGCAACTTTTTCTCTGTGTCCCACCCTATCTTCCTGGTTTAATAATATTCTCCATTGCTCCCTACAACAGGGTTAGAAATTAGCCCCTGTGGGTGGGTAAATTTAATCAACTTACCAGCCACTGTGACAGTTAACAAAAGGATTGAATTGAAAAAGTTGACTCAATCGTCAGGTGCCCTCAAATATCATCAACCTGCAGAGCCTGAGAGAAGCTGCAGTACTAGACCGCAGCAGCTCCAAACCAAGCCCCCAGGAGGAGCGCCAGGCTTTGAAGGCAATTAGACATAGTGGCCAACTGTGGAATTACAACTCCCAGGTCACATGACGCCATTAGGCCCAAAAGGACTTCTCCCCATGGACTTACATTGGGAAAGAGATGCCTGTGAATAAGTACATTCCTGTACGACATTGTAATAGCCCCTTTTTTAAATCATTAGGTCATAAACATTGTGAAATTCATTAATAGGATTCATATATATATATATATATATATATATATATATATATACAAAAATCATTTATCTTCAAATTAACACTTGAAATGATGAAGGAGCTTGCAAATGACAAGGTAAGGTGACTAAATGTAGTGTTTTTTAACATTTTAAACTCTTAACAGCCACTGTGACAACTGCATTTAAGATCAAGGTTGATCAAGCAAGTTCGATCAAAGAAATTTACATAATCAGATTTAAAATATCCGAACATCCTCTCCCCATAGCTTTGCAGGAGTGCATCAAAACAAGCAAGAAGTAAAGTAAAAACTAAAAAGAAACCCACACATGTGATTGAGGGTCAGTGTGAGATAGCGGGGAATGAAACCTTAGCGCGAGAACTGAAAATGTCACTTATGATGGATGAAACCTTTTGTACTTAAAATGAATTATTCTGAATTTATTGACATTTCCACAGGGTGTACATTTTCGGAAATTACCTTGGAGTTTATGGCACTTAATTCTACAAAATGTCAGCTGTATAGATCTTTGAGCCAAATTAATTTCAGTCATTACGATCCTCTTCCCACTTTTAAGCTGGCAAACCTTACCTGCCAGCTCACATGCTCATCTTTTGCAACAGATTACGCACACAGACCTCGTTAAACAATTCTTAAAAACAACTCTTTTCCTCAAAAGACGTCTTTCTGCATCGTCTCTACAGGCTAAATAAAGAAAGCGCTCCATTGTTGGAACGACAGCAAGGGATGCTGTGACACAAAGAGTCTGTATTCACCTGATACGCACTCATCTTCCAGTGTGTCGGCGTGTCTAGCCTGCAGGCTCTGTCATTTTCACTGAATTGCTTTTAACTTCAAGGCATTTGCATGGGCCTACAGTACGGGAATGACATTTATTCAGCAGTCTTAAACCCTACCAGGAACACATCTCACACCATAACAGAGCCTCCAGAACCTGCTAACTTTTTTGTTTTGACACACATGGAAGGTATCAAGCAGACAGGCTCTGCACACCGACTGTAAATGTAACAAAACTTGGAAGTTACTTCATGTAACCTTCGGTAACCATGGTGTTGCTCTCTCTTCCTCCATTTCCCTGTTATCTTTTCTGTAACTTGTGCAGTGTTGTTCCAAAACCAGTGCACAGACAATTCTTAAAGAAATTGCAGGCTATTGCCCTGATTGTGTCCCAACACAGATACTGTAGTGAGAGTGACAATGTCAGCCAGGTTAAGAGCCTGTCACAGTCATCCAGCCATCAGTAATTTTCCATTGATCCTGCCTCTGCCCCACTCAGCCTGTCAGCCACACCCACCTCGTCAGTTCACTCCACTCACCTGTGCACACAGCTGCCTCTCATCACATGCAATTAGCCCAGCATATAGTCACCAGCTCCACACTCACTCCTTTGCCAGATTGTTCTTTGCGATGCCAGTCTTTCCAGCGTTCTCCTGCCTGTCTTTCCGGTACCGACCTCGCCTGTCCCTGATTCCCTGCTTCGTCTGCCTCCTGGTTATTCGACCTAGCCTTCCGTCCCTGACCAAGAACTTTGCCTCTCCTCTCCTGATTCCTGTTTGCCGGTTTGTAAACCGTTTGCCTGTCTGCCGGAGTCTAAGTAAAACGTTGAACTTTTACCTCTGTCTTCTGAGTCCTTTGTACTGCAATTGGGTCCATACACCACCCGTTACAGTACAATCTAGCCAGACATGGACCCAGCAGGACCACCCTCACCACAGAATCGGTTTGAGAGGATTGAGAACGCGCTCATGCAACATCAGCAGAGAATGGAGGAGGCTGATGCATACGCCAGACGAGCTGCAGAGGCCAACGCCAACGCCTTTGCAGCCCTCTCCGCCCAGTTGCAACAGCTGATGTCCACTCGCCCTCCTGCAGTTCCAGTCTCCACACCGGAACCTCCTGCTCCAGCTCTGCCACAGCCCAGGATGATCTCCGAGCCCCGAGTGGGAACCCCTGAGCGATATGATGGAAATCCTGAACTCTGCGGTTCTTCAGCCTGCAGCCATACACGTTCACCACTGAGGAAGCCAGGGTGGCGTACGTAATCAGCAACCTGACCGGCAGAGCCCTCCTCTGGGGAACAGCAGAGTGGGAGAGGCGGACTCCCGCCTGTGCATCATTCCAGGCCTTCTCTGAGGAACTACGCAAGGTGTTCGAGTTGGGCGCTTCCGGATCTGATGCCGCCCGTGATCTGCTCTCCCTGTGCCAAGGGAACCAGTCAGTGGCTGACTTCTCCATCGACTTCCGGACCAGGGCCCGTCGGAGCGACTGGAACACTGCAGCTCTGCGCGATGCTTTTCTGCATGGTCTGGCAGACTACATCAAGGATGAACTGGTTTCCTATCCTCTACCTTCCACACTTGATAAACTCATTGAACTTACTGTCCGGCTGGACCTCCGCATCCAGGCCCGGAGAAGGGAGAGGAGACAGAACACTCCTGGTTGTCTCGACCCAGCCCGCTGGCCAGGTTCCTCATCTGCTTCCGGTTCCTCTTCACCCGTTATGGATAATGGTGTAGAGCCTGAGCCCATGCAGGTGGGCCGCACCAAGCTTACACCCGAAGAGCGAGAGCGCCGCCGTAAGGGGAACCTGTGCATGTACTGTGGGCAAGCTGGACATTTTATCTCCCGCTGCCCGTTAAAAGACAGGGCTCACCAGTGAGTGAGGAAGTCCTGGTGAGTCACACGGCAGCAAACTCTTCCTCCTCAAGCTTACGCCCCCTGTTCCAAGTCAAGCTCCTCCTTCCTGGTGGTGCACACACCCTGCCCACTTTTATAGACTCTGGTGCAGATGCCAACATTATGGCCGAGAGCTTAGCCATACAACTGGGACTAAAGAGGGTTCCGCTTGACACCCCAATTCCTGCCAAAGCCCTTGATGGCCATCTTCTGGAGACTGTCACTCACCAGACTTCTCCTGTCCACTTGCTACTTTCCGGTAACCACCATGAGACCATCCGGTTTCACCTCCTGTCATCTTCCAACATTCCACTGATCCTAGGCTACCCTTGGCTCCGTCGACACAGCCCCCACATTGACTGGGCCACAGGGGCCATCCTCGGTTGGAAGAACTCCTGCCACCAGGTCTGCCTTAAAGAGGCCTCCGTACCCCAGCAGACAACGCACTCCAGTTCCTGTCCTGACTTGTCCAGAGTTCCTGCCGAGTACCATGACTTCCGGGAGGTGTGCAGTAAGGCTAAGGCGACTTCATTGCCCCCTCATCGGCCTTATGACTGTTCCATTGACCTGATGCCTGGCACTTCACCTCCGAAGGGGCGTCTGTACTCCCTGTCTGGTCCTGAACGAGAGTTCATGGAGTCTTACATAAATGACTCCCTGGCTGCCGGTATTATCCGACCTTCGTCGTCTCCTGCTGGGGCAGGATTCTTCTTTGTGGAGAAGAAGGACAAGACACTGCGCCCCTGCATTGATTACCGGGGACTTAATGACATCACCATAAAGAACTGGTACCCTCTTCCCCTCATCTCCTCAGCCTTTGAGTTACTTCAAGGGGCCATGATCTTCACCAAGCTCGACCTCCGTAATGCCTACCACCTTGTCCGCATCAGAGAGGGGGATGAATGGGAGACTGCTTTTAACACGCCCACCGGACATTATGAATATTTGGTGATGCCATTCGGCCTCACCAATGCCCCGGCAGTCTTCCAGGCCTTGGTCAACGACATCCTCAGAGACATGATTGACAAGTATGTTTTCGTCTACTTAGACGACATCCTCATTTTCTCCAAGTCCCGCGAAGAGCATATCCACCATGTCCAGACGGTCCTCCAACGACTGCTGGAGAACTCCCTTTTCGTGAAGGCCGAAAAGTGTGAGTTTCACACACAGTCTGTGTCATTCCTGGGTTACATTGTGACCCCGGGTCACCTGGAGATGGATCCTGCCAAGGTGGACGCAGTTAGGTGTTGGCCAGTCCCTGAAACCCGTAAGAAGCTGCAGCAGTTCCTGGGCTTTGCCAATTTTTACAGGCGCTTCATCCGCAACTATAGCTCCATCGCTGCCCCTCTCACAGCCCTGACATCCTCCAAGACTTCCTTCCGATGGTCCCATTCTGCAGATACGGCCTTTCAGACCCTGAGGGACCGCTTCAGTTCTGCGCCCATCCTTCAAGTCCCCGACGCCGAACGGCAGTTCGTCGTGGAGGTGGATGCATCTGACATGGGTGTAGGGGCCGTGCTGTCCCAGAGAGCAGCCAGTGACCAGAAGCTCCACCCATGTGCCTTTTTCTCTCGGCGTCTTTCCCCAGCCGGGAGAAATTATGACATTGGTAACCGGGAGCTCCTAGCTGTTAAACTGGCCCTGGAGGAGTGGCGGCACTGGCTGGAGGGAACCAAGCAGCCCTTCCTGGTTTGGACGGACCACAAGAACCTGGAGTACATCCGAACCACGAAGAGACTCAACTCTCGACAGGCACGATGGGCCCTCTTCTTCACCAGGTTCAATTTCACCCTCTCCTACAGACCCGGCTCCCGCAACGTCAAACCTGATGCTCTGTCACGTCAGTTCCAGAGGGAGGATGATGGCGCCAGTGCTCCTGACACCATCCTTCCGTCCCCGTGTGTTGTGGCATCCCTGACTTGGGAAATTGAGGAGAGAGTGAGAGCTGCCACAGAGGGTCAGCCTGGTCCGAGTGCATGCCCTACTGGTTGCTTGTTCGTGCCTGCAGCTCTGAGGTTGGATGTACTCCAGTGGGCCCATGGTTCAAGGTTGACCTGCCATCCTGGGATCCAGAGAACCCGGGATGTCCTTCTACAACGTTTCTGGTGGCCCACGTTACAGGAGGACACCCGGGAGTATGTCAGAGCCTGCCAGACCTGCAACCAGAACAAACCATCGCGCCAAGCCCCATCCGGCCTCCTGCAGCCTCTCCCGGTGCCACATCGCCCCTGGTCCCACATTTCAGTGGACTTTGTGACAGGCCTGCCACCATCGGATGGGAAGACGGCTATTCTTACCATTGTGGACCGCTTCTCTAAGATGGCCCACTTTGTGTCCTTGCCTAAGCTCCAGTCAGCTAAAGAGACAGCCCAGCTGCTCCTCAACCATGTCTTTCGCCTTCATGGGATTCCTATTGACGTGGTCTCGGACAGAGGGCCCCAGTTTTCATCAGTGTTCTGGCGGGAGTTCTGCAGCCTCTTGGGAGCCACCGCCAGTTTGTCATCCGGGTACCACCCTCAATCTAATGGCCAGACTGAGAGGATGAACCAAGAAATGGAGACGGCCCTCTGGTGTATGGTGTCACAGAACCCATCCTCTTGGTCCCAGCATCTGTTGTGGGTGGAATATGCCCACAACACCCTGACCAGCTCCGCCATCGGTTTGTCTCCTTTCCAGTGTGCCTACGGTTACCAGCCTCCTCTCTTCCCAGCCCTGGAAGGAGAAGCCTCTTGCCCTTCAGTTCAAGCCTTCATCCGTCGCTGTCGTCGGACCTGGGCCCGTGCTAGGGCCTCCCTCCTGAAGGCGGCAGACCGGTACTCCTCAGCAGCCAACCGTCGTTGCTCCAGAGTACCAGGTGGGCCAGAAGGTTTGGCTCTCCACCCGTGACCTTCCTCTGCGTGTGGAATCCAACAAGCTGGCTCCCAAGTTTGTCGGGCCCTTCGCCATCGAGAAGGTCATCAGCCCTGTGGCAGTCTGGCTCAAACTCCCTCGGTCTATGCGGGTGCACCCGACATTCCATGTGTCCAAGGTCAAGCCGGTCAGCGAGAGCCCGCTGGTGCCTGCTGCTCCACCCCCCCCTCGCCTCATTGAAGGGGGACTCATCTATGCTGTGCGCCGCATCATCCACTCTCGCCGACGTGGAAGGGGCTGCCAGTACCTCGTCGACTGGGAGGGCTACGGTCCGGAGGAAAGATCCTGGGTTCCTGCTCAACACATTGTGGACCGGGGTCTCATCCGAGACTTTCACCAGCAACATCCGGACCAGCCCTCCCTCAGCAACATCGGCAGGGGCCGTCGCCATAGGACACCTGCTGCTGGCCCTTCCACTGCCCCGGACCAGTGGGAGGACTCCCTGTCTGAGGAGGAGGCAGTGGACCCGCCGGCGAACTCGCCTTCCTCACAGCCTGAGGATGGGGAGTTCTCGGGTTCTCCCGAGTTTTCTTTCCAGCGTTCTCCTGCCTGTCTTCCCGGTACCGACCTCGCCTGTCCCTGATTCCCTGCTTCGTCTGCCTCCTGGTTATTCGACCTAGCCTTCCGTCCCTGACCAAGAACTTTGCCTCTCCTCTCCTCATTCCTGTTTGCCGGTTTGTAAACCGTTTGCCTGTCTGCCGGAGTCTAAGTAAAACGTTGAACTTTTACCTCTGTCTTCTGAGTCCTTTGTACTGCAATTGGGTCCATACACCACCCGTTACAGAGCCCTATTTAAAGTCCAGTATGAGAAGCTCCTGTGTTATCAACCTGGTCCAATAAGGGAGATCAGTGCTGGAGAGGAGACAGCTCATTGTTCTGTGTATACGGGTCAGATAAACGATGTCTTTTTCAGTGCTACCACTTAAATTCTACACATTCTATGTTGCTTTACAGGTTAAAATACAAACAACCAGCAAGGACCCTTTGTAGGAGGAAGCCAAAGCCTGAAAGAGTTAAAGCCGTCCAGGGATTTAAAGTTTAATTACAGCAGGATATAAAGAGCTATTCAGTGAAGTGTATATATTAACAAAATTCAAAGTATGTGTTCGTTTAATTCTGCATA
This sequence comes from Cebidichthys violaceus, assembly GCF_023349555.1. Classification (NCBI taxonomy): domain Eukaryota; kingdom Metazoa; phylum Chordata; class Actinopteri; order Perciformes; family Stichaeidae; genus Cebidichthys; species Cebidichthys violaceus. Next base: position 8,970,712 of record NW_027176285.1, read on the forward strand.
AACAGATAAATTGAAAAAAAAAGATTTCCTTTGTAAAATCACCAAGTCGGGAAGCTGCATAGACTGACATGCATAAGCCTGCTAAATATTTTGTATTCATACACGTTCAACATCCTGGGCTGTAGGCCATTTTTGAATGTTATCACCCTCTCTCTCTTCACTATATTTCATAGCACTCTCCAGTGTTTACTATCTGTTTATTAACTAATAAAAAATACAGGAAGGCATCCACTGCATACTCTGTTGATGCCACCAAGGAAGCTCTGTGTTGGGATTAAAATGTTATAACTCAGACCACGTTTTGGGGTGTTTGTTTTTTTTACTGAAGGACATGTTCACTTACAGTCTACCTGGACACCTATTATACCAGAAAATGTTTTCATTTAGTTGCTTTCCCACAGTCTGTGATTTATTCTCTGCTCCTATCGCCTGACCCAATACCCTTCACACACACACACACACAAACAATTTTCTCCATGTAAACAGCAAGCACGAATAAATCCTGTTCTACTCAGTGTATTGACACATTTGAAAGAGCAAAACAAGCGCATTTATCCGCAACCACACACACCTCAGTTTTATGTGTAAATGCTGTTTTGCTGCAGCTGTCATCACCACAATAACTGGATTGTATCTTGGCACTATCATGTGACAGAGATGAATGTAATTACTGCTGCCCATTATCTGAACATACTGAGATGAACAGAGGGGGCACAGTAAAGTGCAATACGCAGGATCTGTCAACAAACACCCACATAGAAAAGGATATATTACATTACAGCATGTATGTTGCTGAATGGCAATTAAATACCCATCGTCTTTGGTGTTCAGCGGGGGCATTTCACATCCTTTTTCTCTGTGGACTCTGCCACACAGAGGCACAGTCAGTGCAGATTTTTGTCCTAATTAAACCCCAACGCTGCCCACCTCTGCTCTGTTCAGGCTGGCATGCGGAGCTGAGGCTAATTCAATTTAACGCAGAGACAAAACATCTATCATGAGTTTAAAAAAAAAAAAAAAGGAAATCAGTGCCAGCAGTGTGTTGAATGCTGCATGTATTCCAGATGGCGCCATCACACAGAGTGCAAAATAACACTGGAAATACCAGAAAAGGTCACTAAATTCCACTTCAGATGAGAAAGGGCAAGTTTAATTTCCATATTCAAATAGACAGAGGACATATATGTAATACCAATTTGCTTGATTAGATTGAATGAAAGGATCCAGTCAGATTGAGAGTTTGCCCTCAGACTATAAATGACAAAGCACCTGACGTCCTGACTTTCACATCGACTTACTGCTGCACCCCCTTGGTGAGCTATAGTAACAGCAATAGCTACAAGTCAGGACTGTCCATATGAACACGTTCTCCTGAAGCGGCACTACAATGCATCCCTTCTCGGTGATTTGATAAATAATGTAAATAGTATAAAATAAGCAGCCTCTGATGGAGAAAACCAGGGTGCTATTAATCCAACTCCTCTTTGTCAAGTGTGACTGCAGCAAGTGCTTAATCACACCAACAGGGAGCGCAGAGAGGGAGTGAAATGCATCAGTGGCACTGCAGCTGAAATGACAATCAGCCAGTTCAGCAATGCCTCTGATGATCAGGCATATCAATGAGCTGAGAGAAAGAGACAGAGAGAGAGAGAGAGAAAGAGAGAGAGAGAGAGACACGCTGCTTCAGAGAGAGTCAGTGGCACAAATGTAGGTCAATCCCTAGCATCTTTAGAAGTATCATAAAATATTTAGGTGACTTGGAGATTGATCAGAATGAAATCAACTCAAGTCAAGAGGTTATATGAGTTCCTCAGATGAATCCTTGCATTAGCATTATTTGCTATTTTTTATTGCTCTGTTTATCATAATATCATGCATCTAGATGCAAGAAGAACCATGGCAACGCAGAATAATCTGTGATCCAGAGGCAGAAGAAACTGAATATGATTGAACTATTGGACTATTGTTAATAAATAATTATTATTATTATCATTATAACATTTGATTTGAGACACCACAAACCTGTTGGTGATCCCTATGTCTGAACTGAAGACCAGAGGTGAAGGTTGTAGCCACACATTAGCTTTAGGTAAAAGGATAAAGGTGTGCGTGTTAAGTTTCATCTGATATTTGCTTCAGTGTTTATAGGGTTTAAAGGGTCAGTTAACCCAAATTAAAAAAAGTAAAAAAAAATCTCAGTTTACAACCTGTGGTATCAAGTGATACTGATTTTGAGATATCTGTCTGGAATAAAAGTTGAATATTTATCTCTTGTTCAGGTAACCTTCAGGGTCTCCGTTAGCCAGTTGTCTCCAATCAACCACAGACACTGACACGCCCACCATTTCCATAAAAAGGTTTTTTTTCTTAATTTTTATTGCACAAAACTATAGGATATATATATATATATATATATATATATATAGCCTTTTCTATTTTATTTAAATAAAGAATAACGACATTAAGGAATGTCTAATGTTTACAATGCAAAACTACCAAATGTTGTGATTTATATATCAGCATTGCTAAAGTATCATACATCCAGCTTGAGACATATTTGAGACAAATGTAGAGTATGAGACAACAGTCTCTTCTAAATCGAATTTGATAGATTTGTCAAATTCGTCAAATTTGTCAAATTTGGTGGCAAATTGTTCAAAAATAGCATGGTGTAAGACGGAGGGCTTCTCAGACACTTTTGCACAGAATACTTTTGATCCAACGACCTGCAATCCCCTCATTGCACAGCAGCCTTATCATTACCGTCATTACCATTTTACCTCCGGCTCCAGAAACTAGGATGAGTGAGGGGGAGGAAGGAGAGCAGCAAGAAAACAACAAGAGTGCAAGGAAGAAAAACAACAGAAGAACATCCCAAATGTCTATCCTGACAAGAACAGGAAACAGTCAAGCAGTGATTATATATGGATGTGAACACTGAATTGTAAAATGTTGGATTGTGTTGGATTTGAAATAGTAGAGTAATTTCAACAGTTCAGCACCAATACCTCCCTGCGACAAACAACAACTAACTTCAACATTACAAGAGAATAATAAGAGACTCCAGAGCAAGAAAAATAACAGGTAGCCTATGTGTTAGGAAAAACACATTACAATCATACTCTCATTCACAGTTTTCATCTATTTCCTGTTTTAAGATTCATGCACTGTGAGAACCGTTTTGGAAAAGTAACATTTTTGGAGGAAAACATATCAGAGGACTGAAACAGGAAGAAAAATATTTTTTTTCTCAAATACCTGGCTTAATGTAGACATACGTAAGATTCATCCACTCTGGAGAATGCTTGGAAGCCTCTGTTTAGGGAGGAGAAAAACTTCTCTCACATTCAGGTCAAGGAACGATGAACCCAAGTTCAACCCAAGTTCAACCCAGTTTTGGGCAGGGCCCAAAACTGTTTCAGTGTAGACCTACATGTGAGCATGTGAAAAACTGGGAAGCTGTCCCTTTAATAAACAGGATACTTTTAATTCCAAGTTGAAGCCATTTTTGAAGTTGGATCCCACATGTAGTAATGAGAGATCAGGTGCCTCTCACATAATAAAAACAGGTGTTGCAAATTTCTGTAGCTTAGTCAATGATCACAGTGGTTTGTGGTCGATGCTGAATACTTTCCCTGCAAAAAAAATGTATAGATTAGAAATAAAACAACACTTAAAAAAAATCCATTGAGCTCTGGCTCACATACTTGAGTAGAGGACGTCAATGACTCATATAAATTGTAGCTTGTTTCCGTCCCTCTTGGTATCTAATGATGCTTTAAAGGCCCTGATATTGTCCTCATCTCTCTTCTCTGAATTCCTTACTCGTTTGTGCAATCTTTTGAGTGGAAAGAGTGTGTCATGTAATCTGCAATCTTGTGAAACATTTTTGGCAAGAACAACTGCTCCGATGAGTCCCGAACAACAGCGTACACTTCACTTGTTGCTCTCTGGCACTCTAACTGTGAGAGGCTTTTGTTGCTGTGAGGTCTTAACTAAGCCTGTACAAGTGAGTTGTTTTTACATCCCAGGGAATTTACCATTCTGGTGTGAGATCTGTCAGTTATTCAGCTGCGTTGTAAATTCCTGCCAAAAGTTTAAATTACTCAATCCTTTCATGCTTTCCTGTCGTCAAATCTTCACTTCCCACCTGCTATAAGGTTAAGTGCAACAATAACTCACATGAAAAGCTCCAACCTCAAAGTGTCAAGCCTCGTCATTTATTGCCAAAACAAAAATGTGTGATTGTCGATCACGGCTCAAGGTAATTAGAAATATTTCTGTCACAAAGCCCCTGAATGACTCACGAGCTTGTCGTTAGACTGAAGGCCAGCCAGAAGAGACGTTTGAAGCTGTTTGAAAAAGAAAAACACAAAATTTAACCCTGGATTCCTCATTTGACTCTTGATTAAATGAAAAAGGTAGAACAAAGATTTCTGCCTTAATAGGTTTTCATATTATTCTTGATTTTTCTTATTATTTTAATGTGAAATGGACCTTTTGGAATATAGGTCTCACCATAGTATAGCGCCTCCCTGGTCTTTTCCATTACTTGCAGTCCTTGACATCGACAACATGCTGTTTTCTGACGTTTTAAACAAAAACAAACCAACCACCTTCTCAAACTGTTCACTAGAGGGTGCCATACACAAAATCAATGTAAAAACTGGCATTGCAGAACTAGTGAATCGTTGCACCAGTGTTATATTTCATTATAATCCCCATTACAAGTCATAAATTCACCAGGAGTACTATCATCACTGCTATACAAATGTATGCACTGCAGCAGTTTTAAATGGAAATGACTGAAAGTGCCTTTAGACTATCTCCATAAAGCATGTCATCTTTTGAGTTATGAGCTAAAATTATCTTGTAATTTTGGAAAAAAAATGTAGCATAAATATAGTATCTTGGAAGATTGATAACCAACAATAAAATGCCTTTTTTTCTTTGGTTGCTTCAAACAGCTGGTGTTTTCATTATGTAAAGCCTCAGTCACCATTTCATCCAACTCTATTGCAGCCCTGCACAGGGGCCTTCATTGGTAGCCATTCACACAAGAAAATAACGTAAAAAACGGAAATGAAAATTACAAAATAAGTTTATTCATATAAACAACTACAAAATTCTATTAAAATGGGTAATTTGCAGCGGGAGACATATTAAATGATATGGTATTACATCGTGTCACAAAAGCAATATCAAAACACATACAAACAGATAATAAGTTAATATGTATTCTTCACATAGCTCTTCTGCTTTGACTGAGTTTATAGAGCTCGCTCTGTTTGTAAGAGGAGGCACGACTATCCTGAGATTCACCGATTTTCGGATTTGTCAAACTTGCATGACATTTCAAGAATATTTATAAGTTTATCCATCACTGTGTATTCTCCCTCCCACACAGTAAAGTCCAATATGGCCTCGTATTTACAAAGTATTATGGAGCTGTGAAGACTGAGACTAACACTGCATAGATGATTAATTCAAACCATCAGAGACATTGAGTATTTTTTTATTATTTCAGGGCTCCCAGGGTGACTGAGTCCTTCCCCTCAGAGGAGTATGGGAGCGAGGATCGTTTCGCGGTGGCATAGGAGGCGTACGAGGGGGTGGAGGAGGTGGCAGAGGAGGGTAAGCGGGGCAGAGTGGCTGTAGAGGAAGGGAGGGGTTGAGTCTGTCTGTCAGGAGGGCAGTAAGCCGGAGAAGAAGACCTGCCCTTGCTTTGCAGGCTGCTGCTGCTGCTGCTCTGCAGAGGAGAGCTGGACGTTTTCGGGCCTCGAGTCAGAGACGACGTGGAAGAGCTGGAGAGAGGTGAGGTCCTCATGCCATAACCGAGGATGCCTGTACTCATCAGGAACTCCCTGGAGCCGTAGGCTGGAGGAGTTGGTCCACGGGAGCCCGGGGGTCGGATGTTGTCTGGTGGTAGACTCCTCCTGCTGGGGATGTCATAGATCCCCACATCTGGGCCATAGAGGGCCTGGGATCTGGCTTGGAGACGCAGCATCCTATCCCTCTCCTCCACCTCTCGTCTCTCGTGGATTGATGCCATGATGGTTTTTGAAAAGTTGTCATAGCGTACAGCTGCAGACTTCTGAGGCGTCAAACCCTGTGGGCCAAGATCGCGAAGGCTGTCTCGTAGACTTTGAGAGGTCTTATCCCGCATCGTCAGACCTGGAGGGCTGAGGTCTCGTGATGTTACGCTTTGGGATGCGAGGTCTCTTGCCATCAGCCCTTGAAAACCCGGACAAGGGTCTCTTTGAGTGAAACCTTGGAAGGAAGGTGAGGGCTCCCTTGAGGTGCGGCCCTGTAGAGGTGAGGGGTCCCGATGCTGAGGAGACTGTCTGGTGACGCCCATAAACACAGGACTGTAGCCGTGAGAAGGGGGCCGCTGCACCACACCCCCATCTATGCCCATAGCCAAAAAGTAAGAGTGGTAGCCAACTTGGGGAGCCCCTCTCTGAGCCAGGAACTGAGGATCTGCAGGGTTAATGAGGTTATCATAGGAGAGGCTGCTGCTGCTGTGGTTGGCCAGCAGGCTGGAAGAGCTGATGGTCCCCGGTGAGGGATTGGACCCCGAACCGTCACCATGCATGGTAGGTAGCTGGGATTTGCTGCCGTGGCGATTGCTGTGTTTGAGGGTGAGAGATCGGGTGTTGAGTGTCAGAGAGTTGAGCTGCAGTGAGCTGGAGATGATGTTGGTCTGGACAGGAAGGCTGGCCTGCTGGCTGCCTCTCCCAGGGCTTTGTTTAGGCTCAGAGCGGACGTCAGGACCTTTGTTGTTCCCTTGCTGCTCTAATGTCTTCAGCAACTAAACAACACAACAAAAACCAGACAGAAATGTCCGTCAGACAAGGATCAAAACCAGGACATGGATAACGAGGCTCATGCTATAACAAATTAATATCAGACTGAAAAGCACCTGCTCTGGAGGAATAGGTGACGATCCTCTGGATATGGCATCCAGGACAGGCCGGAGCTGTGGCACAGTGGGAATGGATACAGGAATGATAGATTTGGTGTGGTGTCCCATCTCTGGAAAAGAAAACACTTTGTGGTTAGGGTACGGATTACAGATATTCTATATTTTTCTTATTGTGAACAAATTCCACGAGGAGACCAAAACCAATGTTAAATTAGGTGGTTCCATTGGTCCCTACGGAAAATGTAAATCTTTAAAAAGCAAGTCACAAATATATATTTACATTTTTTTGAAAGGCTCAATAGCAAACATTACTCAAATGGAAGAAATAGTGCATTTGTTGGGGACTACTTTCAGCTGAAGTTTAACACTCATTTGGTGCACTAGTCAGTATGTAATTACAGCACCAGGACATGTCTATGTGGGATCGACTCAAAATAAACTGCAGTGCCCTCATTGATAATGAAGGAACATGTCACCCAGTGCAACTGTGTGGCTCCTTGAACAAAAATGGCTCAGAACAATAAGTGGTATCCGGGTTTTGGCTACACAGACCACACCTGTCTGTAGGATCATTGTCAACAACCACAAAAATCTCACCATGCATATCCTTTAATTGACTCTGCTGTCTTATAGAATTAGATGTACCCTTGATGTTGTGGTATCTTTGTCACTATACAAGGATGTATACTGTATGTATATGTGGCTGGTTATCACAGTATATATATATATATATATATATATGTGTGTGTGTGTGTGTGTGTGTCATCCTACAGTACCATCCATGACAGACAGTTGGCTTTTCAGCTGACCGTGATCTGGTTTTGGTGGCAGTGGTGGGGGAGTTTTCATTTGTTTGATGTCCGACAGCTCGACAGCTCCGGCTGACGTTCGCTGGAAAGAGGAAAAAAACAGAGAAGCATGAGGGATCTGATCCCTTGACAACTGAGGTAACAATCCTTAGAATTTGAATTTGGCACGTAATTTGTTTTTGCGTACTTTATTTTGGAGATCCTGACATTGTATCCCATTGTCTCTGACTTTCATTTGCCTCTGCCTGTCAATCTCTGGTCTCAGGAACGGAGGCTGAACGTGGATCACTGTTTTCTTACGGGGCCTCGCTGTGTATCTGGTGTCACATGATAAACAGGGTGTCAGCCAGTGAGATATAAGGCTTTCTAAAAAATACTGTAGATTAGGAAAAGGAAAAGGCTCTTACTGGGGAGAGATTGGGCTGCAAACCAGATACTCCAGGTTGTTGCAACAACCTCTCGTGAAAGGATTTACTCCTCCTTGAAACTTCCCAGTTACCTGTGGGATCATGAAGAGATTAAAGTACACCAGGATATAATTCAGTATTATACAGATGTATAAAAGAAATAATAAATAAAAAAAGCATGTTTTAGGGAGATAATAATAGACAATATGTCAAAATAACATAATTGTTAAGTCTTAAAGATCCACTTTATTGATATAGTTTTCAATCAAATCAAACTGACTTGTTCATTGGTGGTGCGTCCTCTGGACACCAGATAAAAGTGGAAACCAGTGAGACCCAGGACCGGAAGAAGAAACAGCCCTGATATACTGATCACTACCAAACTGCACACATTGTTAAGGAAAACTGCTTCTTATTAGTCTCAACTATAACGCTTTAATATGTTCACACGAAGAAACGCACAGATACACACGTGTGTATGAGGATACGTGACAGTGCAGTGCAGCTTCCATAATTCCTCCATGTGGTGCAGGACATATATGAGTCCGAAGGCGAAGACACCGATCATGTGAACCGTCAGCGACAACAGAAACAGGAAGAAGTAGCGGTAGTTTCGCCTCCCGATGCAGTTGTTCACCCAGGGACAGTGATGGTCAAAATCCTGAGGGGTAATAGTGGGAAAAGAGATATCAAATTAAAGAGCTAGAAGGAGAAAAAAAAGTGCTTTACACACTGAGATAACATCAACTAATTTACAGCACTTAAAATCAAGCATTTGTTGAAAACTGTGCTTTCTTAATACATTTTGTTTAATGCAGTCTGAACCCTTTTTCAAATTGCATTTCTACTGAGTCTACCAGGGATCTGAGAAAAGGCTTAACCTGATTAATGAGATCTGGCTCCCTCCATCACACTCTGTCCATCATTCACGCTGCAGAAATCCCCTTTATTGACTTTCCCCACACGTAGTGCTACACTCATTCACAGCGCTACTCACTTGTATCCCCTGATATGTCCATCCACGCTCTTATCACTCTTTATCCCCATTTAAAGTGTTTTGTTTTCTCCCCTGAATATAGTGTTTCTTACTTAAAACTATCAATGCCATGTCTCTTCTCTTTAGATCTGTCCACGTACTAACCTCCACACAGTGATCACAAACGCTGCAGTGGGAGCAGCGCGGAGGCCTGTAAAAATGACACGAAGCACACCACTTCATCCGCACCTGGACGCCCTTCACATCCACATTCTTATACAGCGGAGCACGGAACTCATCATCCTTGTCCTCGTCCTCGTTGGCTGGAAAACAATAATGAATAATGAAACTGGTAAAAATAACACTCCCACAAATTAACAAAGAAAAGTCTTCCGCTGTTAGCATAACATCACTTTGATTACTAACCCATTGGGAGAACACCAGCATCCATAAAGGTTGCCATGGTGAAGTTGGCCAGCACAAAAAGGAAGAGGATGGCACAGCATGGCGGCACAGCAGGGCAGATGGTTACAGCCAGCCACGGGCATCTAAATATACAAACACAGGAAGAAAAGAAATAAAATGATAACACATTTTTCTGTACGAGTGTTTATTCGAAGCAGAATTCATACTGTAAAAGAGGTTTTATACTTAAGTATCCATCCCTTGTGTTGAGTTAACACAAATCAAGGCTCCAACAAAGATTTGAAGGGATAATCTTCATCCCATTTATTCTGTTGGGAGCACTGGATCCCAAAAGTAATTGTTTACAGTGGAAGATAAGCATGTATTAGTGTGTCCAACAGTGCCCACAACCAGGGATTAAATGAGGGGGTCTCTCCTGCACCCTGCAGGCACGCAGATTTCTGATCCGTGTCACACAATGAGGCAGATCTGGACACTTAAGGGCTGCAACTAACTATCAATTCATTATTTAAACTATAAAATGTCAGATAATAGTAAAAGATGCCCATCATATGCTCCTCATTCCCAATGTGGCACTGCCAACAAACTAATATATATATATATATATATATATATATATATATAATATATATATATATTCAGTTTACAATGATACATAAAACAGACAAAAGATGCAAATCTTTTAAGAATCTTGAACCAGCAAATATCTGGAATTTTCCCTCATAAATGACTCAAACAACTACTCAATTAAAATGTATTTCCATCTTCATATATCATTCAAAAAGCTGACAAAAGACAGGTACTACAGAGTCTGGTGGATGTTTAGGACTATAGTCTTCATATTACTGTTGTGTTGTGAAAAGCCTTTCAAAGATTGTGTATGATGGGGAAAATTTGTTTGTGTAGAGCAGAAACTATCAATTGACTTGAAAGTTGTCTTTCAAGCCAAAATGCCAAACATGTACCTGTGCCAGCTTGTAAAATGTTAGTTTGCTGCTGTTCTCCACTTGTTAACATGTGAACTGAATATCTGTGGAACATTTATAGACAAAATAACTAGAATTGCAAAAAAAACAACATTTGAATAAAGTTTGCACATTATCACTGCACCGACAATAAAAAGCAGTCAGATAGTCATAATTAAAGATGTCCAGCAAAAGCAAATGTTAATCTGTATGAGCAAGAAAATGAAAAAGGTGCAATTGGTGTCAAATTAAATCTAGATGATTCTAGAATAAACTATATGTCAAACTATTGTTGTTTTTTTCCACAGTATCGAGGGTGTTCCGTCTTTCTAATTGGCCTAAAATCCTAGAGAACAATCACTTATCTCTTCCACAGACTCGGTATGTGTGGACATGCTGAAATATACTGAACTGAATACTGCGAGTATGATTATATCTCTTCTGTGTGAGATTAGAGGGAGGGACAGTGTAATCAGGTTACAGTGGAAAAGATTCACTGGATTATATTAACAGTGTTTGATTGAACATCACATGTTTAACCTACATAGATACTGTATGGGAATGTTCTACTTGAATGATCAAATGTTACAGTTTTGGTATGGTTTCAATATAGGTAAAGAAAAATAATAATCATGGACCATATGGCACCAGTATAACCAGGGTGTGGTTCCACTTTTCATGCATTTTTTCATGCAGATATGACTCCGTGGCCAAGTAAACCGTGAACACAAATGAGTGATTAAACAAAAAGTATTATCGAAAGTGAAAAGACTGCAAAAATTAAGAGTCATCTGCCTCAATTATGCACTTTATCCCAGTGAGCCCCCCCCCCCCCCGGCTGGTTTCAGGCTGTGGGGGAGGGGTCCACCCCCTCGAGAGGAACGCCTGCTGATGCCATGCCAGCTGCAAACCCAGTAATCCCTGGATTATGATCTCTGGATTATAGACCATTTCTGCCAGACCAGTGCATTGTGGATTCCTCACATTAGATGCTAAACATACAGACTGTGCAGTCACCATATATCACACTTTGCATTACTATACACTGGATATCATGACATAAATCCAAACCATTCACTACTGGTAGCCCATACCTGCAGATGACTCCCTCCTAGAACAGATAATGAGAATAAAAAATGGAAATAGGACAAGAATTTCTTTGTAGACTTGGAACAAATTTAGCATAAGGAAATTATGAGGAGGCAGTGAATATATGAAAAAAAGATTAAGGAGCCCTCCCCCCTGTCCTGAGGATGTGTGTCAAAGTTGTTCTCACTGAACATGGTCATGTTTGACATGTGATTAAACTATCGTAGCTGATCAGAATCATTAATCTGTGTAACTCGAGCTGGTTAGTTAAAACACTCCTCTCATCATTCTGCAAAATATCTAAATAATAAATCATCACCCTGAGTCTATGAAATAAGATTGTTATTCCTCTTTTTCCTCTCCAGATAGACGGATAGATTATACATTCCAATGCATTCACCAAATTAGATTATAGCTTTGGTACATTTCTCTCAAAAGTAAATATTTATGTCAATAAACATGTCAGTGCCCTCAGAATAAGAAGATAGTCAAAATGATTAACCGTGTTGTCAATATCACAGTGCACTCTAAGTATTTTCTGATGATAATGACTGAAAATACACATGGCTGCCCTTTTTCTGTTGCTTGTATGAATTTCAATAGTACAAAGTTACACATTGCTGTGTGTGGGAGATTGATTGCAAGAGATCGAACAGGATGAAGCTTGATAGTTAACCATAGTTTGTTGACAGACGGTGTCATTGCAATACAGAAAAGAAAAAAAACAAGACTGTTTTACACTGCAGGAAAAGAAAGGAAAAAAATAGAAATGTAAACATTGGAAACGCCACTTAGGCAGAATTGTAGATCTAACTGTACAGTTAGAGATGGTTAATCATTGGTTCACCTGAGAACAACTCATCAATTCAGGTCACGTATAAAATATTATGACAACTGGTTCAACCACTTTGCATAAAACGACTTACGCAATTAACTAATGCCTCGATGATTTGGAGGGTTAGACCACTCAACAGAGAACCAGTTTAATACATTTTGATCAGCATGACATAAGCAATTGATATTGTAGGAAACGGCAGAGAATTGTACATAATCATTTGTGTGAATGTGCCGAGGCCTTTGCAATTTGTTCAAAAGAATAAGAATGTGCTGAACATGATGTGGAGGTTGAACAAGGGAATGAAAGAAAAATGGTATTATGACAAATGCAATCTGCTACAAATAAATGACAGGGCTGCAAATGAAACACTGAAGGTGAACTGGGAGCCTGTAAAAGTTCATCTGATTGATTTCTTGTGGACCGGATTACAGCGTGGACGCCTCTGTGTGTGGACGGCGAGCCTCCATCATCGGCCTGAGGCCATCTGGACCGCAGGGAGGGACAGTTCATTACACTGCAGCGCGGCAAAGACAAGCCCCACCTAATGAAAACAGCCCCAGCAGAGCTGTATTAAATCACACAGAACAGTAAGCTGCTCTCGCAATCTGCACGCCGCCCTCATCCTCATAGTGGGTCAGTGGCACAGCAGACGCCCGCACAGTTGGTCAAGTGACAAGTTCACTACCGCCATTAGCCAGCGCTCCTTCAGTGAAATATTATCACGGTTACATAGGTTACGTCACCGCCATGTGATCAGTCAGATTTGTAGACGACACAACAGTACTGTACAGAAAGCAGTTTGGGTTGAATCAATTCCCACTGTAGAATAAATCTCCTCATAGCGTGCACTCAAGTGTCATAGGTTCAACCTTTCTCATGTGATCCGTGACTTGTGTTTGTCATCTGCATTTTATTATCCCCGCTCTCACTGCGCACCATCATATTGAATTTAGCAGCGTTAAATCTGTACAGAAAAAGATACAGTATCTGTTCATTTGGTTAATATATGAATTTCAATTTTAACTGTAAAAAAATACACTTTTGCCTTCTTTCAAATGATTCATAAGCTATCTGAATTGAATGCACTCAAGGGTTTTTGCTGCCGAAGCCTTACCTCATCTAGTATGATCCGTTAGCAAATGTTTAAAACTTGAAACAGATAACGCAGTGTTGCTAGCATTACCGAGTTCACTGATCCGATGACTCTTCTCTATCTGTGCTACTGTTAATGTGTGTATACACCATGTATTTCTTATACACAGTCTATGGTATTATGCAGTATTAGTATTTTGCAATTTGGAATTGCAATTTAAAGCCACAGTGGCCGCTGTTCAGTAAAGCTTCAAGTGTTTCAACTTAAACTGCAACTCCGGTACAATATTTCACGTGTAAAGAACGACATTCTAACCTGTCGGCAGTTTTTGCACCTACAGTTTTCATACTTCTCTTCAGAAGATATTGCCTTTCCTAGTTTCAACATATTTCAGTATTCTGAAAGGTTTACTCGGTAGATAAGCAAGATTTTCAAATCCGGGCAGAGTGAACCATAGTTTAATTATCAAGGGACGTTTTCCTGCGGCCTTTGTGGGGCGTAGGCGAGCAGCCTGAGTTTAACAATGCACAAAACATTAAGCAGCACTAAACCAAACAACAGTTCATGGTCAGAGGAACAAAAGCAGGAAACCGGTAACTGATGAGTTTTATCAGACAAAGGGAAACAAAACAGCCTCCACAATAAAGGTCGGAGTGGAAACAGAAATGGAAGCATGCACCGTTAACACACACACACACACTTCACACACATAACTGGATGAATAATAGTAGATGAACTATGACTTTAAATGGCACGGTTTATGCTTATATTTGTGGGTAAAAGTTTTAGCATCAATACAAAAAGTGACAAAACAAAAGCCCACAAGGCCTGACTGGATGGCATTCACTTGTGTTCCCACGATTCACAGAAACCAGAGTAAAGGCCAAGGTGATGTTATGGCAGATGACAAGCGGTGTCCCTTTGACTCAGTGTTACCAAGGCGGGGCTGAACAGAGCGTGGCACCTGTCCATCTCTGCTTTTATAGGGAGGAAGGGAGTCACTCCAGCTGCAGCTGCTGACTTAGCAAACGCCAAGGACATCAAACAAGTTATTGGCCGAATTGGCAGTCGATGGCGCTTCTGCCCATTTTCAGCTGGATGCTGATATGAATGGCCTTTAAGTCTACTGTACGTACTTCCAGATTATAAGGGCAAAAGATGCTTGTAGAGACTCACTGGTCAGTCAGACAGTAAGGTTTTGTTTACTTATACGTTGTGGGGGTTTCAACTAAAACATGTTTACAAGCTTTAATGTTATAAAAAAAACATTTTTCTCATACCGTCTGTCTGAATATACCTGTTTTGACCCTCTGTCTGAAACTCTGTGTTTTAGCGCCAAGCCCAGTCTGCGAGAAATGATGGCGCACCTTTCTAAAGGTAGTTCTCAAGCCGTGGTTTGGAGGTATTCAGATAGGGGGCGGGTTATTCTTTGGTGTCAGCATGTGACATAGGACGGGGAGCCTAATCGGAATGTCTTGTTGAATCACATGTTTCTGATGTAAGCAGCCCACAAAAACAAACTGACTGGGTTGTCTTACTCACAGTTTGTGGGTTGGTAGGCGCTCCAGATACCCAAATGTATGCACACAAGCACTGAAAATAGTGATTCTTTTCAGCTATGAGCTCTATTCTACTGGGCTGTTAATTAAAGAGTTTTAGGTTATAAGGTCATTTCAGCTAAAATGCAACCCGTGTCCCGTGAGAAGCAGCAGATTCATCAGTTGTTCGTTCAATCATTCGCAGCGTGCTGGTTTTGCTGGTTTAGCAATGCGGTCCCAATTAAGCAGTCTCTTCTCAATCTATCACGTCAGCAGGTCATTGATTTTTCTTTTTCTTTCACAGAGTAGACGGGGTTCATCAGGGTTTCTCTCCCTTTTCTGGCCCGTGAGCCCGTCTTTTCGTCCCAAAGGCCTCATGATGACTTCAGCATTTAGATAGCTGTGAATTAAGAGTTCATATGTTTGTATACTATGGAGAGAGCTCCAAATGGATTAAAGTAATATCACATTTTAAAAATAATGATGTAGATCAATACCTAACCTACAACCACTGCTGTACAAACCACCTCAACGTAGAGAAACATTTTAGATATACTTCTCCCATGGTATGGTATAATCATACCTTATAAACTAAAGACGAGATACAATTTCACTTAAAACATATTTCATTTGAGGATCTCCAAAAAATGAGGGCTCATATTTCTGCTTTCATCTATAACTCTCACTAAAGAAATGAAAGAGGAAATAAGGAAAATGTAACAGAAAAAATTTAAACTGTTGAATGAATGTGTATTTAGAATTAAAGTCAGTGAAGTAAATATCACATATCAAAGATCACAGACTCCATTTTCCCAGATGGGAGGAGGGGAGGGGAGGGGAGGGGGGGGAAATCACATGGCATTCGCAAGAGGACCCTAATCCCGTACGCCCAATCTGGTGTCAGATTCCAGTGGAAACGGTGCGCTGCTGGAGAATTCCGGAGAAACTAGGACAGATATGGCTACGGAGGTCAAGGGTCAGCTGACAGACATAGAGCTGATTAGTTGGGAGCCTTGAAACTGAAAGTCAACACTGGATATCAGAGAGGTTTTCATATTGAAAGAAGGATACTTTAATATCTGACACCCGTCTGCTTGTTTTGTTTTTTCTTTGTGCTTCTTAATGTGAAGCCTTAAAGATATGTCGATGAATCTGACAAGCCTATAGTCGTCATTCAAATTGGATTCCAGGGTATTATGGGATATTATATTTTATTTTTTCCCTGCATGCCAGCGTTGGCTTGAGTGCAGTCTTTTCAGCCTCCCACTAGTTCCTCACAAATAGGTCAAAACAAGGAGGCTAAAATTAACCATTTCAACACTTTTCACCAAATGTGAAACTTCGTTTTCAGAACAGGTTGTCTGATCTCGACACAAACTGCACCGTTGTGGAGTGTGTATTTGATTTCCTCCAGCTAGAATTAAGATACATGTGGGTCATAATGACATAATGACACTTTGACACATTGATTGTGGGTGGCTTATCCCCTAAACTGTGCTTACTCTTAGTCCTCAGGGTGCCCTGGGCAGGCACCCAGGCTAGTCCACACTGAGAGCCAACCAGGTCAGATGTTAGCTACCCCTGGTGGGTCGGCCAGCAGGGTGAAGTCAATGGAAAAGAAGAAGACATGGTGCTCTTTTTGTACATTTGTCCTTCAAATAACGGTTTAAGCAGCTTTTTAGAAATTGAAAATCAACTAAAAGTAACAAATGAAGTAATATTACAATATTCATGTTAATGACAACCAAGAGAGGGAGAGAATGGCCAAAAATATTCACATTTTGCACATGCAAACATATTCAGAGGAAAGAACAGGCTACCTGATGCATGGCAGAGGAGGGATGGGGGTCTGGATGATTTTTTTTTTTTTTCTGTGGAGCAAATCAACAGTGCATGTCACCAACTTTTTCCATTTTTTTTTTTTTTTTTGAAGGGCTGGCACTTACGTGAAGACGAAGAACAGGGAGGTGGAGCCGACCAGGAGGAAGGCGGCCGTGCACACCGGGATGAAGGCGCTGGCTTTCAGTGAGTCGGCGCCGCTGACGGGCATCCTGTTCTCTCCGCGCGCATCAGAGTCTCATAACGAAAGCGACCGCAAACACACCGCGCGAGAGTACCTGTCTGTGTGTGTATTTCCCTCTTTTCGGACTAAGCCCCGCATCAACCTCAGAGCGCTGGAAAATGAAAACCATAGTCAAAAGGGAGGAAATAGGAGGAGGAGGAAAAAAAAAATCCTGAAAGCCAAAGCCCGCAGCGGCACAGCTCACTCCCGCACACCCCCGTCCTGTCCGTCTGTCCCGGCAGCAGCAGCAGCAGCAGCGCACAGATGCCGCCTCTGGTTTATCCTAAAAGGTGGAGCTTTTACTCTTGAATCACGTGGAGCACTACTACACTAAACTGAGATCCCCCCCCCCCAGCTTATCTCTCTTTCTAAAGAATTAAAATGGTCAGCCATGTCCATTGTTGTCCATATTAGCAAGACATTAATACATCCAAAAATAATCTGGTGAGTATCAGATCATCTATTTTAAAGGAAAAAACACTCATATTTTCATCCCAAGTCTCCACATATTGGTTTTAAATTTCAGGTACAACTTCCTTGAATAGGTTGTAACTCATGGCTTTGTTAGTGGTTAATGGGTGACATAAGATATTAGGTTAATTAAACCACACCAGCATGATTTTTTATTATTTCACATGCATGAGCTCATCTATCGTATTCACATTAAACACATGCAAGCAGAAGCACACATCACATTTTAAGATGATACATGTAGTCCGCTGCATGGTGACGACTGCCTCTTTGTGTGTCACATTTTAACGTTAATTAGACAAAGAAAACTATATTTGACCCTAGGTTAGTGAGAACCCCATGACGCTGTAGTCATTGCTGATAGTGCAATTGAGCAGTATAAGTACTTGGGAATACAAATGGACAAGAAATTAAATTGGAGTGCTCAAGTTGATTAAAAAAGCATCATTATTTATGGTACGGCATCCTCAGTCTAGTTAAAATTGAGAATCACCATGGTGAAACATGGAACAATGACAGTGATGGGAAATAAAGACTCTCCGTCCCTTCGCACCATCTATGTTGTCTATTATTACATCCAGATGTTACAGAGCCAGTAAATGGAACACTTGCTTTCCTCCCAATGTTTATAACTGTGTATAATGTCTTAATGACATATACGATTGTCTTTTTTATAATGCCTATGTATTTATATATAGCTATTCTCTCATGGCATGGCCAATATTTGACATGTTTTACTACTGCGCCTTTGGTGTATCACTGTAATTACCAGTTGGCTATAAATTGTTTTCAGCTGAATGTGGCTGTGTGCAGCACTATTGCTCAAGCAAAAAGATTAAATCAGATGAGAAAAGCACAAATGTATCTCGCCGCCAGGGCGGTAAATCAAGTGCTTCTGCGTGGAGAAATAATGGGGCGAGGAGTTAATTTTTCACACACAAAAAAATAATATGTAACAAACTGAGTTGAGATGAAATTAAAATCCCATCTGCATGCAGAAAGTCCGCTCCATTTTGTCATATTTTGCAGAGAGGGATAAACTTAACTGCACAGGAGCGCAGGAATAACAATGGTGCAATGATGAAATTGGGGGTAATCTTCTTCAAGATATCCTACTGAGTAGAAACCAATGAGTCTTTGTGAACTGAAGGAACATTTTGTTTGAAATTTATCAGAGGACTCGGAGCTTTAAACAGTGGCTCTCCAGGGACTCTCAGAGTTGCTCCGTCAGATAACACACTATAGTCTTTTTGAAGTCAGGGGAAGCTCCATGGGAGGGCCCCTCATTGGAAAGATACACCTCCAGCTCAGTGCGACTGCATGATGAAGGCTCCCTGAGGAAAAAGAAAATAGTGAGACTATTAAAACTCTACAGTGTGATTGGGTCCAGCCTCTCACCCTCCTCTATAAACGCCCAAAGACCAAAAGCATCCCACATTACAAGCTTTGGAAACTGTGAGACCAGTGTAGTGAAGAACAATTGGAAGTCGTCACCTGATCTTGTGAAACGATGGACGCAGAAGAGTTGGTTGAGTCCATCATCAGAGGACTCATGTTTCTGGCAGGGATCGTGGGAAACAACTGGCTGGCTATACGCTCCCTGCCCGGGCACAGATCCGGCCTCCGCACCAACGAGGTGCTCTTCCTCAACCTGGCCGTCTCCAACCTCATCACCAACTACCTGGTGGACCTGCCCGACACCGTGGCGGATTTCGCCGGCCGTTGGTTCCTGGGGGAGACCTTTTGCGCCGTGTTTCGTTTTTGCGCCGACCTCTCGGAAACCAGCAGCATCTACTCGACCTTCTTCATCAGCGCCTTCTGGCACCAGAAACTCGTCGGCTCCCTGAAGCGAGGCGGCGCCCCGGTGCAGCTGGACAGCCTGTGCTTGGTGGGCTGTTTGCTGGCCGGGAGCTGGACGGTGGCGGTGGTCTTCAGCATCCCACATTTGTTCTTCGTGGCAGTGGAGGGCAAAAACGAGAGCAAAGAAGACTGCGTGGACGTATTCCCCAATGCGATAGCGAGGCAAACCTATGAAATCTTGTATTTAACCCTGGCTAACGCTCTCCCCGTCGCTGGGTCTGTATTTGCCAGCGTCCAGATCGTCTTCACTCTGCTCCGAAACAGGCAACGCATACAGGGTCACAACTCTGACCCTACCAAGGAGACGGTTAAGGATGAAAACAAAAGCGCCGAAAGCAGAAATGACAGATCAGTCAGCACTGTATCTGGTTCAGGCACCTCAAAAGATGCAACAGCTCTTGCATCCCCAACCCTCATTTATACGGGCGTGCCCACTTCTTCTTCATGTCCGAATGGAGGGCCGTCAGGTCGCAGCTCCCCTCCACCTCCACCAAATCTTTCCAGGCCCAGCCAGATGCGAGCGAAGCCAGGTCCGAGCTCGAGCACTCAGGTGAGGGCGGCCAAGAGCGTGGTGGCCGTAGCCGCCGTGTTCCTGGTCTGCTGGCTGACTCATCTGCTTCTGCGCATCTCCAACAACATCCACACCTCGTCCATGTTGGTGGAGGTGGCCAGCTACATCGCAGCCTCCTACACCTGCATCATCCCCTACATATTCTTGTATGGAGTAAAGAAGCTTTCTTGCTCGTGCAAAAGGTAGAAATGTGTGCATCAAATCCAAGATCCAGATCTGTCAGAACTGGCCGAATTGAATAAATAAAAGCATCCATTACTTGAAGAAACTGTAGAAGAGACGGTGACGAACTGGTCTTTAGACTTACTTTAGAGCTTAGATGATTAGTCGACTAATAGATGAGTTGATCGACGGAAAATTCAAAAGAAACAATTTAGAGAATCAAATAATCGTTTCTTAAGTAGAAGTACCAAACTTTCCCAAGTTTATTTTTTTTTTTAGATGTGAGGATGTGATGTTAAACTGAAACTTTTGAGGGTTTGGACCATTTGATAGATATTTTAAAACATAACGTTTAAGACTTAATTGGCTCCATTCAGCGGGGCTACATCATACATGCTCTGTATGTAAAATATATAAATAGAATTATTTTTGTTTTACCTCGCAACAATGGAACACCGTGTACCTTTATTTTGAAAAGCTATGTAAAATAATTATATTTCTAAATCAAACAAATGTAAAAAAAAAAGTTGTCATAGAAGGTATAAATATAATATTGCTGCTCACACTGCAGACTACAAAAGCAAACCTAAAATGTCTTCTAGCTACTTATGCACAAACATTCTTAAAGAGTATAAACATTTAAAGTGAGTTACAATAGAGTGAAGAGCTGGGACTGTATTGTGTTATTAGTTTTATCTGCTAAACCTTATGTACGGTATAAATGTACTGACTCACTGTCATTAAGAGAGAAATCAATCCAGCATAAAGTAAAAAATATTTTATTTTTCATAAGGCTATAAATTCAGCATAATTGTGCACTAGAGTGCACAGCAAATTGAAGAAAAAAGAAACTTAAGCAATTACTGCAGCAATTACTGTTGGTGATGACGGTTAGAAACCCTATGTGCCCGTTTCAATTAAAGATAATCATGTAAACAAAAACAGTGAAGACATGAAGTCCATTATTGCACTCCCTCTGCAGTGTAACATTAGAACCCAAGGCAACTTAATACTCCTTTCTCCTGCCAATTATTGTACAATTTAACACAAAACTGGAACCAAGAACGCACGTTTGTTGGTTTACAGGCAACAAGTAGTTTCTGTATAATGTCTTCAAACATCCTCATACACAAGATCAAGTTTTATTTCTTCATAAAAATGTTTTATTTTTTTCTCCAAAGTTTGCAGCATAGCACTGAACTGCACCGTGTTAAAAATGTCTTCTACATTGAAAACAATCACAAAATCACTGTTAAATGTATCAGCCAAGAAGACAAAAATGCTCACTCTAAATAATAATCATAAAGAAAAAAATGTTTAGGTGTGTGTGCATGACCTTTGGCAGAAGAGACAACATTATGGCCAAGTTATGTACATAATTACAACATCCAAACAGGAACTGTTTGGAGGCAAACGCAGAACAGTCGAAATGATTCAAAAGGCTTTAGTCAGATATATTTAGCAAGTGGATTCAAACGAAAATATCCAAAATCAATCCATAAGTGCATTTTCAATATATGAAAACTCACCTTTAAAATTCAGAGTGATTTCATCTCTTTCAGACAAAGCTATTTGCACACAATGCAAATAACCAGCAGCCTTGCTTTCCTACGTTGTATTTCAGCATTATGTTTAGATTCATGACAAAATGTATTAAATAAGTTATAAAACTTGACTCTTCTGTCTTACATTACTGTCATCTGCTCGCTGCAACACATCAGACTGAAGAGAGAAAGAGGCAAAGTCGACTGTGGAATACAAGCATCGTGTCGTGTAATCACACTTTTAAATCAGCCGTTATTATTATATAACGTCATTAGGAGAGTCAGTGGAGCTTCTCCAGCTTCGCCTGCAGCGACTTGAAGTTGCCGATGGTTTGTTGAAGGGCTGCGTTTGGGCTCAGGGACTGCAGCTCCACGAGGTATCCACAGATGTCGTCTAGACACACGTTGGTGAACCGTCGTCTGAGACGGGAGGGAAAAACTAGCGGTTAAACCGAGTTCACTGAAGATTTTGACAGGTTCAGAAACACAATATGCACCTTGCTGAAGCTAATATGAGGAAGTCCGAAGTCTGGGTTAGTCAAATCAAGCGGTGAAGTTCTATTATTTCCCTCTTTGTATTTCCCCAGACAGCATTGAACTGAAAAGACACTAACTTTGGGAGGAATCCACTACCCATCTGTTACCGTTACATTGCCAGTATTGACAGGCGGAATTACAGCGACCAATTAACATTTAAATGAACCTATGGCCATGTGAGCATTGTTTTAAAAAAGACTTAAAGTAAATGTGGACCTTTACATAAAACCCCCCGGAAAGTAGTTCTGACACAAACAATAAGCATCAATCTTAGACGGTGGGCATTTGGAGTTCACAGTAAGGTTTTATATCTGCTGTGTTTGACTGACTGAATGTTGCTGCTGCTGGTAGCACACAAGTGATTGACAGACATGATGTGCTGCCTAGAAACTGCAAAAAAAACACCCCAGTGTGATCAAGATGAGAGCCGTTTTTCCCCAATGGTAATAATTTAGCTGTCCTCACCGGAGATACTATTATTCAAAATGTTCTGCGTTCATCAAACTAACCATTGGTTAAGCATTTCTCTTCCTGTGTAGAAGGTGGAAGGTTTAATCTAAGAACACAATCATTGTATCTAAAACAGCTCATGATAAAATGAGGAGGAGTTCTTGTCTTGCTCATGCAGCAGCATGGATGCAGCATTAGCCGTCACAGGGATTTTAACCAGGGACCTCATGCTAATGCCCCTGTAAACACAAGCCAAACACCACAGCGCCCACTACAGGCCAGAAGTGGAACAGCTCCCCAGAGTGTGCTTACCTGTCATAGGTTGGGACTCTGCTGGGATCGTCCACGTATCCGGACAGAAGCACGTGGATACACTCCACCAGGTGGAGCGGCTTCTTCAGCCGCTGCCAACAGGGATCCTACAGGCAAGAAGAGATGAGGCAGATTGGTGGATTAAGCAAGAGGCAAGTTAATCCTCAATCCAAGGGCAAAAAGTGATGCATTGAAATATGATAAATCTGAGGCACGTACCCGAGTTTTGAAGAGTTGGTCATAAACCTCCAGAAGACGTGGCAGCTGCACTCCGATCTCCTGCATGGTGGAGGTGACGAAGCCCACATCCCAGTGGAGTCGACACACCTCCTGCTCGAGAAACTTTACGAGGAACTCTACAACGAAAAAGGACGCATCGGCACTTGTTAGCATTGCATACTCAGCACTTTGTACATCACTGGGGTAAACTTTTCTTTTTTTCTTTTTTTATAAAGTTTGACAGTTGATTCTGTGCATGCATGCAAGTACAGAGGATGCATTTAAAATGAATCATTGTCTCCACAGAGAGGACAAGTTGGAACAGGCTGGTTGTAATGAGAGGATAATTAAGCAATCACCAAGAGCACCAGCGTGACCCTGCAGGCCTGTACCACCGAGGCATGATGACATAAATGATGCAACGGGGATGTCTAATTATATTACTGGTAACAAATTAGTAAACTGCAAGGTGGAAAGTTCTGACGAGAGGAAAACTGAACATGATTACAGGAAGGTATGAACGCTCACCCAGAGGGAAATATCTCGGTGTTCCGGCGTAACTCTTTCCCAGTGACACCAGCTTCAAACTGAGAGACCTCATCCTGTCTGCTGGACTCATAGCGACGCTGTCTCCCAGCTCTAGAACAGACAAAATAATTATTAAAACATCATATATGGCAAGGAAGCGCATTATTAAAAAAGGTTTGGTGGCGACCACTCGCCTTTTTCCATGATCTCTTGCCACAGCGAGTGCACCAGGATTGGGTCGGAGTGTCCCGCACAGTGAATGATGGCCAGCTTGCACTCGGACAGTTTGAAATGGTCGGCGAACTCCCCGTAAAGCTGTACCAGAGAGCATATGTTCAGCATTTAGAAACGTTAATGAAAATTCTTTATAATCCCCCAACTCCCTATTGTTCTGCTGCTGCTACCTTAGTGATGTCCATAAGCTCTGAATCCAACTGAGAGATAACATTTTTCACTGAGGGATGATGAGAGTACTGTCTGATCAGGGTGTCCTGGATCTGTACTTGGATACGCACCAGCTGAAGAAAAGGACCCAAACACAGAAACCGAGTGGTTACAACGCCGAATCCCTCGAAGATTACTTAAACTGTGATCACAAACGCAGACGTACCTCCATCTTTTCTTCCAGCTCGTGAAGGAACTCTCCATCAGAGGCCTGAGCCGAGATGCACGAGGAACTCTTCGCAGACAGGATGGCTCTCGCGATGTACTCCAATCGCAGCTTCAATGAGATCTCAGTGCTGAAGAAACAGAGAACATTTAAATAATAATTGAAAAGAGCTCATATGCTGTAAATGTGGTCACCAGGGTCTCTGTGTCCAAACCTGTGCATGTCAGCGAGACGGGCCAGTACATGAGCTGCCTTGCCAAAGTTGCGGTTCTTCTCGTAGTAGCGCCACAACAGGTCCATGTTGTGCACCTTGCTCTGGTCCTGCTTGATCATATGCATCAGGTGCTCCTCCAGGTACAGAGAATTCACCTGAACAACAGAGGACAAATAAAAAGACAGCCATCAGACATATGGCGTGTCATTACACAAACACCTGTGAAGTGTCTCGATTCATCAGGACAACAGCATGTGGGAGCGTGGGGCAATACCATCTGGATGTGCTCATTTAAAAAGGTCTGGGTAAAAGAACAGCCTGGATATACAACATACACAAACAAACTGCATTACAAAAACAATATGTAATATATTTACTGTATTAAATAAATACAAATGTGCTTTGTTGAAATACTGGCTTCCCTGACAACAATGCTACAGCCAGTATGTTCTCCTATGAAATGACCATTCCAGTGCATAAAGTCTGTTTTAGTTTTGGCCCGTGTGATCTTGTCCACTCTTATTTTCAGATATGTAACAAATTGAAACGCAAACACAGCGTGCTGCAGCCATGAAGCAAGCAAACTGGATCAACAGAAATAACGTAGCATTTTACCAGACCTAAGAAGCCTTTTACAGGGGCCTCCAGTACCCATTTTATACACTAGCCATCAGTGTAACATATTGTTCCTTTATGATGCAAGACAAACACACATGGACAGATACTGTACCTCCAGTAACTTGTCAGTGAGGTCGGCCTGAATCAGCCAGTTGTACAGAGCGATGTGAAACAGCTCGTCCTGAGACCTCTGAGCCAGACCGAGAATCTGCTCAAACTACAAGGAAACATATTTTCATGAAACATCTGCATTGCTCTGGCAGGAAATAAGCATCAACTGTCAGCTTCTCACTCACATGAGCTGTAGCTTCTTCGTTGCTGAGCATGTTGGGGTCAGAGGTCATGACGGGAGGCCCGGGCTGCTTCGGGACGCTGGGGGACTGCGGGGCGGCTTTGCTCTGGTTCACCAGCTCCTGCATGGTGTCTGTGATGCACTTATAACACGAAAGCCTGGAGCAGACAGAGGAGGGGGTGAGAAATGCTGTGACAATTGTCTAAAATGGTCAATCAATGATGCCGATTCGCGTGCCAATTCTGCCTTCGCGTTACCTTTCCTGGAAGGCCTGCTGGCCCACTCCGTCCTCCTCGGGCTCTCCGTTCTTGTAGAAGTGGGGCCCCAGTCTCTGTGGATCCTTCTTGTCTGCTGCCGTGAGGCACAGCTCCAGGACTCCCTCGTAGAAACGCACTGAGACAACGCAACAGCATTTGTGTCAATAAATGAATAACAGTATTATAGAACATATAAAGTAGACAAGTACTGGAAGTATGTCTTGTGTGCCCCTACCTTGTCTGTACTGAGAGCAGACCAGCGGCAGGTCTGTGTGTTGGCTGATCTGCTGATAGAGCCGCAGAGACTCCCTCAGCGTTCGCTCTTTGTCCGCTTTGCTCTGAATCTGCTTAGAGCTCTGCAGCAGCTCATTAGCCTGAGTGCGAGACAAAAGCAACAAATTCAGTATCACGACACTTGGATCAATGTTGGGTAAATCGATACCTTTTAACGACTTTGATGCCGCTAAAATTATCCTGAAGATCGCAAGAAATTTGAAAAGCACCGAGACATCAATAAAACCATAATTGCAGAGCCTTGAAGCTGTACTAAAGGCCGACACATTTACCTATATCTAGTACCCTTTTTAAGATCTTAAGATAATTCAGCTAAGAGTATTAAAAAAAGAAAAACTTTCAATGACTCAAAACACCATATGTTTGTACCTTGGAGCAAACGCTGTCATCGCTGCTGTACAACAGGGGACAGATGTCGCGCAGGTGATTGCTGATGGCTTCCACGGAGGCGTTATCTTTGATGTAGACATTAATGAGGGCTGTGATGAGCGCTCCAGACAGCTCCTTGCCTCGGATCACTACATCCTTAAAGCTCACTCCCTTCATCTGCTCTTGAAACTCCTAAAAAAAAAAAAAAACAGAAAAAAAGTGAGCAAAATACTGGATAGCTCACATGGCTCACCAGGTTTATGGCGGAAAACAAAAAGGTATTGCAATTAAGAAGGCATGTGGAGGAGTACTGCAGCGGTGATGTATGAGCACCTGCAGGTGTCTACAGCAGAAGTGTTTATGCACACATGTACCTTTGGCAGCTCAGACATAATGACGCTGAACTGATGATCACAGAGGAGCTTCAGGAGGGCCAGAGTCTGATAAGAGCGATGCACTAGCTGCTGGATGCCCTGCAGGGACACCTTCTCATAGACCTGAGCCTTGGCTATTAACAGAGACGGAAACACAAAAGGGACAAGAGATACAGGAGTTTGAAGGAATGAAGACGTCACTGTTTCCTCTTTTGTTGCTACATCAAAGTTCCACATTTACTTGATTAATGATACCGTTGATATTTGGGGAATCAATCATGACAATGGTTTAATCTATAAACCTGCACACATAACTCACTGTGATATTTTCTCTGGAGCTCCTGCTGGACCTGCTGAGAGCTGGCACCGTCAGGACGCATAAATCCCAGCAGCCTTTGCTGCAGGTTGGCAGGGGAGCTGAAACTAACATGGAGCAGAACAGATGTTATTCAGGGGAGGATGGGAAACAAGACTTAGATAAGTTTTTGCAGGTTCCAGTTTCTTGCGGGAAGTACTTTCAGTGGCAAAGTAGAAGTAAGATGAAATATTTATTTTCCATGTTCGTCACATAATCGGTCATTATGAGCTTGAGAAGGCCTTCATTATTTCTCATTTGACCAGACCAAAAATAAACCACCTGTTATCACAGGAACTAACTTCTAAATGGCACCTAAGCAAGGAAAATGAGCGAACAGAATCTGTGAAAGCATCAAAGGAGCTCTCACCTTGCAGCACCAAGAGCAGACGGACTGAACTGAGAGTTTTTATCAAGAAACTCCCGCAAACCGCAGAGCTCCATGAGCACTGACTCCAGCTCAAAAGAACCAACGCTGCTTTCCAACTGTGGAGACAGCAGGTAGTGTCAACTAATCATTCTAAAAACGTACATAATCACTATTGAACTGTTAAATAAATGTAATTATGATACTTACAATACTGACGGTCTGATTTCCTTTGCTTATAGTTTTCTCAACAGCAAGACTGCCATCCCAAATATTTCTGTTAGTGGTCGGCAGAGAACAGGGGAGAAAGACATGTTGATCAGAACTAACACCATCGTCACACATCAGCATCCACACCTCTGACTATAGAGACACATATCTAATTTAGGCTCTCGCCCAGAATAAATATTCAAAAGAAGCCAATGTGACCGCTAATGACACGATTTACTTACCCAAGAATGCGAGCAAAGTAGACACAGATGCCGTTGTGCTTCCCTGAGAAAATAACCTCTGGGCCAGCTGACATGGGCGTGATGGGGGCAGAGCCAGAGTGCATCGGTGCGAAAGGTGTGGCCAAAGCTGGGGGCACGATGCCTGGAAGAGTAAAACGTTTACTACGGCTGTCAAGTTCTGCCAAAGCGACATTAGAATATCTGTTCTTAAAAAAAAAAACAAAGGTTCTAACAATTCAAATGTCTATTTTTTCATTACTATTAGCCCTGATGTTTACAGATGTAAACATTACACATGTAGTATTAAGCAATGTGACATTTAACATGTTTTAACATTACATTATGTTTGTATATCCTGTTAAACCAAATGGTTGGATACTTGTGAACATGACAGTGTGTACATGAGGCTTTGCACAATGTCACAAGAGTTTAAGCTGATATATTCGGTCTTTAGCTATATATAGGTCAATGTTTATTATTAATCTACCTGGTGCTGGAGAGCTCATCACGGGTCCAACAGTACTGGGAGAAGTCATGGCAGCTGGGAATCTCATCTGTGCTTCTCCTCCGTATCTGATCACGACAACATCAAAAGGAGCTGCTTTTAGTTTGTGTGCGGTATGAGCGAGTGTAACTCTGAGCGTGTGTAAACAATGTAATCTGACCTGAAGAAGGCTCTGGTGGCCCACTGTGAAACCTCTCTGTCACAAGCCGCGCTGGAACAAGCCAGGATCAGTGCTGTGGCACAAGCCTGCTCCTCCTGCACAGAACAGATCAACAACTCAAATAGACACTACAAGCACTGTGTCATGTGCAGGTTTCAGGCTAAAGGCCGTGTTAAGAGGATTTTTAAACATCACACATTTAATAGTTTAGCTTCGTACCCTGTGCAGCTTGAAGAAACGCTCAACCTCTTCATTTTCTCCTCCGGCACAGCTCACCAGGAGGTGACGGAGCTGGTCCACCGGCCGCAGTTTTTGGAAGATATGACTCCCCTACGGGACAGCAAGGAGGCTACTCTTAGTATACATGATTGAGACATTGTTTTTGTCACAATATGACAACATTGAGCATGTGTGCAGCATGATGAGTCATGAGTTTTCACCTTTGCAGAGAGAAGGACAAACTTCTGCGGAGGGATATTGTGCTGTTGAACCACCACAGGGGAGTCAGTGATGGGGATCTGGTCCTTGTTCAGGGGAGTAAATATCTTGGATGGTCTCTCCTCATTAATGGCACAAAGAGCCCAAGAGTGTCCATCTACATTAGACATCATCTGCAATAGAAGACGGGAGAAAGAAAGACATTGTAGGGTTTCTTTTAACCAGTGTAGCCTTTTAGGTGGTAAAACAAGTTGTTATCAAACAACAACAAAAGCACTTGTATACGTAATCAGCAATACAGAGAAGCAACGAATGGTAGTAAGAGACATTCAACTGCTGCCTACAATTTTACTCCATTTATTGTACGTTTCTTATGTGCCAACCTGAGTCTCCATCAAGGGTTTCTTGAAGGGGAAGGAATCATGATTGATGCACCACAGAATGTCACTGTCCTCTGTCTCGGAAGCAGCCATTAACAGAATGCCTGAAGATTTAAACAAAGAAAAGACAAAATGGTATTACATTATATCAACTAAAGGTAAAAAACAATGTTGGGTTTGACTCCCATTGGGTCTTTCTGATAAACTGATGAAAAGCAGACATAAAAGGTTTACCTTTGCTGTGTAGTGCCTTATGGACCTTTGCAGGTTTCTGCAGAGTAGAGGATGCAGAAAACCCCGGTGGCAGACGGACATGGACCAAAGCTAGCAGGCTAGGTCGAACTGCCACATGCCTCTGGTGTAGAGGGGCAAAGGGTGTGGTGCTGAAGTAGAGACGCACACCTAGGGAAACAGAGTATATGCAGGCACACATGAAGCATAAACATGTCATATTACTGCACATGTTTCTAACTGTTTTTACTCATCTTCACTAGTGTTCGGTAATGTTTACCTGCATGAGTGACAGCAAGCAGGTGACAATCCGAGGACTCGGATCTGTCGATCACAGAGATCTGGACGACAGGTTTGAAGACGGAACGATCGATAGTCCTGCAGAGGAAGGAGAGGTTCAGCGAGACGGAGAATAAATGATTATTTCTCTTTAATTAATGACAGGTGTGAAAGAAACACGACTGAGGGTCAACAAACCGTGACATACCTGGCTATGTTTCCAGCAGCCGCAACAACGGTGTTCTGTGACATGGTCGCCACACGACTCATACCTTGACCATCAGCCCCCAGGTCATACACCTAAATGAACAGACACACAGGGAGTCATTTCAGCACGTCGACAATCACCACACACACGAAATATTGACTTGACAGTCACTAAACGCCATACCTGCAGGACACCTTTCTCAGAGCGTGTGAATAGTGTGTTGCGGGAGTTGTCAATAGCAATCTGCACAATGGGGTCTGTGGAGCACAAGGACAACAAACTTGAAAGTTAAGTTGAATTAAACTAAAGACATCGTTCCACGTGTGTCCCTCTCCTCACCGTCTTCAGAGAAGGAGAACTGGAGCACAGAGGGGACGAGGAAGGACAGAGAGCTTTTGGAGTGGTTGATTTTTCTGCAGCGCTGGCTCAGCCATCCGGCCTCGGCCTGGTAAGCGATCTCGTAGAGGCAGCCGTCCTTTCCCGCCATGAAGATGCGTCCCAGGTCCGTGGAGGTGATGGACAGGATGTAGGTGTTGTCTGTGGGGATTGAGAAGAGGGGGTCTGGCAGTAGCTGCATCCCACCAGACATGCTGTCATTCAATCCTACAACAAAAGAAAGAGAGACACACAAAGATTACAGATGAACCACCGCGGGTTCATGCAGATATTAATGGCTTTGTACTGCTTCTTAACTGTGAGCATGTTTAAAATGAGACAGTTACAAGATGATAGTGTTATGGTACAGCAGCTGTCCTTATCTGGTACATTTGCCTCGCTTATGAATATCTGGCACTTGCTCGTACATATGTGAGGGTAAGTGGCAACAAATTTAGCTGCAAGCTGCCGTGTTATGCATATTCTTTGCAGCTTTTAAGCTGTTGGACATCTTTTATTGCACTGTAGCGTGATATGATTATCTTGTTACAGGATTACCCAGAGGAGTTAGGATAAGAGGTTAAACTCTTACAGCTAAAATTTCAATTAGTTTGAAAAACAGAAACACGTGATTAGAATATTCCTCACTGGCATCTACATAATCACATGCTACAGGGAACAACTGAAATGCAGCGTCGCTGTGATAAGAGGAAGGACTCACCAGCCTGGCTCTTGGGGAAGCTCAGCCCAAGGATCACAACATCCACAGAAGTGGCCAATACTAA
This sequence comes from Cebidichthys violaceus, assembly GCF_023349555.1. Lineage (NCBI taxonomy): Eukaryota > Metazoa > Chordata > Actinopteri > Perciformes > Stichaeidae > Cebidichthys > Cebidichthys violaceus. The sequence continues at coordinate 9,002,057 of NW_027176285.1, forward strand.
GAGGTAGTGAATGTGTGGCTGTAAAATCCCTGAGAAGAAAAACATAAACATTACTCAGATAAATAAAAATGTTTAATTAATGCCGAGTTTAAGTGTTTAAACATACCTTGTTTTGGTTTTACAAGGCCCACTGCCAGAATGGTTTCAATAAGGCCATCAAAATAGGCCACATCCCCTCTGCAAAGAACATAAGAAGAAAAACGAGAAATAGCTGTCTTCACTCTGGATTTATCATTAACGAAAGATCACAATTAATAAGGAATACTAACAATACATTTAAGCTCACCTTGTGGGCACTTCAGTTGGTTTCATGTAACACACATCGTTAACGTCACTCAGTCCCATATAAAGTAAAAGGTACTCACCCATCTTCATAATTCCACATGAAGATGTCATTGTCAATAGTAAGCCATGCTCGACAGATCTCTGGAAAAACTCCCATCATGCAGTTACATTGCATATCTGTAAAATGGTTAAGTTGAAGCTCAAAACAAAGCAATCAACAGTAGACATTTTAGCTATGTGTGAGATGGAAACCTCTGGGTCCAAATAAAAGTAGTCAATTCAATCAGTTTTTCCTGAATAAGTAAAAAGATACGGCTGAACTGCTCCACCAGCTCCGGAGGAAGAGGAACTCGGCGGACGGCACTGAGCTCTGGGAGATTCGGCACACTGAGTAGACCTGGTCCCTGGAGGGGGTAGTCCATGTCCGACACTCCAGAGAGGCACGGCATATCTATCAACACAATAAACAACAACAGAGTTAAAGTCTGGTGATGCCCTGCACTATCCACAGACCAAACTTTGTATCCCGATCATAACACAGTTATCTGGTATACAGACATATTCCATTATAGAGCAAACAGTGTAAATTCATCAAAATACTTGGATGTAGCTTGCAAATTGTACTTTCCGTAATCCATATCACAATATTGAGGCAGAGAATGGCAACTTTTCTTTTAATGCATTACAATTAAATCATAACACGCTAGCTCTCTGAAGTTACTTGCGAAGTAACTGACTGTCTCACGGGATCATCGCTCAAACCTGTCTCGTGTTGTTCTTTTACATCAGTGTGTAAACAACCATTGACAGCACCAACAGTGACTACCTTCCCACCGCCTACTCTATCTCCTCTTTTGTACCATCGGGCACGGCATCCCTAGTGTAATGAGAAACCCTTGAGTTTGGTAACTCCTGTTAGGTCTGTCTCTCTTCTGCCACATCCCTCCACATGACTCACTGTGCGACGGGACGCTGAGCAGCTCCGAGAGGTCCGGAAAGCAGCGGTCTTCCTGCAGGTGTCTGTCAATGAGCCGGGAGGAGTTTTCCAGCGCTTCGGCGAGTGCAGCTGCTGGGCTGCTGGGTCCAGCGCTGGACGGCATGGCTGCGCTACCACCGTGAACGTACCTTCAGATGATACTGTTTAAAACCAGAGTAAGACAACAGCGTTAGCTAAGTAAGGCGAGATATCACACGTGAGCAAGGAAGGGATGTACGGCTGTCCAGTGGCAGCTAATGTTAGCAAGCTGGTGGAAGAACGCCGGTTAGTTAGCCTACTGCTAGCTTTGAAACCTTATTATTTAGCATGCAAAGCTAAATGCTAGCTAAGTGTGAAATAAAGTGTTTTTAAAGTCAACTCGTTGCTTTACCCGACTGGAAAGATTCCGCGTGATGGTGAGTTATATGACACTGAGGTTTTGTTCACCAGTTGAGCAGCTGAATTTTAACAAATACATCAAACACACATTCAACTAGCAGCCCGCCAACCTCATGCACAGCGGCAGAGGTGAAAGGTTTCTTTCCGGTGAAACGTTCTTCTTCTTCGTTCCCTTAATTTCGGCAGACTCGGCCGAGTGAAAAATTGCGCTGCCATCCACCGGTCAATGTAATATTATCTGAAATATTATATTTACCACACTATGTAATAGTGAAACAACGATGATTAAACTCAACACACTGCCTCAGTATGCTATATATAAATAAATACTTTTATTTTTCACTTTTTTCTTAATTCATAACACATTATCATTTCAGCACCAAAAGAAAAAAGTGCAATTCCCTTAATGTGACGTTTATGTATTGACTTTTTGTATTTTGTCACATTTATAAATATTACTGTACATGTGCATGTTTTCAGATACCCCATTATCTTTTTGATACTTTAAAAAACGTTCTGTATTTCTGTACATGAAAAAGCATGTGACATACGATAGACCACTAGTTATGCCAAAAAGATACACAGGGTCATAGTAATAGTGAAGGCATATTCTTGTTTAAATTAATCCTGCTCGGCTTGATTTCACACAGGAACGGTTTAGTATAGGTTACGCATTCCTTGCAACTAGTGTGTATTTTAAATCAAACATTTTCTACCAAAATGCAGAATTAAAGTAAAAATAGAAATTGTGCACACTTCATCAACCAGTAGTAAAGAGCAAGAGTCAAGAGATTTCATTAACTTACGTGCCAGCTGCTGCACATCCCCACAGTCATAATCACAATGGCAAGATGAGCTTTTGGGTTTATCTTTAATGGTAAACTTCGCCTAGTGAGTAGAGGCTTTAGTAACCGTTTAAGAAGCTCTGGTATTATTTCTTCACGTGCACGAAAAACCTGTTTGATGTCCAAACAGAACTGGAAAAGACTTTCTTCACTCACCCTGATCTCTGTTACACAGGTGAGGAAATCACCGTACAGGCAAAAAAGACGAACCTGATGACTTTAAAAATGATCCAATAAATATTCGGAAATGGGAGAAAAAAAAGTGCAAACAAGTAACAAAGACATAAGAAAAATTTATTGCAGTATTTGTTCCACAAGAAGAGCGGGGGGGAGGGGTCACTTTTTTTCTTGCTCCGTGTTCTATAACATCAAAATCTATATTAAAAACAATATAACTTCCCCTGCATATAGGCACAGATACTGCACTGCTCTTAACATAAATAAATTATATCAAAGATACTCCATTACACAGCGTGGGTGAACAACAAAATGTTCAAAACAAAAAAGAAAAAAAAGAAATTTAAAAGTAGTTGGAGCTCAGATCAAGTGAATAAATCCATCTGATGCTAGTTTAAACTCCAAAAACACTTTATTAAGAACATCATCAATACACTAACTTCCAACATTCAGTTTATTTTTTTTTACAGAATTATGTTCAGATATAAACATGTGTTTAGTTAAACTATTATACAGTGGGAGTAAAAATCAAACAACAAAGTTGCTGCACAACAGCGAAGGAACTCCCACACAATGTTTTCCAAAACATTTCCTTCTTGTGTTTTTCGTGTGTTAAACTTAAACATGTCTGTAGTCAAACAGCTCATTGTTCACAATACTTTCCCTCCATCTGGTCCGTAAATCTAAAGAGGTTTCATTTTCTCTCTGAAACATATTTGATCCACATAGATTTGGGCTGTGAGGGGTTTCTGTGTGAGTTATTTCAGCTGATTAACTCTTAGTCCCCGTCCTTGGCAGCGTATAGCGCCCGTAACGTCTGTGCCACTTTGTTCGTCAGCTTGTGTCCACTTGTCAGAGGTATCTTCTTGTAAATGATGTCTGACTCCTTGATAGTGTCAACCCAGGGAACCTTTTTGCGACCTTCCCGTTTCCTTACCTCAACCCAGGAACTAGAGTAAGATCCAGTCATCCAGTGTATACTGTAGCCAGTTTTGATCCTCTGGATGACCCTGGCAATCTGCGGTCTGTCTTTGTATTTGGGACACCAGATGGCAATGATGTCCATGGCCTTCACTCTCTCGTTCATGTGGCCTGTATCCTCTGCGGACTCCCCGCCCTTTTTTGGTTTCCGCTGTGGCTAAAAGAAGCAGAGAGGGATGCGTCACACAAAAATGTTACAGACATTTTTCATGTTGGGATAACGTGTGAACAGCTGCAGCAGTACAAATACCAGCAGATTTGATCTAAAATCCATAAAACAACTTAATTTGTGGATGTTTGTGGATTCCTACCACAGGTGGATCTTCATCCTCACTCTCCTCGTCATCTGTCTCCACTGGAGCGGTGTCATTTTTACTGTGGTTCTGGTTCTGGTTCGAAGGTTTTGGGACCTTCAGCAGTGCCGTAATGGCTTTGTTTCTGGCATTGGCACTTGCTTCACCCTCCTCATCCTCTTCATCACGATCCAAGTGCTCCATCAGTACCTTGAACTAAGAGACAAAAGCAGACATCTTTATATTCCTGAGACTGAAATAATACATTCATAAACTAGGTCTGTATATGCAATATATTGATATTATATCAATATTATGACATCAGACTAGCTATCGTCTTACATTTTGGATATGGTAATAGGGTATTAGTGTTGTCTATATCCACATTACTGATGATGATTTAAATATTTTGTGAAAGCACCAATGGTCTGGTTGAGCTTATTAGTCAAAAATATCATGATGTTTGGTTTTCTCCATGTCCACCGGACCCTAACATAACTCAGTTGCTGAAGGCTTACATCCAAATATTGTTTCACAATATTCCTCTTGATCTCATCGCTGAGATCTGAGTTGGCAAGGTCCCTCTTCAGGTAATCCAGTGTCTGACGAGGGTTGAAGTGCACCTTCGACTTCCTGTTCACCGCCTTGTCGTACACTTTGGCAGACTCCGTCGGGGAATATTTCTGGATTTTGCTGTAACACAAACAAAAAGTTTGATGGGAGTTTGTGTCACGTAAACAGCGGCATTATTGAGAGTTGATGAAAGATTTGTTGACATTTTTGATGTGGCCTACCTGTCCGAGAACCCATACAGGTTCTTCAGATGTTGTTTTAGCACCAGCAGCATTAGAATGCCCTGTGAAGCGCTGGCGAAGTCCAGCAGAGGGTTTGGGTTTTCAGGCAGACGGTCCATCACTGCGTCCTCATCCTCCATGTCGCCATCAGAATCAGAGAGCACGGATTTCTTTTGCTTGTGAACCACCTCATCCTCCTCATCACTGCTGCTGGATGTGCTACTGCTCTGCTCATCGTCCTCTTCTTCATTATCATCGTCGTCGTCTTCATCGTCGTCTTCATCAGAGCTGTGTTTTCTTCTCTGAGGCTTCTTCTTCTTCTTTTTCTTCTTCTTCTTTTTTGTCTTCATCTTCTTTGTCATCGTCTTCTTTTCCTTCTGTACGGGTCCTTTCTGTAGAGACTGCAAAGAGGACAAAACCGCTCAGACACAAGCTTTGATTTTCATCTCATAACACACAAATAAATAAAGAGCATTAAACACAGCTTCTCACCTCCTTGAAAGACTGGAGCAGGTTGCTACCAGAGACAGACAGAGTAATATCTACATGGTGCATGATAAAAAGAGGCTCCTCCTGGGTCTGGTAGGGGAAGTAGGCCAAGTTGTCTGCTATGAACAGCAGCCTATTCACCTCTGTTTTCTGCAGGGGACAAAGCGTAAAACAGCACTACTTAAATACACTGTCCATGACCAGTAGCGATGCTTGGATAATGGGTGAATGGGAGACAATCGAGCCTATAGACCTCCACAAAGGGGAGCAGAAAGGTGAACTTACGGAGCTGTCGTCAAACAAGTTGAGCAGGGAAATGAGGAAAGCCCGTCTGTATTGCCGGTTCCCTCGGACCAGAGTGTAGAGGTGAGAGCAGAGAGAAGTGTCGGTGTCATCGTGGCGAAAACCTCGAATCACTGCGCCTTTGGATCCATTTATGGCCTGTTGCACTTGATAAGACATCTTCAGCCCTGCAACGGCCTTCATCTGGGAATTTGCACAGAGAAACAACTCAACATGTATGTAGATGAAATGAAATCCTTCCAAATATGATTTTTGTATTTTATTTTCATCATACGACAAGTCATGGATCAAATGTTGAACTACAGTACATTATGTGTAGAGTATAGATTTTTTATTTTTATTCATAACAAATAAAACTGCCTACAGATACTAATAAAGCAAATCATCTTTTATACACTTTTTCACCTTGTTTGGCGATCAAAAACCAGGAAGCCACTCACATGGATGAAGCCGGTATATTTCTTGTCGATCTCCACCAACTGTTGATCGGATTTGTTCTTCATGGTTGGCTCAGGGTCTGTTCCCATGGCAATCAAGTAGGGCACACACTAAAAGCAAATAGTTCAAATTCTATGAACAGCTGATGGTGATACATTAAAAAACAGCAGAGAATGTTGTCACTGTGAGATAGAAGAAAATCTCACACAGACCTTGCTTGATAGAGGTACAGTATGTCTGAGTCTAGGGTGAGTCTGCTGGAGTGAGAGTGTGAACATACCTGAACGGGGTGGATGAGGCCCTGGCTGAGAGTCAGCGTGATGACACTCAGGGCAAAGTGGCGAACAGTGGACTGTGAGTGGAAGAAGGACTCCAGCACCTGCTTCAGGTAAATCTGCATGATGGAGCTGCTCATGCCCGATGAGATGTCCCCCATTTCTTTCAGATCCTCCTGGTTGGATTGCTTCTTCCCTGAAAACAGAAAACACCAGTTTGATCAGTCTTAACATGTTCTACATGATTGGCATGCTAAACGTGCAGTTATAATCTTATGCACCTGAGCAACACAACAATTAAGATTTCTTAAACTCACATTCGGAATCGGCCTTCTGCATTCGAGAGTCCTCCTCTTGCAGGTATGTCTGCAGGTTTTTTAGCACCTGGATCTTCAGAGTGACCAAACTGCTTTCATCTGACAGGGTGTTGTTGTACAGAACCTTCACATCCTGCACAAACATCAGCTCTGGATGCATGATGAACTGGAAGCCTTGAGACAATGGAAATTAATCCGATTAATTCAGAGGAAACTAAATTTAAAAACAATAGCAAATAAAAACAAGAAAATGCAGTATAACTACTTCTGTTAGTCTGAGATGAGGTGCAATATACCTAGACCCGTGATGGCCTTGATCTGGACCTCTTCATCTTCGTGAGTGGTGAAGTACAACAGAAGCTCCAGCACTTTATCCTTAATGACAATCTAAGAGACACAGGGACAAGTCGGTCATCAAACCCGGCTCCATAAAAGTCCTGCACACACAGTCTAAGCCGATTGCCGGTGTTTACCTTGCTAGTGCCCTTAAATTCCTCTTGGTCAAAATCGAAGTGTCGACAGAGAGCCCCCACAGTGAACAGGGCGCGCAGCAGAGTGGGTTTGTTAGCAGCCAGAGTGGAGCTGTTGGGGTCCTCTTGGTGCTGTGTCTTCAGTTTTGCCAGCGCTCCTATAGAATGAGACAAGTGGGCAATGAAAGCTAACTTTTGTTCTTCTTGTTCATACAGTGAACTAACACAGAATCTTCATTATAGAACAGTGTTTTGGTGTTCATTGTGAATGAACAGGTTAACAATCATAACCCCTATGTACAAGATTATGTTCCAGCCTTTTCTATTTCAAGGTATATAAAAATTCTGGTATAAGAAAATGTATGTTTATGTTAAAATTAATGCATGTACAGTACATAAGACTTACCATAGTAGCGATTGAAACAAGCCCAGACAAACTTGTAGTTGTGTGTCACCTTGTTGACAACGGCACCAAGACAGCTTACACAGTGCTGTACAACCTGAGAAGCAGACACAGCAAAATTACATCATGTTCAAATAAAATCTGAGAGCCATCTGTGAGAGCTGTAAGCTGTAGGTGACACTGACCGTCATGCCGTATTTGATAAGGAGCTTCATCAGGTCTTCTTCTAGGGTAGTGAGGAAAGTCTCACTCGGGTGCTCCATCAGAGGCACCACCAGCTCCAAGATCTTCGCCACGTTACATATCACCATGAAATCATTCTGAGTCTGAAAATATCAACATGGAGAGAGTTGTACAAGTCCAAAGCTGAGCTGGAAAACAACTTTGTGAATGACTCAATCGCTTCATCAATTGTTTCCCTCCTCTCATGATGATTTCTCATACTTTCACGCAAGGTATAAAAGAATAGACTAATACTGAAGGAAATCACATGGTACTTACATTGCACTTGGTGGTCAAGTAGGGCTGCATAGTCATGGCATGTTTGACCATTAACTGTGCTCTGATTTTGCTGAACAGGTAGAGAGTGGTGATGCACGATACCAGACGACCTGAGTTGACCCCCTTGTCCTCACAGTCTGAAACGCAAACACAGAAAACGTTGATATTTGTTCGTAGTAATGTTTAACACAATAAGACTGCAATACCAATTGTGTATCAAACATTCTTTTCCGTTTATTTTTATTACCTGCAATAGACTCCTCGTATTTCAGTATGTGCTCCACTAGATTGTCCACCAGCTGAACGCAGGCCTTCTTGGCAGGTTTGTACGAAGCTTGCTCTTCTGACTTCAGGAGCTAAAATGGATGTCAGAAGTTAGGCATCTAGCATATATGCAAAACCAGTTATCATAAAGACACACACGCTGATGTTGAGATATCAAACAAGTTAAACAACTCACATTTTGGAGAAGCTGCTCAAACCAATCATAGCCGGAATCTTTACATGCTGACACCTGTGACGAAATCAAAACATGACATGAGTCAGAGTATGACAATGTCAATCATCAAAATTTCTCTGATTTGAAGGAGGGTGCCAAATCCTTTGTCACAAGCCTCGGAAGTACGCACCACATCTGTGATGTTCAGAATCTTCCGGGTCATGGCATTTTTGTCATGACCAGGTGTGGGAGTGAACCAGATTTTCTGGAATGTCTCATTCACCAGTTTCTGCACGGGGAAAAAGATATTCATAAAAATATAACCTGTATTTTTCAATATATAAACGGACACAGCATACACATAAAAGTAAACACAAACCTTGATCCCCTCTTCATCGTTGACCCTTCGGATCATCCTCACACACATCTCAGTGATCTTGTGGAAGTCCGGCAGCTCCAGGCAAATATCCCTCAAGATCTTAATGACCCTCTTCCTGACACTTATACCTGTGTCCTGTGGAAAGACAAAATGGGTACAAAGAGAGTTCAATATAGACAAGAAGAAATACATTTCTCAATTGCACTTTCAACTGCCAAATGGTTGCAGTTCCTCGTCTGTTCTTTAGGTGGCAGTGTGGGAAAAGATGATTCAACCTCGCCTGGACTTTGTAGTAAATGTAGTTTTTGGTCAGAGTTTGATTAAGTCAAGGGAAGTTAGTGACAGACACTGCCTATTCCACAAACTCCTAAGAGGTAATGTGAGGTGTTGGAAAAAAAATGTAAGGAGGGAAGCTTAAGAAATTACCAGTATCCTTTCAATGAGCATGTCATAGTACTGCTCAATGAGCTGCGGTCGACTCAGCACGAAACGGCCAAGGAGCTCCACGGCTGCCTCGCGCACACTGGTTGAGTTGTCCATGAGGCGACAGTGAACCCCACGCTGCATATCCAACTGCAGAGCAAATACGAGAGTTTAGTCAAGCACAGATAAACATTACTGAATGTTATGGCTGCAAGTGTGACTGTCTATAACAGGATCTCCTGTTAAACCGCTTTCAATCCAGTGGTCAAGGCGATGTGTAGCAACCCATACAGGAAGACTTACCCGTGCAAGAATACTTGGATCCACAGCTACTACTTCAGACAGACACTTCATGGCTTTAGTTCTGACTGCGATGGCGCTCTCGCCCAGCACTCTCAGAATCTATACGAAAGAGACAGTAAGAGAAACAAAGTTAGTCACAGCCAACACAATATCATTTCTCACTGACGTGTATTTGAAATGAATCCTCCTACCTGTGATAGGTAAATATCAAAGCTCTGTGAAAACGGCCTCATGGAGGCCAGATATCTGACAATCAGGCATGAGTCCCCATAGTCTACTGTGTCGGAGTTTATACTGAAAGAAAAATCAAAGGGGCAGTTGAATATCAGGATTAGTGAACAAGACAAACAGTGTAACCAAAGTGCAGCACTCCAGAGTGAGGTAGCATTTACCTCGAGGAACTCAGATCTGACGGTGACGTCTTCATGACCTTGCGGAGGAATTTCTTTCGTGTCTCGCCCCTCTGCAAAATCTCCTCAGTCGAGTCGACATCCATGGAAGGATGTCGACCTTTGAAGTCCTCGTCATCGTTTTGAGACTTCACCGCTTTGTCAGCCTCAGTTATGGTGTCCCTGAACCACTGAGCAATATAAAACTTCCTGGCAAACTGTATGAAACAAATGCACACATATGTAATGAAAAACACAAAACATTTTAAGGCATCCTAAATAATATAATACCACGTTGACGTGTATGAACCCTGTTAGAATTATGATTATGAATAATATGATTATCATTATAATTATTATTATGATTATAATCATTATTATTGTTACTACTGCATGTAAACACTGAGCATCCAGTCCTTAGGGTATCATAAATGTGGCCATGATTTCTGTAAATACATAGATTAGTATATGAAGATGAAATGCTCACCACTAGAGATGGATCTGTCTCAATGTTCTCATTTAGGTAGTCCAGCAAGGCCTTCTGGAGTTTCGGGATCTCGTCACTGCCTTGAGTCTGTAACGAGATCAATAAGTTCTACCACTGTGCGTTTATATCTGTTAAAATCATTCCGTCATGATCAAGTCTACCTCTCTGAGGATGCGGTCGATAGCCTTTTGGTCCATGTTGCTGCTGACGGCGTCTTTACGCAGGCTAGAAGCGACGGTGCCGAGGTAGTCCAGCGATGCCACCCTGAGCGCCATTTCTGTCTGCTTGTTACTGAACTGGTGCACCTGGAGCACGAGGAGGGGCGGAAAAATGTCAACACAAGCTGGACAGTCTGCTGGACGGATGTTTCGGTGATGACACGTTTGAAGTGAGCGACGCTACTCACCAGCAGCCGGCCCAGTAAACTGAGCAGCAGTTCGGCTGCAGGCCACTCAGGCCTGTTCACTGTAGACAGCAGGTCATGAACAAAGTTCTCAAACAGAGGCCGGTAGTCATCCTCTCCCTGCTTACTGCCACACCTGAAACACACAGAATATTATTATTATAATGTGTTTGAAAATTAAGTCAGTTAATATTACAACCTGTTCCACAGTAGAAGAATTTGTACTGTGCGGCGACACCGAGTGCTAAAGTCCCCCTTTAACAGACTACAGACCAATTACTTACTTCTTGAGAAACACAGATAGGAAGTTCTGAGCCGTCCTCATGGCAGTTTCATAAGAGTTTGTGATGAAGACATCTTTATCCACCTGGAAAATAAAAGTACCCGATATGTAACACTATTTCTGAATAAAAACAGATGATTTAAGTATCAAGTTAAATCCACTGTTGTTACCTTCTTATTATGTTCGCCTTCTGCGTCCCTCTCTGAGGGAAGGCGAACCACACACTGGATGAGCTGAAGAACCAGTGCTGTGACCATCTGGATGTACAAGGGCTCCTCATCCGAATCACTGTTTAGCCTGGGGGAGTAGGAGACATAAGTATCGTTAAGTTTACTGAACAAAAAAACCTTTTATTTCTTCATTTAAGGCATTTAATTGAGCAAGATGTAGTTACCTAAAGTTCCTGAGGCTGCGTTTACTAGTCGGCAGTCTAGCTAAGGAGGTGAAGATCTCTTCAAGAATGAGCTGCCTGTGCTTCTCGTAACGGCAGAACACCTGAGGAAGAGCAAAATGAAAACATCAAAACATAACAACAGAGAGCATGTCATAAAAAAGCAATCTGAAGCAATAGCAAAATTGACTGCTAAAATGAAATAAAATGAAGTGTCATGGCACACTTACTGCTGTCACAAGTGTGATGGCACATAACTGCAGTTCGCTGACGTTCTCCACAAAAAAAGGTGTAATGCCCAGGGTGGACACCTGAAAAGTTGGACACAAAATCAGTCAGGTGTGTTAGAACTCAAGAGACAAAGGTTAAACGGGGCCGTGAATTTGAATGACGTCAAGAGTCTCACCTGGAGAATAGTGGTGTCAGTTAGCAGCTGGATCTCCAGAAGCTCTGAGGTACTGCTCACAATATCACACACTTTGTCGTAGAGCATGACGACCACCTTCTGTTTATGGGTTGAAATCTTTGCCCGCTTGGACTTTGAAGTATGCATGCCACCTTGGGTGAGGAAGAGGAAGGGATAAAAGATAAGTAAACCACTTGCAATATACGAATACCAATTTTTAAGTGTAGTACTAGTAGAGATAATTTGGACCAGCATGGATCGGCTTTATCAGCTTCCCAATATGCAAATGCACAAAAACAGCTTCTTGAGATCAAGATTTCTGCAATATCTATTACAACTTAGAAGAACGGAAGAAAACTGTGCTGACCTTTTCTGTAGACTGGGTCATACTGAGGGTACAGAGAATTTTGCAGATGGAACTTGGTGTACTGCAACACCCTCTCGATCACGTCTTCTATATAAACTGCCTTGGGCATGTGTGGAGATGTCATGATGTTGAGTGCAGTCAAACAGGCATCAGCAGACTTAGCAACCCGCTCCATGATGAGGTCACGCCACAACCGCTCCTCGTCCATGGAATCATTTTCCTTCAACATTTTAAAATCTGGTCAGTTTCAGTTTATTCACAACACAGTTCCACTATAGTATGAGTACAACCAGAAGACGTAATGGAGATACGTGAAATGAGACCCGATAAGCTATCTGAAGCTTGAGAAAATAAGAAGATAGGATATAAAATATATGTTTACTAAAATGTTGTCTAGATTGGAATAAGTACATGTTTTAAAGAGCAATAATTTGGAAAAACTTGCTGAAAAATTCTAACAGGAAATCAGGTATGAAAAATCGCATCACTTCCGCAGCTAGAAATGAATATCCAGCTGGCAACTTACATGATTCATGAGTGTGGAAAGCTTGACGCTGTCCTGAATGTTCTTCTCCAGGATATTCAACAGTTTCACCAGTTTCTTAGTCGAACACTATGGATCATAAATAAAAATTGGTTACGTTCACAACAATGCGGCTGTGAGTTGATGGTCTTAACTTTTGAACCTCAGCGTAACCTTGTGACGGTGCGCACACACACACACACACACACACACACACACACACACACACACACACACACACACACACACACACACACACGCACACTCTCACCTTGTTAAAGATGCACATAGCCTTGATCTTAGCAGAGTCACTGCCTAGCTCGCTCAACTGGTGCTTTCCGAGCAAGAGCTCCTCGGGTATCTCGTCATCATCTGTTTGAGTGCACAAAGTTACAATGGTGACGTTGTTCCAACAAATGTCATGAACGTTGGAAACTGTGCCGCTCTTGGTGTTTACCTGCGGCGGCGAGGTCCACGTCGTCGAGGCTCTCAATAATGCTTTCCATGTTGGCCGTGAATCTCTTAAATGTGGAGGAGTCTATCTTTTCTGTTCGACAAATGTAAACACATTAATTAATACAAATATGTTTTTAAAAAAGTAATGTTTTAAAATGCATTATTATTATAAAAAAATAATTAAAAGTGGTAAAACAATACCTTCTGGTGTCAGTTTGGAATCATACGCTTTTTTGTTTTTTTGTTTCTCCTTTTTCTTCAATTTTCTGGCAACTGAACAAAAAGTCATTAGACGAGACATTAGTCACAACCTCCACAGCGGCAACTCACTCAAAGCACTGCATGTTTAATAGAGGAAGACTGAGGTGTAGTAATCCAACTATCCAGGGAATTGGCCAGACGGATCCGATTTCAAATGGCAATAATCGAAATGACAGCTGTCAGAAACAGGACTCACAATTTGCAAGATCTGACACAATTAGCCTTTTTGGGGTTTATTGGCCAAGGTTATATAAGTTAGATAAAATATTTTTGCCTCCTTAGAGACACTTCACAAAATAAAAACTCTCTCTCTCTCATCTACAACATTTATTTACATGTTTTCTTCTGCCTAGGCCCACTGGTAAGCCTATGCAAAAGAAGACTCACCATCACGCAAGCTTGGTGGTGGAGAGTCTTCATCCGAATCGTTTGGACTGCGTTCACGGTGACAGCTGCTGGACCTCCGGCGAGCGCCATGCAGACCTCCGCTCCGGTGCTGCCCAGAACCCCTCTTCTCTTCCTGCTTCCAGGACTTGTCGTGATCTTTCTTGGACCTTTTCTTTGGAGCTGAAACAATAACAGAGAAAGGATAAGTCAGAACATATCCAAGTTCTTTAAGCACCAATTATTGGTATAGTAAATAAATCAAATGTAAATATTTGGAGGTACATATAGACAGCATAGTGCTTTTGACAGATTTTGCAATACTCTGATTGATGTGTATGTACAAACATGTTAATTTTTTAGATTTAATACTGACACTCATGGTCAGAGTCATCGTCATCATCATCATTGTGGTCAGAGTCCTCGTCATCTTCATCCAACTCGGCATACTTGGGTTTCTTACTGATCATACTGTGCTTTCGCTTGTTCTCTGTAAGCACAAGAGGTGTTTTCAGCACAGAATAATCTTATATACTACTACTTCTTCACAAGAGGATACAATCAGTAACTCATATGTTTTACAGTTTTGCGTGCATACTTAATAACCAAAGTAGATCATACCTCTCCCCGATCTGTCAGTGGATCTGGATCTGGAGCCGTGTGCGTTCCTGCTTTCCTTAATGATCCTCTTTACCTCATCAATGTTGAGTTTGTTGAGCACAACAACAGGCTTAGCTCCTTTGTTTAAGTTCTTTATCAACGACAATCTCTCCAGCCTGACCAGCGGCTCACTCCAGCCCTCGATCAGTTTGGTTGGAAGTTGGAGCTCTTTCGTATCCCGTTTTAATTTAGGAATCACAAAGTTCTTCAGATTTCCTGACTTGCCACCCAGCAGGTATGAGGGGAACTCACAAGGTTTTGTCTCTAAAGACTGCTGTTTGTTTCCAGCTTGGCAGCTGATGCTGCCATCCCTACTTTTCCTGTCTTTCTTATTTTGTGCATTTTGAAGGCTGGAACTCTCCGTCTTCTGTCGCCCATTAAGGTCGGTGGATTTTCCGCTATCGTCTTGCTTCACTCTGGGGCTGTCAGGTTTAGTAGGCCTGTCAGGAGAGTGCTTATTGCAGTTTTCTCTCGGTGTCTTATGCTTCCGATCTCTGTCTCTATCTCTGTCCTTATCCCTAGCTCTGTTTTTATCTCTGTCTTTATCCCCATCTCTCTCTTTATCTTTATCTCTGACTTTTTCTCTGTTCTTATCCCTATCTCTATCATTATCTCTATCTTTGTCCTTAACCCTATCTCTATCTTTATCTTTGTCTCTGTCCTTATCCTTATCATCTCTATCTCCAACTTTGTCTTTATCTCTCTCCTTGTCTCTATCTTTTTCTCTGTTCTTATCCTTATCCCTATCATCTCTATCTCCAACTTTGTCTTTATCTCTCTCCTTATCCTTATCCCTGTCTCTATCTTTTTCTCTGTTCTTATCCTTATCTTTATCGCCAACTTTCTCTCTATCTCTGTCCCTGGCTTTGCCTTCTCCATGTTTGGAGTTGCGCTCCCCTTTGCTCAAGGTTTTTGGAGTCTCAGGGTTGCTGACATGGGATCTGTGGATGTTGTGGTTCTTTTCCTCTTTGTGGCGCAAGTCCGAATGCTTGTCGTGCTTCTGCCGCGGTGTGTCTGGCCGCTTGTCATCAGAGTGTTTCTTGCCACCGACAGTTTTGCCATCGTGCTTGTGTTTGGATTCGCGTTGACTTTCCGGCTTCTGTTTGGGGGCTTCTGGTTGCCCGTCTGAGCAAGACTTCTTGGGGTTGTCGGCATGCTGTCTGATGATCCCCGGTCTGTTTTCAGCTACTTTATCCACCTTTCCATCCGGTCTGTTTTCAGCTACTTTATCCACCTTTCCATCAGTCTTTGGCTTTAGGTGCCGTAGGTGCTCCTCGCAGAACGTCTGTGCTTCGAGGACCACCACAGGCTGTCCTTTCATCCTGCCAGCTTGCTGCAGATCAATGCTGACCATCAAAGCCGGCCGACTGGCACCGTTACTTGCAGCGTTCGTCTTCTTGGGTTTCAACTTGCCGTCAGTGTTGCCCCCTTGTGCGGTAGGCCCGTCACTAGACTCGGCTCCAGATTCCTGAGGATACGTGTCTTGCTTCCGTTTCTTCAGTGGCTTATCTGCAATAAAGAAAAAATCTTAGATCGTCTTGAAACACAAACAAATCGAGGTCATGACAAATGCAAAAAGGCACGGGGCCAAAGCGGACACACAATACCTTTATCCTGGACTTCTTTAGACCATCTTTCTTTCTCACTGGCCGACTCGCGTTCTATTCTCTCGATCTCTGCCAGCGTGTCTATCTCAGAGTCGTCAAACACAACCCCACCAACGACTCCGGACTCCTTGCTATTTGGCCGAACAGGAACCTGCTTACAGTTCGCCTGCTCCTCGGCACCAAACCTGTGTGACAGGTCCTGGGTAGTCCTTGACAACTGATTATTATTATTATTATTATTCGTCAAATCAGTTTCCTGTTCTGAATCGACGCGTGGCCTCAGAGGTAGCTCTCCAGATGGATCCATTTCTAAAAGCTTAACTCGGGACAGTTTAATAGTCAGCCTGGCGGACTCTTTCGCTGGAGAACTAACAATGTCATACGAGGCATTTTTGTCTGTCGGCTCATTTTCTTCTTTACTCCTTTCTTTCTGCTTTTTTTTGCGGTCGGCAGAGGTAAGGAGCAAGTTGGGTGCTGCAACTGGCGGCATGTCAGGTGGAGGGGACTGCATGATAAGGGGAGGCCTGGACCCTGCTTAAACAAAAATAAATCTCTTTAGTCTTTGCAAAGAATGAACTGAACAATTAATTTTGATTCCACAGAATTAAGAAGAACGGGCTTGTTGCTAAGGTAGCATACTTTTTGCAGTCTCTTCACTCCCGGCAGGGGAACACACAGACTCTGGTGATTTAACTGGAAACGTGGCCGCCCTCATGGAGGGGTCATTCTCCTGTTGGAACACAAGACATTTATCATCCCTTGAAACCGTCAGCATCTGCTGAGGTCCAGCTCAGGATATCTTGATTCTCTCTGCATTACCTCATTTCCCAGTCTGTGAGCCATGTTGATGTAGTCTTCATCCGAGCCTAGCCTCGCATTATGATTAGATGAAGTACTTGATAGCTGACCAGAGACCTTATCGTCATGGATATTTCTAACTAAAACAGAGAGCGAAATAAAATATCCAGTTAAATTATTTGTGATGTGCAGTGCCTCGCAGGTGTGCCAGGCAGTTAAGGATTCATTTTTGTTGACTTGAATGTGTACTCACCTTGCTGCGTCTGTTGGTGTTGAGAGTAACTGGGTGGGTTGTACTGCATGTAGTCTGCGGGACTCTGAGGGGTATAGGGACTGGGTATAGGGCTGTTCTGCTGGGGCAAGAACCGAGCACCTGACCCAGACTGTGGGGATGCAAAGCATCTGTGAAGGAGGTAGAAGTAGTTTTAGTAGATATGCAATATTTATGCGTCTTCATCATCGGGCTGTAAACTGGCACTGTCTTACCCAGAGGGACTTTGAGGGACACTGGTTTGCTGATAGTTTGATCCTGGACTCCCATGCACCTGATTCTGAGACATCTTATACTGTTGCATCATTGGCTGCTGCATTACACCTGAGAGGTAAGGATACAACGCTCTATAATTAAGGTCATACAAACAAGCCGAACATACACAACTGACACTTTACTAAGTCTCGTCCTCAAATGCAGACCGGACGTTCATAGCGTAGCATCAGCCGGCTCAGACTAGGATCTGACTATTATATGGCTCTAACTCTAACGCAATCGTTTCAGATTTTCATAATTTTTTGTGTATTTTGAGCTAGTCGTGGTTAAACATTGTGTAGTAGTTATACTCGCTACCCTGAGAGGTTGGAAGGAGATGTACGTTTCTAAAACGTTATGTCTAATAGCAGAGTAGGCTAGTACACCATTGACTTGCGTTAGCACTTCTTTGCTACACTAGCGACTCGAGGTACAGTGAAAGTATGCACATGCTGCTTTTGCTTTTTAATAATTGTGACCAAGTGCTGCTGCTCATAAAACTAGAAGGCTTCCCTGAACAAAGGTTAAAAGAAAAATATGCAACTTTTTATGGCAATTAGAGATAGCATTTAGTTGTATCATTAAGGATTTTTCAAAAGAATAATTATTCTATTATTACAATAAGAATAATAATGGTATTAGTTACGCCTGTTTTTTTCAGGTTGAAAGGTCTGCTGTGAAGAAGTTCTATTCAACTTAAGTTTCACTCTATCGTTTATCTTTCCGCAATGACTCTGCCCCCAGTTTGGGAACCAACAGTGTAGTTAAACTAGGCACAAGTAGTGCATCTGACCTAGGAAAGGCTCAGGGGAGTAAATAGTTAAAGTGAAAAAAAAGACTACAGCCAGGGAAGGAGCGTGCACTCATCCCTATCACCTCAAACCTTGCACTGGGTTAGCATACTTTTGTCCCTGAAGATTTTGGGGTTCCTGGACAGCAAAGTTTGTAGAAGCATTGGCATGTCACCCTCGGGTTCATCATTCCCCAAGTTGTCCTTCAACTCTCTAGAAAAGCAAACAAAAGCACAGTCCACAGTCATGTTGCAGACAATAGTTACCTACTGGGGCTAAATGCAGTTGTGACTAATGCATTCTGATTCCTTCCAGTCTCAGTTACCGTTTTCAGTGCAGTTTAGACTACCCCTTCATGATTTTGACAACTTAGAAAATGAGCTGACCTTTCTGGTGTCGCAGTGAATGTAATGTGATCATTGCAATTGAAACATCAGTGCCTGACTTCACTGTGCGGCGGCTGCAACTACCAGCCGCACCATCAACCAGGCATATCGAAGGTGATGTTTTCCATTTCTACTGTTTAACCGCAGGATACGCTTTCTTTTTTGGCACACTTTATTGTTTCTAGATTGAGGGCATTGCAGTCATGTAAAGTCTAGTTAAGATTAAGGTTAACATAAAGTGTTAACAACTTTCCTAACAGTGTACTATAGTCCACCATCCTCCTGGCAAAAGACTGAGCTGCTGCATCACACCTGTCTAGTTGATGGGCCTGGATAATTGGACCGTGCCATTCTACTACAGCCAGAGGGGTGTTTTCAGGAGCCACTTCCTCTACACCACATCGTTTTAAGAAGAGGAATGTCACCCCTGCAATTAAATATGGACTGGCCACATATAAAATATAATCCTGCAGTTAGGAGATGAAGGGGCACCCACTATGTTGCTTTAAGGTTCTGTTTAGTTAAGTTGTGCTTAGGCTCTAGAGCAGTTCTGCTCAGTTATTGTAATTGTTCACTTTTGCTTGATTTTGTTACCCATCTTAAATTGTTGTTCATACTTTGGGTGACTAAAATCTACATTGTTTCCACCTTTACATGCTCTCCCAGTTTAATGCATACCCTGGTCCTTCACACACTGTTAAAGTAAACAGTGAAACAGCACATTTGCAATGCATTTCCACTAACACTGTTGACAACAAAGTCGGCTTAACATTGATTTCTTCCCCAATCTACTGTCGTAGCTTCTGGCAAGCGCTCCTCTCATGAATGTAAAATCCTAGAAAGATGCTGTGAAAGATCAGTGAGCGGTACTTACATGTGCTCAGTGGAGACTTGGTTAAGGCTATGTGCCAGTTGAGTCACCAGATTTTCGTCCCGACACACCAGCAGGCTGCTGACCTCTTCAGAGATCCTTCCATTGTAGAGCAGACTCTTAGCAGTGGTGGCAGGGAGAGGAGAAGGCAAGGGCAGCTGGTTCAACACTAAAAAGGACGATGGACAAAAGTTAGGTTGGCTGGGAAATGAAAGGAAGTAAAAAAAACTGTTTGGGGAAAAGATTAGAACATAAATATTTGTGTATGTAATAATACAAAATTTGAAAATGTGCAACTGGCCCACTTTATTTGGTAGCAATGCCAAATGTCAGTGAAACAATCAAATTAAGTTGTTTAGACAATGTATATTTTGGATATGTCAACTGAAGCTTGATAGTTTTTGGGTAAACATTTGAAGGCCTCAGAATACATGCAAAACTCATGATAAAAAAAATGTGGTAATAACATATCAATGTGTGGTGCTTCTTTTCATCTTCCACTTAAAGAAATACAAAGTCACTAGAGTGAAGAAATGTCCATCAACCTCTACGTTCATCAAGTTAACAAGATACATTTTTCATATACAATAGTTCTGAAATAAATCATATCTTTACACACGAGCCGAGTTGTGAGAAGCATCACAATTACAAGTATTTAGCTTCTAGTAGAACTTCACATTATACTAGAACTAGTACACCATTTCATTAGGTGAGTAGTCTTTAAACTTGCCACATCTTGGTTTGATTTTTAGTGTTTAGGCTGTGAGAACAGCATTAGAGAGAGATGATGTTGCACTTACAGTCTGTCAGGCTAGCAATTCCAGCAAGAGTAGTGATGGGAACATGAGGCATATCACCATTCATGCTGAAGATGAAGTCAAAAGGTCGTGTCAATGCACAGGCTGCTCAATACCACCAATCTCTTCCTACTCCTCACATCTCCAAACTGCTGCAGAGACACAAAAAAAAGTGGCAAAAGACACTTTCAGAGAATGTTCACTGTCAGAAAAGACAAAGTATGGATGTCATTACATACAGCATTGGTTATGTTAGGATTGTGAGTATTAAGAAAAGGCCAGTTGTTTTCCACATAACTACATTGTGCTCCTTCTGGGATGGAGATATAAAAGTGTCAGCTCATGAGTGTGCATTATTACACTGCCAACATAGCTGCACCTCCGACGCAGACAGCTTACACCGGTGTTACGTCGAAGTCTGTTCCCTCGTCAATTAGTGTTTATCTCTTGTTAAAAAGATAGCGCCACCCTTTGTGGTTAGGGATAAGGGTTGGTTTAGGTTTATGTAGGGGTAAACACATATCGACGAGGAAACTTTATTCTCACAACACCGGCCTTATAGCAAGCCTGGGCATGCCCTTACAGGTTATTGATTTATATCAGCTTCTGGTGCCCAAACCATCTTGTTCCCTGGTCCCTTTAACGTTATACACACACAGCTTCAGTGTGTGCATTTTTAACTGGTTTATTTCAACCTGCACAACTCGAACATGCAATTATTGCATAAACGTAAGGTTACAATCAACACTATTGGCTCTCATACGAATGAAGTATGTCGTGCAATGCAAATAGACTCGAGTAGTGCCTGACCTAGCTAGCTTTTCTTTGATCAAATTAATGATAAAAGTTACAACGTTTCTGTGTGTGTGTCTCTCTCTATGTATGTATCTTCAACCTTAAAGACAGCAGAGTTGTTTTAATCACCATTGTTGTAGCTGAAACCCACAAGCAAAATGCAATTCAGAAAACCTTGTAGTTAAAGCTCAAAATATTTCTTTTGTTACAATGTCAGCTAAGGTTTCCGGGGCTGTCCACTATCAGGGACATTAGCGTTAGCTTAACCTAGCACCAGATGTGACTTTATTATTATGCATGTATTACTATCTTTGGCGTTTTAGAGACTCACTGAGACGACTAGCAGCATAACGACGTCTGTGAAAGTGACTAAATTCAACTCAGGGATAGCCGGCTAGCAACAACTGGCGAGGTAGTTAGCTAACGTATGCTAACAAGGTAACGTTACTGTAACTTAACGTTAAGCTAGCATCACCGGGAGTGCATCAACCCGAGTTAGCCTACTTTACATCGCTCTTTCTATCGTATAGCTCGTGTGTGGGTTTAGATGTTCACCTCACACTTCCCATGGCCTCCATCCACGCATCACTAGCTCACAAAGTGGACCTCGGACTTGCCTTAGGAAGCGTAACCCCGACCCGACGCCAGGGAGGCAGGGGTACAAAGCGAAGACCCCATCAGAAATCACAAATATCGCCTTGGCCGATCCCGTTAACGGTTTCCCAACGGCTGCTCCAATGGGTCCGACAAACCGGAAGCACCCGGGAAGCGAAACAATTTGTCTGAATAGAGGTTGTTATTGTTGAATCTGGCTTATTTACCTTTGGATGTGATGAGAAAGAGAAGTGGTTGTGGTGAAGGAGGAGGGGGAGGAGCAGGATGGCAGCTGGAGAAGAGTCTCTGGCTCCCTCTCCGTCCCACTGTTCAAACAGCTCCTCCGAGTACGAGCTTACACAACGGCACCCGTCGGGAGGACTGGGGGGGCTTTCTTCTCTCTCACGGCGAACATGTCTGCTGGGATGGGGAGAGCATCCCCTCCAACCGGCCTTATCAGGCGGCTATTAATCAGATAGCTGGAGGTTATGTTGCAGGGTACCGGTTAATTATCGCTGGTGAAAACAATTGATGAACAGAGGAAAAAGGGGGATCCACATTGTCTATCCCCCAACCCCTCTATCTCTCTCTGTCTCTTTCAAAATGACGACCGGAAGAACCGGTAAAGGGAATAACTCCCTCAACCGGTGAGGAGCCGTGGCTAATTAACGTCTATGTCCATTGATAACTGCCAACAAGGACCTCATGGGATCGTTTAGTGTTATAACGATGGTATTTATTCTGTCAAAGAAAACAATTATGGGAAATAATGAAATCCTTTATGATAAATATACTAGTCTTCAGGTTTAGAATAATGTTTCTGTAATGTTTACATCTGGAGCTTTAATATTTATATTTATATTACTACTTAATAATGTTTAACATTTCCTTCAATATTTTTTTTATTTGTCCGTCTATTCAACTGAGAAATGACGTATTTACTTGCCATCCCAACAAACACATGAACAATCAACTCATCCCTGACTGCTTGCCATTAAACCATACCGGCCATACCCACCATTACCCAAAGCTACAAAAGTATCCTCCTCTCAAATCAGAGGTGCCAAACTTTTTTTATTGAGGGTCATATCCTGAAAAATGTAAGGAGTCACTGGCCAAACAATAGTAAATGTGCAATTTTCAACCACTTACAGTACACTGCAAGAAAATCAGTGTTTCTAGACCAGCAAACTCCATGAGCCATAGAACATTCATATTCAATCAAATTAAATATGCAGCTAAACAGTTTAACATTACAGCAATTTATTGGTGTGACCACATATTATAGTAAGTATTTCTGTATCTGCTACTTTTGAATCTAATTTAAATCAATTAAATAGTCTTAAACTCTAATACAGTGCATGGCCCCAAGTTTCCTCTTACATTAGTATTTCTGATAACAATCAAAGTGCCCCCTTAAAATATTATGATTAAAATCTAGAAGATGCAAATCTTTAAGTCTAATTTTAAGATGTAACAAACAGAACAGGCAGAAATATTAAAGGGCTGGTTTCTGTGGCAAGCTGTTAGGGCAGAGATGAGTTCACAAAATTGAGTTGAGCTCTAGTGTTAAAACAGTGTCATTTATTAGAAAAACCCTCAAGCCATATCCTAGTTTGTTCTTTTTTTCAGTTCACTGTGGGCCATTTAATAACTGGGATGTAGAGGTGTAGAAACATGCAGGCAAATAGATACAGTTGAAACCAGAGAGAATTTTATATTACTTTCTTTGAGGTCAAAAGTTTACATACACCAAGAGTACTATGTCTTTAAACAACGTGGGCAAGCCCAGATGATGATGTCATGGCTTTTGAAGCTCCTGATAGGTTAACTGACAACATGTGAGTTAATTGAAGGCACACCTGGGGATGTATTTTAAGGCCACACCTCAAACACTCTGCCTCCTTGTTTGAAATCATGGGAAAGTCAAAAGAAATCAGCCAAGAAATCAGGGAGAGAATCGTGGAGCTCCACAATTCTGGTTCATCCTTGGGTGCAATTTCCAGATGCTTGAAGGTGCCACGTTCATCTGTGCAAACAATTATACGCAAGTATAAACATCATGGGAATGTCCAGCCATCACACCGCTCAGGAAGGAGACGGGCTCTGTGTCCCAGAGATGAACGTGTTTTGGTCCGACATGTGCAGATCAACCCCAGAACAAAAGCTAAAGACCTTGTGAAGATGATGGCTGAAGCTGGTAAGAAAGTGTCATTATCCACAGTAAAACGAGTCCTGCACAGACATGGGCTGAAAGGCTACTCAGCAAGAAGGAAGCCATTACTCCTAAAGAAACATAAAAAAGCCAGATTACAGTTTGCAAAAAGACACCAAGACAAAGACCTTAACTTCTGGAGACATGTCCTGTGGTCTGATGAAACTAAAGTGGAGCTGTTTGGCCATAATGACCACCGTTACATTTGGAGGAAAAAGGGGGAAGCTTGTAGACCTGAAAACACCATCCCAACTGTGAAGCATGGATGTGGCAGCATCATGTTGTGGGGCTGTTTTGCTGCAGCAGGAACTGGAGCTCTTCATAAAGTAGACGGCATCATGAAGAAAGAACATTACCTGGAAATATTAAGGCAACGTCTCAGGACATTAGCCAGGGAGCTAAAACTTGGGCGCAAATGGGTCTTCCAAATGGACAATGACCCTAAGCATACTGCCAAAATAGTTAAAAAGTGGCTTGAGGACAACAAAGTCAATGTCTTGGAGTGGCCATCACAAAGCCCTAACCTGAATCCCATCGAAAATTTGTGGGCAGATCTGAAAAGGCGTGTGCGAGCGAGGCGGCCAACAAACCTGACTCAGTTACACCAGTTCTGTCAGGAGGAATGGGCCAGAATTCCAGCAGAATACTGTAAGAAGCTTGTGGAAGGATACCCAAAACGTTTGACCCAAGTCATGCAGTTCAAAGGCAATGCTACTAAATACTAAGGAAATGTATGTAAACTTTTGACCTCAAAGAAAGTAATATAAAATTCTCTAAGAAATTCTCTTTCTCATTATTGTGACATTTAGCAAAAGTTAAATAATTTTGGTAATGCTAACGGACCTGAAACAGGAGAGGTTTAGTCTGATTTAACTTCAGACAGTGAGAAAAAAAGTGTTATGTGTCTTTTTGCACAGTGTATGTAAACTTCTGGTTTCAACTGTAACAATCACTAGTTTAAAGTATTTTAGGCCAACATGTAGGCTACAGCTTGAGACAAATCAATACTGACTCTATTTCATAGACATGTTTTGGTCTCCCTCTTGTGGAGAAAAATGTAAATATTTTCCGAATTGGAAACGTTTTTTTGTCATATATGTTTGCATATACAAGGAATTTAACTTGGTGATTTGACTTTTTTTTTGCAGTCTAAAGCAACGTTTTCCTATCCTCCAGTCTGGGTGCCTCCTTGTCCAGCTTATCCTTTTAAAACTGTGGCATTGTGTACAACACAACCGTTCTTGTGTGGCACAGCTTGAAAGATGAGAGCAAACAAAAGTCACCAGAACAATTTCATGTCACTGAGAATGAGCTGCTGTAAAAAAGTTTTAAAAAAAGTATTGTACTCTGAAATTTATTCTATCTAAAGACTATTATCAAAGATCAACAGGGTGATTTATACAAAACACATTAAGCTCAACATGAGTCAGAGGATGAACATTATTATTAAGGAGAAAAGGCAGAATGAGACACTGAATCTACCTGAAACCAAAAAGGATGCCTTCAGGACCTGCACTATGTTCCATCAATACAGTTTACTGAGGAAATAAAAGTGATCCTTTTCGTCCTGTGAAAGGGGGTGGCACACTTCATTATTTGTGCCAGTCACAGTTGAGAAACTAGCATTTTTACTCCATATCAACTTGACACTTAGAAGCCACCTGTAGCATACTATGGTATTGGATTAAGCATTTAGGATTACTTTACCCCCCCCCCCCCCCACACACACACACACACACACACACACACACACACACACACACACACACACACATTTTTATTATTGACTGGGTTGAACAAGGCCTACAGATTTACTGTAAATCTTATTTGTGAATACCAATACCACACACACACATTTACATGAAAAGCCAGCAGCCGACGCCTGTAGTTTCACGAGTGAATAATAATGTTGCGTTTAAGACCGCGGGGTTTCACGGTAATTACTCTGCTTCAATGGATTTAGCCATGAGCCTCTAACCCGTGACGGTCATGAGGGTTCTGTGCCCCTCTCTGCTCTCCGACATACTGAGTCAAGATCTTTGAGGAGTGAAGTAACATAGAGCTACAAGGACCAACCAGAGGAGGAACTCTCTGCAATCTAATTATCCAATTTGGTAAGATGATGGTCTGATTGTTTTGTTTTTCTAGCAGAAATATTGTCCTGGCCTACTGTAGAAGGTGTCGTATTGTGCAAAGCGTTACTTTTAATAAATATGACCTGATCAGACAGGACAAAAGATGATGTGCTGAAGTAGACTGCCTGGCATCAATTCATACTTAACATTAAATAAATATAGCTACTCATTTTCGTTATTTGCAAAAAAGAATCTCGAAATATTCACATATTTCTCTTAAGGCCTAGCACTTAGCACTGGGAGAGAGAGCCTCAGTCAACACAAGGTGAGAGACAGAGACGGGAGGAGAGTGCAACAGGACACGCGATGTGCCAGAGTAGTGAGGGCAGTGATCCATGATGTAGCCAATCCAATTTTATTTTGATAAGCAGGACGAATTTAACTCTGAAGGTTCAAACGCAGAAAAATCATATTCAGACAGCAGAAACTACTGTGTCACAAACAAACAAAAAAAGCCAATGAGGAATAGATGAACAAAATGTAACCGACAAAAGACGGACTTTATGTTTTGCATAACTTAAAGACGTTGCAGCCTGGGCAGTGGGGTGGAGAAAGCATGCAGATAATATATATATATTTTTCTAGAATGGTTAAGGCTAAAAAAATCCTTTAATGTTTCGATAATAAATATATGATATGATGCACAATAATAATGATTAATGAATATATGATATATTTTCATAAAATTCCCTTATCTACATGATAACAAAAGGGGTTATATAAAGGCAACAAATCATCATCCAAAATGATTTGATGCACTAAAGGAAAATATTTTGTTATAAAAGTGTTCACTGTGTTACTACTGTACAATGAACTTGGTCAGTTTCTAAAGTGATTTTCCGTTGACTTTCAGCTTGATGCGGTGCAATCGTACAGACGGGATGCCTCGTGGAGAGTTCAACATTTATTTTGCTAGCAGCAGAGGGGGATACGTCAGAGCTGAGGAGTAAGTGGATCAATCTTATTTTGAAATCAGGGCTAGATACCTTGATTATATCACATAGCTTTTTGTACACTGGTGGTCCTTAAATTAATGTATTGTACATAGCTGTATTGTGTTGAATACTATAAAACTGATATACCAAGATTATGTAAAAATGTGAATTTTGAACCACAGGGCAGTGGGCATAGTTCTGCTGGTGGTAATCCTGGCAGGGCTCTTCATCCTGGGCTGCTGGTACTTTAAGAAGAGGAGTGGCTACAAAATAATCAGGGTGAGACCATCAGACTTTCTTTAGCCTTGACATTGTATACTTAAAGTAAGGATTTATCTTTGTTATAATAAAATCAGGTTTTGGCTGATTCTGCAAAATTCCATACAAGCTATAAAGTGATTTCCACTCTTCATTTGCTAATTCATATAATGTGGCATATTCATGTGCCTTTATCTGATTTACTCTTTTAAGTAACCAAGTGTTCCCTTTTGTATATCTGTTCAATCAGATTTTCTCTATTTATCCCCAATAAATCACCTTAATTTATTGCTGTTTTCCCAAAATTCCTCACGTTTTTGTCTCCCCAGCAGAGCCCTAGATCGGGGTCACCAAGTCACATGGGAGGCCAGTTCTCAGAGGCAGGACCTTCAGCAGATAACAAGATGGCTCTAACTGACTTCGGCAGCTTCCGGCCTACGGTGAGGGACAGAAAGCTACCCCATGACTCGCTTTACTGGCCTTCCATTGTATCTTCCTGTTCCTAAATCAATTATTTTACTTTGTCAGGAAAAAGATTGATTACAATAATCAATAGCCAGACACATAGGAAGTATTTATCACTCTATTTAACCTGTACTTATCATTTTAGTACACCTTCAATAAACAATTAACTAGGAGGTAGTCTTAAGATATGTAGTCTGTTTACAGAGGGTTGTTAAGTACAACAGTATGTGAAGCTGATGTAATGGATGCCTGAAAGGGAGATTATTGTGTCACCAGACTAGGGGAAAGTTAAAAATGTTTCATTCCTGAGGGAGGTATGTGTGTCCATGTGTGCTGGAACACTGGAGGGAGGAGGATCAGATCAGCACCTTCACATGTGAGAGGAAACTGTAAAGCACCATGTCCATTAACAATGCCTATCCTTTTATACTGCAGTAGTTACCAGAGCCCTCAGAGAATTTTAATCACGCTGGACGCCCTGCTGAGTCCATCAAGACAAAGACCATGATTGTTAAAACCCAGAGAGCGCCGGAAGTTTCCAGATATGATGCTCAATTTGTGTGTAGATATTTTTGTAATGACATTAGCATCTATTTGAATATTCAGTACTTTATAAAACATAATAGAGATTCAGTGAAAATATATTAACTTGTCAGAGTGTGGAAATCAATTGTCAGAATTTTCTGCTGTTTTCATTTGGATGTATTTGTTGCACTCTACTCCAGGTTCCTAATGCTCCTCCCGCCTATGAGAAGATTTCCTCAGGGCCGCTGCCTCCTCCCTATTCCCCCTAAAGGACTTCTGAAGGAGACGGACAGACGTCTGAAGAAAAAGAAAGGAAAATACTGGAGAACAAACTGTTAACTTCATCTGTTGTCTGATGATAGATAATGTGATGGTTCCTTGCATTTCATAGCTAAATATACCAATAGATGAAACTATTCTATCTCTCATTTCGTAAAATTATTCACATGAACAAAAACACAATGTATATACTATAAGTTGTTTCATTTAACAATAAAAAAAATGATTTAAAAAGTCTGTGCATAAGGAAGCAGCTCAAACACGGGTTGGGGACAGTCGCATTGTTTATTCCCATGCAGTAATGTCCACATTTTGTTCAATGAAAATGTACCTAGTAAACATTTCTGAAAAATCTATATGGTAAAAATAAATAAATGTGACTTCAAAACATTTTATGAGCTCAAACATGTAGTACAAATTCAGTTATTAGTTTACTTATAGATCTAAAAAGTAAAATGTAGTTTTAAAACAGTTACTAGTTGAAAAAAGGACAACATGACAGAATCAGTTCTATTGTTCAAACTGACAAAGTAGAGCAAGTTCTACCAATGAATAGTATCCCAATTACTAGTTCTTGAAGCAGTATTTAATGGCATTGAAAAGTATTTAAAAAATATTTGAGATCAACTTCCTTTTATCTACCATTGAATTCTACTCCTTTGTTGTAAAGTGTCATTACTGGCCACGAAGTAAAAAAAAAATCAAAGAGTCTATAACATTCATCTGAGGGCAACCTCACCAGTTGTCACTTGAGAAAACCATCACAGTATACATTTCCAGTATGTCTGATTGAGCATACAGTTTACCTATAAGAAGATATAACCAAAGGGTATAACCTACTGCATCCTAAATGTTACTAGTCAAACTACAGCTGGAAAGCCGTTTTTAAACTAACCCCAGGATTACTACAAGCAATGGTTATGAGCCCTGGCAACACTAAGCAGCTGAAAGTGGTCTGAGTCCTCACATAGCTGGCACAGTCTTTGTTACTTGGTACACTTTCTGTCGGCCTGTGAAGGCTGCAAAGAGGAATCATGTTCGTGTAATGTTCCGGTGGGACTGTTGTGGGAAACCACTAGTGCATCCAGCGGATTGGAGCAGGTGACTGGGTTGACCTGGCACTGAACCGTGTTCAGAACAGCGCCGTCAGAACTAATGAGTAGCTTGGATGCCACATTGGTATGCATACCTAAGGATGAGGTCTGCAGACAGTGCTTTCCAAGAGCTTGATTGGTCGAAACGGCGGGCGGGTGGGTCATGTCATTTGTCTTTAGTGATGCGATTGGTTGAGCTGAAGCGATGGTTACGCTGCTGCTGGATGAAGGCGCTGTGACCACAGGTGCTGTTTCGAATGTGTTTAAAGTGCTTCCGATTGGTGGAACTGTAGCAACGGGCAGCGTCTGCATCCTAGACGCTGCACTTACGATAGGTGGGACAGCCACTGTTGGCAATACCTGTGTCCGTGTGCCAGCGAGCACCGGTTGCGTGACTGCAGGCACCGATTTTCTGACCGATGTGCCGTCTTGATGCGTTCCCGTGTGCACTGAAGCCCGCAATGGAGCGGTGGACGGGGCTGCTATTCCAACTGCCGTCTGCTGGGGCTGTATGCCTGGGCCTGGGGTTGTCATTGAAACCACCTGCTGGACAACAGAAGAATGCAAAGCTGGCATGCCCGCTAACACGGGAGCTGCAGTTGAGGAGAGGGGTGGCATGACGGGACTGGGCAGGGCAACAGCTAATGGGCTGCATAAAACAGGCAAGGATGATAACGGTGCTACTGCAGGCGAAATGGTGGATGAACATTCAGCTGGCGCGGGTGTACCAGCAGCTAACCTGATTGTAGTCAGGGCTGAGCTGAAAGCAGGGGCACCGGTTGCTGCTGGGGAAACTAGGGCTGGCACACTGCCTAATCGTGGCGGGGATGAGACCAGAGTGGGTGTACCTACAGGTGGGGATACAAAGTTACCAGCCTGTGCAGCTGGCAGCCTAGGCAGAGCAGACACAACATTTGTTTTACTGGGTGACCACGTTGAGCCCACGCCCGGCGTACCCGTTAGCCGGACGGGCGTGACATTTGGAGTGGTTGCAAGCAATGATGGACCAACAGCAGGTGTGCATGCTACAAAAGGAGAACTTATTACTGGCACACCGGGCATCCTGGCTGGGGATTGGGGTAAAACTGGTGCTCGAGGGGCTACAGTGACATGACTCGCCCCTTGGGGAGGTACTGATGCACCAGCGCTGGTAGCACTGGCACTAGGCACTTGTTGTGGTGCGGGGCTAGAAATGATAAGGACATGGCTGCCTGGACCCAAACCCTGGGGAGGGACTACAAAACGTGCATTGTTAAGGACGATCTGTGTGCCGGCAGCAAGAGGCGTAGAGGTGTTGATGACTATCCTCTGCTGGATTGTGCCAGTAGCAGAAGTGGTGATTGGGATATTGGTGGTTGTTGCAGAAGAGACGGATGTTTGGGTTTTACTGTGCGCTAGTTGAGAGGGTGATAAAAAGGAAGTGGTTTCCACACCAGTGCCACTTTGGATATTTGATGGATGACGGACAAGAGCGGGTGTGGAGGTCTGGGCCAGGCTACTCTGCCCACTAGTAGTTACCTGAGCAGGAGAGTTGCTGAACAGTATACTTGAAGGCGCACAAAGGTCCTTCTTGATCACGTTTCCTGCCGGCAGAATGGCAGCAGCAGATGTGGATGTGGAAGAGCCTGGTTGGGAGATCATGGAGAAGGAAGGGATACCCTTGAGCTGACAGCTGGTGATCAGGGAAGAGTTGGAGGCAAGCTGGGCAGAACTCATAAGAGGAGTCAGCCCAGTGGTGGTGGCTGTCGGACGGCCTGTATCTGAGGCAGACACCGGTGTGTTCTTGGGAGGAGAACGTGACAGGGCACCTATCATCTGTCCAATGGTTGTTCTCTTCCCTGACAGCTGGATTTGAACACCTGGAGACACACATAAGATATGTTTCATTCAATAGCTCAACGTCGATACTAGGGCGGAATAGCTTCACATTCATCCAACTACATTATGAATTCAACATTCATGTCCCATTGCTGCAAAATGTACAGACAAACAGACGGCAGACATGATGAGAATACCGTAAAAACATTACATCAAACAAACCCACCTGAGGGCAGAGTGATGTTCTTGACCTTAGACAATGCTTCTGAGCTGACGACAGGTTGGCCTGAGCTTAATCCCATCTTCAGAGTCGGACTAGATAATGAAGTAGTCAGCCCTGTTGCTATTGCCTGTTTTGGAGTGCTTCCCACAGAGGTGGTGGTGGTGGATGATGTTGTTGCTGCTGGCTGGCTGATAAACATGACTCTTGAAGTAGGAAGTGATTTTGCGTAAGGGGGCGTACCTTTTGATAAGGCTACATTTGAGGTGGAGGAAGAAGAAGGAGTAACGAGGATGAATTTAGTGACTTGGGATCTCTCGTCTGTACTTGCCCGCTTCACACCAGTCTTGCTGATGAACTCTGTTTGTTTCAGAACTTGGGGAACACCAGAATTGCTCAGTGATGGGACGACAACAGTGTTTTTTACTAATGAAGCTTGAAAATGAGAACCAGCAGCAGGAGTCTGCGCTAGCTGGCCAATCTTTGTTGCAACTGTAGAAACAGCTGCAGGGTTGGAGCCTCGACTTGTAGTCTGGCTTCCTGGGCTTGTAACAGAAACGCTACCAGTGACTGCAGCGAGCATGGGAGTTGTGAGACTGGAAGGGGACTTTAATAGTGAAGGAACCTGCTTCTGAGGCTGGGCCACCGAGATACTCGTCACTGCTGGGAACGTGCCAGGGGAAGTCTGAGAGGGAGCGGAAGGAGAGAGAGTCTGTGACGTCTTGGAGACGAGAAAGGCTTTCAGCTGAGGTGAGATGGTGATAACTGGACTGGTGGGCAAAGAACCAAGAGCATTCAGGTCCGAGGATGTCTGGACCTTAACGATGGCCGTGTTGCCTCCTCTAGTTGTTACCAGGATGGACTGCGAGTCACGGATACACACAGTCTTAAGCTCCTGTTTAGGGTCTGTGGATTTGATAAGCTCAGTAGAAACAGCACCTGAACGAGTTGTGATGGGTGAGGGGGGGACACCTTGGGGTGTGCTAGCTCGGGGGCTACAGGCTGGTGCCCCCTTGAGCGCTGCTGTGTTTAGGGCCCCCTGTTGCAGACGAGGTGAAACAGAAGGAGAGGGTGTCCTCGCCGTCCGGGCATCTTTTAGCGGGGCCACTTGCTGAACAGGGATTCTGTTTTCAGAAATAGTGAACCCAGGCACATTGGTGGACATACTGAAGGGGCTGGCCACTTTAGGAACTGGGGCCAGGGTGACCTTAGACTGTTGATATGAAGAAGGCACCTCTTCTTCAGTTTTGTGAATGAGAAAGTTAGAAGGCAGAATCACCAATTGCTGCCTAATCTTCTCCCCGGTGTTCTGGTCCACGACCGGATGAACTGAAATCTTGACCGGGCTGCTGCCGTCTTTCCTTACAAGGTGACCCAGCCCCTCGGGTACTTTGTACACCACTTGGACAGGACTTTTTGTCACAGTCTGGGTAGTTTTTGTCTGTGGTGATTTAGGAAGAGCTGCCGTCCCTGAAGCCATCCCTGGCTGTCGTCCTTGTGCCTGCGTTTGTTGCGAGTTCTGCTGGGAACTTGATGGAGAGCTTTGTGCTTTTGAGAGTTTTGTAGTAGTCACTGTAGAGGTAGGCAGGGAGACCAAAGACCCTTTGCGCTGTCCATCTATGATGTTGATCCCTGTAAAATCAGCAGGCCGTTTCATTAAGGTCACTTTGTTTCCCACGCTCTTAGCTAGTAGGGTGGGGATGGGCGTGTAGCCCTTAGGTAGTCCAGTGGTGGGATGGAGGATGGGGGTTCTGGGTGACGGTGAAGCCGCCAGGGCTGTCACCCTTGCTGCTCGTGCCGAGTCAGAATCCCTGGATTGATGTGATCGTCTCACTTCAGATCTAGATTGTGGCCCAGAGTCAGGGGTCGACGTAATGTTACTGCTGCCAGTCGGATTTGTTTGCAGCAGACTGACGTGTTTCTCTGGGCTGACCAGAGGTTGTTTTATGTGGTTTGGAGGTTTGTAGTTCACCGTTCTTTCTCCAGCAGACTCAGCCACAAACTCCCTGGTGTTTCCTGAGAACACGATAGAGAAGTCCGTTAGGGATCAATTAGCCATCTAAACAATGTCAACAGACAGGTAGTGACATTGATTTCCATTCCTCTAGGACCGTTAAACAAGCTGTGTTACCAGCAAAACACATTTTTTTATCGCTACAATACAGCAACCAAAATTCAAATACTGGATTTAAAGTGAATGACTTTACCTCCACTCCAAAGACCTCTGGGAACCATATGTTCCAGGTCCTCCTCTTCTGATCGCCCGTAATGATCCGAGAATGAACACACCTCCTTTCCCAAACCCCCCTCTTCATCATCGTCATCATCATCATCAGAGGATGACGACGACGAAACGCTCTCCTCACGCACAAAGTTATTGTAGTCGGGATGCTTCTTGAAATCCTCAAATTCCTTCTTCAAACGAAGCCTGATGTAGAAGCAAGAGAAGAAGAGATTTGTCTCCAGTCCAGCAGAAATTTTATGACGCAAAAAGCTATTTAATCAAAAATGCGGTCAGTCATATGCGTTGTGCTAGTCAGCTGAGCTCAAACTGCATAAGACTGAGAATTATCATCAGACAAAAATAAGTCTATGTCCTGATAATAACATGGAAAATAAAATGTTATTTAAAAACAAATCATGATGGTTGGATCCAGTCATTGTTTAAATGTCAAATGAGCTGTACCGGTTCCTTTGGTAGGCCTTAACAAGTTTGGGTTCCCAGGGCGAAAGCTCATTCAGTAGTCTGATTAGAGTGCTGTGGAGGTCTTTCACTGCTTCTCTCCTATAATACCACCGACCCTGTCGATTTAAACATGCAAAGGAAACCTTAGTCAAGTCACCAACATTAAAATGCGTGACAACATTGTATACTCCACCAAATAAAGAAGGCTCTTGGGGGCATGTGAGTAAATCCTCTTGGCAGAACTAGGATTGCCACCTACCAATCTCTTCTTGATGCTCTCCAGGTCATCGAGCTCGTCTTCTGTCTTACTGATCAGCTCTCGCAAGTCCTCAAGACTGGTGCACACCAACTACAGAGGAGAAAGCACAAACAGAGTAAGTCATTCTGAAAAAAGAAAGAGTAAAAAAGAGGGGGAGAAGAATGTAGAGGCTTAAAGGAAAACTGCCTTTTTTCAGCCAGTTTTTTTAATGATTACTCAATTAATACAACTGCTAAATAAATAAGTGTGTATATTTCAGCATGAGTGGGACTACCTTAAATGATGGCTCAACTGGAGGTTCATCTTTAATTTTCTTTAAAGATTCAAGCTTTTTTCCTGTCAACAAGAGAACAGTTATAATCACTGAACCAACATATTGAAAAACATATTTAAGCAATTTATGAAAAATGTCCCATATGGCATTGTGACTTTGATTGCTCACTTACAAATTAGTTTGATGCAAGACCAAAAGAAACCATTGGTCAACACTGAGCTCTTTCTCACCTGTTTTATGTTTTTTCTTCTTGTCTTTTCTTTTGATGGTTCTGGAAACTCTCTGCACAGCAGATGTGGTCGTCTCAACCGAGGACGGCCTCATCCCGTCGACATGCTGCAGTTGATTGCGTTTTCCTTTCACGCTCGGCAGTTGTTCCTCCTCTCGCTTTTTCTTCCGCTTTTTTTTTTTGGTCCAGATTTTGTCATTCACCCTCTCTTCGCTCGAATTCTGAGAACTCTCAGAAGACAACTGTGTTACTTTCCCTGACGCACCACAGCAGCAGTCCTGCTCCTCAGGTTTAACATTACTGCTTTTGCAACGATCCAAACAGGGAGACCTTTGGTATTGTTGACCGGGACTTCCTCCCTCCATTTTGTCTGGTTTATTTGGAGAGGCCAGGTTCACTAAGCGAGCAGGTGATCTGCCCGTGTAGCTGTGCTCCCCTACGCTCAGACAGGGCTCCTGTGTCTCTGCTTTAATGGTGCGCATTGAGCTCAATGAGAAGCCCCGCTCCCGTTTCAATGCGAGTCGCTTGGATGGACGCCCCAACTCCACCGTCTCTTCTTTCAAACTCATTTCCACATCACTTCCTCCAATCGGACTAGCGTGTGAAAAGGAGTTAGTGTGAATTTCTAAGTCCAATTTGGAGTCTTCACAGGAGTCTCCATCAGAGGACCCTGATTCAGACCCCTCCTCCTTCTTCGGTGACCACGATTCAAACATTTTTTTATCTTCCTCTACTTCCCTTTTTCCCCCTTTGAAACCCCCAAGTGTCTCATTAGACTCTCCTGTGTCCACTGAGCCTCCATAACACCCTCTGTCACTTGTAACCCCTTCCTCCTTCATTCCATCCGACTCCTCAGCCTCGCTCCCTGGCTCTATATCGGCTCGTTTGACCCATACGGAAGGGAAAGGGAAAACTGGGGGTGTGCCGGGGCTCTGGCAGTAGATTCTCAGGTCTGCCCCGCAGAAATGTGGGAAATGTATATAGCAATTCTCCTTGCCGTCATAGCCCAAAATAGACTCCCTACATTCATGGATGGGCTGGGCTAGGAGGGCCTCCTGCACATATTTCTGTGTCTCATACACATGATCACACAGCCCCTTCAGAAGCCACACTCGCTGGTAGAAGGGCAGCGAGTGAAAGGGCTTCTCCTCCAAAGGACTCACCTCCCCGAGAGTGCGGAAAAACTGGTGGGAGAGTCCCAGCTGCTCAGCCCGAGCCGGCTGATCGTGGGAGGCACCGACAGCTCGATACCAGCCCATGACCCGCTGCCTGAGTTCTGACTCCCAGCGGCGGTAAGGTAGGACGGGGCGGCGGTGCAGAGTGGCCCTCCGCTGGGGTGGGGATAGCAGGGAAGACATGATTTTGGACAGGAGGAGGTTGCAGCGGGGCATCAGCAAACAACGCTCAACATCGAAAAATACAATCTCAGGGAGGTTAAGTGCAGTCTGAGCAAGACAGAGGAAGTGCCCTATAGCAGGGAGTTCCCAAAGTGTGTCCACGGTGTGAGGGGAAGCCTGTGTCAGCAAAGTCTGCTCCCACTCTTCCACCTCTTTGGCTGACATTTCCTCTGCTTCTTTCTTCTCAAGCTCACGTTGCCTAAAAAGTCAGAAAAAAAGACATTCTTAGCGGGTTCACGACAGCAATTTTTAAATCTCTCTCAATTATTCACTCACCTCTTCTCCTCCTTGGCCCTCTGTTGTTCTTCCAGCCGTAGGGCCTGAACCATGACAGACTCATGGCCCCCGACAGTGATGGTAGCCAGGCTACGAGGGGCCAGCCTCCTCCTCGTCGAGGTGCCCCCTGAACTCCGCTCCTCCTCTGCACCGAAACGTCCTTTAGACGTAACCGTCAAAGTCGTCTTCTCTCGTAGTGTCCTGGAGTTTTGACAGACGCAGAAAAAAATCGCGTCATTGTGAGATTATGGTATGCTACTGAACATCTCTCATTAATGAAAAACAATACATTTACATGTTGCTTACCTGGATAGCAATGTAATCTTCTGTTCCAGCATGATTTCCAGCTTTTGAGCCTGTTTGGAGATCCAGTGGTCCACACCACGGTAGCGATAACAGTTCTCCAACATCAGCCGGAAGTCTGCAACAAACTCTGTTATGGTCTCATACTCTCGGTTGATGAACTTCTCCTCCATCCTCCGGAAGCACATCGACTGCCTGAGCTGTGCCTGACCCCAGCCGCGGACCCCTCCAATACCGTGCTGGGCCTCCTGGTGGCCGATGGGATGGAGGAACGGACCGGTGATCCCTTTGTGCTTGTCCGAGAGAAAGCCTGTGAATATCCTGTACGCTTGTTGGACCTCATAGTTCATATCCTCCTCGAAACTATTGCTGTTGGTGGAAATGCACACCTCGGGCAGAGAGAGGTCACTGTTAGAAAACTCAGTCATGCCATCATTGCTAAGTGCAAGCCGGTCACCCTCAGCAGTGACATCGCCACTGTCGCCAGGACAGTACAACGCTACCATAGTCTCAACCTCACAGGTGCCATTACTGAGCCCATCCTCCGTTATGATCAGGTCAGTGTCTTCAGTGCCGCTGTTCACCCATTTGGATTGTGAAGACATTATGTTGGAGTTGTGCTGCTGGGGTGCAAAGTCTTGGTCAGTCACATTCAGATGTTGGTTGCAGAACAATGGTTGGCTACAAGCTGTAGTGATTTGGTCTGTCACATCCAACTGATCCATGCTCCAGGCACCTGAAGTGGGTAACAAGGGTCACATCTATGGTGAACATTGATGCTGCAAACAACAGCATGCAAGAGTTTTAATGCAAGGGAAAAATCTAAACCAAGACAAATAAACAGAGCTTAATGAGCATTTCTATTGCGAGGTCCTCAAGATGTGACAGCAGGGAGATGATGCGTTCATACCTAACATACCAAAGTTTGTTGACATTACAATTCCTGACATGGCAGGTGCTCACCTTATTGTATCCACATGATAATCTGAACATTTTTATAATAATGTGATTGTGTCCAAATGACTAGCAGTTAAACTCTTTTTCTCTACCTGCCTGATCTTTGCAAACTTGTAATTGTCCCTGGATCAATGGCTAGCTAGCTTTAAAGCTATTAGCGAGCTAGCTAACGGTAGTTAAAACAACAATAAGTAAACAAACTTTGTTCTGCTTCCTCATGGAGAGATCTGCAGCTCACTGCCTTATCACGTCCCGTCTCCTGTCACGTGCAAATAAAGACCACAAGTGACTAGAGGCAGGGCAAGTTAAAACACATACCTCGACGTTTTCAGTGCAGCTCCAGACACGCACCAGGCAAAGACAGCTTTTAGCAAGCTTAGCAGCCACGGCGGCTCGCTAGCTAGGTTAGCTTGCTATTGTCTCCAACCTGGGGCCTGCAATTGCTGCGTTCGCTGTCCATAATGGAGAAACTGGAGCAATTAAATGTCGAGCAGATAAAAAGTTATGCAGACCTCTCATGTCGTCAGCGCACGAAGTGATGTCAGTGACAGCAAGATAGCTAAAGGAGCATTAGCCGGAGTAACGCTAGCTAGCTGATTGTTCCGACAAATGCATAACAGTTCATTTTCACTAGCCATCCGGCTAACCAGCTAGGTTTTCAAAGTTGACAGTCACTTTATGACAAACACATTTTAGTAAATTTTAGAGGCAAATTTGCGCCATGTGTCGGATATCTTCTGAACCCATGTAGGCTTTACAAGAAGCTAGGAACCGACGACTACTACTGCCTGGCTTGTAGACAACCGTTACTCTACCGTTCACTTCACTTCCACCCTGCGTGCGCCCGATGCAAATGTGCGCAGCTTGACGTAGCGAGCTGGTCGCGTGTCACACTAAATTGTTATTTTGTTTTTTTTGGTCTATTGCTGACACATATTCACTTGTATACCTTTACACTGAATTCTTAAGCTTATTGTGATTGTGTCACCCGACCCGTTATCACTGAAAGAGGAGCCTCTCGAGACAGCTCTCATTCGAAAACATTGAAACAATTGCACATTATCGACAAAACCCACTGTGCACAACGAGTCAGCAGCATAAGATTGTAAACTGTTATTGATAACTTACAGCACCATTCAATTAGTTGCAGAAGAGAGTCTCCTCCACATACACAATACTAACTTTTAACCGCTAGATGTCGCTAGTCGTTAATGTACAACATACAGATGATGAAGACGGGGTTTTATTTGCCCCTTGTTTAGTCTCTCAGGTAGATCTTGGCTACAGGTTGTTTTTTAACCGACTCGAAAAAGCTCCATCACATGCTTATTCATGTCGTGGCTATTTCTGGACTATACTGTGTGTAAATCGTATCGCTGGAGGCAGAATTTCTACACTGCTTGGAAATATTGACTACCTGACAGACCTCAACCAGGGCAAATGCACCTCAGTTTTTGTTTTGGCCGCTGTATGTAGACCTCCACTGCTGAAAGTTGAGGCGGGGGATTAGAGTTGATAATCACCAGACTGGTCTTTTATAACAACGTTCCTGTACATATATACCACCCCATATTGTTTTCATATAAATGCAATGTCTTTTTTTAAGCCACATAAGCAAAATGCAGAAAACACAGCATCGGGAAAGCGTGCAGATGTAGGCCTATATAATTCTGAAAGAACGTTTGCCGGTGGCCCCCTCAAGGAGGTCTCCAGCTGGGACAGTTGTTAATTAAGCAGTTATGCCACGAGAGGCATGTGCTTTACATTGATTTTAGCTCAGCTTGGAGGTATAGTCAGGCAAGGGGTTTTCAGTCCAATATAGGACTTCTTTTCGCTCATGTGCATTGCAGTAGTGTGCATAAATACTGCCCATGATACTGGGCTCTAGGGGGACACTTACAGTGGCTTAGTTCTAGGCTTCTATATAATTTGGGAAAGCCAGATTTATGAGGCAGTTTATAAAAAAATTGCTAATTGGAATTTTATTGGTCTTTTGATTAGTGTATTATAATTCATCATATCATCATAGTAACAATATTATATGACATGAAAAAATGCTCAACTGAGACACTGCATTTCAGTAATTAAGACTAATATTCCTACAATGAAAGATTTAGTTTTACATAAGGCAATGAAATTAATTCAACCATAGTTTGGGGTCACCTGTTATATTAACATTTTTCTTCTTTCTTTCAATAACAACTTCTTTAACGGAGACGGGGGCTGTTTCTATTTAAATCTGCACACATTTTTATGCTAAGTTTCCAGTTTCTGTTACCAAAGTCTGGTGATTTCTTCTATGTGTATTCAACTGTTGCTTATTTGTCTCTTTCTGTCCTTTCTATTGTCAGTCTGGTTGAATCCTTGTACAATGTTTTGTTCTCCATCTACAGGACAAGACTTTATTTGTTGCAAACCCTTCATACAAAAGAACAAAAGAACATTTATTTGTAAAAGGACTTTCTTCAACCTAAAACCTAAAAGCATGAAAGACAATTCAAAAATAAAGAGTAGTCCTCTCATACAGTTTCTGTGCAATAGTAAGTTGCACTAAATAAAAGTGCATTGACAAAATTAATCAAAGGCACAGGAGAACAAGAGACATTGATGGGCACATTGCAGATAGACAAAAAAGTTGGTAACATCTGTGTGCAGAATAGCTACTAAAAGCAGCTTCACCCTGTTTGGTTCTAACACAAGGTACTAACTAGCCTACAAACTGACTGCTTCCTATAGATCTTAGGGGCCTAATAGGTTAATTTTCAGGAATATCAGGCATGTATTTTGGCCAAAGGCCATTCAATGATTTGTAAACAGGCAGCAGCACTTTAAAATCAATTATATAACTACCTGAGCAAATGGGCAAAGCATTTCTGTTTCTTGTTAGCACTGAGGCAGCTGTGAATGTGCTGCAGTTGTATAATTGTGAGGACAATAGACATGAGACTTGGTCTAATCCTATAATATACAACTACATTTAACCAACAGTGGATTACCAGCCAAACAAAGTGGTCCCTAGGGTCACTGTGTGACGATTGCTTTGTATTTTTGATTGATTGTGATTTTGTTTGAGAATATAGTAATATGCACTTCTAAAGATCAATGACAGATGACCCTGACAGAGTCTTGGAGCGTCTATGTCAAAGTCTACTTTTAAAACCTTAATTACCACAGTCGATACTGTGCCTACATGATCTATTGATGAATTTGTGTTTATTCAAGTTGCCACACAGTGAACCTAAAGTAAAGTATCAAAAGTAAACTCATTATGTAGCAGAGGGGCCCGTGTCAAAATTATATTATTAGGCTACGTATTAGATGTTAGCTTTTTATTGAATTGTATGCAAAGTAACTGTCAGACAAATATAGTGGTGTTGAAGTATAAAGTAACATTATTGAAATGGGAATTAATAAGTAACCTGGAACTGCAGTGAGGGTCCTAGTTTTGGAAGGAAAAATAGTTTAGGCTAGTATATTGACATAAATAACACATAATATATGAATAACTACTTGTCCCTCTGTTTTGCACATACATAATATAAGATTGATAAGTAGAACCACTATAATAACTGCATACAACTGTACTGCAAAGGCCTTCAGACGAGGCTATGTATTTATTTTTTACATTATAGGGAGAGCTGTGCCTTTAACTGCGAGCTGCGCTCGCTTGAACGTTATTTCGCGAGATTTGCTTGGCGCCGCGACCTCATGTGAGACACCTCCTGCGCGAGCCAGTCCGACGTTACCTCTGCAGAGGAAAACGCAATGGAGCCCTGAATATTTGTCAATTCCATCTCATTTGACCCCAGGAAAAACAGCACTCGTATCCAAAATACGGCTTCATCTGCTATTTATTTGAGGCTTAACAGGGCGGTGCAACAATGTGGATCCAGGTTCGCACTATAGACGGGAAGGAGACGCGAACCGTTGAGGATCTTTCGAGATTGACCAAAATTGAGTCTTTACGGTTGAAAATACAGGACATCTTCAGTGTAAGCCCACCACAGCAGCGCCTATTCTATCGAGGAAAGCAGGTAAACGTGATTTTTGTGTCGCTCCCGTCATGCAACAGTCTGTTTTTTGATGTTTTGGCAGGCGTTTGGTGCTGCTGGAGAGTGAGTGGTCCTCCGGTTTTTGTAGCCGTTTCGGACCCATGCGAGCTTCCTGTTTTGATAGGAATTCGCCAATAGTTGTTGCGCAAGAGCCCGGGGTACGCGGTGTGCCAGCCCCCCGAGAGAAAAACAGCCGTATCGCATGGATGTATTGGTCGTGTAATACAACCATATTGCATTGTTTTGGATTTTCCGCTGAGGGAAACCTGCATGCAACAAATGTCTCCCCTACGTAGACATGTTTGTTTACATTGCCGCGCGCGAGAGAAAAGAGAACATCGTCCTCCGTTTCCACATGTAAACCAAAGGAGTGCAGCGCAAACAACCAACGCGCATCACTCACCGACGAGCACTTGTTAAACCGAATTAACGGCGCCTTGATTTGCACGTGCATCGACGACAGCCATCGTCCAGATATATATTTATCAAATTGCGCTTTTCTGTTGTGTGTTTGAAACGTGCGTTAAACTGCACCGAGCCCATTAGTGAGCCATCAGGTTCGTGCGTGTGGTGTTATGATGATGATGATGTTAATGATAATTTGAGAGAGAGGAGGGGACTCGTGGCTCCACGTGCCCTGACATCTAAGCAAGTGTAGTGTTTACACCGGGCGTCACTACGGTACGCACACTGTACAGTGAGGACGGACTATAAAGATGGCTACCTGTCTTCTATTATCCAGACAATTCAGTAGTGCACATAGTGTATACACAGATTCAGAAGGACGCGTGTCATGCTTCCTGGGCATGTTTTGTATACAACAAAGGACTTTTTCAGATATTAAGTCTTACTTCAGTACCATATGATTTGTAAATAACATAATAACAATGTGATTATATATATATATATATATATATATATATATATATATATATATATATATGCGCTCATATAAGCACTTTATCTCTCCATATAATCGTATCATGAAAAATTCAAGACATTGATTTATTTGTGATAAGTTCTTATTTTCTGTCAAATATTTAAGAAACTACTAGAAATATTTTTTTTTATATTTTTTGAAAAATATCGTTATCCTTGTAATGTTGTGATAATTATTCTTTACAATATTGATTTTGTCCTTAGTGCCCATCCCCACCTTCTATGATATTGAATTATATTCTCTTCCCTTATGATGTATCAATCAGGATTTTATTCTACATCATCAGTGTGACTCTGGAAGTTCATTACAATTTAAACACTAGTGTCATTGTACATTCTACAATATGACTGGAATTGTTAAAAAACAACAGTGCTCTGGGAAAAATAAGTTTGAGACGGTGTAACAGTGTCCCTTTCTTTGGGAGGAAACTAGTGCAAAAAAACACAAAGATTGTTCAAGACTAAAATAATGTCTTTGGTTTTAATGTTACAAGCAGGCTGGAATTAGTATTGACTGTCCTGGTGGGATGGAAATTCCATACTTTTAAATCATGTGTTAGAAATGTGATGATTCATTTCTTACTGAATGATGATTCATATGTTAGTGTGAACAGATGTTAGTGTACTTTGTCTCTCTCTCACATTGTGACTGATGCAAGTTTAATGTTATTAAATGCCAGCAGCTGGGGAAGACGAGGGTATGAAAACTGTAATCTGCCTTCCTGACACACACACACACACACACACACACACACACACACACACACACACACACACACACACACACACACACGTGTTTGTGTGTGTGTGTCATGGGGGATTGTTGCATGCCGCGTGCATTGCAGCCTCAAAGCCTGTGGTTTATTTTCCTGCAC
This sequence comes from Cebidichthys violaceus, assembly GCF_023349555.1. NCBI lineage: Eukaryota > Metazoa > Chordata > Actinopteri > Perciformes > Stichaeidae > Cebidichthys > Cebidichthys violaceus. The sequence goes on from NW_027176285.1 coordinate 9,045,913, forward strand.
TACATGTAGCGCTGTAATATGACAAGAGCTCATTCTGAATAGAAGTCTGTTTCATTCGCTATTCATGTTCTGTTAGTTTGAATATGTAAACACACAGTATATGAAATAATTAAAACATAAGAGACAGACATAATATGTAAAATGTGTGAAGGGTTAGTGAAGGCCTTCACTGTATCAGCTGTTGTTCAGTAATAAGCAGAAGCACTGCTGACAGGACACTGGTGCCATGGTTTATTTAGTATTAAAGCATAACATCACAAAGCTGATATTAACGCAGTGTGACTGCCAGGCATATAAGCCTGCAGGAAGCAAGCGGCCCACATGTTGTGTTGATCTGACATTGTTTACATTTAGTCACACTCGCCTTCATTCATGTGTCAGGCAGCATTATAGGCCACGAAATTCCTTATTAAATGGTCTTCTGCATGTTGACGCTGTCTAACCTACTTCCTGTTGTGTACATAAAAGATAATGAAGTCACATTCAAGAGCATTCTGAGTCACACAGGCCACAATGGGTTGAGGTTCTCCTCGGTTTGTGTGCTGCATATGGAGAGGAAGAAAATACTTTAAGTATTTTGAACGAGTTTAATTCCTAGAATGCTAATGATTTCATCACTGTAGTCTACAGCATATGATTTTCATTTGTCAAAAACAGTGGTTTACTTGGCAAAATTAATAGTGGCAAACCATTACTTGAAGAGAGATATAGTTTTGCACCAGTGGCCTTGGATGCATTTTCCCACATTTTTAATTGTAAACTAGTAGAAAAATATGAGCAAATCCAACAAAAACAACAGAACCATGCAACTTAAAAACACCATTGACAAAGCAAGACTGCTCATCAACATTAACCGTCACAATGTAGTTCATTTTTGTTTGCTTAAGCCTTAGTTCATGAATTCTCTGTTATGCATGCTGGAGTTGTCATGTCCTGTTGGAGCTGTGGTTGCGAAGGCTTGGCCTGTGCAGTAAATCCTGTACTTCCTTCATTTCACTGGAAAATAAGTGGGTTTGGTTAATTAGGGGGATTTCCATATGTTAAGTAATGCATGGAATGAGCCAGAGACCCGTAGCGTATACCGTACACTAGCTTACACGCGCGGCCTGTTAGGATTTAGACTTGTGGCAGAATAACTCAGTCTAATTCCTTTTTCAAAATGGCGTCTTGTTTTTCCCTCCAGCTCACTGCGCACGCTGCCTCTCCGGTTCAAAGTCATGCTTGCCCTTGACTCAGAAGGGTCTCGAGCCAGCAGCCACACAACTTTGCCTCAGTGTTTGTTTGCAATTTGCCCGTGCCCTCCTCATTGTGTCTCTGTTTCACTTGGAGCAACATCTCATATCACACGCAGACACACACACACACACACACACACACACACACACACACACACACACACACACACACACACACACACACACACACACACACACACACACACACACCTTCTACTGTCCTTGCAGCCTTTCGGCTCAACGCCCACTGTCACTTTTGTGGTAGACTTCTCATTTACTGATTTAAAAAAAAAAAAAAAAGGTTTGGCCTGTTTATGAAATGGTTTAGAGCTCCACTTGTATTGCGTCCGTGTGCTTCAAATACAAGGCTGTAGCTCACTTGTGTGTGTGTGTGTGTGTTTTTTTCCCCTGCTGGGGCAGCAACATGTTTAAATGGTTGGGCTGTCCTCTGCTGTTAGCCGTCGCCTATTGTTGGGGCTGTAGGAAAGCTTTATTGGCTCTTTTCACGCAGACAGTCGCTGTGACCTAGATAGATATCGTCACAATTTGATTATACATGCATTGATGTCGTGGCTCCTCGATTGATGGGGTTTTCTTCGGGCATTGCCAAGCTGTAGAATTTCACAGAGAATGTTTAGGGGAAGTGGAGTTGGCTGCAGCCATGCATGCGCACAGTCACACCCTCCTTTGACAGATAGACCGGACAAAGAGCAAAGACAAAGAGAGGAGGCTCTAAACCTCCACTACAACTGCAAGCTTTCTGACACTCCCGCAGGTTTTCAAAGTTTTGCCACACCTTCTCATAGAAGCTTTTAGCCTGCGTAGTGGTCAAATTTCCAACCTGTCAACTGTCGACTCTTGCATTGTGAATAGTAGTGTTTCTCCCTTTTATAGTAGAGTTTTATAGCTCAGATTACTGGAGGACTGTCCAGGTTAATAAATCCAACTGTCTCACATTTCTTGAGTTTAGGATTCTTGTGTCGATAATGGCACATGTTTCCAGGTAATAAACGTATAATAATATGTTTGGTCATTTCATAACCAAAAACCCCCCAAAAAAACTACGATCAGTTGTGAAACAAAATAAAAAGACAAGGAAAAGATTGTTGTCTTTACGCCAAACTCAGTTATATGGTAAAAAAAAGACTGGGTTTATAATTCAGATGTAGAAACCAGAGTCAAATAATAAAAAGAGCTGCATACGGAAGCAAAAAGCAACCTTTGTCACCTTTCCAGGTAATTTGTGCTAATTAACAGTGGAGCCTTTTTTGGGGAAAGGTCGCCTGTGGGCATGGATGAGGGATAAAAGAGCAGAGATGGAAGCTTGGTAGATGGGAGGCACACAGACACACCCCATGTCATTGTTTTTTTGGAAATCTGACCTATTTTGTTCAGCTCCTTACTAAGACTGCCTGTGGGCGGAGACGAGGGCGATGAAGAAATCGTGTAGGAGTAAGGGGTCCGGATGGCCTGCTTAAGCAAAACAGGCACATTTTTTTTCTCCGGTATGAAATCCCCTCTCCACCAGCAGCGTTGGTCCGGCTTGGGTTTCCACACAGTTAAGCCTTTTTGTTAGAACTACAGACACCGATACTAAACGGGCCACCATGATTTCTTTGTCTTTTGATTTTTGATTTAATGGCTAAATGTATTCTCTCAATGCTATGCAGCCATAGATACGTAGGTGTTGCTTAGTTAGTTTGATTTCAGAATGATTTCTGCATTCACTGCTTTTTAAAGCCTTACAATTAGCCTAGATCCTGTGTGACAGCATGGTACGATAATACAACTTATTATAGTCAAATCTCTCCCCACCTGCAGTTTCTGCTCTATGATATGTATTATTGGCTTTAGTATTGTCATAATATTAACTCATTTGTTCCATTATTTGATATTAGCTGGTATAGAACAGTTGTTTTTAAAGTATCTCAGCAGCCACAGGTCTTTGTCTTGTCTTTGTTTGATGTTCTTTCTGACATTAAACTTTGGTTCCTGTTACAATAAGCGATTAGTATTTGAAAGACTCCCTGTCCAAACAGAGAAATTCGAGGTGTTAATTTTATTTCACTCAACGATGTGACAAACACACACACACACACACACACACACACACACACACACACACACACACACACACACACACACACACACACACACATACATACACATACACATCGTTTTCATGCTGAGGATTTTTGACTCTGATTGGTTTTAGTCTTTTGAGAAAGCTTCAAGTTAATTGTCTCTGGTTTGCCTAAAGCTTTGTTGAGATGTGCGCTCGGGTCTCTCTCTGAAACACACATTACACTGAGTCACACAATGAAGATACCAGAATGTGTTTTTTTTTCTGATCTGCATTATTTATGACGAAGGAGAAAATGCCATATCCTTGATGTTATTCATCATGCACGCTACGGAAAGTCAACAAGACAACATTTCTGTTAAAGAGCTCGTGACCTCCGTGAATATATCGAGCATTCTTTCTAACATTGCCTGTTTAGATGGCGGTTCTTTGTTTGGGGGGGGGATTATTCAGCCGGTTATTACTGATGTCAGGGCTGTCGCACCTCGCAGCGAGAGGCTGATCACACAAAGAAGGCGCTGTGGAAAGCGGGCACAGCTTTGATATCATTTATGTGGTTTTGGTGCGGTGAACGGAATTCTTCTGTATGTTGTTGTGATACTCGGGGCGGTCGGTCTGCGTAATTCTCCGTCCCATCTACCCAGTACTTCTCTTCTTACAGGTCCTACCAGCAATCGTGCAGTCTATGTGGGATGTTGTCTGTCAGTGTGTTTGTTCGGCTTGCTTTTCTTAACGCAATATCAAGTAGCAGAAGACAATTACTGAGACTAAATCAAAGATTAGTTTAGGCAGAGACACAGACAAAGAAATGCTCAGATAGACTACCACAGAAATACAGACAGGTGAGTGTGAAGCCACCGCTGTATGGCTGTGTTTGCACCGCTGCTCCTCTGATCTAAATTTCATGAGACTATTAAAAACAGGGAGGGATGGGGGGGAAATTGCGCTCGCTCCCTCTACCGCTCTCTCCTCCTCGCTGTCAAACAACGAAGACGAGAAGGGAGCGCGAGTGAGAGCGGCGGCCATGCTCGCCCCTCCAGTACAATGGGGCGTGTGGGGTTGATGGCTGAAAATGAATCGCTGATGTCTGTAATGAGTTGGCGGGGCCCGCCATGAGCTCCGTTCCTCAGGCGGTAGCTGCACTGTGTACTTAAACAGAGGATCGGTTGTGGTAGAAGATTAAAATATGTGGTTCTAACGGGCCCTCATCGCTTCCTTTTTGAGAGAGTTTTCTGATGGCTGTCCGCCGTGCTGCCTGAAAGGGCATCGCACTGACGATGGTGGTGTCGACAGAGATTGTGTACATGATTCAGGTTCATGGGGGTGGGGGGGTGCTCTCTTCTGGTTGTCATAGCAACCCAGTCATTTCTTTCCCCCAGCTACATCTCCTATCACTTAAATTCATGCATTCGTTTCTTTTATTTCTTTTATTTCTTGGGAGAAAAACCGGTGTGGGATATGCGCGAGTGGAGCTGCAGTTCAGCCTCCATTTCTGTCGGACTGGAAATGTGAAAGCAATTCAAATGCACTTGATCAGTAGTAACAGCTTACCAATCGCAGGTGGCAATTGTTCCATTGTTTCCCCCTTAATAATAATAAAAAAAATATTAGTGATATGCATTTAATCGCATTGGCTCATTTGATGGAGCGTATGTTGTTGCTGTGGACTCCCAATGCAACGTCCTTGAACACCACTGTTGCATTCAAAGGCTTGTGGATTTATTGAAGTGCCGAGTGTGTGTATTTTAATGTCCTCTGTATGCTGTTGAGTGGAGTAGCAATACATAATTGTTTTCTCTCACTGCGCACAATGTTGTCTTCCGTCTTCCGCATTCTTTGTTTGTCCTTGACAAGCAGCCGGGTGTGTTTGTGTGAGGGCAGTCCGTGGCTCAGCGGTGTTCATTTCACACCACATGGATGTCTATTATTAGGAAAGAAAATTGGGTAGAAAACTTAATGAAGGCTGTCTTGATGAATATTTGTGCAATTGTCCAAATACACCATCTTTGGGCAAATGAATGCCTTGGTAAAGCACAATACAATTCAATCACTCGCTGACTGAAAATGTGATGGTTAATTGTTGTGATTTATGAAAAAAATCTAACAATTTGTTAGAGCTTTTGGATTTAGTATATAATTGCTTGAAATATCAAAATAAATGGAATACTTTTGGGTGTTATGACTAGAAATGAGAACGAGCCATTTGAAGACTAAATACTAAGAGTATTGGAAAATAATTGTGTGTTGCAGCACTACGTGCAATTATAGCGTTTTCACGTCAGTGGCTTTTCTTTATTTGTGTCTCTTCAGATGGAAGATGGCCAGACGCTGTTTGACTACAACGTGGGACTCAACGACATCGTCCAGCTGCTGATTCGCTCACAGACCGACGCTCCGGACAGCCCCGCCTCCAAGGACTCCTCCGGCGTGGCCTGCGGTTCGGGCCCCCCCTCTGACTCCAGGTCAGAAAGCCACAACTCCCCAGCTCCCGCCTCCCCCGTTGCTATGGAAACCTCCACCAATACAGACAATGACAGTAGCAGCGTCACCACCGGCAGTGTTAACGAAACCAAGCCGGACACCAGCGCCACCAGTAACTCGGCCAGTACCAAAAATGGGTTCAAGTCCTCCAGTCCGGCGTCGGACACCCAGCCGCCCACATCCAGCAGAAACACACTCGTCAACCCAGGAATTGGTGTGTACAAGGTGAGGATGAGAGGGTTCATATTTGGGTTTTTGCATGAAACTGGTCTGACGGAGCATTTAATGCCCTGCAAGCCAAGTCACTGCAAGATATTCTTTATTCTTATCTTGTGCTCCACTGCTGTAGAAAAAGCCAAACCACCCTATAAATCCGAAGTCCACTTAATAACCGTATTAGATGTTGAAAAAATGATGTGTTATTGGTGTAATTTTATTAATTTGGTACATGAGTGTTCATGCTTTTGCATACTAGGGTTTATACCTTATTATGCCTTCATAGATCTGCATTTAATACTAAACAGCAGTTTGCAATAGGGTTATTTTGAACACAACCACAATTTAAGTTTCCCTCGTGCATTTAGTGATTTGGTCTTTTTTTATTATTTTTTTTAACGAGAGTAGTCTTGTGATGTAGCACCTCAAGACTGTTTAGTATTCCAGCCGAATAAATTCTTCCATTCTCACTATTAAACTGCTCTGTGTTTAGGTCGGATACCCTACATGCCTTTTAATTTATTAGGACTAATGATGTGCATACAAGCATGTGGCTATCCTTGCCAGGGAGACCAGGCGCACAGGCCACGCATAAGAAACAGGAATTTACAACCCTGTCACCAACCAATTTACAGGTTATAAATAGACTGCAGTCAAAACCCAAACATCGATGAGTCTCCTCTACTCTACTGTGTTCTACTGAGCTTTGCCGACCGGCTGACGACATGTCTGAGACGTATATGAGTATATGACTTTCTTTTTTTTATGCTAAAAGACCAGCATGCACGAAGATCAATACTGTAGATGAGTTGAAAACTGTGCAGCTTCACTGGATATCAAGGTCACATGCCTCCTAAAGGCGTCACGCATTCACTAACGACTCAGATATATTTTATGTGGTTTTCACAAAGGAACACGTGAGCCCAAATAGTGCCGTGGATGAAATTCATTTCAAGAATGCATCTCTTAATAATCTCTGGTAATTAGGGGTGTAACGGTTCACAAAATTCTCGGTTCGGTTCAATACGATACAGTGGTGCCACGGTTCGGTACGTTTTCAGTACAGCAAAAAAGCAGAAATGCCAAATCCTCTCTGGTGAGACTCTCAAGTAGTCTTTAATAATGAAAGGTCGTGTTTGATACTTAAGATCTTCTCTAAAATCTTCCTCTATAAACTCAAACAGACACAGTTCATGGAAAGTTTTAGAGGTTTTATTTTTCAGACTTAGTTACAGCGCTGTGGTCAACAACATCTGTAATCAGTTCTCCATGTTGAATTAACCTCGATCGGTAATCAAGACTGTTATTGTTTGTGAACATCCGGTCACGTGATGGACCGTGGCGAATCAGGGAAGGACATCGCGTTACGTTGGGTGGGTTGCCAAGTTTGGGCTCAGTGGCTCCACCAATTTCAGCTATATTTTATTTTTCAAAAGCAATTTAATATTATTCAAACGTATTGTTTGGTTCGTAATGTGTACCGAACCGCGAGCCCCGTACCGAACGGTTCAATACGAATACGTGTATCGTTACACCCCTACTGGTAATAGTTTATGTGAGTCGTCTAACGAATTAATTTGACTACACACTACACAAATACACGTGTTATGTGACTTAGGTGAAAGAATTGTGATTGTGAAGTATTTAGAAAATTGAAATCATACAGCATTGACAACTATAAGGTATGGTAGGAAAAACATTTTTAAAAATCCAATACTCTTTGTAATGCTTTGAAGGATATGTCGTGTAGCAAATAGCCTAAAACATGGGCGTGTTGCTTTTGAACAACTGAAAGAGACCTGATGTTATTTTTGCCTTTGTATCTCCTCAGATTAATGAGCTGGTGGACTGCAGAGACGTCAGCATCGGTGCCTGGTTTGAGGCCTGCCTCGAAAATGTGACACGTGCTCCCAAAGGACAGATAACGCCCACCAAGGGCAAGGTGGGTCGGCCCCCAAAAAGGACTAATGGAAAGCTGGAGGCCGATCAGGGACAGGCCCACAGCCAGGGCCAAACCACAGACAGTAACAGGAATAATGTTGTGTTAGGCTCTGAGAGTAATGGAGCCTCCACGTCTCAGACGGACTCTACAGCAGCTACAGAGACCAAGGAGAGAGAAGAGGATGTAATTTACCACATTAAATATGACGAGTAAGTGATGGCTCATTTTGCTGGGGGAGCATTCCTGCTGCAGCTGAGCCCATTTTGGTTGCAGCGATAACAAACGCATCATCACAGGTTTTCTTTTTAAAAATTGCACAGTTGAAATTTTAGCAGACGTCTACACGGTGTCAGTGCGGCAACATTTTTGGTCCGGTAAAAAACCCCAAAAAAACATTCTAGATGATAAAATGCAGTTTAAGGTTGGAAGTGCGAATGAGTGCCTTCTTCTTTGCATGAAGCAGAAAATAGGGTTTCCTTCTTGCCAGTTATGCCAGTGTTGAATATGTATTTGCACGTGCTGCTGTTGTGTGGCATTCTAGATACAAAAAGAAATCCACCAAACATACATACAAGGTGTGTGTGTGTGTGTGTGTGTGTGTGTGTGTGTGTGTGTGTGTGTGTGTGTGTGTGTGTGTGTGTGTGTGTGTGTGTGTGTGTGTGTGTGTGTGTGTGTGTGTGTGCGTGCGTGCGTGCGTGCGTGCGTGCGTGCGTGCGTGTGTGTGTGCAAGCATCACTAACGGTGGTTCGGCCCGTTGGGAATTGCCGTCTCTGCTTTCTCCTGGCAGTTCAGGGGGATGGAGTTTTTTTTTTTTGTAGTTAGCGCTACAATTTGGACTCTATCTCTTGCTCTCTCCTTTTCCAGCAAATTCATTGAGAAGCCGATGTTTCCATGGTAACTCGTGAGTTCTCGGGAGCATTACTTCTTTGCTTGCCTCCTTCAGCTTTGTCTGTAATTGCTGTGAACATCCCACCGGTGAGACATAGCCTCCTCGCTGCGTCTACCGTAGTGTGTGCCTTTTTACGCGTGTGTGTGTGTGTGTGTGTGTGTGTGTGTGTGTGTGTGTGTGTGTGTGTGTGTGTGTGTGTCGTGGATGTTATGCCAGAGAAACGGCATCAAGGGTTGTTGAGCAGTAGATGTGTGTTTTCATGTCGGAAGTCATCGTTCCCATTTTACACTCTTTCCAAATCCCTGTTATTGGGATTGTTTCATCATATTCAACAGGACAGTAGTGTTCCTGCAGGGACAATCCAATAATATACACCAATTTGTGTCCCCTCTTCTTTATTTAAATTCAGTGGTTTAAATTATTAATGGGTTTGTTTGCTTATTCAGATTGTTGTTTTCGGCAAATGTTCCTCATTCCCTTTATTTGATAGCTGACAGCCAAGAGAGGCAGGGAAGGGAGCGAGAGTGAGGTGCGAATGACAACAAAGGTTCCACGCTAGTTTTAAACGGGATGCCACAGAAATATGTGATTTGCATCTTCCCCAAAATACAACCCCAGTTTTGGATGCTTCTCAGAAGTCGCTGCTACAAAATGCAAAAGATCTAAATTGTCAGCTTTCCGTTTTTTAGTGCGGCTTGCTTAATATACTCCTTTTGCTTTCTACTAAATGCGTAGTATCTCTCTCCTGGTTTCTTCCATCATTTTGTTTGCCACACACACACACACACACACACACACACAACACCTGCCTGCATAGTCTGAGAATTGAAAACCTGCCCTACAAAATGAACTGCCATGTTTTTGCATGAGGCTCGTTTAGACAGCTTTTCTACAGAATGTAAAGAGCCACAAAATCATGGATATGTACTAGGAACTAAGATTGTGTGTGTGTGTGTGTGTGTGTGTGTGTGTGTGTGTGTGTGTGTGTGTGTGTGTGTGTGTGTGTAAGATTCTATGTGGAAAGAGTTACAAATATAGACATAAAATATAATTTATGTGCATATAGCTTTCAAGTAGACCGTGCAAATAGAAAACGGTCGTCCTGTTTTTTAAATGGTGCCGCAAAGCCAATTAATTTGCCAAACTTAATAGAAAAATATCTGTCTGGTAAAAAATCCGTTTGCAACATAATTTGGTCAAAATTAATATATATATATATATATATATATATATATATATATATATATATATATATATATATCTCACTCAATCCTCGTGCAACCACTAGACAACAGGATTATTCCAGAATCTGCATGCTGCATCTTGGAGATTTTGGCCCCATGGAAGCCAATTGTACGTGTCGCAGTAGGAGAAGCACAGGTGTAAATAGTAAAATTGATAACAGCTGATTTATTTCCATTTAGCTGCTTCAGTTTCAGGGTTCTGGTAATGTGCATGCTGGCTCACTGTCATGGTTTACTGGACACCTGGATGCAGTGTAGCCATTGATAATGTTATTAGTAACACCTGTGCTTTCATTACATTAACAAGTCAGAATGTCTGTGGTGAAAAACGGCCTATTGCCATCTGGATGTCTGCACCTCTAATCCAGATTGTTTTTTAATACGCTTGATAGGAAGCTGTGCAAACTAAAACCGATGTTTTGGGAAGGTTTAGCTTAAAAGAGAGGCTTAAGTGCTTTTTAAATGGGCTCTGTCTTCTAATTAGCCAGGATCAACACATTTGCAATGGAAGAGATCTCACCAGCATCTAAAGCTGTGGCTGTTGGCCCGCCCTTATCCGAGCATGGCTGCTATGAAGCCGCAATTGTTTTATTAGCAGCAGTTTCTAATTTAAAAAGTAACAAAGAAATGAGGATGAAATTAAGTTAATTTCAGTTTAGTTTATTTTTCTGTCTGGTCTACTTTCCATCTTAATTCCTACACTGAGCAGTCATTGTATGATTGTTGAGTAGTGCCAAAAATACTAGATGGATAGCTTTTGCTTCATTCACTTAAATTAGTATTAGCATATGGTATATGAAGAGATGCAAATATTTGATCATATACAGTTTAGTGTACTATTACTATGGAAAAGCACAGGTGTAATTAATTTAGCTGCTTCAGTTGCAGGGTTTGCTGGCTCAGCCCTCGTTAATGTTATTGATAACACCTGTTCTTTTTTCTACTTCGGCAAGTCACACTGTCTGCTGTGAAAAAGGCCCGTTGGCCTTCTGTATAAGACCCTGCCTCATTACATGCATGTGTTTGTCACTTTGTTGTGTGATCACCATGCAATTACAACATGTTTTATGTTCTACACATAATGGCATTATTAACCAAATTTGAGAAATAATTACATCCAAAATCTTTTTGAGTTCGGAGCGAGTTAGAGAGATTCCTTCTGTAAAATTAGAATATTAGGATTCAGGTTGTAAATCAGCAAATTGGCCCTTTTTATGACCTGAAATTATCTCCTGATGTCTGTCACATCACATGACTGGACTTTCTCATCCTAAGATTCTAGTAATTTAGATACATATTTATAAAAAGTTGCAGCTTCCCATTGTGGCCTCAATTACTAACAAAAGAGACTGCAGTCCCTTTACCTCACTACTGTTGAAGCAATTATATTTAGCTTGTTTAGAGTATTTCTTACTCGGCCGCTTATCAGCAAATTGAGGATTTTCTAATTTTCTCTGTTGCCGTTCTCCCTCTTTACAGGAACCTCGGTTAAGCGCACAATTCGCTAATGATGGTTTCATAACAGAGGAGAGTGTGAGAGCTCCTCTGTAGATAAGTCATGTGGTCTCAATTTCACCACTGATTTAATAGGTTTCTACTTTGTAGTTACACTCTGCATTGATACCAGTGTTGACGTGTTGTTCTTGTTCTGCGGCTGAAAGTCTTTCTCCCGACTTCCCACAACGGCAGGAACATTTTACTCTTAATTCTAGGCGCCGGGTTCAGCCACTGTGACAGCGTAGGCGGATAGTCGGCTAACTGTGTGGAGATTTAACACCGATGCTTCAATGTTACAGTTTAGCTGCAGCTCAGGTTCTTACTCTGGGGGTATTTTCCAAAGAAAGCAGTACATCTTTATATGTAACAGTAAGCCTTAAGAAGGACCAGATGATGATATCTTTTACTTGTCAAGAGTATAGCAGAGGTTTGAGGGTTTGCGACTACTAAGACATAATTATTCTTCATGAATATAATTTCATTGAGACATATGAGTGAACTTTTTTTTCCGAAAATAAATCCTTTTGTACGGATGCAAAGATGTTTTGCTGCAGATTAGGTCATTTAAAACAAGGAAACCACCATAAGCTACTGGTAGCAGCAAAACTTTGGTGTATTTAATTGTACAAGGGTATCCTTTTTCTTGTAAGTACAACTTTATATTCATAAGAGGAGCAATTTGGCATTCCTTCATTCAAAACCTACATTTTCTCGCTTTAACATCTTAGCATTGTAGAATTATCCAGAAATGGTTTAAGCTGTAAATTTAGTTTACAGTTGTATTTTTTTGGCCCAAAATTGGAGTCATTGTTTTGAAACAATTAATAATTGTTCAGTTTGGGGTCAGTGAGTCTGTCTTCAGAAGGATAAATTAAAATAGATAGATTAAAATATAAAGAATCGCATGTAATAATGTAATTATATGTATATAACTACAACGTACATGCATGTTTTGTCATGCAGGAAAGAACAACCGGGACAAAACTAGCAAGGGCTTTCTGCAGCACGTATCACATTGCAGAGCCTCCGTTTAATTGAGCCAAAACTGCGAGAGGACAGTCATGTCTCCCCATTAAGATAATTGTAATGCATCCATTATGTGATTCTGTTGCCTGTTACATGTGTATGAAAGGAATTAAATCCTACTTTGTGTAGGTCAAAGTGTCTGTCCCTGAACGTCCTCACTGACATAATGAAATGTTATCATCTATTTCATATCTCATCAGGCTTCGGAAGCTGTTTCAGCTTGCAGTATTGTATTTTATATTGTTATTAATTTATCGAGGGCCTCCTGGATGCTCATGGGTCTGACGTAGGGCCAGTGTGCAAGAGTACAGACAGAGAGAGCTTGTGTGGTCTTAAACTCTGGTACTTGTGTTGCTCCGTGTTCCCCTTCTGTTCATGCTGAGTCCCATTGTGCTCCAAAGTTGATATTCCTTGGCCGTGTGTGTGTGTGTGTGTGTGTGTGTGTGTGTGTGTGTGCGTGTGTGCGCGCTCATGTGTGTGTATACATACGTGCATGTTAGTGTGTCTAACGTTGCCCCCACCCACCCACACCCGACCCTATACCCAAAACCTCAGTAATCCCTTGGGCCTAAAAAAAGGAAATCCCTGCACTGTGCCCCAGCCTTGTCTTCCTGGGAGTACGCTAGTTGTGTGCTGCTTTTACAGTCTTGCCTCTGTGGGGCCTCTCCTGCTGATTTACAATGGCTTAAGATATGCAGCACAGTCTTGTCTGTAAGAAAGTAAAGCATAAGTGGTGCATAATTGGAGTGGATACAATCATTGGTTCAGTGCAGTCTGTCTGAGAAAGTACCCATTTTAGCCTCAATGCACGCACACACACACACACACACACACACACACACACACACACACACACACACACACACACACACACACACACACACACACACAGAAACTGCTCGCTCATGCACACTGTTCTCTGCTTACCCCGTCACTTCCAGCTGTGTGAGTGGACCTGAGCGTGCAGACTGTTGTGTAGTTACACTTCAGGCCTAACACATTGTTCATCTGTAAGCATAATTCCAGCTATTGGCAAGCAAGCAAGCGAGCTGTTAATTCATCTCTGAGTCAGGCCTGATCCTTAGAGTTAATGATGATTGGCAGGCAGGAAACCTGCGCAATTAAGCTCGTACTTCCGCTCCAAGTTTGCTAGACAAGAAGACTTTTCACACTTGTTCAGATTTTCTTCAGGCTCGGCAGGAACGTTTTCGAGTTGCACAGAATGTGCTACGGTTTTCCTTATGGACATCCAACGTTTTTAAAAAGCAAAACCCCTTTTCACTTAGACTGTATTTGTTGTCCAGTTTAAATTCTGAGTTCGTACCACTCTAATGTCTGTATGATAAATATAAAGCTAGCTAGCTTAGCTTAGCACAGAGAAACAAGGGGGAAAAGGCTAGCTTGGCTCTGTCCAAATGTAACAAAATCTGCCTTCTCACACCTATAAAGGCTTCACTGGCTTGTTTAATCTGTCCAAAAACCAAGGTGTAAAAACAGCACGTTGTGGGTTTCTCAGGGGGTTATGTGCCAGACTATGTCTTGGCCAAGTGCAGTAACTCTCTGGAGTCTCTGTTGGTTGCTGGCAACCTCAGGCTGACATCCAGACGCCAGGACTTGCTTTGTAGTAAGAAGGCAAAAAAAGTTTGTTTTCACAAATGTTGAAATATTCCTTTAAAGGGCCTGTCAATCAATTTGTGTGAGGTAACAGGTTTCATTTAGATTGTTTTAGTGGTGGAGCTACTTTTTAATAATTTGAATAAAGACACATCAGTCTTTTACTTAAGAAACTAAACTGAAACAAAAACAGAATGCCATATTAGGTCTTCCTCCTTTCTTCATCTGCTGATGCCAGTTTGCTCAAATTTCCCAAACAAATGGGATTCTGCAGTTAATTTTGGGTTAAATCCCTACAAAATACCTTTGGTTTTATCCTATGATGGTACGTATGTAGTCTTATCAGCCAAATTTGAGCCAAAGCTTCAAAACAGATATGTAGTTTTAATGTGGTCTGTTTATCCTGGCTGACCTTTAGTCACCTCACCTTGCCTCTCTCGGCTGCAGTTCCCAGAAATTATGCTCAGGAGGTAGATAACTCGAGCCTGATCAAACCAAACTGGCGTTTCCTCGTTTTTGTAAACGTTTGACTTTGTGAAGGCAGTACAGTGAATAGAAATGACGCCGCTGTTCTCTGTCCTTGTACTGATTTGACTTGGAAAAGACTTGTAACAAACTTGTGGGAATAGTGTTTTGCCAATGGAAGCGAGGTTGCTGTTTTACATTTATTTTCTGTGTAGCTTAATGGGGAGGTGAAGTGAGGTCATAGTAGTGAAAATCCCCCACAATCCTTTGCTCCAAAAAAACAGTCAGAAAGCTGTTGTGTGCAAATGTCTCATGGTATGTAGAGGGAAGTCTTAATAATCTGCTGTATGTAAGAGTGTTTTGCTTTAAGTTCTTTTTAATTATGTTAGTTTTCTGTGTCTGAATCACTTGTGAAGGAGCTGCTGGTAAAACAAAATCATATTGTATCTGTTAAATTTGAGCTAAAGACATAATGTGTAAATCTAGTCCAGTCTAAATTTAAAGCCACATGTTTATTGGGAATAGTATTGTTGGCCTTGTCTTTAAGTAGAGCTGTGCTTGAACCTTGAACTGATAAAAGAGCATAATTCTGTGATGATAACCATAAGTTAATTTGCATTGTATTCTACTGCAGACAGATGAAGGCAGATCAGAGGGCTACATTCACTTTTGAGTAACCTGATATAGATCTGTAATGATAGTTTCTTAAAATCAGCATCTGGCTTTCTGTGCAAAATCCAATTGTATTACAGTTTTTGCCCCTCTGTGCCTCAGTGGACTTGAATGTTCCTGCACAGAGGCTTATATCGCTTATCATTGGAACAGTATGTGAATTAATGCATTGAGCTGCTAATTACCTTCTATTCCCATCCATCTGTTTTTACAGAACACACTGTTCTGAATAGCTGCTTCTTGCTAAGAACCTTTTTTTTTTTTTACAATGTTGGATTTTGCTCTCAAGGTTTTATTTTTTCAACCTTTAAAATATAATAGATGTCAAGTGCTCAGCGGTAGCTCAACCCCTTTCATGGCCCATGTAGCTTATGTATAGAGAAGTGAATCCTTTCAATTCCCAACGGCATGTGGGCTCAGTGAAAAATGTGAATGTGCACGATGAAAAGAAATGCACCACGTGTCTGTAACCATTAACCTCTGACTGTATTCTTAGTAGATAAGACGGCAATGTGAAAATCAAGGTGATGACAGCAGGCACAAAGATTTCATACACCTGAACCCCTCTTCCTTCTCTCTCCTCTTCTTTCTTCTCCAGCTACCCAGAGAACGGTGTGGTGGAGATGCGACCGGTGGATGTGAGGCCACGCGCCAGGACCCTTCTGCGGTGGGACGAGCTCCAGGTGGGCATGCATGTGATGGTCAACTACAATATGGAGACACCGGATGAGAGGGGCTTCTGGTTCGACGCCGAGGTTCAGACCGTCAACCAAGCCTCCCGCACCAACAAGGAGCTCAGAGTCAAGATCCTCCTGGGGTGAGGATCTTCCTTCTTAGGTGGGAGGGTGAAGTGTTGGGCATAGAGGGGATGATTGCTGTTTTATTTTCTTCATTAAGTCTGCTTGGCCAGTTTTTGTTTTTGTTGCTTCGCAAAATACAGTGTAAGTAGGTCGTTCCTTTCCGTCTCTCTGTAACAGGCTCAATGACGCTCCTTTTCATCTTCCTCTCTGGTTTTCTTTTTCCTGTGCTCTCCCTCATTTGGTTTCTCTCTCTCCTTTTCTCTCTCTCTTGTCTCTCGCCCTCCATCCAGGGGTCCTGGAGATGTAATCGGGGATTGTAAAGTTCAGTTTCTGGATGAAATCTACCAGGTGGAGACACCAGGAGCTCGTGCACTCTCCTCTTCAGATGGACAATTTAAACGTATGCACCAGACCGCACACACTCAAACACACGCAGTGAAAATAGTGGCAAAGCGTGTCCATGTTTGTTTTCGAAGGTATATTTTAGAGCGACATGCCTTACGACCATCTTCAAGTGTGCATGTGTGTGTGTGTGTGAATGTTTCCTTCTTCTAGGGAAGAGCGGGCCGGAGTGTAAGCACTGCAAGGCTGACCCTGAAGCGGAGTGTCGCTTCTGCTCCTGCTGTGTGTGCGGCGGGAAGCAGGATGCCCACATGCAGCTGCTGTGTGACGAGTGTAACATGGCGTTCCACATCTACTGCCTCAACCCGCCGCTGGCCACCATCCCAGACGATGAGGACTGGTGAGAGAGAGAGAGTGCAGCTCAGCAATTAACCGCAGCGTCATACGCTTCACAATCTATTTAAAAAGGTTGATAAATGGTTTTCTGTATGAGCTGAAGTGCAGTAATTAATTAGGGATTGAGGTTCAAGTCAACATAATGACATAATGCAGGTGTGAGTTTATCTAATGCAGTGGCTTCAGCTGTTTCTCTGCCAAATTGAAATTATTTTTGAAAGATTCATTATTTTTTTTTGTGGACAGTTACTAAGAGGAAGATCCCACTCTCCATTTATGTGTCTTGCATTACATATATTTCTAAATGGAAGTAAAACAGCAAAAAGCTAAACATGAAATTGACTGACAACATTCCTTAAACACCTTTTGTTGCAACTTTCTGGTATTTGTCGAACTTCATTATTTAAGTTGGTGCAACATCTCTTTTTAGGGATCAGGGATCTCTCTCTCTCTCTCTCTCTCTCTCTCTCTCTCTCTCTCTCTCACCTGCCTACATCCACAGAAATAATTTCCTCTCATTCCTGTAGGTACTGTCCCACCTGTAAGAACGACACCAGTGAGGTTGTGAAGGCAGGAGAGAAGCTCAAAGCCAGCAAGAAGAAAGCAAAGATGCCTTCGGCAACAACTGAGAGTCAAAGGGACTGGGGAAAGGTGAGACCCAAGGGCACCCAAAAGTACACACACACACACACACACACACACACACACACACACACACACACACACACACACACACACACACACACACACACACACACACACACACACACACACACACCAGGTGGACTGACAGCGATTCTGTAAAGTGAGTAAATTAAAACAGTAAGCCTGACAGTGTTTCTGCCTCAAATTGTCTTGAAGGAGCAAAGGATGTAAATAAATATGAAAAGGCAGTTTCTGTCAACAAAAAGCCTGAAAATGCTCCGAAACATGAGATAGATATTTTCCATCAATCCCATTTACACTGTAACAATTGCTGCAAGCAATCAATTTTCAAAAGCTACGCATCACAGCCAGAGTTTTTGAAAAGCTAAATGTTTTTACTTACCAAATGGCTATTTGAGTGTGTTACACATCATGAATTCAAAAAAGTCAGATAGTGACTGAACAGAAGAAGAAGTACACCTCCTCCTTAGGGTTTTAAATGCAATGCCTTTTGTGGTATATCATGTTTAAATCATGCTAATACATAAATGTTGCTGTTTAAAAAAAAATATCTTCCAGAGTCGTAAAATATATTTGACGGTAATAGAACACACAACACAAGAAAAAGTAGAACAAGCTGGTTCTACTTAAATTTTACTTTTGTAACATATAGTTCTTATATTACACACCAGCAGCAGCAGCAAAGGTCTTGGCGAGCCAATCAATAACTGATTTGTCCATTCAGTGCATTATTAATGCGTCACACACACATTTTACTCCATTCACTTGCTGCAAACTGGTTTGTTCTTCAATGTGTCTTATGTGTTTAATATTTAGTGTAAGTCAGTAACCTGCTCAGTGTGTTGTTCTTGAGGTAAATGCTTTGTTTCATGTGAAGGGTTTTGTGTGTACCTCTTTGTAGCTCTGTTATTAATATTGCCGTCTTTTTCTCTCAAATCAAACAATCCTGTCACTGATACTTTATATCTGCATAATGTTAGACCAGGCTCCCGGAGTTGATTAATTGTGTTGGTTTGATTTTCGGTCATAGCGCTTCATGAAAATGCCTCCATTAGTATAAATATTGATGGGTTATTGATTATCAAGCTCTTTATCAAATAATCACAACATGACTAATGAACACTTTGTACACCTCTTTTTTCTATTGTGGTCAAATTTACATTTACATTATCTCCTTCTAATTACTGAGGAAGACAGCTGACATATATTTAAAAACATCTTTTTTAGGCTTACTGTTAAATGTTTGTCCTCAGAGTGGCAACGTATTGGGATATTATTGGATGGCTCGTTTCCATCCTGGCCTGGCTGTCTCCCTGACGCTCCGCTCCATGGTGTAATGTGAACAATGCCATTAAGCATGACTTAGCCACTTTCCTGGAACTGCCAACGGAAAATAACTTGTTTCTTTACCAGAATGCTCCCTTTCTCTATGGACTAATTGAAAACAGCCCCGCTTGTGTGTTTGCGCACATTTAAGTGCTGTGAGTCACACCGCATTTATTCATGCCTTTCACTTTATTGCAATTGTATAACCCTTAAAATGAAATAGTTTTCTTTGTCTTCTCACTTTTGAAATCCTGTGTACCTCCTAAATGTGATTCTGATGACTTCTGAAAGTAAAACGCATCAGCCGCTCTGCTCTTAAACAATCTTTAAAAGTGATCCGAAGGCATTTGCGCTGATGGACATTTAAATGTATTAATGTGCATGCAGCTTACAGTCTTTGTTGTCTTTCTTGATGTGATTGCAGGGTATGGCCTGTGTGGGGCGTACCAAGGAGTGCACAATTGTTCCATCAAACCACTATGGACCCATACCCGGTGTTCCTGTTGGCACCACCTGGAAATTCAGAGTTCAGGTTAGCTGTTTGGACAGTGCGTCACAAATTAATATATAAGATTAATGTATTAAAAACTGAAAGAAAAATGAGCAGTTTAAGTCCCCTCTGTCTCATCCTACACTTTACCGTCAGTATTACGACATTATGGATTGAATTATATGGATTGTCATATATTTCTGTAGTATGATATTTGATACATCACTGGTCATATCATCAATGGCTTTCCGCCTGCTCGGCTGTTTTTCTTTATCTGACTAACGCTTCAGGTGAGTGAGGCAGGCGTTCACAGGCCGCATGTTGGTGGAATCCACGGGCGCAGTAACGATGGCTCCTATTCGCTGGTGTTGGCTGGGGGCTTTGAGGACGAAGTGGTGGGTTATTTGTATGTTTTACCAAATGTTTATTAATCTCCGTTATGTGAGAAGTAGGTGGATTTTTACGTAATCGCTTTGTTCTGGTCACCATGACCTTTCTGTAGGACCGGGGAGATGAGTTCACCTACACAGGCAGTGGGGGTCGTGATCTCTCAGGAAACAAACGCATCGGAGAGCACTCTTTTGACCAGACCCTGACACACATGAACAGGTACAACACTTAAAGATGAATGGAAAGCTAACAGATTTTTCGACAGTTTTTTCTACATCCCTAAGACTTAGTCGGACTTGATAAACATCATTATGTCTTGTCTATAACTCTCTACAGGGCGTTGGCCTTAAACTGCGATGCACCTCTGAATGACAAAGACGGGGCAGAGTCCAAGAACTGGCGGGCAGGAAAGCCGGTGAGAGTGGTGCGCAGTTCCAAAGGTCGACGCATCAGCAAATACGCTCCTGAGGAGGGAAATCGCTACGATGGTATTTACAAGGTACAGACGACCATCTTGTTGTTTTTAGTAGTCTGCTTACTTCAAATAAAGCCACTTAACATACAAAGACGCCATTACAAATATGGACTGGCTCCAGTGTTATCGTAACATCTCAGGAATTGTAGGGAAGCCCGGCAATATTTAATCTTCTTCTGGTTTATGTGTAAATTTAGGTGGTTAAGTACTGGCCAGAGATCGGAAAGTGTGGTTACCTGGTGTGGCGGTACCTTCTGAGACGGGACGATTCGGAACCGGCACCTTGGACACCTGAAGGACTGGAGAGGATCAAAAAACTGGGCCTTTCTGTTCAGGTTAGACTGCGAGTGTATCTGTATATGTAGAGACCCTACAGATATCATCTCATGCATCTCAATGCAATGTTTTTCATATGTGTTTTACTGCGCGCCATTGTCTGCAGTACCCACCCGGCTACTTGGCGGCCATGGCTAACAAAACAAAGAAGGAGGCCTGTGCCCGACCTGGTCGCGGCGGCCGGGGTAAGCACTATCCCGGGAGGGGGAGGCCACGGAGACGCAAGATCAAGAAAGAAGAGAATGACGAGGAAGATGAAGACGAGCTGCCAATGGCAAGTGTGGAAGAAGAGGAGCCACAGAGTAATGGAGAGGAGAAGACAGCCAGAGAGAGTGGTGGGTGATTTTTACAGATGAATCTCAAAGCAGGTCAGACAAAGTGTTGTGAGAAGAGGACACCTGAGAAAGGAGTGAGCAGTTAACTTCTTTTAAGATAGTTTGTAAATATTTCATATCCACCAGTGTTTTTTATTTTCCCCAAGCATGCACTATCGTAAAAGTTCATTTTCATTATTGTCTTTTATTCACAGAGAGAAGCGGTATTTTTCAGTCTTATTTGTGTGCCTTCAGCAGAGTCGTCACCAGCGGCAGAGCCTCCCTCTAAAAGGGTGAAGATGGAGGAGACGTTCCAGCTGTCGGAGCAGCAGCAGCAGTTGATCCGGGAGGACACAGCCAACAAGAAACTCTGGGATGAAGCCATGGGATACCTTAAAGAGGGACCGGTATGAAGCCCAGTAGTACAATCTGACTTTCTTATTAAAAGGAAACTGCAAACTGACATTAGCAGGAAGCATGGTAGTTAAAATGGCAGTATCACCAAGAGATTTTTAAAAGTTCTTTCTACAATTGTAATATATATTTTTATTTTTTCCCCCTTGCTTCCTTTTTCAACTTCTACATTTATTTGATGCTTGTCTGTCTGTGTGTGTGTATCTATATGCAGAATTTTCTGCAGAAGATGGAGGAGATCTTCATGTGTGTGTGCTGCCAGGAGCTGGCCTTCCAACCCATCACCACCGCCTGCTCACACAATGTTTGCAAGGTGCGTACAGAACTGGATGCATTTGTAACCACCAGTGCTTAAAATCTCGTCTCCTTGCATTTGTGTGTGAATTGTCTCCCGCCGTCCTCTCTCCTCAGACTTGTCTACAGCGGTCGTTCCGAGCAACGGTGTACACCTGCCCCGCCTGCCGCCACGACTTGGGCAAAGACTACGTCATGTCCCAAAACGTGACGCTTCAGGTGCTGCTTGACCAGTTCTATCCCGGCTACAGCAAGGGCCGATGAGGTCGAAAATCCCGTTTATAAGTAGACCACGCGCACACGAGCATCCATTCTGTGCACCCGTGTATACCGTCAAGTACCTAGAGCTCCACTTTAAAAATGCATTGCGCACACATACTGTACTTACCCACGGGCAAATGTATATTGCATATACAGCCATTTATGTATACAATCATTCATACACAAACAACCTCAGTAGGGACTGACCTCATCTGTTAAACCTGGATTGTCTCCATTAACATCACCAGCCTGAAATTCAACCAAGGACATTTTTTTTCATCCTCACTACTCCTGCCCACACAAACGTACACGAACGCACAAAAGGAGACCCGATTCTCACCCACTAGCCATCTCAAGGTTAGCTTACTTTTTTGCTTCCCCCTCCACTGTGTTCTTCACTGGTTCTATGATTTGACATACAGCACGTTGTTTGAGTGCAAATTACTCCCCTGGGAATATCATGAAATCAGCCATCAGACTCCTGCCAACCTATAAGCATTTTTTTGTGTACCATGTATGTATTTACACCAAAAACAAACTTAGCTGCTTCATACATGTGCAGTATCTTACTCAGCTGGCGACAAAAGGTAATGGTTTATTACAGTGATTTAGGCACAGCAGGACATAAGATTCAGAATGAGCAAGTAGGTCATGGGACTGAGAGTTGGCCGGTCATGGCAAGCTAAAATTAGGAAAGTGCACAATGTTTTTGACGCACTTCATCAATAACATGACTCATTTTGCAGGTTAATCTGGTGCACATGCTAGCATTCTGCGAGCTGCTCGTGTCACGTGGAATAATTCCATTACCATACCTTAGAATAGCAAATGTCTTGCTAGAGGTACTTTCCGTTCATTTGCATAAAACAAATTGGCAACTTTGTCAAGAGATTTCTGGATCCAACAAAGCAGCACCTTACATACTTAGTGATCAACAGGCACAACTCTCCCAGATTTAATGTGGAGTAAAATCTTCATAAACATACCAAAGACGTGAGGCTGTAGAGCAGGTCGTGAGCAAATATCTTCAGAAATCTCCTTAAAAGAAAGTCATTTCTGATGAGTAATCATAAAAATAAAATGCACTTGTGAAGTATCAAACAGGACCATACCAAACTATCATCTTTCTTTGGCAAGGCACTTTTTGTTTACATTTCCAAGCAGCTAGAAATAAATGTACAAGATATACAAACTCTGTTAGATCTCTTAAAATGATACATTTATAAATGAACTGACTAAACTGTCCGCGTACATTAGAGGAGTACGTTCTGGTTTTTCCCATTCATTCACAAAGATGGTTAGCATGTTTTGTGCTCAGCATATATTCATCCTGCTATAGTTCTCTCTGTTAGATTTGTTAGACGATCTGCTTCCCCTTCGCTTTCCAACCAACATGATGGTTATGTGGATTCACACCATCAGAGGCTCAGAGGCCAATATCTGCAGTGGTCCCCAGATTATACAGGATATGAGCTTGATAGAAATACACTGTTGTCATGAATTGTTTTTCCCCAGTCCACCTGTAGGACAAGAGTGCCTTGTAGCACAAACTATCAAAAACTGTTAAGTAGCAAAAGTTTGCATCTGATGCCTGGTCACTTTCCCCAATTTTGCTAACTTATTATTTTTTAGAAATCTACTGATTTATGTAATTTGAGTCTTTTTTTTTTATTTAGGCAAAGTTCTTGTATGGTTGCTTCTGTTTAGATAACGTTTAATAGTTGAGAACTTCTTTTGGTAAATGGAGAAAAAGGTTGATATTCCTCAAAGTTGAGTATCAAAAAGGTTTTATTGGCACTGAAAAATGTAAACAATACCCATCCCAACATGGCACTTTTCAATATTTTTAGAGGTTCTCAATAGTGCATATGAAAGAGTTCACTGGTGTATAAGAGAAGGACACGGAAGTTTTGTGAACACACTATTGAATGATTCAATAGGTTGTGTGTTTCAGTACACTTGGATACAGCATAACATTGAATATATTAACTAGAAGGGCACTCGGAGAGCGCATACTTCCGTCAAGGCCATTTCCATAAGTGAAAAATAATGATTGTATCAGCCCTGCGATTCGGATCTGTTCCAAAATGTAATGAGTTCTACCTTGGCTCATGCTAAACCCATGTCATGAAAATCGGGCCAGTAGTTTTCTGTAATCCTGCTGACAAACAGACCAACAAACTGAACTGAAAACCGTTGGCGGAGTTAAAATATGTAAATATACAAGGTAATGTTTGCTGTATGTCCATCACTGCACCCAATAGTCAGAAGTTTAAATCTGGAAAGCCAGAAAGTCAGCAAACATTTAGAGTAGATCAGGTCTGATTGTTGTTTGTGTGAATACGTAGTTCTTAAATACGTAAATACAGGAACAAAATTCTTGACACAGAAAGTTGGCTCCAAAGAGAGAGGTCATTTTTTTAAATACTGGATAACACCGTACATGTTTATATGTAAAAGTAGTGTCCTGGCCTGGGATAGTGATGTTGTTTTAATGGTTTTATGAGTTTTCTGCCCACAATAGTTGGACAGAGGTGAATGTTTTCACATGTCAGTCATCAGTCAACCAGTTTGAGAGACCAAGATCTGTGTGGATTCATCATCAGGTCTAACATGAAAATACAAATGAGGATTGAATGGCAGCTGTGAATTGGATACAAACAAAAAGTTGTCCTTAAACACTACTTTTTCTAGTTACTTTTTTATGCTTAACTTTTCTTATATGTTCCCATCCAGTGGATTCAGCTTCACCAATGAGAAACTGCCGCCTCCATATCTATGAAAACGCACTTGACTTCACATACATTACAACATAAGAATATCAAGGAAGACCAGTCGGTTATAATCTTACAGAATATATTATTTCCCAAATAGTTTGGCAATGTTTTTTTGTACTATTTTGTAGTCGCTGCTCCGTTTTTTCTAATTCAACAGCAATAGCCCTTTTGTTACAGAAGACATTTTGACAGAAGGAAACACGCAGGTGTGAATAAAATAATCAATGAAGGCTGAATTCCAATTCTCTGCTTCGGTTTAGGGTGCTGGTATTGTGCATGGTGGCTCAATGTGTCAGGACTTACTGGGATGCTTGAATTCAACAGAGCCATCGCTACAGTTATTAGCAAACCCCTGTGCTTTTCCTACAAGTCAAAATGGCTGCTGTGGAAAAAAGGAGAACTCTGCCCAATCAAGAGAACCAGGTGTTGCTTCCGTCTTCATTGAAGGCCCTGCTCACCCACACAGGTGTTTTGAGTTATCCTTCCTGATTGGACCACTGCTCGGGCTGAAGGTGGCCACAGCCATGTTGGAAATAACATGAGGTCACTAGACTCCTGTACTTATACTGATTGATATGATCCTGCACTAAAAGGTGCAGCAAATCTAACACACCACCTGTCATGCACAGTCTGCACTCAGACTAATAGAAATGAAAAAGACTTCTTCGGCTTACTTAGTTCTTACTGTAGTTTCAGGCTTCCTGAGAGGCCATGACTTAACCAGCACAACTGTTTGTACAAATGCACATTTTACACTGGTGCAATTTTAAAATCAGCGATTAAATGGTTACGTGTAGCTCAGGGTCCTGTGGAGCCCCCTGGTGGTGTAAAGACACAGGACACGCTCTGGATGACGGCCTGCTGCTCTTTTTTAACTGACCTGATTTCCATCAGTTTGTGCAACCTGAGCAGCACAGATTATATGTAGGGTACTAGTTATGACTAGGGGACATTATAAGAGCTTTATACAAGGATCTATATGAACACATGATTGTGTGATAAGTGTATGTGCTTCCACCACTCTGGTTGGTGCTCAGTGGCATTTTAGTGCACATCTAGCAGTTAATATAAAGCAGAGCAATTATTTTAAAATAGAAAAAAAACAACAAGATCTGCTCTGGGTGTGCTTGAGCTCATCAGATTTTAGTTCAAATTAATTTGTGAACAAATACAGAAACTAGACTACAGATTGTTTTTGTTTTTTATTATCACAGAAGCACAACAGGTACCACTATGCAGGTGAACAACCAACTCAACACTATCATGAAAACAAAAAAGTTAAAAAGGAATGCTAATAAAAAAAATATCCAATCATAACATCACATTTTTTTTTCCAACCTCCAAAACAAAAACATACTACAATATTGTGAGATATACATGGCAGAAAGAAGCAAAAGCACTTTGGATTATTTCCTTTCCTTTCACGTTGTACCAATACACTCACTGCAGGATCTTTGACTTGAAACTGAAGCGCCGACAGACATGCAGCAGCATTCATCTTTTCACTGCCTCTAGTCTAAATGATTTCACTATACAGCTATGAAGTACCAATTATTGGGGCCGTCACTCAAAAGTAATTTTTCAACAAAAAAAAAATCAAAAACCGTTTAAGAGGATATTAGTGCTACTACATAAAACTCGTCCCACTGAAATGTGTTATTCAATTCAGAGAGAGAAAATGAGACAAATTTAAAGTCATTCTTTAGCCAAATAAAGGAAAGCTGGAGTACCCGAGTGTAAACCTGATGACCTTTTTATTGTACATTCAAGAAATGAAGAATCCACCAGGAACAGAATTCTGACACAGAAAGTTGGCTCCAAAGAGAGAGGTCATTTTTTTAAATACTGGATAACACCGTACATGTTTATATGTAAAAGTAGTGTCCTGGCCTGGGATAGTGATGTTGTTTTAATGGTTTTATGAGTTTTCTGCCCACAATAGTTGGACAGAGGTGAATGTTTTCACATGTCAGTCATCAGTCAACCAGTTTGAGAGACCAAGATCTGTGTGGATTCATCATCAGGTCTAACATGAAAATACAAATGAGGATTGAATGGCAGCTGTGAATTGGATACAAACAAAAAGTTGTCCTTAAACACTACTTTTTCTAGTTACTTTTTTATGCTTAACTTTTCTTATATGTTCCCATCCAGTGGATTCAGCTTCACCAATGAGAAACTGCCGCCTCCATATCTATGAAAACGCACTTGGCTTCACATACATTACAACATAAGAATATCAAGGAAGACCAGTCGGTTATAATCTTACAGAATATATTATTTCCCAAATAGTTTGGCAATGTTTTTTTGTACTATTTTGTAGTCGCTGCTCTGTAGTCCCACATGGTATTAATGTCATGTAACAACTGGACAGATAGAAGCTTACTGTTCACATGTGAGGCTGTACACTGCACCCACACATGTGCTCAGTTATCTTCACGTTTTAACTGTTCGATCTGACACACCATTGCATGCATTATACATATATTACGCAGCCAGAGTTAAAAATGCCTTCTTTTTTTTATCTCGAGCGGCTGACACAGATTTACATCTTTCGTAGAGCTGATATGGTCCTAAAATGTCCAGGGTTGGCAGGTCTGATGGCACCTAAAGCAAAAATAACAGCACAGCCTCCGCACTGATCTGTGATCTGGCCTGAAGTCCAGATAATGCACCTGAAATGGTTTTCAACACTTGAGTTGGTTTTGCGGGAAAACGTAGCCCTCGTTCATCGACATCATCGCGTTCACCTGTAACTCTGAGGCGTCGCCGTGTTTAGTGTAGA
This sequence comes from Cebidichthys violaceus, assembly GCF_023349555.1. Taxonomy (NCBI): domain Eukaryota; kingdom Metazoa; phylum Chordata; class Actinopteri; order Perciformes; family Stichaeidae; genus Cebidichthys; species Cebidichthys violaceus. The sequence continues at coordinate 9,073,343 of NW_027176285.1, forward strand.
GCCGATGACACGCTGCTGTACACATCAGCTGCTCCGTTGACATTCAGGCCGCTGTTCATTGGCCGGCCGTTTCTTCGTTTGTGGTGATGTCCTCGTTTCTGTTCAGTCATTCAGGATTTTGTTCTCTTTTTATCAACAACATGCAAGTACAAATGCTTCTATGGTCTTTTAAAGCGAACTGTGATGTGCATTACTTCCACTGTTGCTCAAATCTTGTTCCAAGATTATTTTCTCCCTGCGTTGACCTGATAGTCCTCGTTTCTTTCTCTGCTGTGACCTGTCTCCCTCTGCTCTCTCTGCGCTGTCCTCTGCCCTCCGTGAACCTACAGTACTAACAATTTTTAGACGTCTTGTGGACGCTTGGCTTCAGTGCTGTGTTGTTTTTATTTTGATTGCACTCTATTGAAGAAAAAAACGTTTGAAAAGTTGCATTTAATTTTCCTAGAATGCTTACTATTATCTATGTCTGTGCGCCATTTTTCTACCATTTTAGTTGCTTCTCTTTCTATTTTAACCATTAGTCATTTTTATGTGGCGACCTCAAACATTTGCAGCATAATGCCGGTCTGAGGAGTTTCATTGCTTCATATTGTGATCTGAAATTTTATACATGTCATAATAATACTTGATATGTACCTATTAAATATTTGGATTCCAAAAAAAAATAACTTTTTGTCCTGTATTTTACAGATTTCATGAGGCTTCGTGCGATTACGAGTGACATTAATGAAAAAAAAATACACCATGGAATTATTTAGAAATTAGTGGTCAAGCAGATGATCTCCCCTCCCAAATTAATGTACAGATATTATATTCACAGCTCTCATAGGCCATAATCATTGTTTTTTTCATATAAGAGGAAGAATAAAATTACCCTGAAAACCATTAACATTTTAATCTATTTTTATTTTTTTATTAGCAAGGTGATCTCTTTACATAATATTTTCCACCAAACTGCTGCTGATGATTTTTTTTTTTTTATACACATGGTAAACGTGCATTTTTGTTGTTTTTTCCCCTTTATTATCCTTCCATGGATACGTTAGACAGTCTATGCTTCTTTGCAATATTGAAAATAAAGTTAATTTTAAAGCCTTTTAGGCCTTAAATGAACACTTAAAGTAGTGGAAAATGAAGCAGGTCTACAGCAGATGACACTATGCCTTCATACGGCATTACATCATAATCATAAATTCAACAGCAATAGCCCTTTTGTTACAGAAGACATTTTGACAGAAGGAAACACGCAGGTGTGAATAAAATAATCAATGAAGGCTGAATTCCAATTCTCTGCTTCGGTTTAGGGTGCTGGTATTGTGCATGGTGGCTCAATGTGTCAGGACTTACTGGGATGCTTGAATTCAACAGAGCCATCGCTACAGTTATTAGCAAACCCCTGTGCTTTTCCTACAAGTTAAAATGGCTGCTGTGGAAAAAAGGAGAACTCTGCCCAATCAAGAGAACCAGGTGTTGCTTCCGTCTTCATTGAAGGCCCTGCTCACCCACACAGGTGTTTTGAGTTATCCTTCCTGATTGGACCACTGCTCGGGCTGAAGGTGGCCACAGCCATGTTGGAAATAACATGAGGTCACTAGACTCCTGTACTTATACTGATTGATATGATCCTGCACTAAAAGGTGCAGCAAATCTAACACACCACCTGTCATGCACAGTCTGCACTCAGACTAATAGAAATGAAAAAGACTTCTTCGGCTTACTTAGTTCTTACTGTGGTTTCAGGCTTCCTGAGAGGCCATGACTTAACCAGCACAACTGTTTGTACAAATGCACATTTTACACTGGTGCAATTTTAAAATCAGCGATTAAATGGTTACGTGTAGCTCAGGGTCCTGTGGAGCCCCCTGGTGGTGTAAAGACACAGGACACGCTCTGGATGACGGCCTGCTGCTCTTTTTTAACTGACCTGATTTCCATCAGTTTGTGCAACCTGAGCAGCACAGATTATATGTAGGGTACTAGTTATGACTAGGGGACATTATAAGAGCTTTATACAAGGATCTATATGAACACATGATTGTGTGATAAGTGTATGTGCTTCCACCACTCTGGTTGGTGCTCAGTGGCATTTTAGTGCACATCTAGCAGTTAATATAAAGCAGAGCAATTATTTTAAAATAGAAAAAAAACAACAAGATCTGCTCTGGGTCTGCTTGAGCTCATCAGATTTTAGTTCAAATTAATTTGTGAACAAATACAGAAACTAAACTACAGATTGTTTTTGTTTTTTTATTATCACAGAAGCACAACAGGTACCACTATGCAGGTGAACAACAAACTCAACACTATCATGAAAACAAAAAACAAAAGTTAAAAAGGAATGCTAATAAAAAAAAATATCCAATCATATCACATTTTTTTTTCCAAACTCCAAAACAAAAACATACTACAATATTGTGAGATATACATGGCAGAAAGAAGCAAAAGCACTTTGGATTATTTCCTTTCCTTTCACGTTGTACCAATACACTCACTGCAGGATCTTTGACTTGAAACTGAAGCGCCGACAGACATGCAGCAGCATTCATCTTTTCACTGCCTCTAGTCTAAATGATTTCACTATACAGCTATGAAGTACCAATTATTGGGGCCGTCACTCAAAAGTAATTTTTCAAAAAAATAAAAAACTTTTAAGAGGATATTAGTGCTACTACATAAAACTCGTCCCACTGAAATGTGTTATTCAATTCAGAGAGAGAAAATGAGACAAATTTAGTCATTCTTTAGCCAAATAAAGGAAAGCTGGAGTACCCGAGTGTAAACCTGATGACCTTTTTATTGTACATTCAAGAAATGAAGAATCCACCACCATAATCTATCAGGAGAAGAAAATACTAATTAAATCAATGACTTGACAAGAAATGGAAATTACACCGGAATTTAATTAATAGCTGTGACAACTGTAATGTGATTGTAAGTCCCAAAAACAACAACGGTTCCTTCCTTTTATAGGTGACAACACCGATTAATCTTCAATGAAAACGGTAGAATAAAACATAGATGGTGGAAAATGGAGATCTTACATATTCCCTTGAACGCAAAAAAGCAAGGGGGAGATGAATACTTGCATACAGGGAGCTACTGCCGAGGGTTCAACACAGACAGATTTATGAGGAAGCTTGGATGGAAAAACATACAACGGGAAGAAAAGGGGAAGTAAGCAGGGGGTGGAGGGGCTGTCAAAGGGGGCTACTCCTCATCCGAGGAGTCCCTGTCAAAATTGTAGGCCATGAAGAAGACATCAGGTCGAGGCGGGACGAGGGCATGGCCCGGTTTCACAATCTCAAAGCCCAGGAAACTGAATGTACGCACCAGTTTAGCTGTAAGAATAAGATAGGGACAACAGATATCAAGATGCAGTACGAGTCACAACACAGAAACCAAAATAATTATTGTTCTGAATGATAAAAAGTATGCTTTGAAATACAGGGGCGGTGTGCACGTACCACGATCCTCTCTGTTCTTGTAAAAGCAGACAAACACGCTAACTACTTTCAGATGTTCTTCAGCATACTCCAGGAGCGCCGCAAAGCTGGAGGGAGAGCAGAGGCAGCGCAGGTTAGAAAACAACCTCTAAACATACAGCCACAAACTGTACCAATGGTTTGACCAAACTCATACATATCCTAAGGAATATTTGTTTTACTCCTAATTGAAGTGCCTCTTAAGTTTACTCTCTTGTGCCATTGTAAAGCGCTGCAGCTTTATTTCTCTCAACCATCTGGCCTCACCTCTCCTTGCTGCCCTCAGGAAGCGGGTCAAGAGGTATCTCCACGTAGAGTGCGCTGCTGCTCAGGACAGCATCCCATTGTATTGTCCTGGTAACGGTGGGACGACTTTGGAAGTGGAGTATTCCAGGGCGACCGTTCCCTGCTGGCTCCTCCGTTACACTCAATTTTCGATCCTGGAAACACAAAACACCAGTAACACATCTGAGAAACAGCAGTGAGTGACATACGATGTGTCAGCAACGTGTAGATATGTATACGTTGCCCGCTCACATCCAATTATAATTCAACTCGTATGGAATTGTGGCTTAAAACAATTGCAGGCACACATGGGACCGGTTATGCCGGCCAAAACACAAATACGCTGAACTCTGAAGGGAAAAGAAATCGATGGAGGCGTCACTGCTGAGCTTAGATGACTGAATCATGTAAACGCCTGGTGTGACTTCCTCCGACATGTAAACAAACTGACAGGAAATGGCTTAAACTGCTATTCTTGACACATTTCCTCCTCTAAAAACAGCTGTCCCCCGTCTCTGCATCCGATTACATTTCAGCAATAATACAGAGTGTGTGTGTGTGTGTCTAGCCTTACTGAGTAGAGTGGCCGAGCTGAAGGAGTGTGATCCCGTGTGCCATTCCCTCGCCCACCTGGGATCTTCAGGGGTGGGAGAGGGGCATCAGGAGCACCACAGAGGCCCCGGGCCGCGGGTACTACTACAGTGCAGGGACAGTCTGGAGGAGAGAGGAACAGAAGCACAACACTGTCAATCCACCTCAAATGTGTTTCTATGTGTCAAAAATGCATATTCAGTATTTTTTTATATAACCACAACCTCAAAGACAAGTCATGGGACTCAACACAGACAAAAAAATGGACTTTGACCAAGTTTGCCATTGTGATTAAAGAAGAATTGCAGCAATTTAATTTCACACAGTGGAATATAGTGCACATACATGCATCTTCTGGGATTAAGCTAATGACTCACAGTTGCTCAAATACCAGTGAAAACTAACTACAGGTTGTTAGCAGTAAAAATGTACGATTTCCCAATACTGATATAAAGTATTACATAAATATACTTTCAAGTTGTATACTGCTATTAACGTTTAAGTGGTCAATCTACAACACATGTTCCTGGGTGCTCTTTGAAACCGCTTACAGTTAGTGTTCCTGAAAACAATGGCCCTGTGTTTACCACAAACCATGACTCATATTCTCAACATCATGTCTTTGTGTTGTTAGTTCAAACAGCCAGCCTAATTTAAGATGTTAGCAGTGTTGCTAACATCTATCGACACCTCCACAAACAGCATCTTTGTTGTGCTTCATTCAAACAACTTGTTGGGGAAACATACTTTGTCTTGCACACAACAGTGCTGACAAAGCCACGCGCATGGCATATTTTCACATAAGCTGATCTCATCAGGGTTTGTATTAACACTGCAACTAACAGTTATTAAATGTGAAAAATACCCATTATATTTTCCTAATGCACATTAGAATGACATCATAATGATGTCATTCAATCGATTACTTTGTGCAAACCCTGAACATTCTCTGTTCGCTGTACAATAAGACAACAAAGTACTGATGCTTACAACTGAGGAAATTAAACTAGTACATTTTTGGCATTTTTACAACTGACTGAATTTGAAATTTTTGCTAGAAAAATTAACTAAAAAACCGACGAAACGATTATAAATTTTGTTGCATATTAATAAATCAATTTAGCGATTTTTTCTCTCCTAAACATAATACGGTAATATAATAATACAGCACTATTTTGACCGCTGTCACTTCAATCTTTCTGGCCTTTACGCTTAAAGTTTGGCATCATTAAAATAGCTGGTGACTCTTATACTAATAACACGGCCTACAAGCTTTTAGGCCTCCTGTAAATTAATTCAAGGCTGCTGCAGTAGACTGTCAGTTGCGTAATAATCAACCTGCCTCTTGTCAGCTCACGAGATCATCGCGTGCTCACCTTATTACCGTAAACGTAATAACGCGAGCTATGGTTAAGTTGTTTCGTGTGACGAATCCACACAGGCAACAAAGTTATAATGTGAAATATTTTACGTTACGCTCACTTAGTGTCTTTTTTCTTAAACGTAGAAGACGGTTTGGTCTTAAAAAAAGGCTAACGTGAGAGAAACTAAAACAATCTTATTATATTTAAATCCATTAGTGTCTTTACGAAATAAACTTTTAACTAACTTTGTCTGTTAACGTTCTCCTTAGCAAGATACTTCACTTCAACTGGCGTTATGTTAAAAGGTTGGTGCTAACTGGTTAGCTAACTAGCTGGCTAAGCTAACTACAGTGACGTACCAGAGGTTACATACGATTCATAGCTAACATAAGCTAATGCTACCATTAGCTAGTGCTGCTCATGTCGTCCCTCGGTCCAGCAAATAATTATCTGTATCTTTTATCAACATGACAGTTTTTAAAATAACAAGTTAACGATGGCCGTATTATCCCCCAATAGTGGGACATTGTTGATACAGCGTTTTACGTGCAACATGCACATTTAACTGTAAATACGTTTTACTTCCGCTTTTCTGTTGCTACAAGCTATGTTAGCTTAGCCACCCCTCCCCCACATCACGGTTAGCTAGGTGAGATATTTTTTATCGTTTACTTACTTCCCAATCATGTCACAAATACCATTACTCAAATCCATGGTAGTTAAAGACTGTTGTTTTCCTTCTTTCTCGCGAGCAAAGCAATGACTGTTTAGGATCCGCTGGAGGTTGGATTTTACCATCCGGCCTCGGGTAGAGACACGACGGGCTGACTGCTCTCTGCAATTCTCGGCAAGCTAATGATCGGTCAGAGAGTCGGGACTCGTACAAAAACAGGCGTAAAGTCACCCGCAATGAAGGTCACGTGTTTCCGGTAGATTGTTTTCTTGACTTCAAAATAATACTAATATGAAATATTAAAATGTTTTTCGTTGGTCATCACAGTTAAAAGTGAATATTTCGAATAGAATAACATGTCAACATGTCATATCGATAACATTGGGAACATTTCTATTGCAGATATGACAAATTATGTTGAATTTAATATTACTTTGTATGAGAAAACATACTTTTAATATACTGTGTTTTATATATTTATTTACTATTTAATTTATATAGTAACTTCCCTGGACAGTAGCCGGGATTCCCAAAACAAACGAGGTCATGAATCCAGGGAAGATGGTTGGGGCCACATGTGAAAAATGTATTTGACTTAAATCTGAATTTAAACTGAACTGAATGTAAACTAACCCCAGGTGGATATAGAACCTCCAAATTCTTGCAATGCTCATAGATCTGAATCAAATTTATTGTAGGCCTGTCAATTCACAGTGAGGTGGTGTGGTACTCAGTTGCCACTTTGGAGACAGCATACAGGCTACACCAGCTTTTTTCAAGCATTCAACTGCACTTCGTGGTCTTCATCACTGGGTTGATATTGATCTGCCAAAGAAGACCGTGAGATAAGGTTGAAAGACACACATGAAGAAAGTTTGTGGACTAACTAACTAAAATTATTTTGTCAAACAACAATTTCCAGGGTCAGGAATGAACCTAAAGCAAAAGCTAAAGAAAACACTGGGGTTTCTTACTTGTCCTGATTTCTATTGACAGCACAATTAATGTGAATTAGATTCCTGCAAAAATACACATCTTTGCACAACATTACCAGCTTTTCAAATGTGAAACATAATAAGCATCTGATGTGAAAGAATAAACTGGGGCTGTTGCATTTAATTTGTGGCATTTTAAGTGAACAGCCTTATCAGCCCATATTCTATTCTGCCTACCAAAAATAATGTAACGCAGAAGTAACCCCTGGCTTAACACAGGCTAGGTTCAAATCTAATGGACTATGACTTTATTTTCACCAGGAAAATAGTCCAAATATTTAAATAATCCTCCCACAATTATTTTGAAAGAGGAAACCCGAGTCTAAAATTACCTTTTATTTAGCTTTACTACCTGCTAACATGCTAACGCTAACCAGATACGCTAACCGCTGAAGATGCTACTGAAACTTCACTTCAGAAATGTGACTGGCCTTACCTATGACCACATTAAAAACAACACCAAAACATCGAATAATATCTAGAGTACCGTCACTTATCTATATGTATTATGTATAAACCTTTAGTGCAATTCAATTTAATGTAAAAACTAACTACGTGTCCTTCCTCCCTGATTATTCCCGTTAGCAAGTCAATGCTGCCGTGAAAACAAACAGCGTAACGTTAGCTGTTACGTGGGGTTAGCGGCCGTTAGCTGCCATTAGCGGCTATGTGTTTACATGAGGGCGTCTAATGGAAAAGTACCGAGAAAAACAAAGACATTAAAGGCGTATTATTGCCGCATGATTATGGACCTCTCGGGTCATTTTGAGACTCTGACAGAAATGTGTTAATTTGTTAATTGGTGTGTTTGGTTGAAGTACATTAAGTACATTAAGTAGCCAATTGTACTAAAGTAAAATGTTCAGGTATTTGTATTACACTTGATTATTTCCATTTTAGGCTACTTATGCTCATACATTATATTTATAAGGAAAATATAGTAGTTATTACCCTACTACATTTATCTAACAGCTATAGTAACTAATTATATTGCAGATTATTTTTGAGGGTTTTACATACAAAACATCAGATTATAGTCTTTCAGACTTTTATTTCGGTGCATTCTGTTACCAATGCTTCTGTACATTAATTAAAATTCTGAATGTTTTGCTTGTAATTGAGTATTCATGGTGTTCTTCTACTTTTACTTAATTGTCAGACCATAAGATTTATGTTTCAGACTATTTAATTTAACAAACTGCATTTAAATACCTGGAAGATTATGAGGTGTAAGATCTTTAAACTATTGCGCAGAAGTTTAACATTTTAAAATGGTATGTTAACAGGAGAAAAATCAGTATACAATAAGTTTAAGACCAGCTAGGTGTTGTACACATATAGTATAAGACACGTACATAACACGATAAAAACAGCTCTTCTGACATTCTTATCTCGTCCACACGATGTCGACAAAGCAGCAGCAGTGATGTCAATTCATGATGTCAATTCAGACAGCAACAATATCACTCGATGTCATATAAATAGTGTAATACATAATTGTATGTCTCCAATATTAAGCTCAATCAAACTCTGCTCACCGAAACTGCATATTGGACATCAATTCAATACATTTCTTAATGAATGTACCTTACATCTTTTTAACAGATATTTGTGACACCCTGTAGACGCTAGACTCTGACCATTTTGGGACCATTTTCTTTGCATAAAAGTGTCTCGTGTATACACAAGAAAATCTAGCCTTGTCTTTCTTTCGGAATTTATATTTGTTTTGTACAATTTGCTGATATTTGCTTTGGCTTCTCCGTTGGATTGCATTATTGTAGAGGGGGGTTCATTGAGTTCATTTTAAAGGAGCATTTTACACTCACTCCAACCTTACTACGCGACTGCTTGGTCAAACTCTAGGCAGGAGAGCAAATGTTTCCCTGAATGATTAACTTTACCTTTAAGGTGTCAACTATATAATTGCTAACCTAATATCTAGTGAATTGTATCTAATGCAGGGGAGAGATAACGCCAGTGTGAAAAAAATAACTCTCCGCCTCCTCCATTTTTCAAGCGCCTTCAGTCGGGCCGCCCGCCCTCTCATTCAATTTTGTTCCTCAGTGCGATCCGTCGCTCGTTCAGAGAAGAGAAAAAAATAATAAAGCGACGCCTGAGAGCGACGCTTGCAGCTGATGTACCGCTGCCTCAAAAATGGAGAGCGACACCACAGTCAGGAGAATAAAATCCTACGGGATACAGAACTATTCGGCGCAAGATAACGACGGTTCCCGAGACCGGTGCGGCGATAACGGCTACAGCGGCGACCCGAAGAGGAAGCCCGAAGTGAGCCTATATCTGCTGCGGGAAGGGCTGGCAGCTTCCCTGGTCTCTGTGTTTATTTTGGTGCTGTGGGGACTCGTTCATTTCTCCTTACAGCAGCTCGTCATTGGGAAGCCAACCGCCGAGTTCAACGCGGTGAGAGCCAGGTGAGTTTTGTCTTTTGGTCTTTATATGTTTGGCTAACGGTCTCGAAGCAGCGGAGCTCCAAGCTAACCTTTCCTCTAGTTTGGCAACAGACCCGCCTAGAAACCACTACCGGTTGTCCCCTCCTGCTCCACCTCCACCTATTACCTGCGAGGTAACCTGCACGACAGACAGGTGTGGTAACGGTGTGTAACGGTTAGAAGAGCTACAGCCTCCATACAGTCAACACCGCCTGCGTAAGGAGATGTTGTCAGATGACCCCGAGATATTGTAATCTAAAACTATTATTCTGTATAAATCTAAACCTGTAATAAAGCACAAAAAGTAGACATTTTGACCAGTAAGGTAACACACGCCGAGTTCATCTGGAGCAACATATCATTTTCAAAGTGCCTCACATATTAAGACAGTACAAAGGATGCATTATATAAAACAGAGGAAAGAAAGTGTGCAATCAATGATTTGAGTCATTTGACTTCACACTATTGATACCATCTGCATATCTTTGGGCCTTAAGAAGCTGTAACATTTTAGAATAAAAAGCTTAACAGTGCAGCATGTTTTTATCAGATTTTCAGATTATAGAAGTGAATCTGAGGTCTGCTGAGCTCTTCAAAGTGCTGGGTTAAGGGATTTGCCATCCATCGGCTGGTTGCTCTATAAATGAGCCCGGCGTGATTAGAGCTCCAAGCTTCTTTGGTCACAATCATGTCTTTCATGGAGTCCATGAGCCCCGGCACTTGAATTAGATTGGAATTATGAGCCAGAGCATAAAGCGATGCCCTTTTAATGCTGCTTTAAAAATAAAATGAAAGCAGCGGTTCAGACATCTTCAATATCATTTGGCACCACTTTGTCACTGCAAGAAAACAATATGTCAGAGAAGACTTTTTAGAGCAAAAGCAAAGAGAAAAGCAACATGTTCTGTATTTGATCCATGCTTGTAACAGACTGTAACACATGGCTTCATCCACCACCATGTTTAGATGACAGACATTGTTATTCCGTCACCTTGAGCATCAGCTAGCACAGCAGCAAGTCTGCTGGTGCGGAGCTGCCAGCAAACACCACCACCAGCAGCTGCTTCTGCTCAGAGAAGCATCTGTATTTCTTTCCATGTGGGTTGCTTGGCTTCATTTCCTGTTTTCAGTGTCCTGAGGATCAGGTCAAAGCAATACAGAAACATGGCATACCGTAACCTGTCTGGGTCAGGGCAGTGGAGCAAACTCAAAACTGAATAAAAAATCCCATCATGTTTATCTTTTCTGCGGCCATCACCTTAATCTTTTGATCTATTAAATGTCAGAAAAATGCCCAAAATACCTGTTACAATAACAGGAGTTGACATATTAAGATTTTTTTTTCCTCATTATATACAGCGAAGTATTTGTTCCCCAATATGCAATTTATGGGACGCTGTGTTTTTGGAGCCACCAATGAAACTGTCACATCAATTTAAATCTCCAGTATTTGGGCAAAAGGACTCGCACAAATATTTTGACATTAATAAAATCCAGCTCTCCTTTCATTGTCTTGCATAAATGACAATGAAAGCCGCATCATTGTTTGCTTGATCCCTTAAAATGCTAAAAAAAAAAGAGTAAATTATCTGCTTATGAACCAGAAATAAGATGATTATATAAACACCAGAGTATATAGAGATATGTGAACTATGCACACACACACACACACACACACACACACACACACACACACACACACACACACACACACACACACACACACGCACACACGCACTGTGTTTGCAACCATGTCAGCAAGCACACCGATGTCTTCAGGAAACATTTAACCTAGTTTAAGTTTTGAAACCTCAAGGTGGTTTTCAAAAGAAAACCATGCACTGTGACTGTTTAACAGGAACATTTAACTGCAGGTTATTAATTAGATGTGCTATAATGTTGTGATGGAACATGTGGGCTTGGTTTTCTGTCTGTTCACAGTCAAACAGCGTTACAATATTCTCTTTTCCCGCTTCCCTCACAATCCAGACGGCACTTGGAGCAGATCACCAGCGTGGGCCCTCGTCCGGTGGGAAGCCCGGAGAATGAAGTGCTGACGGTGCGCTATTTGTTGGAGCAGATCGAGAACATCCGGGTGGAGACGGCGGCGGGCCCCCATCAGCTCACGGTAGACGTGCAGCGTCCCACTGGCACTTTCTCTATCGACTTTCTCGGAGGCTTCACCAGTTTCTATGACCGCGTCACCAACATCGCCGTCAGGCTGGAGCCTAAAGTCGGGGCGCAGCATCTCATGCTGGCCAACTGCCACTTTGACACCGTGGCCAACAGTCCAGGTACGACAGCATTCCTCCTCCTCCTTAAAGAAGCCCGCCTACTTCTATGCGAGCGCTCACTGAAGCCACTGAAAGGGATTGAGGTTTTGGTGAACAGATGTTGCACTCAGTGTGCGTGTAGGAACATGCAGAAGACAAACTTGAATTACCAGAAAGGACTTTCAAATTTCAAGCTTTGAATAAATTAAAGAGAATAAGCTCGGAGCGATAACACCTGTACATCACGAGGTTCTCATTTGTGGTTCACGGTAAAATATCTCGACAACTACTGAGTGGTTTGCCGTGAAATTTTGGTTCAGGCATTCATGGTCCCTAAAAAGGAATTGGAAACTTCGATCCCTCCATTTTGAATCTAGCGCCATCTTCAGCTTTAAACATCTCTCTGCCACAGTGCAGCCTCTCAGAGTTGCTAGCATGGCTGTAGCTCTTTTCCTCACAGTGTGTGCACACAAGCCCTCAGGTGTTTTAAGATGATGAATCTCCTCCTTTCTATCCAATGTGCTCTGTAGTCATGTGGACCACACTGTGTGAAATTTAAGAAATCCAGAAACGGTTGATTTCGTAATTGCTCTAAGCAGCAATCAGAATATCCCAGCTAGACTGCACCACGATAACAGTGTTTGTTGAAGATGGATTACATAATATGTAGTTTATAATTTATCTGTCCTGTGTTGATTCAGGAGTTTTCCCTGTTCCACACCCTGGAGCCTGTTGTGGAGACATATTTCCCACACACACACACACATGTGCGCGCACACACACACACACACACACACACACACACACACACACACACACACACACACACAGATGTACACACACACACACACACACACAGATGTACACACACAGCTTTGCCAGCAAAAGGAAATTCATCTGAGAGTGTGGACCAGGAACATACACACATTTTTCAAGCCCACTGCTGCTTGCAATGCCTTTTTTAGATTATTATTTTTTTAATTCCAAACTGATTATCCAAGTCAAAGTACTAACAATTAACTTTTTCTAGTTTGAAGCGCAAAGGGAAAGTATTCAGGCTTTGATTTGTGCTCGCCCTCTTCTGAACTCTCACAGAGCTTTTTTTTTTTTTTTAGGGACAGGGATTAATATGTAGCTGGCATAAGTGGCACCGCCGGGATCATAACTGGTACCAGACAGACAGTGAACAGGCTCCCACCCCCACCTCTTAAAGCCGGAGCACATGACCCCCTTCTTCACATTTACTCTCTGTAAATCGTGTTGACCTGTCTAATCTTTCTGCATCACATGCCCGGTTCACATGCTCTGTTCTTTTCTTCTCATTATTACCCCTTGTTTCCTTTTGTGCTCTCGACATTATACAAAGCAGTCCAGGGAGCTGGGTTGGTACCAGCTAGTCGCATTCTTCGCATGTTTGCACTCCGAGCCTACTCCCTTCACTCTTTGTGTGAAGAGAGGTTTTTGGTATTCGGATCACCTGCGTGCCTTTTTAGTCTCAGGACAGTTGGGTGAGCAATTGCATGTCTCTTGTGTAATTGCCAGACCAAGCCAAGCTTCCTGATACAAATGTGAAAGGCGAGTAGGAGCGGGGTTTTTGAGCGTTTTCGACACACACACACACAAACAAACACACACTTGTTTTTTTGTCTTAGGCGCCAGTGATGACGCAGTGAGCTGTGCAGTTATGCTGGAAGTCCTCCATTCTCTGGCCAACCAATCCACTCCTCTTCTTCATGGAGTTCTCTTCCTCTTTAACGGGGCAGAGGAAAATATCCTTCAGGTAAACTGAAGTGACGAGGACTTGTTTTACACTTTGGATGTCAGTACTAGCTTGTCTTCACCACTTTGGATTGTCCTTTTATTTAAAACGTTTCATCTACTTTTGTGTTTCTCATTTCCTCTGTTACATTCGTACTTTCTCACTAACTCTTTGTCTTTGTTCCTTCTCTCCATTAGGCCAGTCACGGTTTCATTACTCAGCATCCGTGGGCCAAGCAGGTGCGAGCCTTTATTAACTTGGAGGCTGCAGGTGTTGGGGGCAAGGAAGTTGTGTTTCAGACAGGTAGCAAACAAACTGTTCTTTGTTGTTGTTTTTCCTCTGCATGTTTATTTTGCATATACAGTGCAATGCATTTTTTTTATAGCTACAATGGTTAAACCATTAGTTGTCAACTATTCAATTAATTGGCAACTATTTTGACAATCGATTAATTGGTTTATATCATTTTTTAAAGAAGTTTTATTTTTAGATCAAACAACTAATCGAGTAATCAAGAAAATTATTTTTGCTCAAGTTTTTTTGCATAATGTAAAATAACCTACAGTGTATGTCCTTGCTCCAACCATCTACCTTCCTTATCTTTCTTGATTACTAGCTGCCTGATTATGGTTCCTGAGGTGCCTGTAACATCGTATTTCTATAAAAGACTTTATCTGATGCAAGTATTTGGCACAACTGATATGTGTTATACATTTAACAAGCTTAAAAGCCACCAAAACCACAAACAGCTAGAAGTTAAGACAGCAAGAAACAGGGTTTTAGAACCCTCATGATATAAATCGTCTTCTACAGAATGAGTCTTCTTTATGCTAAAACCTAGGAAAGTGAGATAATTGCCCAATATGTAAAATATCCAAAATAACTTTTTCCTCCTGTTCCCCAAAAGGTCCAGAGAACCCGTGGCTGGTTCAGGCCTACGTTCATGCAGCCAAACACCCCTTTGCCTCTGTGGTCGGCCAGGAGGTCTTTCAGAGTGGCATCATCCCCTCTGACACCGACTTCCGCATCTACAGAGACTTTGGTAACATCCCAGGTAATGCAGAACAAACAGTATAGAAGTTAGTAACAGAAGTGTGAAGGTCGAAGATAAGTCTTTTTTTCTCCTTTTTTTTTTTCTTATCTTGTGTATGCGTGCATTTCATTTTTTACAGGCATCGATCTGGCTTTCATTGAAAACGGTTTCATCTATCACACCAAGTACGACACTTCTGACAGGATCCTGACAGACTCCATTCAGAGAGCTGGTGAGCAGCACACACGCATGCATCTACGTAAACGCGTATGTACAAAAACTTAAATATCTGTCGTCTTATACTTTTCATTCATTGCAAATAGCTGCTGTTAGCTGGTGGGTGTGTCTGACTGTCAAGGAGAGAGCGGTCGCTGCAGCAGTAGACTGGCTGCCAACGCTGTTTTTTTTTTTTTTGTCACAGACACAAACACGCTGCCCTTTTGTGCATTAGTTTCAGATTGGTCAACATTCTGCTGATCCCATTATTTCCCCGAGAACTAAGAAATGCATACGTACATACATCGCAGCCTCAGCCTTTTTACTGTACTTGCCCTCGTTTACTCTGCGCATCTGTGTTGCTGTTGTTTTTTTTTGCTTTGCATAGCAGAGAATCCAGTCAAGTCAGCACTATAAACCCGAGACAGCTGGCATCTTTTCCTCTCTCTCCCTCAGCAGCTGCTGGAAATCTAGCTACTCTTACTCTGTGTACAGTAACTTACAGTGAAAGGCATGAATTATTCGGGAGAGAAAGTGAGATTTCAGAGGTAGGTAGAAGGTATTTTTAGTGTGTCGAGAAGGTGAGGAGTAGATACAGCACTGGGGCAGTGGAGGAGGGAGATACACCAGTAGCTCTGCTGTATTGATGCATGTGATGAACACTGCAGTTTTTTTTAGCCAAACCCCATCATTCAAATCCCCTTTTTTCACAGCTCTCCTTTTCAACAAAGTGGGGGAGATCTGCTAAGCTGGCATTGCTCTAATGTAGATTCACTTTTGTTAAAATCAAACCTGGAATAAACTGATTACATGTGAGTTTTAAATAGTTTTGTTACAATTCAAAGTTAGAGGTAAATCACAATGCAGAATCGTTTGGCTAAGCAGTGAACACAACACGAACAAGTAGATGTTGTACTCTCACTTGTTTACACTTTTAGGCCCCAGTGAGCCTACCAGGCGGAAGAACAATGGAGCTTTGTCTTGAGTGTGTGTGTGTGCGTGTGCGTGTGCGTGTTTGTGTTTGTGTGTGCGTGTGCGTGTTTGTGTGTGTGTGCCGGTAACTGTGCAGACATGCAGGCAGCAGCACACAGAGCCGCTCAGATAAAAGAAGCCCGGCCTTGGGCGGCAGTGACCCACACAGCGACCTCCTACCGATCCTTCAAGCAGCCGGATTGTTGATCTACATTCAACTTCATGATTGTAGCCATGAAGTCCACCATGTGTCCCGTGTATGCTGCAGTAAAACTGTTGTATAACAAGGACAGGCCATTTGAGCCATAAATCAGGCTCACACACACACACACACACACACACACACACACACACACACACACACACACACACACACACACACACACACACACACTTACACAACTATACCCTTGGGCACAGTAGTGCTCGGGGCATAGATCTTATTTGCTCTCACAGATCATTCATTCTCTCTAACAATCACCCGGTAGTACTGATCTAAGGAAGACAGTTATTTTTGGGAGTGAGATTGTGCAGCTTATTTTATATATCCTCTCATTAGTATAGTTGTTTAAAGAGAATTGTAATGTTTGTGTGAGATAATATGAGAGGGAGTATACAAGTATTGTTGTACATGTAAGAGAGTGTAGAGGATCTTTCTATAATCTTACTATAATTACCAATTTAATTCCATTTAATCTAACTGATGATTAGGCTCAATACACAGCAAAATGCCTGACTTTACTAGTATCTTGTTTAGTGTTTAGTGTTCACATGCACATGTTCTTATTGCGACATAAAATACTGTCTGGGTGGCTGTGCAGGAGTGACAAAGGCCATTACCTCAGTGTAGTCAGAAGGTTGTCTGAGTCATCAATAAACCGTCTACTGCATGTGATGTGTCAGCTCTATAAAGGATGAGTCTCTTTTTGTCATATGATAATGAAGTTATCACTTTCACATTCAGTCATATTAACCATTTCCTTCCTATGATTGTTGGGGTAGAAATTCAAATGGTGGAAACCAGACACCACAATAGAGTAAACTCAGTATTTACTCCCTAGTTTGTCCCTCTCCATGACGTCATACAGTTTCCCATACAGTCCTGGTTTTACTGAAATCAATGCAGCTAAAATGAAACTGATTTATTGCATAACATGTCGGCTTTCAACCACTTTTTCACCTTGAAACTCACTTCCTGTTTTCAGGCGACAACATCCTGGCGGTCCTGAGGTACTTGGTGATGTCAGAGAAGCTGGCAGATTCCTCAGAGTATCGTCACGGCAACATGGTCTTTTTCGACCTGCTGGGGGTCGTTGTGGTGGCGTACCCCGCCCGTGTCGGCACCATCCTGAACTACATGGTAGCCGCAGCCACCTTCCTCTATCTGGCCAAGAAAGCCTCGCTACCAGGCAACAGGGGTAGGTCTCCATTTCCTGTGTTGGATGCATGTGATGTCACTTCCTGCACTGGATGTGTGTGTGTCGTGTGTTTTGTGCTTCGTGGTTTATTCAAACTGTAGGATTAGAATTGTCCAATACAAACGTGTGGGGCCAAATCCAAATTGACCTTTTTAGAGTTTGATGAGGTTTTTCTTGTGTGTCAGGTCTTCATTTACCATTCATCAACATCTCTCTTAGGGGGCCGATATGTTCGAGATCTGGCTTTCGCCACAGGCGTAGCGGTCCTGAGCTGGTTCGTCACCCTGATGTCGGTGCTGATCGTCGCTCTGCTCGTCACTCTGCTGGGCCGCTCCATGTTTTGGTACAACCACTTCTACGCTGCAATCTGCCTGTACGGGGCCGCCGCCACGGGCAAGATGATCCTCATTCACACGCTGGCCAAGAACTTGTACTATGGAGTAAGTGGCGTTTTTAAATGTAGGGCTTCCTTTTAAAGGTATAGTTTTGACATTTTGGGAAAAAAGCTTTATTTGCTTTCATGCTACTAGCCTGTATCCCCACACAAAATCCACCCACTGCTTCCTCCAGTGTTTATGCTAAGCTAACCACCTCTTGGTTCCAGCTTCACAAAGAAGGGACAGATACGAGATGAGAATTAATGTTGTCAATCTTCTTATCTACAAATAAGCGCTTATCCCAAAAGGTCTAGACCAAAGGTGAGTGTTTACTATGTTGAGTCTGGAAGAATCTACCAGCTTGACTTACTTTAAGATTCTTCTTGTTGAATGAAACATATTTTTACATTTGAGAGTTTCTTCTGAACACATTGTCAACTTTGTTTTAGGTTCAGTATGATCAACTCTTAACTCATCTCCTCCATTGCATTTTTATTTATTGTTTGAGGGCGCTATTTACTTGAGCCTAATATCTTATCTTGACTCGCTGAGCTCACATTTAATGGGAGCTAAAGTGCAGAGAGGGGAAAGCCAGACAGTTCCCTTTCCTTCACGGTGATGTCAGAACAGCAGCTCTTTGTGTTTGATTAAACAACCGTAGAAACGTCCGACCAGCAGTCATCTCTCAGAACACCAAATAGCGTCTCATGCTGAAAACCAATTGACATGTCTTGCTGTGGTTGTCCAGCTATCGAATGTTAGCATCTCGACCTGCTGATAGCAATGTAGGAGCAGCTAGTTGCAATTCAATTGACATATTGCATGTCTAACATGTAGTAAATATAAGTGTTTGTTTCAGATTAAAACCATCGCAGAAAGTGTATTTTTATCTGAAGCTAACCACGATATGAACTCCAGCTTTCCATGTCCAGAAAGGACTCCGACTAACCTCTGTGCCAGACCACATGAGACCTCAATCTCCAATGAAACAGAAGAACACTACATATCTTTGGCCTTATTTTAAATAGTATTTTCATTGAGAAAAGAGTCTCGATAAAAGCAGACATAAATCATTAGTCCTTGAATAAAATAAGATGAATGATGACTGCATGAGAACTCTACAAATGTCTACAAATTGCTTGATAATTTGGTGTTCTGGTTCAGTGGTTTCCAACCTTTGTTGCTTGATGGATGGTATCGCTTCATCAACACCATCCATTATGTTCCAAATGTGGTCATTTATATTGATAAATAATAATAAATTAAACTGGATATAATATAACTATAAATTGTGTTAAAGTGGATATAATATTGGATGTTAAAAAATGTTGTAGAACTCTGAAATGCATCATTGTTCAGGTGTTATAGTTGAATCAATATGTTGATATTTATTATTATTATTTTCTTTATTAAGTCATAAATTCTATTTTATCGCATTAGCTACCACAATATTTCCACATGCTCACTGGCAACTGCCAAAGTACTGTGTGTGTGTGTGTGTGTGTGTGTGTGTGTGTGTGTGTGTGTGTGTGTGTGTGTGTGTGTGTGTGTGTGTGTGTGTGTGTGGTTGTGTGGTTGTGTGGTTTCTATATAAAAGCTGGCAAATCATTTACTCAAAAGTCAATGTGGGAGAGGAGCTGAGTGCCTCTCAGTGAAGCAGTGATCTGTTCATTTTAAAACAATACAGCAAAAAAAACGGCACTGCCTTGTGTAAATAGGATGTTACGCTGTGTAAAGGAGATGTCTGGTAAATTAGGTCAGCCAGTTCCTCCTGCATTCATAGAGGTGTTCCTTTTTAATTTGAGTATAAAGATTCAACTGTGGCCACGGTGTAAAGTTCCTGTTATAGAAACTAGGAAGTACCAAGTCATATTAATGATTCTTTGTTCCTGTTCAGTATTTGTCCACAACAGTCATGAGCTGGGGAATGTCAGTGATTTTGTAATGTATTAATATTTGTGATGGATTATGAATGTGTATAAAAGGCTCTTATTTGTCATTCCTTAACTAAAGCGATGCATTTCAGAGGCTGCGGATGTGATGAGTGAAGAGGACGAGCTGACCTCATAGCATTCCTCTCTGTCAACAGATTTTAATCCTAATGTTAAAGAAAAATTTAGATTTTTTTTTTCCTCAACTGCACATGTGATTCCCCACCTATCAAAGCAACACACAGCCAAAAATGAAACCCCACCAAAGTCTCACGCGCGTCGCATCGATGTTGAGCTGTTGCGTGTGTGTTTTCCACGCAGGGCGTCCGTTTGGTGGAGCTGGGCGATCTCTACTTTGACGTGAGCTTGTTGCTGTGGTGCTGCAGCCTGGTGTGGCTCACCCAGCAGGGCCTGTGTTCAGCCTATGTGCCCATGCTCATGGTGGCCTTCCCCCTGGCCACCAGGCTGCTGCTGGCGAAAGAATTCAAACACAGAGGTAAACACTCAACTCAACTTACAGTGAATGTAACATTTCTTGTCTTGGTGGTCTGACCCTTGACTTCTCTCTATCTGTCTGCAGGAGCGTCGCTGAAGTACAGCGTGCTTTATCTGTTGGGCCTGGCGTTGCCGTACGTCCACTTCATGTTCCTCATCTGGGTGGTGTTTGAGATTTTCACGCCCATCATGGGGCGCAGCGGTACCGAGATACCCCCCGAGGTGGTGATGGCCACCCTGGTCACCCTGGCCACCATCTTCCTCTCCTCCTTTTTTGTGAGTATTCCCACACAATGCACAACGATGAGTGTTTATCTTTATTTATTACATTTTCTCCTTGAAGTCACATTGGTGACATTGGTGGTAGTGTATACAGGAGAGAATACACATGACCCAACTGTTTCAATGTGTTGTTTGAGCAGCTTATTGACATGAATTGTTTGACTTCAGATAAGCAAACCAACAGCTGTGGAAAGTTGACTGACAGAGTGGCAGTAACATTGAATGTAAACCTTGTAGATGGTGGCTTAGTAACACATTATATCTCTCTCTCCGTCTCAGCTGCATTTCATCTACTTGGCCCGGAGCACTAAGTGGATCCTGGCTGGTCTGGGCTCAGTCTTCATCTTCATGTTCCTGCTGGTGTCCTGTGGCCTCCTCTTCCCTTATTCAGGCAGTCCAGACAGCCCGCGGCCAAAACGAGTCTTCCTGCAGGTTTGTAAAACAATGTTACGCTGACAGTGGGGAAAAACCCAACATGAA
This sequence comes from Cebidichthys violaceus, assembly GCF_023349555.1. Lineage (NCBI taxonomy): Eukaryota > Metazoa > Chordata > Actinopteri > Perciformes > Stichaeidae > Cebidichthys > Cebidichthys violaceus. The sequence goes on from NW_027176285.1 coordinate 9,094,419, forward strand.
CACTTTTAATGCGGCTCCTGCAGAAGTAGCTAGAATTTTGAGTTTCCCCTTAACTGACTATCCTGCAGTGCAGCTCCTGCTTGTATGAGTAAAGTCTCAGGTGAAATACAAAGCCTCTGTAGAGCATGTTTTTGTAACTGGGACGATGAACACCACGACTCTCACGTCTCCATGTGTTTTTGTGATTGGATAAAAGTGCTCTGATTCCAATCCTCCACCTGCTGATGTAAACAACAGAAAATGCCCTAAAGTAATTCTGGCGAGAGCAGAAACTCGCTCTGTAGAACGTCTGTGGAACAAGGCAGGTTGAGGGAAAATGACTGCTTCGAAGAAGTAAATAGAAAAATGTTCTATCCACCCTCCTGCAGCACACAACGCGGACCTTCCACAATCTCCAGGGCCAGGTGGAGAGTCAGGACTCGGGTCTGTGGATCAACAGTTTCGACTACACGGGCATTCAGCACGTCACACCCGACATCCCCGAGATCAACGACAGCATTCGCACCACCTGCCGAGAGGACCGACCCTTCTGCGGCTACCCCTGGTTCCTGCCTGTGAAGTTCCTCAGCAAGTCAGTAACACGGCCGTGGACCCGACAGCATTTTTTTTTTCTCGTATTATATTATTCCTCAATAATAGTGTTTTCGGTGTCTTTGCAGGAAGAACTGGTACCTTCCTGCTCCAGAATTGTCTCCCAGCGCTCCGGTGGAGTTCAGCCTGCTGTCCAGAGAGGAGACCAGCTGGGGGACGGTCAAGATGACATTCAGTGTGAAAGGTCAGGAGCACTTTATGTGGCCAAAAAAACAACACTGCTTCTTTTTAGGATTTGCTGGCAGAGATGAGGGAAAAAAAAGAAAAAAAAAGCAGCAACTCAACACCAAATTGCAGTCCAGACAAATCCTGGCTGATGACAGAAGCACATTTACTGACAGAGCAGGCAGAGCCGGCTCACTATACTGAGAATATCCGGTGACATATCAATTGGGATGGAGAGATTACATCAGCACCGAGATTAAGCCTGAGGTTGAGTGCATTAAGTTTTTGTTGAAGTTTCCACACATTCAGTTTTGGGGTTTCTGGTGCAAGCAGTTCTTTAACCATTAAAGTACAATCACTGCCACAGATGTGTCAATGATGTGATGCATACATGTATCTCGTGTGTGTGTGTGTGTGTGTGTGTGTGTGTGTGTGTGTGTGTGTGTGTGTGTGTGTGTGTGTGTGTGTGTGTGTGTAGGTCCCAGCCACATGTCCCTTTACCTGATGCCTCACAGAGGAGCCAGCCTCTCCACCTGGTCCTTTGGGGACGGGACCCCTCAGTTCGACTTGAGCGGAGAATATTTTGTCTTTTATTCCCACGGCCTCGACGCCCCCACGTGGATCTTCTGGTTTGAAATCCAGGTACTGTCTGCAGCTCGCGCTGTACTTTTTGTACTTGTTAACATGTCACATTTGCTGCTCTGTTTTGTATTTATTATGTTTTTGGGTCGTAAATTCGTCTGTCCTTCAGTCCCAACATCTCAGGAATGCTGAGAGGGAATTTGAGGCACAAACATCCACTTGGTCTCAAGGATGAACTGATTAGAGTTTGGTGGTCTAAAGTCACCATGACAGATGACCATCAACTCATTTAAGATGTGCATTATGGATTTGTGGATTGCAGTTAATTCAGCGGGCACCGGATTGACCGCGGATCATGAAAATTTAAATTCTGATTGATCAGATGGGTTGCGGATAGATGTAATAATACATCATTAATGAGAAAAATATGAATAACGGCACAATCTCTAAAATGTGAACATAGCATAGACATACTATACTATGACATTTTAGTAGCATACTACACTGACTTTTTAAGCCATATTTTTGACATAATATACTATGAGATCGATCTTCCCATCTGACTCGATTGTGTGTTTCCAAACACATCAAACTATTATTTTCAGATTGTTTTCATCGCCCACACATTATCATACACATCATCAGGTTCTGCTGCTCCATTGACGGACTTAAATCTTGTTATTCCACACACATCTGAATTTCAACAGAATTTCCCTTTTATCACCTCAGTGTTGTCTGTCGGAGATAAGCTGCTGGCAGGACACAGTAGCATGTGAAAACCTTTAAACTCTTATTTCTTTTTAATCTGTGTTAACAATTTCATGGGTTGAGTTTCCAACTCCGTGACCTTTTTAAAAGACTCTTTTTAAAATCCATTGGATAAGCTAAAACACATGCGGCATAATCGAGCCAAGGACAAGGTCATTTTTCTTAGGGCCTGGAAAAACTGCTGATCTGGCTCTGCCCTCCCTCCCCTCACATGTTGTCTGTGCTGACATTCATGGCGTTCTTTCCTTCTCCCCCCCATGTCAGCCTCCCAGGGACCCGGACCCATCAGGCCCCGAGGGGATGATCTCTGTCGCCATCTCCTCCCACTATTTCTTTGGTCAAGACAGTAGGACTGCTCAGCTGGAGGAAATCCTCCGCAGGTTTCCCACATGGGCTTTTCCCTCATCTTGGGTCAGCACCTACGACATGTACCGATACTGAGGACGCCGAGCGGTCACCGAGAGCTGAGAAGCGCTGAGGCTTGACAGAAAAAATGTCAAGGAACAATATACCGAGGATGAGCCCTGAAGCCTTTTCTCTCTGACACGAACACGCGCTTCAACACACACATCCCCGCTCCCTTCCAGCCTGCCTCAGAGACCCCCATCACTGTGTGAGTAGGCTTAGCAGCTAACCGAGCAGGAGGTAAGCTGATCAAGACGGCTTACAAACTGACTAACTCAACTGACCGACGCACCGGCTAACCACAAGCCTCGCGCTCACTGCTGCGTTAGTGAAACAAAAGGGGTTACGTTTCCTTTTTTCTTTTTTGTACTCGATCTATTGTGCCTTTGCTTTACTCAATCCCACCTTACTTCCTTTTCTCACTTTTCAATGTCGCTCGCTTCCTCTCGTTCGTCCTCTCTCATGCTTCCTGAATGAGTAACGTTGCATGTCTCGACTTCCCCCTTGCTCTCTCTCTTTATTGGCAAACCACTCGGGCCAGATGTGTCACCTGGCCTCCTTGGCAGAAGTGACACACCGCCGCTATCTGCACTGTCGGTGTAGTGTTTGGAAGGGGGGGGGGGGACCGTTTCTAGTTTGAACCGTCGTCCGGGCTTTAACTGGAAACTTTAACACTTTGAAAGTTTCTCCTCATCGTTTTTAATCTGAGCGGATAGTTTTTGTGTAAAACAGTTAAAATAACACCACTGACTTGCAGCGAGTTGTACCCCTGTGCTTTAAATCGTCAGAGAATCTGGCAGGCAGACGCAGAAAACTGTCAAAGGAAAACAGCTGGCTAAAATCTAAATGTCAACGTGTCCTTTTTAAAAGGCTGAGGCTTTCTTGAACGTTTTGTGCAAAGGGCAATCTCAAAGTCTTTTTCCGCCTGATGCATTCAAGCAAATGTGTATTGATTTCTGGGCTTGATCAGACGAGAACTCGCGGGGGAAACGAGGACTTGTGGCCGTCTGAATGTCCTGTGATTTAAGATTCTTACCGTGACTGGGTGGGAAAACCAGCAATGCAACGCCACACTCATTAACAGCACCAGTGTCGGTCAGCTTGGTGGAGGGGGTTTGGTGTTTTTACATTTGCAACTACTCTGCTGCGTGCCAAGAGCTGTCTTTAACAGCACCAATGAATGTATTTCAATAACCAAATGATTAAATATACTGAAAGAAGAGTGATCCCGTTATGTGACTGTACATCTTAGCTGCAGATAACAGACCATGTAACCATGCATTGGTGCTGCTGCGGACAGCTCAAACCGGTAACTGTTGTCCACTCATTTTGTGGTGTGTTGCTAATATTTTTTATCTTTCACTTCTCTCATATGGAGCTGCAGCTTTTTTTTCTTTTTTGTTTGTGTGTCTGGAGCCCAAGTAGCACAACTACAATTCCAGTGAATATGACCTCTTAAGTGTCTACTGCACATAGTCGACCTCATAGCACACCAAGGATGAGTTAGGACTGAGTTACACTAGAAAAGAAGTGGATTGTACGACATGTTGGCAACACTGTAAGTCGGGAGTAAGAAAGCTGGTTGTCATAGAGAGAGGGGAACCGGGGGGGAGGGGGGAGGGGGGAGGGGGCGCGGTGAATAAAATGACAAACGGTTGTGCCAATAAGAGATCTACGGAAAAGTTGAAGCCGTTGCTCCCTTCTCACCTTACACACAGCTGGCCCATCACTGTGTGAATGTCTGTTTCGTAAAGACTGGTGTGTAAAAACTTTGGTTGGACACAGATCCCCCTAAGCCGACGTCAGGGAGGGGAGGGGAGGGGGAAGGGGGGTGTTTGTGAAGGTATTTGATCATCTGACAGGCCCTTCAGAGTCACCACTACCTCCACAGTGTCCTACACCACGAGAACAGCTATAAGACTGGTTTGAATGTTACTGTTGGAACAATTTCAATAATTTAACGAACGTTAGAGAGAGATTCGTTTTGATGCATTAATAAAGCATCTTCATGTTCGTCTGTGGGCTACCTCTTGTTTTCTGCTGACTAAGTAGAACGGTTCCCTTGATATTTGAATCGCATCTGTGTCATCAAAAAAAAAAAAAGTCTGAGTGACCGTCCCTGCGTTGAGTCCCACACTCAGACGAAATCTGTTAAAACACGAACGTATGTCACATGGTTGCTTGTTGGCAGTTTGACTCCTCCCATATGTAATCATCAGGTTGTAAAGATGAGTTTAACTGAGCAAAAATTTTATTTTCGGCGTTGTGATCCATGTTGTCAGTCTCACAACATAAGAAATGCTGACACAAAGGAGGCCTTACCCCTTTGCTTCCAAAGACACACACACACACACACACACACACACACACACACACACACACACACACACACACACACACACACACACACACACACACACACACACACACACACACACTATGTTTACTGTCGTGGACACCAACGTCTCAGTGGTCTTAAAGCTATCCGGTGCTGCACTGTACACAGTTTTTATCTAGTTGTCTGTTGGAAAGTTTAAAATTCACCACGGCCTTCGACAACACTTGAAAACAGGTCGCCCTACTATGCTCCTTCTTTTTATGCACAATGTGCAACGAGAAGTCCTTAAAGTAGCCTACGCTCCATCTGCTGAGGAAGACGGTGGGATACAAATGAAAGCTCCGGGGGGGGGGGGGTGTATGTAGATGTCTTACAGTCCTGTGTGGCGGCGACACCAGTGCTGCTTTAAATCTGTTTTATTGAAAGTGCTTCAGTTGATATGCAGAGTGTTTATGGGAGAAAAAAGCTTTATTAATACGTGTAAATGGATATTTTTTTCTAAAAAATTTGTCGTAAAGTGGCATAGTGTTTGAATAGACTGAAGGAAAGCTTGAAAAACTAGAGTTTTTTTTTCATATTTCCACCCACATAACCAACCATTTCAAGTTGTGGCAGAAATCTGACAACCATATTGTCACTACTAACTATATATGTTTTGTTTATAGTAATAACACGAAATGGGATGAATAACAAGAATAACAAGAGGTGTGCACGAACACAGGAGGAACTGCTGTAGATGTGGGAGAGAAGTCCGACTTAACTGCTGTGAAAGGTCTCATCCAAGCGTGCACAGAGCTCTGCCAGAGAGCTCAACGTGAATAAAACAGACTCCTTTTTAGAATTAAGGTCATTGGAATTGTTTGAGACAGAATCTAATGTAACTCTGTGAAGACTGCGCAGTGTGTATTTGTTCTGTGTATAAAAACACACACACACACACACACACACACACACACACACACACACACACACACACACACACACACACACACACACACACACACACACACACACACACCGTTATCTTCATCACAAAGAAAACAAATTCACACAAATGTTCATATCAGCTTCAGAAATAAGCAGTTTAACTGAAATCTATTCTGGGATACATATTGAAATGTCTTAATGCCTGTTGAAGGATGTCCATTTTTTTTTAAATTTTTTTTTTTAAAGATGTTTCATTTGTTAAGTTTTGTTAAAGTTACCTGAACTGTTTTTAAAAAGACTAAAATGTTCTTTTTTGATTAATTTGACACTCAAAACAAGTTCTGCTGTTTTGCTTTTTATTGCATATTTGTCTTTGTCAATATGAATTAATTGATCAAACAGCTGGGATTGATCTGGTAACAGGGTATCCATCTGTTGAATGGACGGGACGATGTAACAAATATGCAAAAAGCTTGAATTAAATTAGCACTTGTACAGCAATTAAAAACGTTTATTACATTACCATTGTGTTCTATTTACAACACGCTTCCATGTACACACAAACGGTAGATCAGATTAAATTAGAAATATAGGCAAACTTACATTTTAAAAAATAATTTATTGGTCTTTATGTACAAGGGAGAAAAAAAAGAAAAAAAGTAGAAAAGCAACCATGAGTAGAAAAGGCAAATGTACAAGAGAGTATCTTTACACTGCATTGAGGATGTTTTGCTGCTGCCACCCCAGAAATAAAACTTTACTCAGGAAACAGGCAAAACTTCTCCACTGTGCACGGGAGGGAGGGAGCGCCGTCCAGAGTGACACCCGAGTACCACCAGACAGAGAAGGAAAAACAAAAAAGATCTGCAATATTCATTTCCGTAGGAAATTGTCTTGTAAGCCATCAGCACTGGTTTTGAGCATCCATGGTTATGTTTCCGATGAGAGCGATGGGGTAAGGGAGAGTGATGTCCCCCCCCCCTGCATAATAAGTCAAGTGCTCAACGGGTTTAAAACAGAAGGCCTCTGGACGTAAAAGTCTTTGGTTCGTCGTTACCTTTTTTCTTTTTCTTTTTTTCTTCAAGTGGATTAAAGCGTACAGCGGAGCAGCGTAGTGTGGCTGTAGGCTTGTTCAGAGCGCAGACGGGCCCAACAGGATTTATGCCGAGTGATGACAACACGTTGTTTTTGCCCTTTTCGTGAATAGTAAAGAGTTCTAACAATACAGGAAATTCATAAAACAGAAACCACTGAAGAATCGAAAACTTCAACAGATACCACACCCGACGTGAGAGCAAAAAAAAAAATGGATCTATAAAATATGATTTGGTCTATCGTGGGAAAGTAAAAGCAAACAGCCGGGGGGGAAAGTAGTGAACATAAGTAAAGCTGAGTAACATTTCGATACATTGCACAATATAATACTGACATATCTGTGAGGAACCTTTTAGTGCTCGCAGTAGAGAGCCAAAACACACGACTTTGATTCACTAAAAAAGGGGGAAAAGTTTGTTATCAGTCTTAAAAACCAACAGAATCAAGTCAGCAATTACCACTCAGCTATGATGCCAATAAATAATAGTAATAATAACGAGGACTAATACTATAAAATTCATTTGCATGTGATGAAAGTCACCAAACATGTCGACACGATGTGGTACACATATTCAGGAAAGCACACAAATCGGTACTCATTGACGCAAGCAGTTCAGGGGTGTGATGTGCATAATGAGCTGGATTAAATAGAAATCCTCAGACGATCACAATACACAGCCAAAGCAACGACTAAATCAATCTCACCTCACTTTAAAAATGATGCCGACGTGTCAGAGGAGGTTAAATGATGCTCTTTCGATGATAGGTAAAAATCTACCACGTAGGATGGCTTTAATAACACATTAATAACAATTTGCAAAGCTGACGATAGGAAACATTTTGCATTTCTCGGATGGAGACTGAAACCCAAACATGTGTTTAAAAAGCTGGATAAAGTATCATCATTTGGTTTTTAATAACGCCTTCACAGTACGGCCTTAAATCTGCTCACCCCGGGAAGGCGCAACACTGATCTGCTTGTCGTCTAAAAATCTGGACCACATGAAGAAGATCAGACGAGCTGATTCTGGCTCAGACTCCCCTTCAGCAAAGAAAAACTACCATGAGCAGAGGTACCGTTGATCAGTGGTAAGAAACTAGTCTGCACTCACATTATTCTCAAAGATCATTTTCTTAGAAATCTTAAGGTCGTCACTTCTCAAGAACTACATAGAATTCATACCAGTTTAGTTTTTACAGGGAGACTCCAGGGACATGGTGTAATTGCTAGAAAAATAATGTTTTCTTGTACACCGTTACATTATTGAAAAAGGTATCACAAAATATTTTGAAATCATATGAGGTATGAAAGTATGAAACACCTCTTGTGCACACAAACTGAACTGTGGGCTCAGACACACAGAGCGTCTCGTCAATGGTTCACAACTCAAACTTTGTTCTACATTTCGCTTAGCGATGTAGCATGATGCTGATGCAAATACGCTCAGGTTCTTTTTTTTTCTTCTCGTCGTTGAACTGATTCTTGCACCGTTTGCATTAAACCAAAGGAAACAATTGAGGTTTTTGTCTGGACAAAGACAACATTCCAAAAGTCTCCAGTTCAACAAAAGTTACGCACAGAAAACATCTGTCTTGTAATAAAAAAAAAAAATGAAGCCTGGTAGCCTTTCCTGTGTCTACAGCTTCCAAACGCCACAACCATGATGTGTAACCGCACACACTGACATGGGTGGCCTGTTAGAGAACAACCATCAGACTGGATCACTGGTTGTGTGAGTCTTTGGGCTTCCACAGGAGTTCTAGTCAAAACAAGGGGCAAATCTGAAGAGTGGATAATACTGACCGATGTAAGAACCTGCAGGAGAGGTACTTTCTATGCACACACGCGCACTCACACACACACGCGCACTCACAAGCACACAGGCTCACACAAAACATAATGTATATTTTGGGTCAGCAACTGCTGCTGCCTCCTCCTTTCCGTCCCTCGAGTTCACAGGTTCGAGTCCAGAGGAGGCTCTTGGCTTCAGGACAAGGTGCAGTCGTAGGCTCCCTCCTCCTCTCCCAGCTCCTCTGTCTGTTCAGGAGGACAATCCTCAGAGGGGGGGCGGGAGAAACTTCCGGCGGGTTCAAGGGAGGGCAGGGCCAGGCCCAGCGGAGCCGTCGCTCCTCTGCTGTCCTCCGGCCGAGGTGGCGCAGTACCTCCCGGCCCTTCGGAGCCGCTGACCTTGGAGCTCTGGCTGCTGGGCTGGAAGGCCTCGGGCTGCACCTGCTCAGCTGCTGAATCCATCAGATCTTGAAGCTGTGGCTGGATCAGGTTTAGAAATGGTTTGTATCCGAGGCTGGAAAAAAGACGAGAGAGGAGGGTTAAGCTCGGTGTAATGTTGTTCACCATTACATGTCATTTCCCTTTTACAAAACAGCAAACCACAATGAAAGAATTCACTGTTACAATGCTTTTGTCATGTTCGTGATGATAGTGGCCTAAACCAATGACGTTAACAAAAAAGTCATAGTTTAGTGTGTCATTAAAAATGCTATAAAAGTTATAGTATTCAAAAAAAGTTCGTCACAAAAGAAAAAATGGAAATAAAAAGTAATAGTATAGTATGTCATGAAATAGTCATAGAACAAACGGACAGACAGATGGACGGACAGACAACCCAAAAAACATAATTTGCCATTGCGGAGGCATAAAACACACACAACATTTTGAGCTACACCCACCAGTCAGTGGAGGCCCACGTGTCGACGGCCAATAAGCCGCTTCGGACGCTCTGCACAGTGTCTTGGGGAACCTCTGGGCTGTCCAGGAAGCCGATGACCTGCTTTATGACGTTGGCGTCCCGTAGGATCAAACCAATCACGACACACCACTCCAGACAGCCCGCCTCCATGAACACATGAAGGAGGTACCTGAAGGAAACAAAGAGAGGCACGGCTGTCGAGCACTGGCTTTGGTTTCACGTTGAATCAAAGCACTGCAGTGGGATCGTGGAAGTGAGGTTTGGGGGATGATGTCTCACCTGAGCTGCACCTGGGACTTGTGCGGGCCTTTGTTGGCCAGCTCCATGGAGATGTGCTCCAGCTCGGCCTGGCTCAGGCTCAGAGTGGACGAGTTCTCATCGACCATCATCCAGTCGCCATCCACCACCGAGCTGGTCTCTGTCAAGTCTGTGGCAGAGCCGACGCTGTACTCTTCCACTAGAGGGATGAGGAAAAAGGAATAAGACAGAAAAAAAAGACAGTGGCATGTCTTCAGGAGGGTTGCTGACGGCTGGTGACTACAGGTAGTTAAGGGATTAACCGTTCGACTCTGATTACCTTTGTTGGTGAGCAGAGAGAGGAAAGCATCGTGTGTCTGTGGCGAGTGTTGGTTGGAATGAGCAGACGAGGCCGCGTCCATGTCTTCGGACCTCTGCCCGAGCCCATCCAGCCAGGTGTTGTTGCTGGAAGCTGCCTGAGGGGGCGCTGTGTCCATGTCGCTGTTCAACAGGCTGTCAGCTGACTGCGACTTCAACAGCTGTGTGCTCAGCACTTGAGAGCAACAACAACAACAAAAAAACACCATGAAATATTGGGATAGAGCCAAAAGTATTGCGAACTAGGGCAACAGAAACCCCAGTTCACATGTTAATGTTAATAATGTACTCATTGATGCTGTCAATTATGTATGAACAGGTTCATTTTTAACCTGTATTGCATGAATCCTGCGTCACTCACCTGTGCGACAGCGTCCGTTCTTCAGAGGCGAGCTGATGCTTCCCCCGGGAATAACAGGGAAGGGCCAGAGGAAATCCTTATGGAGTCTCTTCAACGCAGAAACAAAGTCCTCAACGCGAGCCACGCGGTTTCGCTCGCGACACAACCAGCCAATGAGTTCAAAGCCCAGCTGTGCAGAGAAGCAACCGAGGTCGCGGAGGCGCACCTGCTCCAGGAGGTGGCGGGCGTGGCGCCAGAGCATCATGTCAATGTACATGTTCTCCGGACACTCCCCGTCCCGACTGACAGGAATCAAACACAGGATGAAGGAGAGACGTTAAGGTGAGGACATTTTAAAGAAAACTAAATCTAAGTTACGGTACGTGTGTGTGTGTGTGTGTGTGTGTGTGTGTGTGTCCATACCCTTTAGAAGAGGGTCCAGAAGGCATACTGAAGGTTTTCTGCAAGTTGAACTTGCCCGTAGCGATGGCGTCTGCCGACTGTGACAAACTGATGCTGCGATTTCTGAAGAACTCAAAACCGCCAGTTGAGCTGGGTTCCTAAACACAGAGGTGCACAGCTCACTATTTCCTGTTTTCAGCAGGGGCTACCGACCTGTTAGCTTAACTAGGCTACCCCCGATTGAAAGTCTGACATGTGGGTACAAAGCATGATGGGGTTTCAGACCTAGATCAAGCACAGCTAAGCATTTTCAATAAAAAAACAAGCTTGTGTTGTGTTTCTGTGAGTCATCTCTTTACGACAAATCGATTCTGAAACGTAATTTACACTCCTTGTGTGCTTTCAAGTACTGATATGATGTAGGCATCCTTAATGAATATATTGGTCCTGGTCGTACAGCAGGAAGTTGCTTGTAACTTTTCCTAGACCAATATCTACAGACAAAGTAAGTGGCAAGCAGAGGAAATGCATATTTGTAGAGATGATTTTAAGTTCTCTACCTGAGTAGTGGGCGTTGGGGGCGGAGTGTCCATCTCCCCGGAGCCGATGGCTTTGAGGAATCGGATCATGTGCCTGCAAAGGTCCCACTTGCCCTGCTCAAGCGCCGTGTTGAAGAGTAGAGTGGCGTGTTGTCGGCTCACTGCTGGGACCTCCATGTTCTTTACAGAGAAGGGACGGAGGAGAAGAGAGATGGACGAGACGGAGACAGATGGAGACTACGTGAGCATTTTATCCTGACACCCTGATCGCATTTAGTCAGGTATCAACAATGATTTTAATACTTCCGTCCTAGGCTGATTATGTCTAATAATGCCTGCATCATGCTATGAAAAGCTAACTGACTATGTGCAGGTAGCGTCAGTGTGTCACTACCTGCAGTATAATCAGATACGAGGCTGCTGTGTCCAGGTCTTGAGCCATGAGACACTCCTCAAACAGATCTTTGGGGTTCCCCACAGCGGCAAACAGGTAGTTCCACAGGGCGTACTCCGTCTTCCTGGCGCAGTGAACGATGGTCTGGAGGAAGAGGGGGAACTCTGTGATGAACTTGGCCACGGTGGGCAGCAGAGGGTCGGGGATGGGCTCCCGCGATGTTGCCTCTTCTTCCAGCACGACGTGCACCATCAGCTCCATGACGTGAGGGAAGTAGGGGAGGGAGGCACATGACTGGGCCAGCATCAAAGCCTGCGGGAGAGAAAGAACATTAAGGAGTTGAAAAAATGGACTCAGTTCAGGTAATTACTATTACCACCATTCTTTTACTAAGCTGAGGGGATGAGACGGGACGCTCCACATACCTGTTCACCCAAGTTGCGAACCAGCAGCTGCCGCAGGATGTGATGGAGGTAGATTTGGGAGGTCCTCTCCACGGTGCAGTAGGGGAACAGCGCCTCCAGGGGCTCAGAGGCTCCCTGCAGCCCGTCGTAGAGCACAGTCTCGTTGGTTGCCCCCAGCACCAGAGCGTCCTCGAACAGCACGGCCAGAGGGTAGATATTGATGTGGAAGGGCAGCATGATGCGCCTGGAGAGGAAGGAGTGGGGCTTGCGATGGTCTCGGGGAAACAGCGGCAGCCACACTTTCATGCCGGCCTCACCGCAGGACAACCACAGGGCCTCCAGCAGGTGGCGCTTCTTCTTGTTGGAGCGACAGGTGGTCCACACATTCTCCACACATTGGGCCAGCACCACCGGGGGACAAAATGGTAGCTAGGGGAGACAAAAAAAAAAGTGTCATAGGTTCTTGAAGAACTGCTGCACAACACACAAGTGTAACTTGACACCATGTAACTACTGCATTGCCTATTGTTTGGACTCACCAGCTTCTTGTTGTTGGCAGGCGTCTCCTTCTCCCGTACCTGCGGCCCTGAACGGTCCCTCTGCAGCATGATCAGCTGGCCAGCCAGATTCAACATGATGCTCTCTGCCATGCAGGCCTGAGATAGACACACACATAAAGCATGAACGCACATGCACCTACAGAGACAGTATAGGTCCGTCAGAGTGCGTGTGTGTGTGTTACCTGCTGTGGGGCTTTCAATGTGATGCCAGTCTCTGTGCGCACAGAGGTGAGTGTGACGGACACCACGAGGGCCGGGTGAGGGATGTAGCGAGACATCGACACCTCCTGCAACAACTCCACGCTGGCTGTCGGGTGTGGACTGAATAGAGGTAAATGTACAGTTGTGGTCAAAAGTTTACATACACTTGTAAAGAACATAATGTCATGGCTCTCTTGAGTTTCCAGTTATTTCTACAACTCTGATTTTTCTCTGATAGAGTGATTGGAACAGATACTTCTTTGTCACAAAAAACATTCATGAAGTTTGGTTCTTTCATGACTTTATTATGGGTTAACAGAAAAAGTGACAAAATCTGCTGGGTCAAAAATATACATACAGCAACATGAATTAGCAATTTTGGTGACTAAGAAAGTTGTGTCAATGAAATAAGCTTCATAGCATGGCCTCTTAACTTCTTGTGAGTGATTATGAGTGACTACAGCTGGTGACTTCTCTGAGGCCATTTAAATAGGGCTCATTGGATACAAACGCCCACAAACGCTATAATGGGAAAGTCAAAGGAGCTCAGCATGGATCTGAAAAAGCAAATCATTGACTTGAACAAGTCAGGAAAGTCACTTGGAGCCATTTCAAAGCAGCTGCAGGTCCCAAGAGCAACAGTGCAAACAATTGTTTGTAAGTATAAAGTGCATGGCACTGTTTTGTCACTGCCACGATCAGGAAGAAAACGCAAGCTATCACCTGCTGCTGAGAGAAAATTGGTCAGGAGGGTGAAGAGTCAACTGAGAACCACCAAAAAGCAGATCTGCCAAGAATTAGAAGCTGCTGGAACACAGGTGTCAGTGTCCACAGTCAAGCGTGTTTTGCATCTCCATGGACTGAGAGGCTGCCGTGCAAGAAGGAAGCCCTTGCTCCAAAAGTGGCACCTTAAGGCTCGACTGAAGTTTGCTGCTGATCACATGGACAAAGATAAGACCTTCTGGAGGAAAGTTCTGTGGTCAGACGAAACAAAAATCGAGCTGTTTGGCCACAATGCCCAGCAATATGTTTGGAGGAGAAAAGGTGAGGCCTTTAACCCCAAGAACACCATGCCTACCGTCAAGCACGGTGGTGGTAGTATTATGCTGTGGGGCTGTTTTGCTGCCAATGGAACTGGTGCTTTACAGAGAGTAAATGGGATAATGAAGAAGGAGGATTACCTTCAAATTCTTCAAGATAACCTAAAATCATCAGCCCGAAGGTTGGGTCTTGGGCGCAGTTGGGTGTTCCAACAGGACAATGACCCCAAACACACATCAAAAGTGGTAATGGAATGGCTAAATCAGGCTATAATTAGGGTTTTAGAATGGCCTTCCCAAAGTCCTGACTTAAATCCCATTGAGAACATGTGGACAATGCTGAAGAAACAAGTCCATGTCAGAAAGCCATCAAATTTAACTGAACTGCACCAATTCTGTCAAGAGGAGTGGTCAAAGATTCAACGAGAAGCTTGCCAGAAGCTTGTGGATGGCTACCAAAAGCACCTAATTGAAGTGAAAATGGCCAAGGGACATGTAACCAAATATTAGCACTGCTGTATGTATATCTTTGACCCAGCAGATTTTGTCACTTTTTCTGTTAACCCATAATAAAGCCATGAAAGAACCAAACTTCATGAATGTTTTTTGTGACAAAGAAGTATCTGTTCCAATCACTCTATCAGAGAAAAATCAGAGTTGTAGAAATAACTGGAAACTCAAGAGAGCCATGACATTATGTTCTTTACAAGTGTATGTAAACTTTTGACCACAACTGTATATATCATGACTTCCATGTAAAAAAAACACAAAAGCACAAAAAATAAAACTAAGACTCTGAGGACTTTAACTCTAACGTATTCGAAAAAAGCTTTCAGTGTGAGAGGCGGCAGCATTTTACTGCTAAGCAGAATCTCATTTTCTTTGAACAACAAACGACTTAATGCAGTTTACTTAAATGAATAGGAACACTATTACCTAATACTACTATGACTACTGGTGCCAGGGATTTCCCTGGTGCTGGAGTGTGTGAAAAAGAAGAAAAGTGTGCTGAACGTAGAGAACAGTTCTGGTGTTAAGTTAAGACTGGATGTGTAATGTGTGTACACGGGACTCCACCTGTCGTTCCTCCTCTCTAGGCTATAGAGGCAGATGGAGCAGTCGGCTCTGAACAGGATGACCATATCTCTGAAGACGTTTAGCAACAGGGTGTCTGAGTGCAGCTTAGTGACGGATGCAAAGGCGTTGTCCAGGTTAGAGGAGCGTTGATAGAGCCTCAGCTGGTGTCAACAGAGAGAGAACAGAGGAGAGTGTTGCAACGAAGACCGACTAGAATCACGATAAAAAGAAAGAAATCATGGAATTCATGAGAAGTGGTGCATCTGTCTTACCTGCTCTTGCTGGTCAATATAATTGTAACAGGCAACCACCACAAAGTCCTTCCACCAAGCCAGACCTCCGGTCACCGTCATGTTCTGCTCCTACAGAGACGCAAACACAAATACACGTTAACAATACTAAACTAACAAAACTTTAACCGAAAATACTCTACACCACATTTAAAATCATATTTTTTATTAGTTATTTCTGGCAGAATATTTTCAAGGCAAGTGGAGATAATTAACAACATGACTATCCATATCTGGACAAACTACAACTACCACGAAGCCATTTAGAGAAGATTACATGTTGGTATTTATCCTCCAGTCTACAATGTCACATACCTGAGTGATGTTTCCAAACAGCTTCCATTTCCTTGTGAATAAGGAGTAGTGTGCAAAGCCCCGCCTCCCTGCTACAGCCATGCACTGGCCTGCTGTGTCTATGGCTGCAAACTGCGCGCACACACACACACACACACACACACACACACACACACACACACACACACACACACACACACACACACACACACACACACACACACACACACACACACACACACACACACAGAGAGAGAGAGATGTCCATAAAGCAAACAATAGAACATCATCTATATACACAGAGTACAAACACACTCACAAAACTAAACAGTTTTATAGACATTTTTATTGACTAGCGCTTTACTAACATAATGAATGGTCATGTTTGTTGATCGTATCAGTCCTATCAGAGAAGAAATGGGCTTTAAAGGCTCACAACAGCTACTTTTACGGACCAAACTCAAGCTCTCCAAGAAGAGAAGGAACAACTTTTTTTACAATAAACTATATGTAGATTTTCTCGAGCTCCAACACTTGTATAATGATAATTCTGCTTATGTATACACACTTGTGAACACAGCTAAATTAGTTTGCTTAGTAAACACAGGAATATAGCAGCTCCTAGAGTCTGAGCAAAGATGCACGTTGTCACACTCACCCGTATAGGCCAGTTGCTCTCTAGGTATGTGCTGTGAATCTAGAAGAATTCAGAAAATTAGAAATACAAGATAATCCACTATAGTTCATATCCATTAAACTATAGACACAAACAGGAAAGGCATTAGTTGAATAAAGCTCCCTGATGATGTGAGCGGTATCAAGCATTATTAGCTGTTAACAGTATTGACTGCTTCTTTGTATCTGTCGGAGTCATCACAAGGTTCTCTTTTATGATCCAGAAAACATTACGAAGCAGATGGACTTGCTCTCAGTGCCAAAGTGGTTTACATTCATTGCAGCTCGAGCTCCATCTCACACTGGAAGTTTGCAGAAAACCTTTTTTTTTTGATAATGGATTAATCATAAAGCCAAAATGCCAACTACTTAATGGCTCCTGCTTTTCACATGAGATCATGTGTAGATTGAATTGAATATTTGATGGATTATTGTTGAAGAAAAGAAATAGGCAGATTTATTAATAATGAAAGTAATCGCAGCCATAAAAGCCTCTATTGCTGATGCTACACAACGGCTTGAGGCTGCAGCGAAATATAATAAGCTACCAAGTAATATTTCAAAACTCTCGTCACTGTTGCATAAATTCCCCCCAATAAGGTGTGACAACATCCTGCGAGCATGCTTACCTGGACCACGTGCCAGTGCTTGTGTCCCAGTAAAGTGCTGAGTCCCTGAGAGAGAGAGGAGTCGGGGTGGTGGTGCAGCGGGCTGCCGTCGGGTGGGTGCAAGTGTGTGTGCGGGTGTGTGTCGGAGGCGCTGTGGACCTGCGAGGGGTCCCCACAGGTCAGGTAGAGGCGGTCTTCACCGTGGAGCAACACCTGCTCCTGGTTACTCTGTACAGTCGACAGAGGAACAAAACAGAGTGTGAATGTTTACTGTGAGCTTCTTGTGTGTGTGTTCACACAAAAACCTGACAATACGTTTTCTCTCACCGTGCAGGGGTTGACGGTCAGGGCACTCTTGATGAAGTGGAACTGCAGTATGCCGGCCTGCAGGGAGGGGTGAGGAGGTGTGGCCATCTCCTCCTCCTCCTCCTCCTCCTCTTCCTCCTCCTGCTGCTGCTGCTGCTGCTGCTGCTCCTCCTCCTGCCTCCTCCTCCTCCTCCTCCTCTCCTGTTTGATAGGGAGCACCCATAGGTGGTAGCCCTCTGCTCCCCAGCTCTGGAAATGGCGGAGTGGAAGTCAGCCATTATGCACACAATGGTAACAAAAATACATTTTACATGTAACAGGTGAACTACCACTGAGTAGAGAATATGCAAAACACAGCCTCGGTTCCACTTCAATGAATAGCAATGTGCTTGTAAATAACAGGATTAAGAGGGTTCTGAATCTTAACATGACCACAACATGTGTGCTTTTAACATTGCCAACTGATTTTTTTTATGTTTTTTTATGTTTTTTATGTTAAAATGTAGACAGTGGAACATAATCAAACAAATCCACTTGCCATAGAGCTGATTTTAACAGGTTCCTTCTTGGTACCATCAGAACGATACCTGATGGGAGGACAAAACATGCAAAGATACATAAAAACAAGAAAAATGTTACGTGTGTACTAGTGCATTTGTGTGTGTGTGTGTGTGTGTGCGCGTTTCCACCTACGCAAAGTCCTCTCCCAGAGTGCAGATGAGGTGAGCTCCAAAGACACTCCACAGCGATAGGCCGCCACACTCCCATGTAACCATGACCACGCTGTAGTCAGGTGACCAGCAGATCAGCTTGACTGGGCCCGTCTTATTGTAGATGTCTGAACAGGCAAATAATTCAGAGAAGTTATAAAGGTTCAGAAGTTATAAGGGTTCAGAAGTTATAAAAGGTTCAGAAGTTACAGTATAAGGGTTCAGAAGTTATAAAGGTTCAGAAGTTATAAGGGTTCAGAAGTTATAAGGGTTCAGAAGTTATAAGGGTTCAGAAGTTATAAAGGTTCAGAAGTTATAAGGGTTCAGAAGTTATAAAGGTTCAGAAGTTATAAAGGTTCAGAAGTTATAAGGGTTCAGAAGTTATAAGGGTTCAGAAGTTATAAAGGTTCAGAAGTTATAAGGGTTCAGAAGTTATAAAGGTTCAGAAGTTATAAGGGTTCAGAAGTTATAAAGGTTCAGAAGTTATAAAGGTTCAGAAGTTATAAGGGTTCAGAAGTTATAAGGGTTCAGAAGTTATAAAGGTTCAGAAGTTATAAAGGTTCAGAAGTTATAAGGGTTCAGAAGTTATAAGGGTTCAGAAGTTATAAAGGTTCAGAAGTTATAAAGGTTCAGAAGTTATAAAGGTTCAGAAGTTATAAGGGTTCAGAAGTTATAAAGGTTCAGAAGTTATAAAGGTTCAGAAGTTATAAAGGTTCAGAAGTTATAAGGGTTCAGAAGTTATAAAGGTTCAGAAGTTATAAAGGTTCTGAAAGCTTTAGGTGGAGTTGTATTTATTTATCTTTTTCATATTTGACACTGAATCCCATTATATTGTGCTCTTCTTAATAACAGGATAACCTCTGGAAATGATGAAACGTTTGTTATAATTACTGACTTGTCTGAATGACAGTGCTCGATATTGCAGAGTGATATAATCATCTACGGGAAACTCAGGGAGCAGCTGAGGAAAAGTGTCTTGAAATACAGGATTATATTCCTTCCTTCCTCCTGTATGTTCGCTGCAAAGCAACCTGTTTTGTTTTTTTCACATGAATCACGATGTTCTTGAGCATAACTTTCTAACAAAAGAGAATTCACAAAGGTTTTGTTTTTGGACTGAAAAACACAAAATATATGTAAGTGAGATTACAAATTTGAATATGCCACGTGTGTTTTGTTTTTCAAGTTCTGGAGACAATCGTGTTAGAAACAAAATAATCCTGTGTTTTATCTTGGTGTGTTTGAGATGAAGCCAAGTGTTCAAATATTAGGGCTAAGATTGGTATTTTAAAGAGAGCAGAGAAACCAAAGTTCCTGCAGGGACGTTTAAGATTTTGAAGACCTTTTTAATAGCAGAGATACATTATAATACCTGATACACAATAATTCTGGTATAAAAGTACAATTGCAAACCAGTAGGGGCCACTTGACCTAGGATTAATTAGAATTACATTACATGTTTGCAGTACTTCCACCGGGTAAGCAGCAGAAAATGTAAATTCAAGTTTCTACTAAATAAAACACAACACTGAGCGTCCCAGAAACTGTAGCTACAATGTTTTGACTTTTTAATACCTTCTCAAGCCTTTTTTATTTTTTATTTTTTAAAGTAAACTCAATTCAAAGTTTTTAAAGACTTTTCAAGACATGCACATATCTAAAAACCGGTAGAATGGAAATGAGCCTTCACGTAGTTCCCCCACTAGGGGGAGCTCTGGCTTTAGAAAATCCCATTACAGTCTGACTGAAACAGATGTAACAAAAAGGGGAAACACAGGCATGTGCACCCAAGAGACACAGCTGAAGGAATGCAAGTTTTCTCAAGGAGGATTTTGTCCAGCGGTGTGATAGAGAGAGACAGAAGAACAGAGGAGAGAGAGAGAGAGAGAGAGACAAAAACAGGGACAGAGAGAGATGGGGAGCATGTGTTGTGATACCTGGGTAGTGTTTTGGGGTGAGTTCCAGTTTGTGGGAGAGCTGCATGGATCCTGTCGTGGTGTCTATCATGTACACCAGCACTGTGCCACTGTAATGAAAACAAACACACTTTAACAGTCATCATTTGTTGCCGAGGGGAATATAAGCTGTGTAGTAACACAATATTTGTGTTTTGTGTGTGATTGGAAATGATTTATTACAGGGGGGGGGCAGTGAGGAAGAGAAAGTCCATCCAACCGGGGAAAATTGCACAATCCATTGGTAGTTTCTGACAAGCACACACTAGGTAGGCCTCGGCAAACACAAACCGACAGATTCTCACACTGAACACACACCACACGGACAACAATCTATCTCTGTAACATACGGATGCAAGCACACACACACACACACACACACACACACACACACACACACACACACACACACACACACACACAGGTTTTCCACCGTATTGTAAAGATTTGTACAAAGAGACAGTTAAACACACGTACCTGGCACAGCCAAAGGCCATCAGTCTGTACTTGTTGTTGACAGCCACACAGGTGCCATCATTCACATCTGCTGCCCAGACGCCCTGCAGTTGCTGGACACACACATGGAACATTTATGAATTATAAATAACTGAATGTGTGTAATGATGTCAGTTGCAGGTCAGCAAAGCATGTTTTAACTGCCGTTTCCTTTAAACACATCACTTAACTTTAAATGTGTTGATACGTCTAAATGAAACTCTACAGCTGAGAATAAACACACATTATCAGCTTGGTCACGATTTTAATATAACATTTATATCTCGGAGTCAACAACACCCACTTTCCAATTTCAAGAACATCATAATCATTTCTCGCCAAAATATGAATGTGAGCTCCTCTTGTCCTTTAAGATGCTGAGACAGAGACATTACTGTTTAAAAGCTGCCAATATAAAGTAATGGCCGTGAGTCCTGTATTAAATCATATGATCATGATATTAATTCAAAATCACTGCGCTGCCATGGTAACAAAATCTAAAAACTTGTTGACGGGAACATGTTGCATCATTAGCTTGGAACAGTTTGTTCACTTTACCTTAATTTATCTACTACTTATAGTTTTAGCCTTTATATTACCTGGTACCCAAATAGATTTAGGTCAGATGATGCCATATGCTGATATATATTGATGACATACACTGTAGAACTGGTGGCTGTCTGCAAGTCTAAAGAAGAATCCGTGACTTTCATCAGCCTTTCAATGCAATAACTATAATACGTTTTTGAATATCTGAGTTTTGATCTTCTGTTGGCCCTTCCGTACAGTTTGTGTGTTTTAACGCCGGCAGTGTGTGTGTGTGTGTGTGTGTGTGTGTGTGTGTGTGTGTGTGTGTGTGTGTGTGTGCGAGTATTCTTACATCTGCGGTGATGGTGTTGCTGAGTGGTGTGACAAAGCCCAGGCGTCCGTCACTCAGAACAACAGCAAAGCCGTCCAGGGTGACACAATACTCCATACAACGGATATACACTCCTTCCAGGTCTAGAGAGGGACCACCTACACACACACACACACACACTGAAGTACTCTATGCAACAAAAAGACTGAATGTGGAACTGAAGTTAAGCAAAAACATTGAACAAGAAAGAAGACTGCTGCAGACAAAACATGTATGTGTTTTTATCCGGGATGTTATTTGAACAGTCAACCTTATATTTATAATTTAATTCCCAGCATTAGAGAGTGATTGGAAACACTAGAACACCGTCAACTAGAACCAAGTCTGCTCTTTTCCTCTGTGTTTTGCTGTGTGCATGGGTCTTCTCTAACCTCGAGCAGACTGCAGGTCTAGCGAGAAGGGGATCGTAGTGAGGCAGATGGCCTTGCGTCCGTTGCTGCCGAGCCCGTCCCAGTGCAGCACATGGAGATAGCCGTCTGCGGTGCAGACCAACAAGTCCTCCTGAAGGGACTGCAGACTGGTGGGAGGACGAAGAAACAACACAGAAATGAGCATCGAGGTCCAACAAACAGGAAAGAAGCTGTGGAGGAGGCGGGGAAATAAAAACAGGCAGGGACGGGAAGGTAGGAAGAGAGGGAGCGAGATAACAAACAGCAGTGTTAGAAAACAGTGGACTAGTCATCATCCAGCTGTGGGGTCTGAAACTTTTACTGGCCAGCTGTAATGACGCCACATAGCTGCCCGTGCCAACTGTCACCGTCTTCTAATACACAAGGGAACAAACAAGGGTGTGTTTGTGCGAGTGTGTGTAAAGCGTTTCATTGTCTTTGAAAAAGTATGACAGGGCTCAGACTGAAGATGGCACAATGGGACAACCGAAAGGAGAAAGAAAAGCAGGCGTCAGAAAGAAAGACATGAAAGGAAGTTGAGGGTGTCAAACACAGTGGACTTAAACTGAGGAGGACGCAACAACTTTGACTGTAGTTTCACAGCAGGAGACGCCCACTCATCTCAAGCTGTGCCTTTGAAATGCCAACGTGAGCGCTCCCATTCAGACGACTGCCCTGTAATCTCTGTCAAGCGCACACATTGGAGATGTGACAGATGAACACGAGGACATGAAAGATGCAGACAATATAAAACACAAAATGAACAAAAAAATACAGACATAAAGAAAGTCGAGCAGAAAAGTTCTTGTCACTCAGCAAACAAAAGATGTCAAGTTGGAGGATAATGAGGAAGGTGGAAAACTAGAAGAAAAGAGAAACTAAAAAAAGAACTGAAATTAGCAAAAGACTGAACCACCACAAAGGAGAAAAACAAGGAGAAAGGTAAACTGTAGAAATCCTTTCAGGGACAGAGAAGGAACGGATTCCTCCAATTATCATTTTATGTAGCTGACAAGCAATCCATCTCACTAAACTGAAATCTCCTTGTTTATCATGTGAATAAACACAGTCCAGAAAACGCATGAGGCTGATTTGAACCAGTTACTCTCCAGCAAACACTGATATCAAAATTGTTCCTTCTGTCATCATTTCATCATTCATCTGTTATCTTTAACCGCTTCGGGGGCGAGCTGACATTGGGTGAAGGCAGGGTAAACCTCTGGACAGGTCGCCAGACTATCGCAGGGCTGACACATGGAGACAGACGACCATTTACGGGCAATTTATAGTCATCGATCAACCGGCTGCATGTCTTTGGACTCAGGAGTCAGAGAACACAGGTTAAAACATGATTACCAGTGCGCTCGCATTAAGATACACAGTGAGCGGCATTCATTTTGGTGTTTCCAGTGTGTGTAGGTCTTTGTGAATGTGAGCTGGCGTCAACATGAGGGAGAGGTAGATCTGCCGAGACGACAGGGAGAAACACAACGAGAGAGAGAGAGATGAAAAGAGATAAAAGGACGATAAGACTTCTTGCTACCTGGTTATAGGGGCCTCCAGATCTACAGGCTTCTTCATCTCTAAAGACAAAGCGGGGGCACATTGCTCCTCCTTGTACCCCGGAGTCACCCTCACACGAGGACTTCCTCTGTGAAAACACAAATACATTAATTCATTTGACTGATGTACGAGGAAAACTGTCAAAATCCCAAAATGGAAAATCGGAGCTGAAGAACATCACCAATACGCCCCGACTTGCCTGATCTCTGCTGGTATGCTGTCGAGGAATGTGACACACACACACACACACACACACACACACACACACACACACACACACACACACACACACACACACACACACACACACACACACACACACACACACACACACACAGCACACTAACAGAAGGATTTAGGAAAGGAAGAGAGAGAAGCGTGCAAACACCCCTATGCACATACTTCTGTGTACTTTTGGTCAAGAGCTGTTTGGAAAGCCTAACCAGAGGAGTGTGTTGCAGCAGCAGATTAACACATATACTTCTGGCCAGGTCGTGTAATGGTCACTTAAAAATAACAAACAGGGATAGCTGCAACAGTTGGCAGTAACATTTCCCTCCCTGCTTTTATCAACCATATAACCCCAGCAAATTATTAATTACATATTTAGTCAAGAGCAAACACAACATTACAACATTACCAGGATTTAGTACTGAAGCCCTCAGCTGCCGGCTGATTGCAGCAAGCAAACGATCACGATAGGGAAAAAAAGCAGCCAACGCGTGTTCATATAAATCAATTTGGTAATTGTTTACAACCACCAATGTCATTTGCAGTAATAACACAACATCTACTGTTTTAACTGACCAATTCAAACTGCAAAGAAATAATGTTGCTGTGTTTTGTATATATGCTATATTATGTTTTCACATTTAACCCTGAGCAGATCCAGGTAACATTCAAGACTAATAAAACAAACCAGAAAATACAGTAATAATATTCATAATAACTGTTAAATGGCTTGTAGTGTAGCCTCCCAGCACACTACAGCTGGCCCCCTCTGCTCACTTCACCTCAGCACGTGTGTGTGTGTGTGTGTGTGTGTGTGTGTGTGTGTGTGTATCTCAATGTGTATGAGAGTTTAAATGTGTGCTGTACTCACTTTGGATAGACCGGCTCATAGAGGGATTTGTCATCACCTCCACCCAACACATCAAACAACAGGATGTAGCCTTTGGCAGTCTGAAAACAGAGAATTATGAATTTAAAAAAAAACATCAATATAGTTGATTAACCACAAGTTTATTATCAGACAGAGAGATGGAGAGTGTCGAACACTGAGAACACACAGAGGGAGAAAGTGAGGAGGAACTGTAAAAATGCATAAGGATGCGAATGTAAATTTACAAGTCAAGTTATATAAATTATTATTTGAATGACATCAAAAATGTGCAAAGTAGGAAGCAAAAGAGAGAAATAATGAGAGGACCTGAGGGAAGAAAACGTAAACGGTAAACAAAAATATCGTCATCATCATCATCCGTTGGAGGAGATGGCAAAAGATTACAGTCAGTAAGGAGTCTTGACCGGTATTTCTATTTCTCCTAATAAGGATAATATGTGCAGCACAAGTACTCTCGTGGTTTAGAAAAATATTTGTATCTCCCCAGAAATGATGGTTGACATTTCCCTGCACTGCACAGTCCTGAACAGGCTGAGCCAGTACTGATAATGATGCTCAAAAAACAAATTTGTCAGCATTTCAAATGCACGCTCCGGGCTCCATTCTGTAGAGGAGCTCACAGTATCTGTGATGTAAAAATAGCAATTGCTTGTACTATGTGCGAACAACCGTGTTTTTTTCCACAACTACACACACACACACACACACACACACACACACACACACACACACACACACACACACACACACACACACACACACACACACACACACACACACACACACACACACACACTGCTGTCTGGGAAATGCAGAAATTGAGCCTGTAGACTGAAACATGACACGAAATCTGATCTTAACTCCACTGTCAGCAGTGATGTGGATGCTTTGCAATGACTTCATTAATGCTGCAGAGTCACCTAGAACCAGAGAGAGATCAATGCACGAACCACTATTCTACTATTTCCAGTCGTTTATCCAGTTGTGCTTCTCTGTATGGTGACGTTTTGCTCATAGTTGGTGGAAGCACACTGAAGGAACCCTTGATTTTTCTAGTGGTGACAGAAAGTGAGAGCGAGAGAGAAAGAGAGCGAGAGAGAGAGCGAAGCCAGCAACAACTTGAAGCTCGACTAGAAAAGAGCAGCCAGAGAGAGGACGGAGCCAAACGGAGGCCTGCTAAAGCCATCAACAGCCTCGGAGCTCCACAAAGCTGCAGATGAGCTACGAAGGCAAAAAAAACTGCTAAACAACAAAGCTCCAGCATGCATCGAATCTACATCAGATGTCTAATAAATATCTATAATATCTATGCTTCTGTTTCTTAAGTCAAAGAAAGAAAACTGTCAACATAAAGCAGTTTAAATAGCCTTTTTGATCCTTCAAAGACTTGATATCTCAATGTGAAAAGAAACACTGGCAGCATGTCAGTTATCATGTGATTTTGTGGCAAAACCCCCCAAAAATGAACGTTCAAATATAGGGTAGATACACATACGGTGGACTTGACGTAATTAATAGTAGAAAATACAAAAAGATTTCCACGTTATCGTTAACTCTGCTAAACACGATGAAAGCGACACTATCTTAGAAAGACAATATTTGCATAAATCACAAAACACTGCTAACATGAAGCTCACCTGTGACAGGTGATTATTTACTAAATCATGATGCATTAAATAGTTTTGACTGAGGAACAATGATATAACGAAATGAAAGCAGTGAGTTGAGGATGCAACAATGTAAAGACAGTACAGTTCTAGAGTGAATCTACATATAGTTCCTCTTCAACAGTGTTTTATTGACAACCAGCATTGGGGAGGCTAGTCCTCATAAAGGAAATGTGAGTGTGACCAGCCAGCTACTGTACTTCAAAAGCCTGCCAATTAACAGGAGGAAGGGATATCAGTGAAGTAGCAAGGATGGGAGGGGGAGGGGCGGGAAAACTAGTTAGCTACCTATAGGACAAACCTCAGCAGCATCTCCCTTTCATCTGAAGCTTGATCACACAATAAAGCGTTCACACAGCCATTCATCCTCTCGTGGGACTACGATCACGTTTACTTCAACTCATCTCGTCAGATACCTGAAGAACCCCGGATGAAAGGGACGGGAGATATAAAGAGAGGGCCACAGGGAGATACGCCCCATGTCTCCAGGACTCTCGGTGCGTTCACACATGCAGAGGTAATGATACAGGAAGAGGCGGGACGCCCGTTCTTTGTCAACTAAAAGCTCAATAAACAAGCAGGCACAAAGATTCAAAAGGCAAAAATGCACCCAGCGGCTTAATGTGGGGGAAGAAGTTTAAATAGCAGCGGCAACAAAAAAGCTGCCGTCGTTATTCGAGAGTCTTTCATGAGGCTGCAAAATAGGGTCTACAAATGAGTGATGCCAGAACCAGCTCAGGTTCCACTGCAGATACTGGACCACAAGAGTTACCCCACTACAAAACATATATATGGGCTACTTTCTCTCATCCTCATACTG
Organism: Cebidichthys violaceus; assembly: GCF_023349555.1. NCBI lineage: Eukaryota > Metazoa > Chordata > Actinopteri > Perciformes > Stichaeidae > Cebidichthys > Cebidichthys violaceus. The sequence continues at coordinate 9,121,384 of NW_027176285.1, forward strand.
GCAACAATTGGAGCCGAATATCAAAATCACGGGAATCTTTTTTTTTTATACGAAATGTAATCAATAAACCTGGTCTAAGTCTAAGTGAGAGATTAAGTGAAACCTTGTTCACTCAAATAGATGTGTTTTATGATGTCTTGTGGGCGCATATGCATACTCATAATAATCATAATCAGTACGTGAGAGGCACATCATAGACGACACTGTAATTACAGGACATTAGCTCTCGTCACGTAACACTTCCTCTTCTTCCGTTGGCACGTCTACACTATTCACATTAACTGTTATGACTTGGATGCTGCATTTGAAAGAAACGGACATCAAAGGATTGACTTAATGCTGCTGTGAAAAACGCAAGCAAATAGAAACGGAGACAAAAGTCTCTAGTTCAGGCTCGCACGTAGAAAGAAAGACATGCAAGTCAGCAGAAAACTGTACACCATGTATTAGCGTACCGGGGCCTCTTTTCTGCGTGTTTAAACAAGCTCCAGAGGTCCGTCCACACACACACACACACACACACACACACACACACACACACACACACACACACACACACACACACACACACACACACACACACACACACACACACACACACACACACACGATATCTGCAGTGGCTGTCCTGACTGAAGCGTGAGAAGACATCTGACCAAGTACTTCGCCAGCTTATCAGTATTATTCCATAAAATTGACAAAGGAGTGTCATTACTTTCCAGTCCTGCTGTACCTTTGACACAGGGAAGAAAGTATGTGCGATAGATGTGTATATCCAAAGAACACTTTTAAAATGAAATTCCTTTTCCAACAACTTTCCATTTACCAGCGATGAAGGAAGGACACGATAAAGAGAAGAATCTAATGCAGTACAGCCACAACACAAAGAAAAGCCTCAAAAATATCCAGAGTAGAAACACCTCTCTGATGCAGTCTCAGCAAAATGATGTGTATTGCAGAGCCAATATGTGACCCTGTTATTGCCTCCACATCTGGAATGTGTGTGTGAGAGATAAGATAGAAACATGTGGGTTATATTTGTTTACAAAAACAGAAAATGTCGACAGTGCAATTTAAGGAGTCTGCTCTTTAAATACTTAGTTTATCATTCTTTTTTTACCTTAAACATTTTAATTTGCTTATGCTTATATTTACATAAGATAATAATATGTATGTGGAACTGTGTCTCTGCGTCTCTGCCATCTAAAAACAGAGAGGGAACATTTTGGCCTCGGACAGATCCCGAAACACACACAAGAAGAGCTAAACGCTATAAAGTATTTCCCGTGTTTGAAGATCCTCTCGCTCTGTCGACTGCTTTAGCCGTTACTCTTGCGCTCTTTACACACAAGCTACACACTCGGCTAAAGATAGTCCGGGTCACGGTTTATGAGGGTGATTACGTTAGCCTCGAGGTCTGCAGGGTGTGTGGGCAGCCAAACATCTGGGAAACAGCTGGTTTGCTGAAGCGAGAGCTACCGCCTGCCTGGGCAACGCTGGTCTCTGTTGTTCTGCAGTCTCTGACTTCTCCAAGTCTGCTCACCCTATAATTAAACTACAATGCTAATGAGGGTGAGAAAAGGAACGGCTTCTTTGAGATAAAAAGGAAAAATAGACGGCTAGTCAAAACATCGCAAAGTTTAAAATGTAAGACGTGCACGTCATCATAACCTGTGAGTTTGGCCGGAAAAACACAACATCTGAACTTGCCACAGCATTTATGGATTAAATGTGTGAAAGGGGGTCAAGGTGACGGCCATGTCTGCTGTGGACTGAGACCAAGTTCGTGGCAATACTTTTTGACCGCCTCACTGAATTCACTGTCATTTTGTGGGTTGCAAAAGAAAACAGATCACAGCCATCAAACGTTGTTTTGATCGCATTTAGGCAGAATACAATGACCGTGTATTCACTCCAGGCGCCTTTCTGCTCTCTTTCTACAGTTTTCTTAACAGATAGATGAAAAATGTAAGCAGACTGCCAACAACATGACACTTTTTTTTTTAAACACTATAATTTGGATGTTTTGCCTTTGATAGATGAGACAGATTGAGACTAGAAAGGAGGGTCGGACTCAATCCCAGCTTCTGCGGTTAGGATTTAGGACTCAGCCTTGTTTCATGGGGCGCCGGCTCTTCAAGGTAAGCCACCCGGGCACATTACATTACATTACATTACATTACATTACATTTTAGACTTAAAGATTACTCGTTTGCGCTGATGTTTTTTCAAAAAGTTAGAAAATGCAACGCAAACTTTGACTAGTAGTCACTGGGATAGGAGAGGAAGTGCAAGTGTCAAAAAAGAAAAAACCCAAAAGCAAAGTAAAAACACCACGAGTGAAACGTTTGAACATACAAACAAAGGTATGAAGCAAGTCCTCCCTACATTACCATTTAATACTCGTGAGTCAGAATCAAACTCTGTGTTAGTGGAGCCCAGGAAGCGAGTGAACAAGTGTGCCCTGTTATTTTTAACTCCTCCACCTGCTCCCTGTTGTGTTTGGCCGGGTGGGCCTGGGACGGAGTCTGACTTAATGCTTTCCCAGACACATTCACAGCATTCATTCATGTGTACTCTGGCTTCAGTAAGAGGTGGGGATTAAAGGGAGGACTGGGAGAGAGGGAGACAACGAGAGAGGTCATCGTGCATCATGTTTAAACTATATGCTGCTATTTTGAACCTACCTGCCATTTCTTTTTGACATGAAGCGTCAAGTTAAAGCATTTACAAGACACAACTAGAAAACGTCTTAATTTCCTGGACCTTTGAGGACATTTCTGACCAGCGTACCACTATATAAAAAAACAAAACAAAACATTTCTGCTTCAAATGCTCTAAAACATTACATTTGACAATAAACCACCGTGTCTGTATGTGTGTTGTTGTTGCCCCTTTAACACCTGATTCAGTTTGTTCAGCAGAATGGCTTCAAGGACAAGAGGTGGTGTTTTGGGAGAAACATTCATGGCTCTCTGCCACACTGACTTCTAAACAGCCTCACTTGTCCTTGACGGTATGTCCTGGCAGTGTTTACAGAAAGACGTAGGATTAGCTGGACTAAGGTATTTGCATGTACAGGAAACTCTGAACCAGCTCATTCTAATTATTTAAATAATATAAATAGAAACCAAACACTATGGCTTGTTAATGATTAAATTACTAAACCACAAAACATAGACATTTGTGGAGGAAATATCCTGGTCCTGCAATATGTGTAAGACTGTAATACAACTCGCCGCATTACTCAAGACAGATCATCCCACTAATCCCCACTAATTAGATGAAAATATCAGTTATCTTATTAATCATGGCTGGATTTCTATTCCTAATTACATTACCTGAACTATAATTGTGCAGGTTTCACACAAATGTATCTTGGCGGTTGTCCTGATCTCATGGCCTTTGGAAGCCGACTGAGTCATCTGCTGACTCGGGCACTTGTGAGATTACTCAACACGACGCTTCCTTCAAAGAGTTATCCGAGCTGCAGAGCGCTCAGATAACAATCATGAGAAATGGTGGCAAGAAGAGAAAATGTCAGGGAGTTGGTGTATCTTGAATTTCAGTTGTCCCAATTTTGGAAAAGGTTTATTTTTCTCTTCATAGAGGAAGCACCGCTGGAGTGTTACGTGAACGCTGAGATGATCATTATGAGAAACCACAAACTGCACCAGTCAGCTGAATTGGTGCCTCTATCTCACACACACACACACACACACACACACACACACACACACACACACACACACACACACACACACACACACACACACACACACACACACACACACACACTAATCCTTGTAAGCTTTCTGTTAATGTACATGAACATCCAACAGTAAACACTCTGAGTCTGCGACGACTGCTCGGGCTTCTTCCATGTGTTCGACACGGCAGATGCAGCCTCCGTCTGCTCCCTCTCTGAGCTCACAGTGTGCATTAAGACATTAGTTCAACACAGACGGGGCTCATTATCAAGAATTACACTTGATACGAGCGATTTACATTCAATCCTGAAAATAAATAAGTCTCTCTCTCTCTCTCTCTCTCTCTCTCTCTCTCTCTCTCTCTCTCTCTCTCTCTCTCTCTCTCTCTCTCTCTCTCTCTCTCTCTCTCTCTCTCTCTCTCTCAACAAGGCCACTCTTTGTGACACATTATGTGCAAATTATACTTAGTTTTGCTCTGAACCTGTGGTGTTGTAAATCGTGGAAACAACAAAGCCAGTGCAGCTGGAAACATGCATGTTGGATTGCGGTGCTTTTTGCTTCAAAGCTTTGTGGAAATGTTGATTTGCTGCGGTGCTAAAAATCATTTTTTTTTTTTTACAGCAGGCATATGTAAATATAATCATGATTAACACTATCAAAGCTTCATGTTCTAGATTTTCATGAGCGATAGATACGGTCGGGGAATTGATTCAGCAAACTATTAGATGATCCGAATGGAAGCTCGACAGCGGAGGAAAGGTCGGAGTAAACCGACATCAGTAGGCTTGTGTGGGCTTACGTAAAGAAATATGGAGGCGAGAACATTTCATCTCCATGGAAATGAGCATGAATATTAAAAAATGACATCTTTTGAGCTTTGTGGGCTGGTAATTTGCATATTTTTTGGGTTGTGGGTCCTTCTCAAGAGTTTACACAAGGCAGGGCTATAATGACAGGAAGGAGGATCCTGGGGGAGATATTTCATCATTACTTTAAACTGACACAGACTGTGCATTCTCCCCTCATCAGGTTCAGCATTCGGGTAAATTTGTATTGATCTGCAAAACACACAAAAAATGAGGCCCTCTTTATCTCCCAAAAGAGCTGAGGTAAGCTAGATCCTTTCAGGCTGCTGTAATCCATTTCCCAATATAGAGCTTGCCCACAAGCCAAAGGTGACTGATGCTTACCTAATTATAACCAATATATACACCAAAAGAGGTTAATACATCTAAGTTAATATGTGCAAGCATTGGATTAGACAAAACATGACAAGACTTTAAACAGGAAGTAATGTGTAACTGAAGCATTCGAATATTATCTCAAAAGGTTTCAGGTCAGTTTGTCCAGTTGGACCAGACAAAGTACTGCCATTAGGTGATTTCAGGATGTTACTGTTGAGCCCTTTCCTCTGACTATAAACAGGCTGCCCCCATCAGTCCTCTAGGTTCAGTTCATCTCGACTAACTCGTCTGTCACAGTTCTGTGGAAGGTTATTTACACTTCCTGAAAACTGAAATATTCGCCTAAAGCACCACAGAGCGTAAAATGTTTTGATGGCGGCCACTCTACTCCAGCTGCATTAAGCCTGGAGCTACATGCAGACTTCTGCAAGACGCTCACCTGAAGTGATTACTATGTTATTTAAAGCATGTCTAGCTTCAGGAATCATACGTTCCCTCTTTTACGCACTTCAAGCTTCTAACTTTACACACTCATGTCACATCGTTGCTCACTGCCTGTGTGATTGAAAGTGAAGTTGGAACTTGACGTAGAGAGCTCAGGGAGCGCGTTTCAGGTCCGCTCTCGTCGCCACAGGAATACCTTCCTCGTATCTGGAGCTCAGCAGAACAGCAAAAATAGGACAAATTCTTGACTGCTGTTTAGAGAAGTGCAGCCACACTTTCATTTTCCCTCTTTGCCATGCTCCCTCCTACTGCGATGCACTGCAGTAACAAGGAAGTTGCTTCTGTGGTTTCCTATAACAGAGGGGTCCTGATAAAATCCACTAATCCTCAGGGATTGATTACTGAAGCATCTTTTACCCACTGACTGAAACTCCACATGCAATGAACCCAAGTGGTAACAAAGTGATAAGAGGGGGAATCACTGTCACAGAAAGTAGAAAGAAAAGCAAAAAGACAGATGAAAGACCGAGAGAGAAACTAAGTTTATGCAGTAAGTATACAAGTTATTAATGCACTTTGCTCTCAGAGGACATGATATAAGACATGGGGGCAAAGGGTGTCAATGATACTGCTAATATGAGATGATGTGGTGGAGCGCTGTACTTACCGCCACAGCGATCATGGAGTCGTCTGGTTTCCATTCGGCCTTCTGGTAGAAGCCAAACTGGGCCGCCGCCTTCGCAGACTCGATATAGCTGACTATCAAAACACTGGGCTGTGGGTGGGGAACAGGGATATGGTAAAGAAAAGGAGCACTTTAGACTGACTGATGGTCACAGACATCCGACTGCCACATATGTTAACCAAAAAAACAAAAACATGCACAGAATACGTACTGTTACTGCCAGAAATGTCTTAAGAGTTCAAATAAACCGAGTATCTTTGGGTTTTGAGCTGTTGTTTACATTACTTTAGACTCTGACTTAAACTGTAATTTTAACTAAACCAAAATTACAACTATAATCAATTGTTATTGGACTGACATCAATACAGCAGTAGTGTAATCCTTCATAATAGTTCTAACCAAAACATGTCAGCAGGTGTTAAAACAGCTGTTAACAAAGTCAGTTTCTGAACAGCAGAAACCTCAACATCTGGCAAAGCCTTCTTCTTGAGTCGTCGGCTTTATTCAACAACCAGTGGAAACCCCCTGCAGATTATTTACGGCTCATTCATGTTATAAACGCGTATAGTTTTACTTAACGCAATTCTAAAAGCACACATTATTACGGATGATGACTAATACTGAGTCACGCTTCAAATGTAATGTTACAGACGTGTGCCGGTCTTTGACGTTGCAGGTGAACCAGGACAGTGCGCTCACTGAATGCTCAGGTGACACAAGCAGGGAAAGATCTCGTGTAATTCCAGCTGTGCAACTTTAGACCTCGAACCCCATCGCCGTAATGAGAGAGCAGGTTTGAAGTACTTCAGGCCTCTCGCAGCATGAAATCTTAATAACGCCAATGACACCTGCAGTGGTGAAGCTTGCCCCGTCGGAAACAGAGAGAGAAATCTCTCTCCTCGTTTTTTTAATTACAATAATGACAATCACAAACTCATTAGGTGTAGATTAAAGAAGGTTCTTTCTTGAAGTAGCCTGTAGCGTTACATTTGGTAATGAACATACACAGTGGGAAAAACATGGTTCAAACCTATCAAAGTAACAGTGCACTGGGTTTGAAATGAAACAATGTCAATGAGGTTAAAATTATGATAAATTAATTAATTTGAGGTTTTCTACATCTGATAAACTCTGTACATAATCTAATCTAATCTAATCTTAGATAAATCATCTGATAAAATCACCAATTTCCTTTATTGGTTGGTATAACAAAAGGTACGATATTTAGATAATGTGTTTATTCAATGATTACATGTTACAAAATCCACTCAACTGTTTCTCTGCAGCAGCACAAAAAGTTAACTGCATCTTATTTGTCCAAGCGTCTTCGATCATTGCCCTATTCCTAAATATTGTCAGTTTGTTAAAATCCTTCATCACCCAAAACCTGCAGGCAGGTGTGTTGAAGTGGTTTGTAGGGAAGCAGTGGATCAAACTCATTTATTTCTTCTGCATTGCCATTTCCTGTGCTTGATGATATTCCCATGCAGTCAGCTGGTGTAACTGAAGAAATCCTAGGGGGGCGTAAATAATTACACACACAACTATGTGCAACCATATATACACACACACACACACACACACACACACACACACACACACACACACACACACACACACACACACACACACACACACACACACACACACACACACACACAGCTAATTTTCGCCGGCACCCACGGCCAACTATACTATTGCATAACAATCCTCTATTCCTAGACATCCTGAGCTCCCACACGGCCGGCGACAGAATGACTACAAGGCTGTAAGCTACTGCGTTACACGGATTAAGTGACGGCGCCTCGACTGAACTAGCTGGGCTCAGGCTGCGCTGGCCGAGGTCGAGGAGAAAAGGGATTAAAGGAAATAGACAAAAATGGCAAAATGATGGCGGAGAACAACAGGGGGCGAGAAACCTGAGAGGGGAAACGGCAGATTTACATCACCGCCATTCACTACATAACCTGAGCATGGGAATGAAATTAAAAAAGAGCAGAAGATTATCTATATTGATACACTAAGACAAGCTATGATACGAAGCATGACAGACAGAAATATAATTTTCTTTACTTTTAGAATGATTAAAACATCTGGATTACAATAATCCATAACTCACACTATATCCATTTAATATCACACTTTTAATAGTGTATTGATACAAGATCAGGCTTGTCACATGTGTGTTTGCTTTAAGAAATATGAAATATATTACTCAAGCAAAACCCTCCACAACACCCTCGATCGTGCACTGAAATGGCGTAATGGACAGAACAGATGTGAAAGGTGCGAATAGTCTATCTCTATTGGACATTCCTTACGCCACCCTTTTCCTGAACGCCTCATTGATACTCACGTTCTTAAGACAGAGGGGAAGGAAAACATGGTCACGTCCTGTGTGGGCCTCAGGAAATAAACAGTGACCCTGATCCATTGTTGCTACACCTTCAATAATATACAAGCTGCGTGAGACACAGACCACTGTAAACAATGTGCTGAACTCCAAGTTGTCAAATCAAATGTTGATTTAACCCTGTTGTTAGACAATAGTATTTGTTGTGAAGTTAAAATAGCTTATGAATAAATTAATAAATGGTGAAAAAAAAGATATCTGTTGTAGCTGCCACTGTCTCAAACATCACTTTGAAGCTGTGTTTTTTGACGGTCTATATCCTCGGACTGAGAACAACTAGTCAAAATCATTTTTTGAGTGTCTGTAGTCACTACGCTATCTTTCATGTTAACTCTGTGATTCGTTCTTTTGTTCTGGAAATCATCGTTTTCTCCCCTATGACCTTACAGAATGCAGAAATATTCATTATTTCTCTCTCTTTCTAGAAATAGATAGCCAGTAAAGCAATCATGTCTTTCACAGACCACTGATTGACAGTATTGCTATTGATTTTTGTAGGTTTCCCTCCCAAGACCGATTCTGGTAAGCTTGCACAGATGATGGCGTTATGACATTACCCCCGCGCCTGCCAACACAGGTCTCTAGGCTCTAGATCAGCAACTTTCGGACGAATATTGGACTCAATTCAGCCAGCTATTTTGGACATGAGTTCTTAAAATGGTATAAGATTTATTAAGAGAAGCAGTTTCAGCACAAGAGCCTTTTTGCTGAAGTCATGCTTTAAATCACACTACAAAGGCCTTGGCTGAAGACTACCTGTAAATAGATATCTTAGACTGTCATAGTAAGAGAGAGCAAGTCCACATTGTTCTTCAGATGGAGGCCATGTAGAGAAAATACAACCCATCCATACACATGCTGTCCCCATCAAATTGTTTACATAATCATTTAACCCCGGCAGCCTCAAATATCTTGGCTGCCAGAAAGAACATACCACAACACGCGTCCAGTCAGTGTTTGTTTTCACCACTATCGGTGATAGTAGCTTAAACTTTGAACTATTCTTCTGAGGCAGGGTCATACAAATAGAAATTCAAGTACTGGATGTACCCGAGAAACTCCAGTTTACACTTCCCCCTCTTGGCTGACAAGCGCTCATCAGGTGAAAGGATGAAACATCACCGAGCATTTGTCATGAATGAGTAAATGGGAGGGACGACGCACGTGAGACACCATTTAGATGCAACTATGCCTTTGAGAAAGGCACACGTATACGGATATAACGTTAGACAAACTCTGAAGATGATTATCACTGACACTATGGAATTTAAAAGGCGTGTGGTTGGCACCTCCAGGTTGCTTATCACTATTGACACCAATGCTATTATCCATGTTTATTTACTATCACGCATTAAGGGAAGACAGATTAACAAGCAGTAGTGCAAACTGTTTGATAATAAAATGATGGTGGTTTTAGCTGAAGAAGCGGGGGTAAGCTGTGCACCATACTGAAGTTAGCTAAAATGAAAGTTGTTTTTGTTGGGACAGCTGGTTCCGAGTCACAGCTGGTTGACTAATACACTTACCCGACTAAACCAGATGCTGAGCTGCGTCTCTGACAGCACGCCGAAGTAGAACCTCTGGGAGCTGGGCTGGATGTGGAACGGCTCCTCTTCACTCCTCAGCGGACAAAGCAGCCGCCGGGGCCAGCCGGTTAGAAAATACATGACGGCAAAACTCACTTCGCACAACAGGCAGTGTCGCAATGTGCCAGATCGTCGGCGCCCCGTATTCCTCCCGAAAGTGTTTTTTAATCCAAACAAGTCATGGGCGTTGTTTTTGTTAAAGAAAGAAGGAAAACTCTACACATGCACATGCAGCCAAGTGTTCACACGACTATCAATCCATGAATGCCGTAAAGAGTCCCCAGCAGCCGATGGAGCTACACAGCTAGCCCCCTGTGCTAGCCTTCGCTTTCCAAGTTGAAGCTAACCAAGCTATCCGAGGCAGCGACAGACTAACCCGAAAACAAAAGCAACCAGGCCCGCAGCGACAAGCCCGCAACACCGATCAGCTCACTGCTGCTGACAAACGGGTTGATTCACTCTCACTCCCGCTTGCTGTGTCAATCCGTACGTTGTCGGAACCAGCGGTGTTTAATAACGGCAAAGCGTCCTGCTTTCACTCCTCTGTTGCTCACCGTCGCCATCTTTACAAGAGTCGGTGGGACTCTACGCTGATTGGCCAAGACCGAGACGGTTTTTTTGCATGGTGTTGACACGTGACGTCAGCACTCCGTTAAACGAAAACCTCGTATGTGAGAAGTGGACGTAGTCATCGTGACGTCATCCATTGATTTGGTGGACTGCTGTTATGAAGCCTCGAGTTCGGCGATTTGGCCGTGGCCATCTTGGAATACGGCCTTCGCCATGTTGTTTTTTTCGAAACCAGTGAACAGAAGTTACCAGAGTTGGAATGTGGAGGAATCACAGTAAGCCCCGCCTTAAAGCATACACCGCTTTATGGTGTATTTTACTCTAAAAGAGACCATAATTTACTAAATGAACGTCATGCTGTATTATGGAATACTTTAAACTAACGATTGAGCCCATAAATTCAAGTTAACAATGTTTACTGAGGGAATAAATCAAGTGAGAATTAGAGTCATCTCGTAGACTTCCATACTATCGGACTTGTTTTTGTAGCGGAGGAGTCGCCCCCTGCTGGTCAGTAGAGAGAATGAACGTTTTAAGACACTTCCGCATTGGCTTCACGCTGCAGAACCGGAGGTTTCCGCCCGTGTGAAACCCTGTGGCGAAGGGTGAAACACGGTGGCGTTGAAGGCACCGTGGCTCGACGCTGACATCTGGTGGTGTAAACAAAATACATAAAAATGCATATTCACTGTCACGATACAGTATATTTTTGTTTTGTCTCTCGCATCTTTAAACCCTTAATAAACTTAACCCAATCAATAAAGGGATTGCATCGTTCGTGTTAATTGTTTTTGTAATATAGTTAATTAATTCAAGAAAAGAGATGTTGGTGCACCATAAAAAGTGTGGGTAAAGAAATTCTACTTCAATTGGATGTGGAATGGAAATCGGCGGACGAAATGTAGTGAATAAAAATTACTTTTGCACCCATTGGTAACGATAACTGAACTTTGTTAAGACGTTTTTATCTTGTCACATAACAAAACTATTAAAATGATGTGGCAATATCATCATGTTCTTGCTGAATAGCTGAATTGAGAAAAGCAAGTTGGCTAAAAATAAGGACATGGAGCAGATATAAAAGAGAAAAATAGGTAATTGTTGTAAAAACTAGTCAGATAAATATTCATTATTTCTCTGTGAACACAGTCGGGAGATGATGTTCAACCATACTCTCAGGTTAGATGCCCTGAAATATGTATTAATAACGGAATAATAACATGATACTACATATTTCTGCAGCAGGTGGCGGTAATGCGTATTAAACGTTGTTAGAGGACAATACGAAGAAGAAGAAGAAGAAGAAGAAGAAGAAGAAGAACGAAAAAAAAGAAGTTTAGCAAGCTAGCTGACTGATGAATGCTACATATACAGTATTTTCCTTTTCTTCAAATGTTACTAGACTTATTTAGCGGGTTTAAAACATCTAGTAACGTTAGTTAGAAAAATAAACATTCAGCCCCATACTTCGATAGGTAGGTGGCGGTATAATACGTAGAGTTGTTTGCTAACTGCTAGGGAGAGAAGAAGAAGAAGAAGAAGAAGAAGCAAAAGAAGAAGCAAAAGAAGAAGCATGGCTGCTGACATGAGATTACCAACTATTCAGAAACCAGTGTCGTTATCGGTTTCTGCTTTTGACCGAAAAGACCTGGTCGTCCCCGGTGATGTTATCACTTCAGACACCGGCTTCATGAGGTAGGCGTTTGGTGTAACGTTAGCTGTTTACCAATTTATGAAAGATCCACACGTTGTGTCTGGTTTAAGTTACCATTCACAGCGATAAGTGTAAATCCTCCCACATTTTTAAGGCTCACATACAATATATAATGCGAGTTAAAGTGTGATAAGGACTCTGAACAAGAACATATTAATAATGTAATCATTTCAAATTGTGTCCGTGATGTGTGTGATTGCTTGGTGGTGGTCACCCAACGTTTGCTTAGGCACATTCCTGTTTAGCTCATCGTTTGTATTCACCATTTATCCCCAGGGGTCATGGTACCTATGTTGATGATGACAAGCTGACGGCTTCAGTGGCTGGAGAGGTGCAGAGAGTAGACAAGCTGATCTGTGTCAGACCACTTAAGACCAGGTAAGTGATTCAAATTCAAGAAATAACCCATGCACGTTTTTATGATAAGTTGTGTAATTGTAATTTTGTGTTATGTTATTGAATTGCAGGTTCAACGGTGAGGTTGGAGATGTGGTGGTTGGCAGAATCACAGAGGTAAAGCACTGCCGCCACATCTCTTTATCACATTTTAAATTTTTACATCCTAAGCTGTTGACATTTTTTAATCAGTATGGGTGTTTTCTATGTGATATGTACAGGTACAACAGAAAAGGTGGAAGGTGGAGACCAACTCCCGGCTGGACTCTGTCCTCTTGTTGTCTTCTGTCAATCTGCCTGGAGGAGAGCTGGTGAGATGCTAGAAAATGTGATTCACTGGAAGAAAGAAGTGTTCAAAGTGTTACACTGTTTGCTGATCTAGCATTATTCTAAAGGATAGGGAAATGGGTTTGGGCAGGGAAGTTTTTAAAGTTTTATTTATTGCTTAAAATCTTTGATTTTCTTTTTTAGAGGAGACGATCAGCAGAAGATGAGCTCACCATGAGAGAATACCTTCAGGAGGGCGATCTCATCAGTGTAACTCACCGTTTTTTACAATCTTTCATTGACTTCTTCACGTCATTATTATCCCTCATGATGTTGTTGTTGATCTTTTCCTGTGCTTTTAGGCAGAGGTGCAGTCTGTCTTCTCAGATGGAGCCTTATCCCTGCACACCCGTAGTTTAAAGTATGGAAAAGTAAGTCCAGCGAGTGTACACAATGACGTGCTGAATACAGCTGTGATGATACCCCCCCAGTTCGCTCTATGATTCACTGTTTGTGGCTGCTCAATCGAACAAATCAGAATGTAAACATAGGGCCAGGAAACACTTGTGGCTGGACAGTGATGTTACAGATGTGGCTTGCACAATTTGGGGTTGAAACAATGTCTGTGTACAGCCCATTTTCAACAACGTCACTAGTCTAGCAGCTCATACATAAATGAGTACAAACTAATAGAAAAAAACACATTGCTATAAACAGGAAATGATTCACTTGGTGATTGGTTTCACACTTATTTGGAGATGTTTAGATATGTCACATCAGTGCAAGATGGGTAACTGCTTGGTTATCTTCTACTTTTCATTGCTGTACTCTTGTAAGATGCAACAATACAAGTCAAGAGGCCGAACAAATGCGTATTCTCAAATGAATACAGGGAATAATAAAAAATAGAAAGCTGTGCGTTTAAAGCAAGGCTTAAAGTAGTGTAATTCATTATTCTGACAAAGTCCATCACAGACTAAAATGAGCTGGTATTTTTTTCTTCTTACCTAATTTGACCTAATATCCTGTTTCTATTTCTCTGACCATCAGTTGGGTCAAGGAGTGCTGGTACAGCTTTCTCCTTCTCTGATCAAGAGGCAGAAAACCCATTTCCACAACCTGCCATGTGGTGCATCCATCATCCTCGGGAATAACGGCTTTGTGTGGTTGTATCCCACACCTGAACATCAGGAGGAGGAGGCTGGGGGCTTCTATACCAGCCTGGAGGTGGGAACAGAACAGTTAATTCATAGGTTCACTAGTCAATATGTTGTGATAAGAATTGAACAGCTAACCTGGTCTTGTTTAGATACCCTTACAGTACAATATGTGAATGATCTGCATAGAGGAGACACTTTTTTAAAAATAATTTTAATCTACTGCATCCAAATTGTATTCCCATGAATAAATGTAAATTATTTGTTTGTGTATCTCTTGTCTTTGCCCCTCCAGCCGGTTGGTCTGTCAGATCGAGAGGTGATTTCGCGGTTGAGAAACTGCCTACTGGCTTTGGCTGCACACAAGGTCCTTTTGTATGACACCAGTGTTCTCTATTGCTATGAATCTTCAGTTCAACATCAGGTAGGAAGCAACCATTTTCTTTCTTTTTTGTCTTTTTTAAATTACCCGCACTGTCTTAAAGCAATGCCAATGAAAAATAAAAAAAGTAGACTTTTTCCTGTGATGTATTGTGCCATCTGGTGGCCATATTGGAGACCTACTGGAATGCAGCAATTGATTGCAGTTCTCAGCTTTTGACTCTGCTGTTCTAAAACAGTGTGGAGCAGACACGGTTGATTTCACTGCTCTTTTGGGCGGGGAACTGATGATTTAATCACAAATGCTTGTCATGGATACAGTGCTTGTATAATATCAGCATATTAGCAAATATACTGTCACGATATTGTTGTTGCGTATCTATGTGGCACATATTACATATCTCTTGGCAATAACGCTAGCTAACCAAACCCAACCCAGTTGTCTTATGGGTTTCTGAGCAGTCTCCTTTTTAAGCTACAACTCACAGAACACTGAAGTAGACATTATTGCTAAAGACTGTGTGTCTCAGTAACAAAATACAACAATGTGTTGTGCAAATGTGCAATTTTTCAGCGTAACTGATGTATGATTCTTTGCGTTATGCTCTCTGGGCAGGTCAAGGACATCTTGAAGCCAGAAGTGATGGAGGAGATTGTAATGTTGACGCAACAGAAGCTGTTGGAACAGGAAGGTTAAAGAGCACAAAACTTTGACCCGATCCAGCAGCTATGTCAGGGACTGACCACCTACTCGAGGACCGATTATCCTTTTTTTCAAAGAACCAGTGTTATTGTGACAGCCCTGTTGTATGGTTGAACAGCTCCAAGTGTATTTTATGTAATCAAACAGGTGATAGTTGTTTGACTGCTGATAGAAATGGAAGATATTTCTCTTAATTCTGCAGCATTCAGAAATCACTAGAGTAGCTGTTCTTTTGTTTTACAGAGGTTTAGTGGAACACTTTTGATAATATGTGGTGTTATACAAAAAACTGTTGTATGCAATACATTTTCTATAAATTCCAGTATTTCTCAGTGTGGTGTGTTTTGTTGAATGATGAAGAAAAGGAAAAAATATCTGTAAATTGAAGTCTTATTAAGGGATTTTTAGTTAATGTATGTATGCAATCTTTTCCCAGTAGCAATAACAGGATATTAATTACAATACATCTTTAAAATGTTTATTTTTTGTTAGTTAAGACTGTTAGCACTGACTTGTTAGTATCAAATGGTGGATGAACTGGGCTAGTGAAAGTGATGAGGCCAATCATAACACAACAGATTTATCACAGGATTTATATTTTAATTATATTGGTTTGTTATCAGTGTACAAAGCTCAGGAAAATAACTCTCAAGGCACTTTACAGTGTCATCATCACATAGGATGTCCATCACATTGTGTAGGGCTTTTTTTACAACACCATGGGTGTGATTAAAATTAGGCTTATGCAAACACTACCATCTTGTAACTTGAATACCTCTCAAGTCAGCGAATTTAATCAAAAGTGTTGGAAAAAGGCGTTTTTTCTTCAACTTATTTCTGCGCATAATAAAACCTTCGTTCTGCTCCCCGGTACTAGCCCACGCACGCACGCGACGTCACGCGTCGCCCCACCCACATATTTCTGTAAACCACCTTGCGTATGGAAGTATGGCGGCACCAGCGACACAACTGCACCTCGGCCAAAGTTTATTGCTCCGGTTTTCACGTGAGAGCGATGAGTAAGTACGCGAACCGAGGGGACGGCAACGAAGAGCTCGGCGAGTGTAAGCGGAGGGAAGGACTTCCGGAAAGAGTCGTCGGTCTCTGGCCGGAGGAGTCTCCTCGATCTCCCGTCACCGTCTTGATTGAAGTGCTTTCAGCCCGGGTACCACAGGGGGGAGAAACTCCACAAGACGGGAAGAGTGGACACGGAAGTTTGCAATAAACCGAATACTAATATAAAAGCAATTGTGGTATCCGGACATGTGTTTTTGAGACTTTTCAGTGCACTTGTCCGACGTCTATAAGCAGCGTGTTAGCAGCGACCCAAGCGAGAACCAACTGTTGAGTGCTCGATGTGCATTTAATGGTCTGGCGCTGCATACCACCAGCTAGCGTTAGTTAGCCTCCATGGCTACCTTCAACATTAGCTTGTGGTCGCCAGCTAACCAACAATATAAATATTTCTGTGTAAGTTTCCACTCTTGTCTTCACTCCATACTCCATAACTCCGGTGCAAGTTTGGGATATGTGGTACAAGTCTGTCATTGTCACGTTAATGCTTATTGCTGATGATTTGTTGCTTTTGACATTGCTGCTGTGAAAGCAGAAAGTTGCACAGAGACTATAGGAAGTATAAAGTATAACACCAGTTAATGCACGGCTGCAGTTCAGTGATGATTTTGCATTTTCTGATGTTTTCATGTTTGATTTTTGTATTCAACACCTTGTTGTTGTTGCCTGTAGACACTACATTTCCTGACAGTCATGTGTGCAGTGTACTGAGGTTTAACAGTGTTAGCTTGTCATTTAAACAGCTTGATTGGCATCAGAAAGAGGAAATTCAGTGGGCGAAGATCCTAGATATAACAGAGGGAAATGGGGGTTTATGATGTAGGTGTAATGTTACTGACAACACAGGTGAAGGACAGTTAGAAACCAAACAATCACACCTTTTTGAGAATTTTTCCTGCATTAGTTTTAAAGTTTAATCAACCCTAGCATGCACTTTATTACACTGTTGGTAGTGTGTTGTTTGCAGTGTACGTTTAAGCCAGTGTCAGTTGTACAGTTTGTATTTTAATGCAGTTTTCATATCGCTCTTAATGAAATCATCAATGATTCTTGATTTTTTTTTTTTTTTTTCTTCTCTTCTCTAGATTACTTTGAAATGCCCTTCTTTGAGGTCTGAAGCACTCAGGATCCATTAATGCCCGATAAACTGAGACATACTGGAGTAAACCGGATCTGCACAGCTGATCCGCAGCACCCATACTCCAGGAGAGGACAGACGGAGCCAGGAGAAGGGGTCCCTGTCTTCTCCCGATCCCGTCCCCGCCCGCTGACCAACTTTTGGACGGTGAGCAACTTAGTCCGGTTTGGAGAGTCCCGGCTGCGGCCTGGCACCCTGCCCTTATGGGGCAGCAGCCGGGGAAGTTCGTAGGGGACCAGAGGAGACCTAGTCTGCCGGCCTTCATCAAAGGGGGAAGGAGAGAGTCGTCACGCCATGGGACCCAGCCCTGTAACGTTTTTGCTGTGCACGGTAAGAACAAATATTTCTGTTAAGACCCTTGTAAGGTCAGTTGTCAAATTGTTTTTGTCCAGCTGTTATCAGTTTGTTTAGTGCTATAAATGTGTTTAGTGAAAAATGTCAGGGATAAGCATCATATGCCCCAACAGACCATGGATCAAATACTTACACACCTCTCTGTCTTGTGCTTCCTTTAGTCTGTTTGCAGCAATACTTTTCAACAAAGTCAATTACAAAACAAGTAGACTGGTTTGACCGTCGTGCCTTGTATTCACTGTAAGAAACCAACATGCAGAAGATGTTACATGTAATTCGAAATCGCAAGACTGTACAGATGTGCAGCATCATAGAGAATGTGGCTTGCACACCTGAATAAAAGACTTCAATAATACATTTTAACTGCTTATAATCAAAATCACCACACATCAATATTACAAGTATCTTACAAAGCCACTCTTTGCCATCCATTTTGACACAGGGTGACCCTAGAGATGGTATTTTTAATGAATCTGTATTTTTGATTGGTCCATTGTTTGGTCTTTGTTGTTGTCTCGATTGTCTGACACTTGACCAATTGAGTGTGATTTTTTTTTTTTTTTTTTGATGCAAGAAATACTTCACTAACAAGAATTTTGACATTACCTTGAATAAATGCAAGCTGAGACATATATTTTTTGTCAATATGAAATTTAAGACGTCGTGATAAAATAACAAGCAGATTGTGGAGGTTTGAGATATTCCTTAAGGATGTAAAGGGATAGTTTCTTTCTCATAAAGTGGTTTGAGTTACGCACTGGTATTGATATTGCTGCTCGTATATTAGGTTATCTATTGATCCTGTGGTCGGAGATTTCACAGCCATCTGTTTTTTACGGAGAAATGAACAACAAGGGTCCAACATTGTTTCGTATTTCTGACATTTGATTCTACTGTCAAATAAAGTAGTTTCATAATAGAGAGAGGTCTTAAGAGATTGAAACATTGTAAATGAATGTTACATTATGGTAATACACTTGCAGCTGTAAGCATAGGGCACACGGTAAACGATTAGCCGGCCCCCCGTCCTTAGCCCTGCCCTTATTAAGCTTACATTGACTGAGGAACTGATGAAGAAGAACTCAGAAACAAGAAAAAATACCTCTGACCTGTGATGTAAAGGAGGCTTTGTGATGTGGCAGAGCTCAGCAGTGCCTCCTCCTGTGTGTACACAGGGTGGTATGTAGTGTGCACTACAAAGCAATATTGTGGCTGTGGGCAGCAAACAGCTGTGTTCAAAATGCAGGGCAGGTTTAGATAGCCGCCGGATAAAAGGGTACCTGAAATTGCTCGTGAATGATATCAGACACGGTCATAGTGGCCACAGATCCACCTGAAACATGGCCGCTGCCTGAGTGAGCTAATCACGCCCATGCTGCCCTCCTCAAGGAGCCTCTGTTGCCTCTGTGGAAGGTTAGCATGCCGCTGGCACCGAGCCTCACCATGCTCTGCAAAGCAGTGACCCAATATCCTCTATGTCACACTTAGATGAATGTCTTACCTGAGGATGTTTTTCCTTTTTAATCCATGGTCATATAAAGCAATGTGTCTGTTGACAACATTTAAAGCAATCATGCCAGAAAGCAGACTTTTGTAGCTTCAATCATAACACAATGCAACCGGTGGTTACATCGCCAGTTCACTTCTAGCTTTCATCGTCAATGGTTTGATATTTACTAGTTTGGGCTCATGAAAGTGCCTTCGTGGTGGTTGTATAGCGGCTCACAATACAACCAAGGTAGAGGGAGGCTCGTTCTCATCCATAAAAAAAAGAACTTGATGCCTGCAAATACTTTCCACTGACTCTTAAGTCTTTTATAACGCAGAGGGGGACGGGACAGGAAGGGTCAGAAAAACAGATGAAAGCATTTGCCGGTAAATGGATCGAATTTGGCAAAGGGTCAGTGACATGGGACGTACTTGTTTTCCCCTTTCCTGCTGCGATGAGCAGGTTACACTATGAGAGGGGGATGTTGAGTCATAGAGCGAGGAGGGCAGTATCAACACATGATTCTACATCTATGTGGTTTTTTTTGAGCCCCCGCTAGTTAACACAAGGCTTAGCCAGCGCCATGCTGCTTCTCAGCAGGCGGGTTCAGACCTCGGCATGCAGCTGCCTGTGAGAGAGAGACGGAGGCAGTGGAGGGCAAGCGAGGACCTGTCTCTGCTCTTGGCGTCTCTGTGTACTGTACACTGAGGTATGATCTCACCGGCTCGCTGGCACAGTCCGTAATGACCGAGCAGGGTAGTACATTTCTGGAACCATAACTCACACACTGTATTTCCAGCTATTTTATTTCTGTGTGTAGCTCAGATAAGTTAGTATCTCACTAACTATGGAACTCGATGAATCACGGACTAGATTACAAGCTGCGGTAGGTTACCAGGCCTGTTTTAAGAAACAGGTCTGAGCACAACAGAAGAGTGTACTTGATCCCTTCTTTCTCGTCTAATTTGGTCCTGTGTATTATGTTCACTCGTAGATACAAAAATACACCCTGGATTGACGATATGTGTGTTCAGCTGTGGTGATTTCTGATATTCAGCCACTCATATTTATAAAGAATTGATATCACTTTTACAGTTTTAGTATCTATTATATCTATGCTTTATACTGCAGCTTTCCCCTGCCAAACCACTGCCATTTTCAGCTAAAAGTAATTTAACTGAAATAAAAATAATTGCAACATCGTGTAACCATGATTACTACCAGGATAAACGTTGCTTTAGTCAGAGGTTGCTGTGGTTATTACACTCAGTAAGGTGACGTTTGGATGCGCCTCCCTCCTTCCTCCCTTAATTTGAGTATGCAGGAAGTAGAATTGCTGTGTAAAAGTATGCAACTGAAAATACTTTCAGTTGCTCTGAAAAAGGCTCACTGAGGAAAGAGGAAAGCAGATTTGGGACTTGGAGGGTTCAAAGGAAATTGAATCGTAATATTGTCTGATTTTGATCTTAGTAATTGTTCCTACATTTGATGGTTTGAAGGAGATGGTCGCTTTTATTTATGGGGTTAATGTGTTTTATTAGGGTGACTATTGTGACCTAGATCCCATATCCAATCAAAAATAATACTTTTATAAATATATTTTATTCTAATTAAATGTATAATTTCCCATTGTGATCATGATAGCACAGTATACTTACAGCTTATTTATTCTGTTACTTTGTTGTGTATTTGGTTTAAATATGTATATTTCCTGTTCTCTCTTTCATATATTTGCCGTATTACTAATGCAACTACTATTACTGTTGATGCATCATATTAAAAACCCCTCACCGATATTTTACCGGCGATACAGGAAGGCACACGCATTCAAAATGTGTCATTGGGTCATTAAAATATTACCCGTTAGATCCAATACAGATTTAAAAGCCACCAAGAAGAATATCCATGTCCTGTGTGTGCATTGGGGCTCAGCTAGAGAAAGACACTGATGTGACTGTGTGATTGTCATGGTGGTAGACAAGTAGAATTACTTTTGGACTTATTTGCTAGTGAGCATCTTTCATTGGAATGAATTGGCTGCCATGTTTGAGTTCATGAGTGGTTAGATGGAAAGCATCATAGGCTCTCATCATGGTTGCACGTTTATATGTCACAGGTATATTAAACGTTTGGAAATTGGACATGCAAGGAGTCCATTAATTAAACTATATCACCTTTCAGGAAATTTAGTTTCAGTTCTTCAACTTCTAATGCAAACAATGCAACGAGGTTCTGAACTCCGAATGCATCGCATCATTACAGGTTTGCAAGAGAGTTTGTCGTCCTCTGTTTATTCATTTTGTTCATGAAATTGTGCCTTTTGTATGAAGCTTAAACAATAGGCTGTAAATCTCCCTAAAACTACTAAACTACTGGAAAACAACAGCTGGAAACAGCGTAAGGGTTTTTACAAACGGCGGTTTTGGCGTGTGATTGGCCACTGATTGCCCTCGTTGTCTGAAATCTTTACTACAGCCAGCTTTAGTTTGTAGATAAGAAGAGCACAGTGCCAACCTATGGTCATCAGCCAGATGAGCTGGGTTACAGAAAATGTTGCGTCCTCTGGCATGTTGCTTCTTGCTCGGACAGCTTTCAGTATGGACACAACAAGACTTATCTTACTCATAAGCTGCACCCCTCAATTTCCCCCGTTTGACGCCTGGAGGCTAGACTGGCAGAGCTTCAAGTATGTTCAAGGCACATTTATAATGTGGGGATGAAGGAAGATGACACCCCAGCTTGTTCATTGTCTCTATTTGCTCATTTCTATTCAGGGTCATCGGGTGCTGCAGCAGTATGTACAGGGCAGAAAACAGGAAAACACAGCACACCAGTTCACAGTCCATGAGCTGCTAAATAAGAAGCCATTTGACTTGCATGTCTGTGGAGCACATAAAGGATAAAACAGGCAAATATGTGAAGAAGAAGATGATGTTTCTTAATCCATTTCAATATATGGAGGCTTCAGTTTCTAAGTGATGGTGGGTAATGGAGATGCACTGATACAGATATCCGTCTGATACTGACTTAAATAGCTGGATCTGGTATCAAATACCAATATTTTAATAAATAACAATTCAGGACATTTATATTTATGTATTTATTTAGTAGTTACACGTTTGACAAAGTTAGGAAAGCAGTGTTTAAGTCAAGCCTAATGTTGCCTTACACATAAAAGAACAATCCCACCCACTTCCACACAGTGACACATACTGCTTATCAATTAAACAGTGATTGGTGCATCCTTAGTGTTTAGTGTACTTTAAAAGTTGTATTTTGGGACAATGTTCGACGGTCAAACCCCTCCTCTCATGTAGCCTTTTAGAGTGTGTGTGTGTGTGTGTGTGTGTGTGTGTGTGTGTGTGTGTGTGTGTGTGTGTGTGTGTGTGTTTCCTGCAGCAGCTGCGTTCAGCGTTTATGCAGTAAGTGAATCCATTTCAGTTTTGGTCTGTCTGGCTCTTTCTTGGCTGGAACTTGAGGAATCTATACAGTCTATACACTAAATCTCCTCCCATGATCCCTGTGGATTCTGAAGACGGCAGGAAGGGTTTCGTGTGTGTGTGTTTGTGTGTGCATGCATACACACACACACACACACACACACACACACACACACACACACACACACACACATACCCATGCAGCAGGCGCCTCATAGTAATGCTCATTCAGGCCAGCTGTTAGGTCCCTGGTGGCTTGTCCTTAGCCGTGGCTGGCCATGTCTCCAGACTAATGGACACATACACACACACGCACGCTCTCACACACACACACACATGCTCACACAAACACAGACGCTGTGTGACTCAAGTGAGAGGACTTCTGCCTTATCTAATCTGTTTACTTTTTAACCTTGATAGTGGTTTGATGGTCTTTTGTGATGGCATTCTGACAAGTTTGCCTGCAAAATTTGGTGTTAATGTCTGAATGTGTTAGAAACTGTGTGCGCGAGTGCACATTTGTCCCTTGCCGGATTACACCTTGCTGATTAGTAAGTCTTTTCCCCTCTCATCAAGTTTTGACCACCTGGAAAGAGTCCTCTTTATTACCACCCTAGCTGATGGCCAGTCAAAACAGCTGCTTTTATAAATCAAGGTAGTTCATGTCTCACAGGTTCCTTGTTTTTAACTCCTGTAATCAGAGTCCACAAGGATCTAAATTCTGATCAGACAAAGCATGACAAATACACAGTATTTTCTCATGTCTAGATCTGAAATGGTCTGAGTGATTAAGTCAAGGTAGTACAAAATACACATATGATCCATTTCCCACAGAAAACCAGAGTCAGATTAATGTATTTTGTATGATTATAGTCCTGTCTGCACAGGAGTGGTTTACAAAGAGGAGGCACACTCAATATGGTATTTGACCTATGCTTATGACATTTCAGTTGTATCCAAGTGTCCCAGTAAACCATGAAAGCATGACAGTGAACAACACCAGGACCCTGAAACTGAAGCAGCAAAATGGAATTATTTATACCTCTTTGCTTTCTTCTGTGACAAAATTCCTGAATGAAAACTACCTATTGCATAGCATAGTAACTCGCCAGGTCAGTGTGACCATATCAATAGATTACCGGCCGACAGCCTCTCTGTACTCCAGTCCACTCTGTTTTCTGGTGAATAGCTTGTGTTTGTGTTTGATCTGTTGCACCAGAGGTGTGTTGAGTAATAATGCATATTTTACACGGAGAAAAAAGAGAGCGAGAGAGTTGAACGTAGGGCAAGCCACAGCAGTGGAGTGAAGAATGTGACCTCTTTTGCATTCCTCCCTCAAATAACTGGTGCAATCCCATTCCCTCCCCCCCTCCCTCCCTCTTTTCTCCCTTCTCTTTCCTCTTTTTGTCTTTTTCTCCTTTTTGACATTGTCTCTCTCTATTTAATTGTCTTGCCATCATTCAAGTTTTTTTTAAATTTCATATGGATTTTACATACCACAGAACAGTTTCATAGACGATGAGAACAAGAGACAGAATGAGGCTAAATTAATGTAAATCATCACACAACAATGGAAACATCAAAGATATTACAGCATACAAGACTACTGTCAGCTCTCAGAGTGCAGGAGTTGAGATCATATGTGTATTTGTTATGCAAAATGGTAACGTGGGTTTGTATCTCCCACTATTGTTTTCATGTAAGACAAAGTCATGACACTATGTATGTTATGGATGGTTGATATTTAGCTTCCCTTGTTTGCTCTATATATCATTATATCCTGTTAAAAACACAAATAATGTTCATGAAGGGATGTCTGTCCTTCTTTAGTCCGTGTTTTCTGGTTTGATGATACAGTATACAAAAAATAAAAATAAAACATTTGGAAGCATTTAAGATTAATTAAATTGCCCAACTAAAGCCCAACTAAATGCTAAGATTGAGAAATGATCTTCTACTTGTAATGAAGTTTATTTGAAAGGGAAAAAAATCCCAAAATGCTAATAAAGGAAGAAAAATAAAAGCATGATTGTGCAAACAAAAGCTTTTTCCATATACACGAAGTACAAAGTGTTTTGCACAGAACAATTGAAAGTTTAAGCGTGTCGGTATATGTTAGGTTAGAGTTAGAACAAACAGTCCTGTTGAGTCATTGACTCTCACCCTGCTTTTTGTTTTTTGGATTCCCTTCAGCGTCTGCAACAATGTTATGAAACCTGGGGCTGAGAGGCCCAGTTTCTGACAAGAAAATAATTATCTACAGAAAGGCCTTTTTCTGTTTTGACCACCCATGTATCAGTTGCAATTCTAGATGTACTTCTAAATTGCTTAAAATGTCCTTTTTTTCTCTTTTGCTGGTCATCTGTTCGTTATACACAAACAGTACATAGAACACTCACATGCATACCGAGAGCCTCCAAGTCGGGTTAGGAATGCAAAGTGGCAGCTCTTTGCCACCCGGGTCCAAACACACAGACACAGACACAGACACACACACACACACACACACACACACACACACACACACACACACACACACACACACACACACACACACACACACACATACAGAAAAAAACACCCCCTGTTCCCCGCTCCATGCCCGAGCAGGCAGCCCCAGCTCCAGACACAGCTGTTGTTTTCTCTGCAGACAACCTGCTACCTAGTTTGCCAGCTCTTGTCTTTTTAAAAAAAAAAAAATGTCAGCCATGGTCAGAGAGCCTCCCCATGCAGATTACAGGATTAAAGTTCATGATTTGACACAAGGGCATTTGTCTTCTTGTAGAGAAAGCCCCAAAATCCTATCCACTTTGGCATCGTCTGGCCGGTTCCATTATGTTCTGGTTTGTTTGTGTTCCCCTCACCAGTCCAGCCCATACAGTACTGGTATGCTGTCCTGTCTTTTTGTGTTGTGTTAAGCTCCTCTTCATAGCGCTATAAGAGGAGGCCTGCTCCGCTCGCTGCATCTGGATCCACTTAAGACACGACGAAGAACCGAAACAACTCTGCTGCTGCAGCCCCAGAGCCTCGCAGCCTGAGTCGCTCTTCTATACTATCTGTTTCTGTTTTTACCCCCCAGTGGGCATACAGACAAATGGGGTCTTTCCCCAGGCATCTAGATAACATCTCAAAAACATTTATAGTCTGTGAAAACAGACTCTCTGCCTGCTCTTATTAAGGTGTTGTCTGTTTATGCTGTTGAACTTATAAATTAGACCCAAAGTATTAGCAGAGGCTTTATTGCTGGCTTTCTCTTTCTATTACTGTGGAAGTGCAAACCTCCCACTCATACGTACACACACACCCTTTTCTTTTCTGCTTTTTCTCTCCCCCGTCCTGAAAGAGTTTAGCTCCCCTAGTCTGTACACTCATAAAACAATGGAATATAAAAACAGTTGAGCTTTTATTCCAGTAATCTAGGTCACAATGATTAGTTTAGGCAAATTCTGAAGATGACTGGATTAGCACCCTCTCCTCTCCACACAGGTTGTTATTTCAGAGGAGAGCTCATTTGTCTGGGCTCTCTTTTGCCTTCTTAATTTCCATCGTCCTTTTCAACACAGTTGACTAGCGGGGTGTATTTTATCCCCCGAAGTGATGAATAGTTGTGTGCATTTGACCCGGCTCTCTTGTTTGCTCAAAGTATGACATTTTAACTCTGAGCTGGCGTCCATACATTTCTATTCTCCGTAGGTTTGCATATTTCTGGCACCACGTAGTTTTGTCTGGGCCCACAGAGCAGTCTATCGTGTGGAGAAATGAGTTCTGCTTAGTCACCTGGTTTGTGTTGCCCTATTTTTGTTTCTGTCATCATGGCGAAATGGTTCCTGCAGTCGCGCTCCAATAGGTCAGCCGGGTTTGACTCCCTCTCTCTCTGCTCTTTGTGCTAGCCGGTCCGCTCGGCCCATCCGGCTTGGAAGATGGTTGTACAGCTGAGCTGACGGTGGTCTGTTTACGGGTCAAGTATTTGGCAAATATAGCGGATTTCATCATGAAATGTGTTTCATGGCCTCTGGGTCAGTCTCACTGTTTCCTTGCTTCTAACACGCCGGCTGAGAATTAACATAAAGAACATTGTTTGCCTTTTGTTCTCCCTGTGTGCATATGTTGATTTCTGCACATCAGAAGCTTTAGCAGATGTTTTAATGCGCTGGCAAGTTTGCTTACTTAACATTCAGTTTCCCCGTTGTCCACATTGGTAAGTTTATTACCACCTCGGGCTGATGCTGGAGCCTTAACCTTGAACCAGAGCAGCCACTGTTTTGTTCTGAAGTGTTCGCTCTCCCTGTGGACAATACTAAGTGGAGAATTATGTGGAACTCTAAACCCCTTAACCTCATGTGCTGGTCTGCACGCCTCAGACACTCTGGCTGCATTCTCCAGCGGGCCCTGAGTAAACACACACACACACACACACACACACACACACACACACACACACACACACACACACACACACACACACACACACACACACACACACACACACACACACACACACACACACACAGAGACACACACACGCGCACATCCATACACCACATACATACCTGGTTCTTGTGTGTCTGATATTTAAGTACATTTGGCTGTTACTATTGCTGTGACTGCTGGGTTAGGTAATGCAGTGGAATGATGAACCATGTGCAGTGCAGGATTACTATTAGGAACCTTTGCCGGTTTGTCTCCCACCCTTATCCTCCTCTGTAATTAAGCTTGCTCTGTTTAAAAGTGTAATAACTCCTGTTCCATGACTTGGATATACAGGATTAAGTCATTAGACTGTGTGTGTGTGTGTGTGTGTGTGTGTGTGTGTGTGTGTGTGTGTGTGTGTGTGTGTGTGTGTGCGCGCGCACGTACCCTCATGCATGGAATTGGTAGCACAGAAATCAAGCAGCAATAATATTATTGTAACATTTAAAGACAATATCCTCGTATTAGTTAATGATATACGTTAATGGCTTACTTTTGCGTGGCACATGTCAAAATGTTCATAGCAGATGTCAGTAGCAGTTAATCATGTAATGGTATGAATTATTGAGGTTAATTATTGCTCAGTGAATTCTGGTTTTAATAAAAGTATTAAGTGTAAAAGTAATGCCCCGGTTCATAATTGATAGTTAGGACTAGCAAGGGACTGCAGATGAAAATAAGTCTGCATGGCTAAATCTAGCTGTTTATTAATGTGCAAGACCACATGATTATGGGACATAGAAAATATGGATTCATGTCCAACATTATCTAAAGGCTATAACACCAGTATAGTTTGAATCGTAACACAGTTGCAGCCTCAGAGTTGGCGAATACAAACCGTTCTCCGCTTGAAGATTTAAAGAACGTAATCAGAAAAGCAGGAGAGGTGTACATGAGAGGAAAAGGGCCACAATCCATCCCATGGGTGGATGTACGTCAGCTAACTGTTAACATACACGGCCCGGATTTATAAAACGCAAGCGCGCAACTCTTCTATGAGCTCACTTCCAAACAATGTGCTTCATGTTTCTCCATCTGCAACCTTTTTTCCCCTCTCTCCTCCTCCATTTTTTATAGCCTCTCTCCTTTTCTCTTCATCCTCTCATCTCCCCAACACTCTGTGACTGCGGTAAGTTAATGGGCCTTTCTCAGAGTTTTGAGGAAGCCTGCATTTCTTCTTAATTGGCATTTTGGGGTGGTGCATGAGAGGAAACAAATGTTTGCCATACCAGCACTGCAGCGTTGATGCAGGGCCTGGTGCCATGTGACTGGATGCTCAGGGTATTGAGGTCACTACTAGCGAAGCGACTGAGAGTGAGACATATTCAAGAATACCCATAGTTTGGATTCCTCCCGGTTCAAAATGAAAATCTTAACCGCTAACTATTGATCAGGGAATAGTTTGACGACTTCAGAGCACCTTTTTCTGAACTATGCTTTCCCACAATTGAAGGTCTTTTCCAACTGTCAGAAGTCTCCTATAAAGCGAGCATAATAATACACATTATATGAACCCTTGATGATGCATTCCCAGTCATTAGCGAACTTGCTCATAATTGTAGGCAATAATTGCCTGCATCTAGTAGAAATAGTCCATTGCTCAGACAGACAAGTATCTCTTTTTCCTCTTTCTTCCCTATTATCATATTTCTCCTTGTCTCAAATGTTGCACACATCAGTTTTGTCTTCAGAAACGTCTGTTTATTGTTCTCTTTTCCTCTCTTTGTATTACGGGCCAAGTAGACCAGATAACCTGTCTTCCAACAATATTTGCAAAGTATTCCTGCTGGTTGACATAGTTTCTTTAAGGCATCTACAGACATAAAGACGCCGATGTCTCTGCTTTTGCTTTGTTTTTATGATAGAAACAAAAAGCGTCATTGTACCGTCTTTGGATCTTTTTAGAAAGCTTAGTCTGCTTTTGCTCCCTCATTGGAAATCACAGTCACCAGGTCAGCCAGTTAACTGGTTTGTGTTATTGTGTCATAATCAAGCTGGCTTCCCACCATTATGTAATCACCCACTTGACTGGGCTTCTTATCTCTGAAGTGATGTTTGTCATTTAAATGAAAAAAGTATTTGCCAGACATAGTCAGTAGATTAAAGCTTTTCAGTCTTGATCTTTAGCACATATAACACAAGTGGACAAAATAACAGAAACACAAAGCAATATCCTGCAATAAAATAGAAGACGCCTCATAAATGATGAACTGTTCAATAGTCTGTCTGACAAATGCAGCGTTCGTTTTGTAATTGTATGGATGTTAATGATGGTCTCTGTAGATGGCCTACTGCAATTTTGTCAGTGTGTTATCCTGTAATAAAGGCTGGGAGAAGAAACATTTTAGTAGAATTTGAACAGAACTTGAGCAGGAGGGATATATGCTGAAGCAAAAGAGAAAAATAAGTTTTAGAGAACAATGAGTGCACCCTGATGTAGGGATCAAGCATTGGGAGAAGCGTGCAGAAGCCACAGAAGTCAAAACATTGCTTTTATTGGAAGATGCCATTGCCATTTCTTGACGTATTTCTAAGAACAGCTGTTTATCTTTTCTTTTTTTAATTAAATTTGAGAAAAGACAGAAAGAGTTTGTTTTTGTTAAAGTTGTGTCGCAAGACTGCTTCGCTTCTGCCAACGATTCCTTCCAGATATGGCGAAACAAATGCCGCTGTCTAAAATCACATGGTCAGACAATGTTTCTCTAAAGATCAAAACATAAATGTTCTCAATTTGATTAAATCAATGTTGCTAACTTTGTTCCCATTTTGAAATGGCCTACGCCAAACAAGCCTCGTTTGAGTGCAGAGTAGAATGCTGAAGGTTATACTTTGTCAGCTGCGCCTCATTGAGAGCTTTAGCTTTGTCTTTAACTCCTCAATCTGTAAACATTTCAGAATAGAGCGAGGGGGGGAGCATGGTCAAAAAGAAGAGAGAGGGAGGCAGAAAGACAGTGAGGGGGGGAGGGGGGTTAAAAAGTTGGAGGAGGAGCTTCTTGTAATCATCTCATGACTCCAACGGAAGGAAGGAAGAGCTGTTTAAGGCCTCTACTGAATCCACACTTCAATCAAAGCTTTGGTCTCACACGCAGCTTTTCTCTCATATGTCGGCGTGAATTTTTGGGTGATGGTGTTTGTGCTCTTCCTGGTGAGTGCTTGTGTGTGTGTGGTAGCGGTCTCTCCCTCTCATTGTGTGCTTGCTGCTGGAGGTGGGAGGGCTCAGCTGATGTCATTGAGTGCAGCAGGCTGAGCCTGAAAGAGGCCCTTTGTTGGCAGCTGCAGCACGAGTAGTCCCAGCGCCTCGGATACACACTCGCTCAGGACCGGAGAGAGGAATGGCCACCGCTCAGACCGCCCTACTGCCCACTCCACTGACACATCTGCAGGTCTAACAAACTCTCGGACCAAACCTGCGCCTTCTTGGATCGTCGGTGTGTCTTACAGAAGTGGATCTAAACAAAACCCCAAGAGCAAAAGGGGGAAAAAATAAATAAAACATGGAGACGCTCAGAAGAGAAAGTTGATAGACTTTTGCCGGACAGTAGACTCTGCTTTTTCCGGTTTCGTGAGGAGGAAAAAGAGGATTTACAGCAGCTGGAAGGACTGGGGAAAAGAGAACCAGTACATTTCAAAACCTACTTTGGCTAAGTGCCGCTACTCCTTTTGTCAGTTTTTGTCTTGCGTTTGAACTTTTCTCCTGTTGGACACATGTAGAGGGGGAAACGTTCGAAGGGACGTCTGATTTGAACAAGCAAACGACATTTTCAAGCGGGAAGGGAAAGAAAGCAAATGAAAATGTTGGAGATTTGCCTGAAATTGGTGGGGTGTAAATCTAAGAAAGGCCTCTCGTCCTCCTCCAGCTGTTACTTGGAAGGTAAGAAGACTTTGCGATTGTCTGTCGTCCCGTCTTTTAACTCGGGCCGTGATTTTAAAAGTTTACTTTGGAGAAAAATAAACAGTACGGATGTCACAAAGAAAAAGAAAAAAAAGCAGGGGCTTTAGGAGACACAGTGGGAAGGATAAAAGCTGAAATGTCCCAGTGTAACACAGTTGTGTGGAAACACAAGAATGGGGAGGGGGAAGCAGAGAGTGAGCACAGGGGAGGGTGAGGGAAGCCAGACACACTGGCTAGCTGAAGAGGAAAGAAGTGGAAAAAGAATACAAGGAAATCTGACTCCTGCTCGTGTCCCACTTAACTCTTGTTTATGAGCAGAGGGGATCTAATCTCAGTCTCTGCTCCTTTTCACGTCTCTATGTTCCAGCACATCTTGTTCATCGCGTCTGTAACAGATTTTAGATAACGTGGATCTATATATTTCACCCACTCTTTGTAGTCTAGCAGACTAGCGATTACCTCTTTTCCATTACTTGTAATTACACAGCGCTGGTCACAGTTGAAGTGGGTAATTGATTTGCCTGTGATGTATGAAGGTTGCACAAGGCAATTTGAAGAAATCCAGGGCACATCGAGTCTGTGCACGATCAACATAGTAATTGATTGGCAATGGAAGACTCGGTGGAGTCTTATGTGGGCCAGATATTGTGCAACCAAATGATTTAATAGAGTTAATAGTCCTGGTACGCTCCCCACTGAAGTGGATGACAGTGATAAAGAGTCTCTAATTTCCAGACCATATGGTACAAGGCACAGGAAAGCTCATGCTGAGATGTTCTTTTTGATTATTATCATTAGAATGAAGATAGTTTATTAGCATAACAGCAGGGAAATGCATTATGAATATTGTTTGGCATCGTGTTGTTATTCTAAATGATGAAAACTGGTTCTTCCAATTTTTAAGTTGCCTTCTAATCACCTGGTTTTTCCTGCTCTTTTGCACTGGGCTCTGGTCTGAACACCATGTCAATAACATAATATCTCCCATAGAGAGATAGAACTTTATCAAATATATGATTTGATAAAGTTCATCTTGTTCTCCACCATCTCCCACTCAGGTGATGACAGGTGATGCGAGAGAAATATGTGAGATATGACTTTTTCCTCTCTCTCATCACTCATAAATATGTAGGTTAGGCACTGAGGCCAACTGAGGACCACAAATAAGTTCATGGTTTTGGACCCAGACTACTGCTGGTTTCTATTGAGGCTGGTAGTTGGTTGCATTTGTTTTTTCATCCAACATGTCAATGAATACATTTAAGATGACTGGAATCAAAACGAGCAAGACTCTCTTGCTTACCAGGACCAAGTGGAACCAAAGAAAAGATTCTGTTCTGCATCTTTGTAGTTTCCTTTTTCAGACGTCTTCTATTTTCTCCTCTCGTTGGAGCTTGTGTTGTCGTGGTCCATGTGTCAGTGTGCTGTTGCCCTCTCACAAAAAGCTGTGGTATGTGTGGCCTGTGAAGTGGACATGTGTGGCATTGGCTGCTCCAATGCGCTGCCCACACACTTCATGGCTGGGCCAGACTCTGGACACATGGTATGTCCTGCTGGCTCTCAGCTCTGCATCTTCTAACTTTTGCAGATGAAGCCGTGTGAAAGTCCTTCATAAGCCTCCAAACACACTGATATCTGCATGTTGTCAACACTGTCATGTGACCGGCTTTGGGCCACATACTGTGTGTTCTGTTTACCTCCGTAGGGTTATTACTAGTTAGTCTTGCATGCTACGAATTCTTTGTTTACTTCTTTCTTTGAGGAAACTCGCAAACGCATATCTTCTCCAACTGTGACTCCAAAGCTCCTCCAGCTGGGTTGGACACAATAACATGAACACACTCGGGGTTACACACCAACTCTCAGAAGCACACTCATCTTCTGGACTTCATGTACGAAACTAAATGAATCATATTTGATATCAATTCTGTTTGTGTTCAGCACTGTCTTAAAGAATTGGCACAGAATGTTTTTAACACACTGAATTTATCTTCATTAAATATCAGGTCTTTGGCAGGAAATGTAGTTTAAATGATTTCAACATCAATCACAATCTGGTTTCATGATTTTGTTTTTAAACTTGGCTCGACTCAGACAACAGTGCAGTGATTCTCAATGAGTTCACCCCTCCCAACTTGTTCCAGGAAGGAGGAGTTTCCATTTAGTTTAATAATTCTGTCCAGTGCAATCAGACGCCTCGTGGGAAATTTGTTTTTATGGAGTTTGACTGCTGTCTATCTTCGAGTGTGGCTGCGTAGTTTTATCTGGAGATTTTTAACTTTCACTTTGACAACCTATAGAATGCAGCAAGAAAGAACTGTGTTGTATTCTGGACTTAATCACTCAGGAGCATCAAGACCAGAGGAGTCGATCCCATCACTCCCACGGCTCAGATCAAACGCTGGGCTTGGTTTGTGAAGCACTGAATGGTTGAGGGCCGAAATAGTTTCTGATCTGCTGCTCCGTTATGAACCATCCAGACATCTGCTTACTGTCAAAACTGAATTTTGCTTGTCCATGTTTAGTTTTTATGCACCACACATCTGGATTAAACTTGAGATCTGCTCCAAATCCCAGTTTTTATCCTTTTCTGTTTGCCACTGCATTTTATTAAGTTAAACTTGGGACTACTTATTATCCTGAACATCACTGTGGCTGCAATGTAATTTAATTTAACCTGAATTACCTTTTTGACCAAAGCTTTACAAATAGACCTGAGTGTACCCGTAACTACTTACAGTCTAAAGCAATCAGAGGGGGTACGTATTCAGCAGCTGCTACGTTTTCCACATATTCAGCTGTGCCTTGATTACTTCAAGCACATCGTCCTTATCCCCGTGTCAAGGTAATAGTCCTTAAATTGTGAATACAATACAACTGTGAGTACAGTACATGAGTTTCGGATGATGAGTCTTTAAGACCAGACAGACCTTTGCACTCCTTCTAAATGCATAATGTTTGTAAAAGACACATCGGTAGATCTCCTTATTTTTTTTGCAGAAACACAATGCAGATCTGTCTCTTTTTTTCTCTCTCAACTAACATCCACAGCAAGTCATAATGTGCTACATTTTTGCAACTGGGGGTTTTTCTCCAGTGCTTTCCACCGTATGATGAAAAGCTTGAATCTCCAAAATATCACATTTTCACAAGAACAGCCTTGAAAATGACGTGTCTTTGTGACATCATCAGTTGAATCCAATTTTCCAGTCATACTGTCATTGTAGAGAGTTGGAAGCTAACGTTCAGTTTCAATGCGTTTGGTTGATTTCCTAATGGCACTGTGTGTACTATGTGCTGTTGTTGTTTTCTTACAAAGTGATTTGAAACATCTCCTCCTCCTCCTCGTATCTTCCACAGTGTGAAATTCTCACTGGAAGGTGAAAACCTTGTGCAGCTGTAGCCTGTTGTCTCTGTTGGAAGGATGTGGGTGTTGTGAGCTGGGGGGATGAAATATAAGAAGCCTCTAAAACATGTGTGACAACAGCTGAGCAAGCCACACAATAAAGCTCACGTTTAGGCCAAACAGCAGTTATAAAATCTCTCCTCACTTCACTCCTCTGCTGTCTCCCTTCCTCATAAACACAATTGTCTTTTCCACATTTTAGACATCAGCTTTACTGCTCTAAAGCTGCTATAATTCAAGATGTGTCTAATTAACCCAGGCTCAATACCTGTGAGTACAAGCACATCCATTTTACAGTTACGGTGAAGATTCACGATCTGATGAGTGCTAGTTGTCTCAGTATTAAAGAAAATGAATACTAAACAGGGATAATCCAGGAAATGAAAAGTTAAAAAATACGGCGTGAACAGAGTGGGTCACATGATCAGGTTTTGTACTCTAATCCCGTGTTGGGATCACAGCTGATGACCTGCTTGTTGGAGCAAGGCCCAGTTGAAGGATATATAGAGGAATTTAAATGACACATGGTCAGGCAACAGTCGACATTGTTGCTGAATCATCCTACATGTGTAGAACTGGATGGGGAACCCGCCTCCCTACCAAACGGCGACAGATCTCCCCTCAGCATCGCATTGTTTCATGTTTTCCCTCACAGTTTTATCTGACTGCATGTGTTCTCTTTTGTTTTTTCAGAAGCTCTCCAGAGACCAGACTTTGAGAGTCAGGGTCTGACCGAAGCGGCCCGCTGGAACTCCAAAGAGAACCTGTTGGCCGGACCCAGCGAGAATGACCCCAACCTGTTTGTCGCACTCTATGATTTTGTGGCCAGTGGTGACAACACACTCAGCATTACTAAAGGTTAGTTTATATGGAGGAGTTTGTGCTCAACTAGGAACGATTCAGACATTTTGAATCAATATATCGGTAATCATTTCATGAATTTATACATTTTTCACAACTGTCACAATTGGTGGATGTTGGAAATGACAAAAAAAGGGATGCGAGAGTTTCAATAAGATTATGAATCTTACTGGGGATCTACTTATTAACTTCCTGTCTCCTTCCCTCTCTGTCTTCATCCCTGTCTGACTCTCACTTCCTGACGATGGTCTCACACATGTTATTTTTCTTCTGAACCGACAATAAAACAATACAGCAGATGGATCGCACCGACAAACAGAGGAAGGAAGGAGAGAACACATGCACCGGAATAAACAAGAAAATGTCATGTTCAACGATACTTTCCACTTCATTCTAATGCGAATAGTTGCTTAAAAAAAGGTTAATTTTACTTTATGTGGATATTTGCCAGATAAATAACTAATTTGAGCTAATTTAAAGTTAGTTTTTTGTTCTATACCATCTAAACTAATGTAGAGAAGTGCATTTCTTTAGTCAGGGTCACCAAATGACTGGTGGAAAAGAAAAGATCTGAGGAAACGTGACATTAAATACAGTGAATTCCTGCAAATTCTCTCTCACAGGAGATCACAGGAGTGAGTTGTAACCATAAAAGTATGAGTATGCAGCCAACAAGTTACTTCCTTGATAATTAAAACAAAATGTAATCTTGCATGTTGACTAGGAGAGAAGCTACGTGTGCTGGGTTACAACCACAACGGCGAGTGGTGTGAGGCACAGACCAAGAATGGCCAAGGTTGGGTGCCATCCAACTACATCACCCCGGTCAACAGCCTGGAGAAGCACAGCTGGTACCATGGACCCGTGTCACGCAACGCCGCGGAGTACCTGCTCAGCTCGGGCATCAACGGGAGCTTTCTGGTGCGGGAGAGCGAGAGCAGCCCCGGCCAGAGGTCCATTTCTCTGCGGTACGAGGGGAGAGTCTACCATTACAGGATTAACACTGCGTCTGACGGCAAGGTAGTTATCAGGAAACACACACACACCAAGATTAACTACTAAGTCTACTTAATGATAAAGGTGTGAATAGGGAAGGAAAGAGGGAAGGGTATCTGGTATTTTTAATAAGGTGCAGGGTTACCCTATCCTGATGGTCATGGTAAAAAAAAATTTAAAAAAGTGTCGGCCATATTTGTATGTACAGCTGAATTTCTTCTGTGGGACTCTCCCAAATTGCTGTGTCGATCGAGAAGCTGCTGCCATGTCACCCTCCCGTCGGTGATGCAGAGAGGTGAGCTAGCTTGAGGAACGCTAGCTATGACAAGAATGCCTCTAACCACCGCTGTGCTGCTCATGGCCAGCAGACGCGAAGGCCAGCCAGACACTGACGCCCATGCAAAGACATGCATTAGCACAGACAGATGAAGCCAAGTATGCACGAACACACACACATATGCACGCACGCACAGACACCCGGTTCCCCATCTCATATTGTTTTCCATCCTCCCACTGAGCTACAACTCAAGAGTCTGGTATGATAGACTTCTCCAATAATTTAGGATTACCTCAGTACTCCCCCGAGCTGCAGCTTTGTTTCACACTGACTTTGTGATTAATACTGCTCTGAATAACTATGGTTTACATGTCAGCCAAGCTGATTTTTCCCCTTAATTTAGTAAACGGTCAATGTTTAAGCAATGTTTAAACGGTCAATGTTTAAGCCAGGAGCCAACCAACCATTAAATCCTCTTTTCCATTTTTCCTCCACATGCCTTCAGCTCGCTCAAAGAGCCCGTTCACGAGTAAAGAAATGCACAGTGCCGATTGTAGAGCAAATCATTTTTAGGGTTATGTAAGACTTGGACAATGGAAAAGACTGTGTCCACTGAGCCCTGACCAATATCCTTCCCTCCACCAGCTTCCTGAGTAATGCCGTGTGAGTTTTGAATGGTTTAAGACGGTTCTTTATGAGGAAGATGTTTGTTGTTTTGTCAAGACTTACTCTTAGATTATTTCGTGCTGTATTACTGGCCTTTTGCCAGGTATTTCTGGTCTTATGCATTTCTCTAAAGTCACTTATTGTTTCCAGACGTGACATCGTCGTATAAGCACTACCATTTAAATGCATTTCTACACAAGCAGTCATAATATAATGAAAACATTTAGTTATTTAAAACAGCTGTGTTTTATTGTTTTGACAGTTCTTTGACTGCAGAATACAAAATTACTCAATTGAAAATAATTTATCTTGTCTTAATCCAAAATCCCAAACTATGGCAGATATCTGGTTTAGGAATAAGTGTTCTCACAGTTAGTTGGTAAAAAGTCTGTCAATATCCTAAACTGAACTGACCTCTCGTGTACATCTACTCAAATGTAGAATCTCTTTCTCCTCCAGCTGTACGTCTCGTCGGAGAGCCGCTTCAACACACTGGCGGAGCTGGTGCACCACCACTCCACGGTGTCCGACGGCCTCATCACCACGCTGCACTACCCGGCGCCGAAGCGCAACAAGCCCACCATCTACGGGGTTTCTCCCAACTACGATAAGTGGGAGATGGAGCGCACCGACATCACCATGAAGCACAAGCTGGGAGGGGGCCAGTACGGGGAGGTTTACGAGGGCGTTTGGAAGAAGTACAACCTCACCGTGGCTGTCAAGACACTAAAGGTAACGGCGAGATATAGTTGGATTTACGAGCTCATTTGACATTATGAGAAAAGGCCGTATGTCGGTATCCGTCTGGTCAACCTACTATAGTCACATGTTAACACTTTGTCAGCTACGAATCTGTAATTTGGCTGAATAATGCTACCATCTGGTGTTGTATGCATGCAACTGCAACCAGCCTATGGTTTTGCTCACTTATTTTTTTGCCAATAACTGTCCAGGAGGATACAATGGAGGTGGAGGAGTTTCTTAAGGAGGCAGCTGTCATGAAAGAGATCAAACATCCCAACCTGGTACAACTGTTAGGTATGTTGACTTCTTCAAAAGAGGCCGTGTATCGATATCGTATAACCTGCGTTTAAATAGAGGATTTTTATTAACCAGGGTCTTTTGCAGATGTACTCATGTTTGCAGGTTAAATAGTTTATAGTTCAGTGCAGCAGTATATTTTCATACTACATATAGCATACAGTAAATATAGATGTCTTGTTTTGCTAACTTGTTTCCTTGGCAGGTGTATGCACACGGGAGCCACCGTTCTACATCATCACAGAGTTCATGACCCACGGTAACCTACTGGACTACCTGAGGGAGTGCAACAGAGAGGAGGTCAATGCAGTGGTGCTGCTCCACATGGCCACACAGATCTCCTCTGCTATGGAGTACCTGGAGAAAAAAAACTTCATACACAGGTGGGTGTAGGGACCTTACTCTTCCTTTTTCAAGTCTAAATTAAATCAAAGAGGTCGCACGGTTGTGAATCTGAGTAAATTGAATTCAGGTTTCGTTGTCAAAGGTTTGTCAGGCAGCCTGCTTACCCATCATCAGTAGTGTGGTCTCAGTCGGAGCTGCTCAAATACTAAAGAAAACGTCTTCTTTGTCCTTCAATCACAATTCCTCTTTTCTTGACTTGTATCACGGTCAAGTCCATGTTGTTAGATAGCTCGTATGTTGTGGCACGTTTAACAAGGTCCCTTAGAAGCAATGAGATGATTTATGACTTTTGTATTTGCCAAACTGCATTTTAATTTTCAAACCTGACAAGACTCAGCTTGTGACTCTGAGCCACACAAAACCATCTGTAGAAATCCAGCACTACAGTGGGTGTTGTAACAAGACATACTATTGATGTTTTTTTCTTGCTTTCTCGTTGTTTTTGTTATTTTTTTCTTACTAATGGCTATATGTTCAAGTCAGCCTATGCAGCCTATGTAGTTTACTGTTACTGGTTTTATAAAGTCAGGTTTCCACCCCAGCCTCCTGTTCATCACTCATTCTCTTCCTGTAGGGACTTGGCTGCCCGTAACTGTCTGGTCGGGGAGAACCACCTGGTAAAGGTTGCAGACTTCGGCCTGAGCCGGCTGATGACTGGAGACACCTACACGGCTCATGCTGGGGCCAAGTTCCCCATCAAGTGGACCGCTCCAGAGAGTCTGGCCTACAACAAGTTCTCCATTAAATCTGATGTCTGGGGTAAGTTTGATGTCATCGCTAAATGCTGAAATGTATTCCCAATGTTCCTGCTGGAATAGCTCATTTCGTTCTTCAGGTTCCTATTCAACAAAGGAAAACACTTGTTCCCTTTACTTTACATTCCAGTCATTTAGCTCTTGACATGTTTCTGTTGTTGATTGTTATATGAATAGCACAACTAGCTGTCTTGTGCCTACATCTCCAGCATTTGGTGTGCTGCTGTGGGAGATCGCCACCTACGGCATGTCTCCCTACCCCGGCATTGACCTGTCCCAGGTGTACGAGCTGCTGGAGAAGGACTACCGCATGGACCGACCAGAGGGCTGCCCCGAGAAGGTCTACGAGCTCATGAGGGACTGTGAGTAGCAAAACTGAACCAGAATACAATGAGAGGCACTCCAATCTAGACTTTTTAATCCTTATTTTTTTTGTCTTCCTGTCAGGTTGGAGGTGGAACCCTTCAGAACGTCCGTCTTTTGCTGAAACGCACCAAGCCTTCGAGACCATGTTCCAGGAGTCAAGCATCTCAGATGGTCAGTTCTGCTTTCTTTGATATCCAAAGCACCTTTACTCGTGGGTGTTATTTTTAAATATCCACACAAATACACTCCTGTAATGGTTGTATTGTCTTAGCTATTAAGATGTGAAAAGGTAGGTTCAATCTCAACTGTATCTTTGCTGACAGAGGTGGAAAAGGAACTCGGCAAGAAAGGGAAGAAGGCAACATTAGGTCCCATCCAGCAGGCTCCAGAGCTGCCCACCAAAACCAGATCTCTACGCAAAAACATGGATAACCGGGATGGAGACAGTCCAGGTGAGACACAATCACACCCACTGCACCTCCTGCCCTTATTGCTCCAACTTGTTGTAAAATAGTAAATCCATTTTCAAGTATCCAGTACCAAGTGTTTTGTAATTTTAGTTTTGATAATTTGTTAAAAGTATTGTATTCTTCTTTTATCACTGATGATCTCCTGCTTCTTTTTGGGCACTTCCTCAGACCCATTGGAGCCAGAGGTAGCTGTGTCGTCACCCATGCTCCCCAGGAAAGAGCGCTCCCCCCTGGACAGTAACCTGAATGAGGATGACCGCTTGATACCCAAAGACAAGGACAAGACACGAGGCAGTGGCTTTCTCAGTCTCATAAAGAAAAAGAAAAAGAATGCTCCCGCTCCACCCAAGCGCAGCTCCTCCTTCAGAGAGATGGACGTCCACCCTGACAGGAGGGGAGTGACTCCAGATCTCCGAGACAGCGACGGCTTCAACAACGGTGCATCTTTGGCCATTAATGACATCACGCATGGCCTCGACTCCGCAAAGTTCCTGAGTAACAATAATGGGGCGGGGGGCATCACCAACGGGGCCCCTACCTACCCGGGACCTTTGTTTCCCAGGAAGAAGGGCGCTCCTGCGGTGCCTGGCCCCGGAGGGAAAGTGGCTACAACACCGCCGAGTGAGGAGGAATCCATGTCTAACTCGAAGCGTTTTCTTTGGTCCGCTAGCGTGCCATCTAGCTCGGATGGCACTGAATGGAAGTCGGTCACTCTGCCGCGAGACCTCGGCCAGCGCCACTTTGACTCGGGCACCTTCGGGGGCAAGCCAGCTCTGCCACGCAAGAGAACCGGCGATCAAGCCCCTCGAAAGGGCACCCTGACTCCC
This sequence comes from Cebidichthys violaceus, assembly GCF_023349555.1. Taxonomy (NCBI): domain Eukaryota; kingdom Metazoa; phylum Chordata; class Actinopteri; order Perciformes; family Stichaeidae; genus Cebidichthys; species Cebidichthys violaceus. The sequence continues at coordinate 9,162,521 of NW_027176285.1, forward strand.
CCGCCACGTCTGAACACCTTATCAGATGTGTCCTCTGCCTTCCTAGGCAGAGACACCGATCTTAGTCCTGGTTCCAGTACCCAGGCATTAACACCTAAGGTGGTCAGGAGGCCAGGGTTGCCGGGACTGGAGAACTCCAAGACAAGCGCTCTCCACGCCGAGCTTCTCAAGCCCAATGTGTTCCCTGCTCTAGGGGCCGCTGGAGACGAGTGCAGGGCCCGCAGACACAGGCACGGTGTGGACTCGTCATCTGTCAGGGAAAGAGGAAAGTTACAGAAACCCAAGCCAGCCCCTCCTCCACCGCCCACCAATGCCAAAACGGGCAAGCTTTCCCGCAGCCCCACTCAAGAACTCCCCTCTCCCTCATCCACCACCTCAGAGATCAAAGCTAAGGGCCTCCCCTCTCTCTCAGAGCCCCACCACACAACCACTGCCAGTGACCAAGCCCGCTCACCCCTCGGTGAGGGCTCCAAGAAGCTGCCCCTGGGCTCCACCTCCAAACCTCAACCGTTAAAGACCTCCACCTCCTCCCCTTCAGTGACCACCTCCCTCTCCAGCCAGAGCCTAGGAGGCTTTTCTTCCTCCCTCACCTCCCCCAGTGACCTGAGCTCGCCCACTGCTTTCATCCCCTTGGTGAACACCCGACGCTCCCTCCGCAAAACCGCTCCCCGCCAGGCCGCCGAGCGCACCCCGAACTCGGCCGTGACACGCAAGATGGTGCTGGAAGGCACCGAGCTGCTTCGTGCCGCCATTTGCCGCAACTCGGAGCAGACGGGTAGCCACAGCGCCGTGCTGGAGGCCGGCAAGAACCTGTCCAAGTACTGCGTGAGCTACGTCGACTCCATACAGCAGATGAGGAACAAGTTTGCCTTCCGCGAGGCCATCAACAAGCTGGAGAACAGCCTGCGCGAGCTGCAGATCTGCCCCACCGCCACAGGGGGCGCCAACGCCCAGCAGGACTTCAGCAAGCTGCTGTCCTCCGTCAAAGAGATTAGTGACATTGTTCAGAGGTAGCGCCATCAAATGCTGAACTACCAGGATGAAAAACTGACATGAACTGTATCTAAGACTTTCTGAGAGCATGAACTGCGGCAGATGCCGAGCTCGTGTTGGAGATCTGAGGGTAAAGCCTGCAGGCGAGCAGCAGCAGAGTGTAGGTATTGTACTACCGCTCGCTCTGAAACACTTCAGCCTGTGGTTATTGTGGATGGAACCTCTCCGTCGACGCCGTCAGACAGAGTTTGCAATATTGAAAAGCCTTAACCACGAACAAACTTTTGGCCTTTATGAGAGGCGAGGGGCCAATTCTTTACCGACATGACTTTTCAGCAATCATTTTTGAAACGATCATGTCTTATGTATTCTACTTGTGTTTCTTCCCCTTTATCGATGACACCAGTAGAAAAGAGGCCTGTGATATTTGTTTCCATCACTGTTGGTGTTTCATCAACGCCGACGACAATGAGCAAAAACAAAACGCTTAACCTCAACTTGTTCTCGGATGCCTTTCTAAGACTTTAAACGACTGATCTCATAGTTTCCATTGTCACCTGTAAGAATTAGGGAGCTTCTGGAATCACAGTGTTATAACCTGATGCCTCTGTCCAACACAACCCAACATGTTGCATTGCTCTGTGCCATTTCATCAGTGATTGGTTGTGTGCGGAGTGATGAAAACGTGCCAGTGATTGTTTCGTATGAATGCTTTATTTTTTGCAGTATTTGCAACCATGTGCCATAAAATAATAATGGGAGCAAGCAAATGAGGCAGAATGAGCTAGTGGCCTTCACCTTTGGTAACAAATAGTGCCTTAAACACTATTGGCAGAGCTGTTTAACATTTGCCACATTACACGTGCAGAATTGTGGATAGTTGTGTTGATTTGTGATTGCCATACCAAAAACCTTTTGTCTCCAGTCTGTACTGGAGAGGGACCAGGGTGCACGATCTGCTACTTAGTGGATCCGACTGTTTTATGTTGTCCTTAGACTGGACCTTTTTGTCTTATTTTTATGAAACTGATCCAACTTTCTATACATGCCAGTCACAAAAGCCATCAGTAGCAGCTCAGCCTTGCAGCAGCATGATCTGTAAGGAGGGATCACAGACTGAAACGGTGTTTCTTCTGGCCACTGAAGGGACTCTTGCCTGAGAGAATTAGTGTTGATGGAGGGCTAATGTCACGAGGGACCCAAATGCTGTTTCAGAGGCCTTTCCACCCCAGCAGAAAAAAACTAAATATATATCCTGGGGGAAACACTGGACTGAAATGTTTATGGATCTGTCACTTGCTGTCTTACAAGATGATGAATAAGTGAGAAGCTGACCGTTGTATAGTAAAAGAGCCCATGAAATTCCACTGTACCATCATACGTTCCTTTATGCTCGTCAGTAACTGTTGGACATCCTCAGTGTTCGTGCTGTAGTCGCCTCACCCCAATGTGCCCGATCTGACTGCGATGCCTGACGACACAAGTCAACTGCAAGCTGCCTTGACTTCAACATGGTACTGTCAGTGTTGGCTCTTATTTTTTTTATTCCGCTCCTTCACCACCATACCACTACTCATCTTTAACGTCTAAACGTCCTCACCAATTTTGTAGACAGACTTTGCTTTCCTTTGTAAATATGTTTTCTGTTTTTCCTATTTGTTTCTCTCTCTAGCCTTGGTGCAATTTTTGTTGCAATAAAATAACAAGCAGTTGTGCTACTTGAAATACATCACGTGTGATCTTTTTCTTCAGTAAAAACAGTTGAAGTAATTGAAATTCAACCTGATTTGTTTCTGTAAAAGCAATAAGACACAGCAACAGGTTATGTATAATTTATTTTTTCTGTCTAGAGTATTTTGTCATTAAAATCAAAATGTCAACATTTTTAAAATCATATACACTCAAGAACGCATTTAAATGTTAGCACAGCTCCTTAAAAATTTATACATATGTACTTTTTTTTTGTTGTACTTGTGGACAGACAAAAGCAGGAAGTGGTCACTCAGACTGCAAAGAGGTGGGACACAGGAAAAAGGAAGACCCAGCCCACCAACTTCCCACAATAACAAACCAATCCCCACTCCCCAAAAGTTAAGACAGCGTTGCAGGCCCCTCCCCATGTGGAGGAGCAATGATGGGGTGGAAAAAGAAAAAAAAAAAAAAAACAGAACATAAAAGTGCCCCATTCTCCACTCCATACAGTGATGAGGGGAATCAAGAGTTTAAGGACATAAATACTAGTTCGCACATCATATCAATCCACTTCCTCTCCCCTCAACCAATTGACAGGTTCAGTAGTGTGCAGACAGGGGAGGGGGGGGGGGGGTGTCTATCCTTTACATACATTTATTAATAGAAACTATGTTACAGAATTTCCCAAGCATGAATTACAGGCAACCCACTAGCACATCAACTGTACAGATCTTGGCAGAGCCGGCAAATAAATGTCTAAATTGTAAAGTAGCGATGTCATCACCAATAGTTAAGAAGCAATATATACAGCTGTCCAATCAGGGAATCACTATCGTACAGAAAAATTGTATTTGAAAACAAAACAAAAAAAACAATTTGATTTTGACAATTTCACTGTATTGGGGGGAGGGGCATGCTGCTTGGTGTTGTATTATACAAGGTAGATAAACTGCCCAAATAAACCGATCAGCTCTTCAGTGCAGCACTGGGAAAAAAAGAAAAAAAAAAAGGAGTGTTGACAGTTTAAAGACCATGCTGCTGATACTTGTGAGCCACCACTTGCATTTTTACATTATTCTCCAGTAAAATGCAATAATTAATCTAAAAAGTTGATTTATTTGTGGCAAGTCCAATAGCAGGGTGAAGAGGAAGTGCAGCAATACAATAAAGATTAAAGAGTAATAACATTAATTATAATAAGGCAACAGACCATGACAAAGAAAATGCTGGTAAAGACAGAAACCTTGTTGATATGACCCGGGGGGGGGAGACGTGTTGGGGTCAGATGGGTGAGGAGAGGGAGAGCTGGTGCAAAGACAGTGATGTGAATGAATCTTTACTCCAAAAAACAGAAAAGATGAAACCCTCATCCAACTTCTTAACACACAGACGTCCACAAACACACAGGGACTAGCTGGAAAACACCCAATATTCCTTCCTGTGATATCTCATAGGAGAGACGGAGGAATTACTGTAATTTGCTGACAATTCCCGGTTTTCTAAATTATTTTCCCTCCCTCTCCTGAGATCATCGCCACATCTGGCAAAGGACTCTCTTTGTGCCGAGCAGCAGAAACATAATACAAATTTTAAAAAAGCCACAAGCATGTTTAAATCCTGCTGAAAAAGCTCCCTCGGCTACACATTCTTTTGACACTTAAAGAGCCTCTACCTGTGCGGCTGCATGACGCACTCCTCCATTACCTTCACTGTCCGATCCTGCAATAGTTCTAACTGCGGGAGAGCACAAAATGCCGGATTGGTAAACCATGCATGAGACTTCAGGAGTATAGTTTTGGATGAAATTTAATGCAGTGTTTACATGTCATAATATAGCTATAAAACCAAACATAAAAAAACAGTCTGTTTATCATTATCGTATGAATGTTACATCTATCTAAAGTGTCAGTAACCCGTGTAATGCGTGGTGGTGTCTACGATACTATGACGGGGGGGGGGGGGGGGGGGGGGGGGCTAGACTGAATGGTGCAAGAGGAGTGGAGGGGAGCGAAAGAGGAGAGTTATGGGACGACAACACACTGACAGAGTTTAGAGAGGAAGGGGAGACAGAGTTTAGAGAGGAAGGAGAGACAGACAGGCAGAGAGGAGGAGGTGGGAGGATGGGGGGGGGGGATGTAGTCCACACAGCCCACAGCTCAGTCTGGCCCAAGTCGATACCCGTCCCTTCCCTCCGCAGCCCTGCTCTCATGCAGCTCCTGGTGCAGTGAGGGAGGAGGGTGAATGGACGTACGCAGGCGGAGGAATGGATGAAGGGTGGTTGAGGGAGGGCGGGCAGGGACAGACGGAGAGAGGAAGGGGGGGGGGGGGGGTTTGCTTGGTCATTAGCATCCGCAGCCTTCCCTCTGGGGCTGTGGTTCGCTGGTTAGCCGACCGCCCTGGGGGGCCGAGGGCTTGTGCTGGACCCCTGACTCGGCGGCGTTCAGGTCCAGGCTGCCATCTTGGATGTTCTGGTAGATCTTCTTCGCGGCTTCCAGGAAGGCGTCCTCGACGTTTTCACCTCTGAACACAAATGAGAGGGAAGTGAGAAAGGGAAGACAGTTGGGAGTAAGAATGTAAGCAAAAGGGATGTTTCAAGTGCTGCCGTCACTGAGACGGCTGAAGTTGTGCAGACGCTTACGTTTTTGCGCTGGCTTCCAGGAACAACAGACCTGTAGAACATAAAACAGATGCAATGACAGAGTCAGTAAAACATTGTTACAAGCTCAAATACCTCAAATACCAAGTTCTCATTCGCCCCCTCCTTCAATTAATAGCTCTGCTTTCCTCAAGTCAACTTCTCCTAGGTTACGTCTCAGCAATACAGATGGAAAAGCACATTAAATCCTCTTTCTTGTCTTTCAAACACACGCTTGTTCTTGTGTGCGGCTCACCGTTCTCTTCAGCAAACTGCTTTGCTTCCTCATACGTGACATCCCTCTGGGCCTCCAGGTCTGCTTTGTTTCCTATGAGAATAATCACCTGGAAATACAAGACACAGGAACCGGAAAGAGTGAGACAATCCTCTAGAGTCTAGACAGTACTGTCTCTCGGGGGGACATTTTATTTTCAAGCCTTAAAGAGGCAGTACAGACACATGGTTCCCTAAGGCAGTTGATATACGGTTGGGTTGTCTGTGGAGATGTTGACAGAGATACACTGAAGAACTAACACCCCCACATGACGGTTCCCCTAGCGATGCGATGTAAATAGACCTGTAATGATGTAATGAGCTTCTTTGTTGTAGCAGTGACAAACTCTCTTAAGACTCCCACAACTGCATGTTAAGCATAAACCTTTAATGTTTTTTTTTCTTCTTTTTTTTTTTTTTAAACCATTTCTTCTATTTTATTCCAGAATTGCTAACAATGATACTCACTGTGCTATGGCTGTGAGTTTAACATTTTTTAGGATGAGAAAAGTGCCATAATGAGTTATAGGCACAAATCTACGAACCGTTGATTTGATACTGATATTCATGTATAATTTGAGTCAAATTAAAATCTCACTTTTTGAATTATTGGTTGTTATTGGGAAAAGTGGCAAGCTTTTGAGAAGCTCTTGCTAAATCCTAAGAAGTCTTACACAACTCTTGTTTTCATTCAGATGACGACTCTGGTGTGTGTCGAGTGAACACATAATGTGGTCATTATGTGTTCACATCTCAAAACCCCAGCAGCCAAATAAACTCCCTTAAAGCAGGAACACATGTTTACACTTGTATCACAAGTCATGACTAGACTACAACACTGCCACCGCCTGGCCGACACAAGACACTTCTGTGAAAAACAGATACGGTTAATATGCTTCTGTTGATGTTTTTATAGTCAAGAGGTGACCGAAAGAACAAAACACATAATCTTTCAAATGATATTCATAAAAGCAAAGTAAGGTTTACATTGTGATTGTATTTAACCTGAAAATGAGCAAAAGAAAATATGGTTGAACAAGACATCCCATATGTGTAAAATATCTAGATATTAATAAACCTCTCTTGTTTATACAGCAGGAAAACATGTTTCACTTGGCGTTTAAAAACCTGGAGTGACCTTTGCATATTACAGGAACACATTACTCTGAGGGAACACTGCTCAGTAAATGAGAGCTAATCATATTTACCAAGAAATCCAATTTAAGAAATGGACACAGCTCTGCAGCTCTGAACAGGCTACAGGGAGGGCGAGCGACACAGGAAAGCAAAAGAAACGAAGCAGCAGACGTGACAACACGGGTAAGCTTAAAGGAAGCATGACGAAAAGAAAACTACACAGTAAAAGAAAATATAGAGGGTATACAATGGGTGCAGGGACATACAGTTTAAGAGCAAAAGACAAACAGAGTAATTCCAGTACGAAAGATGAAAAGATGTATATATGTGTGTACTTACAGTGTTGGGGTTGGTGAGGTTTCTGGCGTCGGTCAGCCAGCTGCTGAGATGGTTGTACGTGCTTCTCCTGGATGACATCAACAAAAGGGATAGTGGTTACAGAATTTAAGGGTTGTAGATATTTTTGAAATCGTATTTGTGTAGTTTCTAACAGGAAAAACACACAAACTCCTGTTAAATCCAGCAGCTTTGGCCAAATGAGTGAGTTCACTGCACTGACACACTGTACCCTCTTAACTGGACCGGACCATACAGTCATCTTTGTCTCCCATTTTTGTCTGAAGCTGAGGGTGGTCACATTAACAGTGACGTAAACAATTCATATTATTTTTTCCACATTAGTGCCGTTTTTGGGGCCCTCGGGGGTCCTTACTGGAGTTGGGTGTGGTGTGTGGAAAGACATTCCACATGTGGGACTGTGTTTATTTGGCACACCCCTGATACCATCTAACACTTTGGGCAAGAGGGTCGGACACAAGCTGTAAGTCAAATTGTTCGTATTTGTTCAGGAGTCTGTAGAGGGTGAAATGGTGCAGATGAACCTTCTTCTTAAGCTTTGGAGTAAAGTCGAGGCCGTGTGATAATACTACATCCTGTACCCGTAGACCGTGTGATAATACTACATCCTGTACCCGCTGACGTCGTAGACCGTGTGATAATACTACATCCTGTAACCGCTGATGTCGTAGACCGTGTGATAATACTACATCCTGTACCCGCTGACGTCGTAGACCGTGTGATAATACTACATCCTGTAACCGCTGATGTCGTAGACCGTGTGATAATACTACATCCTGTACCCGCTGACGTCGTAGACCGTGTGATAATACTACATCTTGTACCCGCTGATGTTGTAGACCGTGTGATAATACTACATCCTGTAACCGCTGATGTCGTAGACCGTGTGATAATACTACATCCTGTAACCGCTGATGTCGTAGACCGTGTGATAATACTACATCCTGTAACCGCTGATGTCGTAGACCGTGTGATAATACTACATCTTGTAACCGCTGATGTCGTAGACCGTGTGATAATACTACATCCTGTAACCGCTGATGTCGTAGACCGTGTGATAATACTACATCCTGTAACCGCTGATGTCGTAGACCGTGTGATAATACTACATCCTGTACCCGCTGACGTCGTAGACCGCGTGATAATACTACATCCTGTAACCGCTGATGTCGTAGGCCGTGTGATAATACTACATCCTGTACCTGGTGATGTCGTAGAGCGTGTGATAATACTACATCCTGTACCCACTGATGTCGTAGACCGTGTGATAATACTACATCCTGTACCTGGTGATGTCGTAGACCGTGTGATAATACTACATCCTGTACCCACTGATGTCGTAGACCGTGTGATAATACTACATCCTGTACCCTCTGACGTCGTAGACCGCGTGATAATACTACATCCTGTACCTGGTGATGTCGTAGACCGTGTGATAATACTACATCCTGTAACCACTGATGTCGTAGGCCGTGTGATAATACTACATCCTGTACCTGGTGATGTCGTAGACTGTGTGATAATACTACATCCTGTACCTGGTGATGTCGTAGACCGCGTGATAATACTACATCCTGTACCCGCTGATGTCGAAGACCGCGTGATAATACTACATCCTGTAACCGCTGATGTCGTAGGCCGTGTGATAATACTACATCCTGTACCCGCTGATGTCGTAGACCGTGATAATACTACATCCTGTACCCGCTGACGTCGTAGACCGCGTGATAATACTACATCCTGTAACCGCTGATGTCGTAGGCCGTGTGATAATACTACATCCTGTAACCGCTGACGTCGTAGGCCGTGTGATAATACTACATCCTGTAACCGCTGATGTCGTAGGCCGTGTGATAATACTACATCCTGTACCTGGTGATGTCGTAGACCGTGTGATAATACTACATCCTGTAACCGCTGATGTCGTAGGCCGTGTGATAATACTACATCCAGTACCTGGTGATGTCGTAGACCGTGTGATAATACTACATCCTGTACCCACTGATGTCGTAGACCGTGTGATAATACTACATCCTGTAACCGCTGATGTCGTAGGCCGTGTGATAATACTACATCCAGTACCTGGTGATGTCGTAGACCGTGTGATAATACTACATCCTGTAACCGCTGATGTCGTAGACCGTGTGATAATACTACATCCTGTACCTGGTGATGTCGTAGACCGTGTGATAATACTACATCCTGTACCTGGTGATGTCGTAGACCGTGTGATAATACTACATCCTGTACCTGGTGATGTCGTAGACCGTGTGATAATACTACATCCTGTACCTGGTGATGTCGTAGACCGTGTGATAATACTACATCCTGTACCTGGTGATGTCGTAGACCATGAGCGCCCCTGCAGCTCCGCGGTAGTAGGAGCGGGTGACGGCCCTGAAGCGCTCTTGCCCCGCTGTGTCCCAAATCTGCAGCTTGATCTTCTGGCCGCTCACCTCAATTATCCTTGTACCAAACTCCACGCCAATCGTGTGGGGGCAATCTGCCATGACTGTGGAGAGGAAGGGAGGTTACTGTGAGTTCAATGTGATTATTTGGGCCAATTAGTTCATTACTGATGCCATTTTACACCCTAAATGGTCATGCTTTTTTTGTGTTGTGTTGTTATTTGCCATGTGTCACCATTAACATTTTGAGAGTGATTATGAGAAGCGCATTAGTGTTCACATTTTGTGAATACGTGTGCAGTCACACACGTCCATTGTTAGTCAGCAGCAGGTGCATCACTAATTAAACAGTATTTAAAGTCATCATACTCACAGTTGTAAAATGAAAGTATCAACACAGTGAAAGCGGCACATTTATTTTGAACTGATACTTTAAAACCTCTTCTAAAACACCCCAGTGTGTGTGTGTGTGTGTGTGTGTGTGTGTGTGTGTGTGTGTGTGTGTGTGTGCAGGATGTGACGGTGGCTGGTAAATGAGGAACACAGCATCCGGCTCGTTAATAGTAGCGCTGAACAAGACAGAGCTGAATGGTAATGGGAGGCTGCAGCTGACTCGCACACAGAAGAAGAAGAGTCTCTCACTGTTGAGCTCACACTCTTCTTCTATGCCGCTGACTTCCGCTTGCGCATAAAGAAATCTAAAGCAATCGAGGCACTCCAGTTGAACCTGGCAACATTACACACACACACACACACACACACACACACACACACACACACACACACACACACACACACACACACACACACACACACACACACACACACACACACACGAGTCAAAAATCAGGGCAGCACTTACATTTCTTTTCTGTGAACTGGTGGAGCAAACATGACTTCCCTACCCCCATGTCCCCTGTGGAGAGAGAGAGAGAGAGAGAGAGAGAGAGAGAGAGAGAGAGAGAGAGAGAGACTAAATAGCAGAAGAAGAACAATTCTCTATTCAAGCCTGCAGCGTTGCCCACATGCATGTTGTAGAAGCCCCTCTGAGAAAGTCAGCTACGGTACTTCAATTTTAAAGTGGAGCGACATGAGACAGAAAAAGACTTAAATATGTGTCCTGTCAATACAGAGTTTGACAATGTGGTGGTGTGTGATATTGACAAAAGCAATACTTTTTACACTGAATACCTTGTTATTCAAGGTGTGCCAATATTTTAAGAATGCTATTTTGCATAAAAACACCTAGCAGCCTGGACGTTAGGGCATTTGCTGTTTATTCTAGTCAGCTAGAAACATCAAACAATTCTTAGAAAAATTGTGTGCAACTACAACAAGTTCACAAGACCTTCAGACTTCTCTTTTTAAAACCCAACGGTGAAGGTTTCCTTCACTGTTCTAGTGGAGGAAAGAAAAGCATGAGCACAAAGTGAAGTAGCAAGCCACAGGCTGCGCTTCAAGACTTCATGTACACACCTCTTTCAGGTCCGAGCTGATGACTGTTAGCTTTGAGCCGCTGTGTGAGAGGAGGGTAAATAGCCCAGAGCGGAGGTTGTGTTTGTTTAATGCATTTGTCTGAAAATGTGTGTTCAAGTAAAAGCTGCAATATGTTCACGTTAACAAACCTGTCAGCAAAAGTGGGACATAATTCTAATCGGGGAATGGCATTAATAAACTATTGACACATTTGCAGTACATGGTGCACAAAAGACTATAATAGACATATTGAAACATGTTGGACCCACGCAGTGTATGGTGTAGCATGAAGCATACAAAACATAGAAATGATATAGATATAGCAATGCACTGTGAACTGCTCATTAACGAGGCTCCCTGAAAAGCATCGCTCACTTACCAATTATGATGTATTTGAAAATGTAGGAGTAGTTGTACGGTGCGGTGGCCATTGTGGCTCTGAAAGAGAGAGAGAAAAGGAGGAAGTTTAGGCACGTAAACTGACAGAAATGTGTTGATTTCTCAGTAATTTAAACAAGAGCAGTAATTCACTGTCTTGTAGTAAGTTCATTGTTTTACAAACAATGACTACAGTCTTTAAAACTCAACACTGACAACATGAATTCTGCATGCTGGTTTACTATCAGCATGACTTATTTTAGATTCATTAAAGGTTCTCTCGCCCCATGAATAAATAATAATAAAACATGTGTTACAACAAACAAATGTACATTTACGCTACACAGAGTTTGTACACATGTATTACCAATTCAAATACAATTGACAAAAAAATATACTATATTAGAAGAGAGGCTAAAAAAAGTGAAAACTTGAGCATGTCTGAGTGCAAATATAATTACATTAAGTACTGTGCATGTCTGCATATAAAATGGTAACATAAGAGCCAGTGTTATTCAACAACGCTATAATCCAATCAGAGCAATAGGTCCGTAAAAATGTGAGCCCAGGCAAGACCAGATGCTTCATCAATGCACGCTAAAGTACAGCAAAACTAACAGTAGCCTATACCAAACATATACATTGTGTGAAGAGTCCAGTTAAACCATTTTAATAATGACCATTATGCAATTTTAAATGACCCGATTAGAAATATGGTGCACATCAATATCAGCAAGTATGCCCTTGATTAGGCCGTAAATAACTTCCTATGAAAAGGCCTCTAGAAGCAAGAGCTTTTCATCTGGTTGGTCAGCTAGGAGGTGATATGACTGCACTTCCCACACGCTTCATATTTCTGCACAGCTTACATAAATAAAGCCAGAAAACAAACAGACGGAGCTGTGTACATTTAACAGCTTCGTGTCCGATGACGAACCGCTTCGGCTAATGATCCTTAACAATTCCGTGCCCCTTATGTTATTAACTTACTTATACGACTACCACAAAAGAAATGAAAGTCATCTCTTTGTGCCACATGGTTTGAACTATCACTAAAGCTGAAGTTAGCATGGATCACATTAGAGTAGTGAAAATATTTCAGAGCTCAAAGCTCAGGCAACCTTTTCACATAAGCTAAAAATAGCCCCGACACCTATCTGATACCCGGTAATGCTTCATTGTTCACACTCCATACACAGCACACAGCCTTCAGAATTACCACATAATATCACTGCTACTATATCAAAAAACACATTCACAAACAGCCAATGGGAGATGCTCTTTTTGAACATGCACAGATGTGTTGATAAATAAATACCCGGGTCATGTATGACATCAATAAAGCAGCTGTGTCTCTGTCATGAACAATTTCTCCATTAAATTCACTTTGCGATGCCATCAAGGCCATGTTGTATTTGTGCTGAATAAAGGCTGCTTTGTAATTCTGTCAAGGTGCTGCTGTACAGTGTAACTGCTGTAGAGAGGTAAATAATTCAAGGCTTAACAATCAGGTGCATAATCATGCAGCGGCGCGGTGGTTTCTATGTCCCTGGCAAAGATAGTCTGCCAGTGACATTCTGCGATCTGCACCTCAGTGAAAACTGTGCTGAAATCACTGCCACATCACAGCCTAGTGCTGGTGTTGTGCTCACACTCCTGTATCTGCAGTACAGTGGCCATGTTGGACTGGCCAGATTAATGCTGACAGTGACACAACCAGACAAAATGTAGACGGCTGTGATTTGAGAATCTAAGAGGAGAGAAATGAAAATAAAGCAAAACGAGTTAAGATGAAATCACTTTACAGGGATAAGATGAAAGAAAGGTGTAGACTTTCAGTAGCATTCGCAAATGGAGTAAGTGGGTGAACACAGAGGATCAGAGACAGGAAAGGAAGACGACCTGCAGGGGAATATGGTTGAGGTTAATTCAGGTCGAAATGTTGCTTCAATAAAAATGGTGTATGGTCAGATACCCTCATGATACTGACAGTCATACTAATCCTATGCCTGAGAAAAATCTATATCAAACATCAGTTCACTTATGCTCAGAGATAAATTATATGAAAATAACAGACAATAACATTTCATAACTAAGACGACTCAAAAGCATGTTTCGTATTGCTAATATTAATCCTGAAGAATAATATGAGTTCAGGAGAAGCTACTAAGTGTTACCATCTATGTAAACAACTCACCAAAGCAGGCTGTGACAGTGTTGTTTATTGGAGGCCTCAGAAAAGACTTGGCTCAAAGTCAGTCCTCCACAAACTGCAACTTGACCTGACATTTGGATCATTACTCAGGCTAACACCAACTAGCTAACTCAGGCAAAATGTAGTCTTTATGAACTTCCCATGTGATCATCGTAGGATCTACCCTTTTCTTACTTTGTTAAAAAAAAAAACATGGCTAACTTTAATGCTACATTAATGAACACAGTACACTTGCTATCACAAGCTTGTTTATGCTGCAATGCTACATCTGCTGATTTCGATAATAACACTAGTACAACTTAATTCCCTATCACTTAATGTATTAATTCTATATCAACAGTATGAGTGACAGCATGACTTCCACATAATGTGAGGGCAGTTAATGGAGTTGTACTAAGCGGGTTTCAAAGGGAAACAGATGTCGTGAACAAATCACGCAATCACACCATCGCAATTCTTTAAAATCATAGAGTAATATTTGAGGGCCTTTTCTCCAGTCTGCCTCCTGTCACATGACCCTCATGTGACACATTTACACCCAGTGTGATGGTTTCCAGAGCTCTGGAGAAGTATGCATTTAGAGTAGGTTACCCAGAACTGAGGAAAAACAAGATGCAATTCAATTTTGATACCAAACCTTCTTTTCTTCAGCTTTTTGTGCTCATTAAGTAGAAATAAACCCCATGGAGGATCCGTCAAGTAGTCAAGATCATGTGACCAGAATGCAGCCTCAGCATTTCTGCATTACTCCCCAACCCACTGAATCTTCCTCCAGAGAAACACTGTCATTGACTTTTCCTTCTCTCAACAGCCACTTCCCACATAAAGGGGACGATGCGTGACTCAAATCTGGTCTATCAGGAAATCATGACAGGCCCGCTATTCAAATCATGTCTTAAAAGCCCTAAAACAATGTTATGACATCATCACCGTCGTTTACAATGCATACAAGTCAAATTTGATGTTTTACAATATTTATAGGATTAAAAATGTAAACAAAACAATAAGTAACGTTGTTATTCAAGTTGCAGATGAAGCCTACGAATACACAGAGTGCATTGGCACAATAAATATAAATTATGCAACATTTTATATATATATATATATATATATATATATATATATATATATATATATATATATATGGGCAGATATAGCCAAATTATTACCCATTAAAGACAATACGGGTCTTCTTTTCAAATCATACACATCTGTTGTTAGGAAAAGTAAAGCCAGAGAGGAGGCTAACACCCTGTTGGCTAAGGAGTTATCAGACCTGATGTTATGAGCTACGCTGCACTAGAGATGACTACAGTATCTATAATAGTAAACAGAATTAAAATAGGGACGATCTGCAGACCCAAATCCAAACAGACCCGACTGTTGTGTTCCAGGTTATCACTTTTATTCGACACTGTAACGTCATGCCTACTCCTAGCTTAGTTTAACGACCGGCAATTTGACAGCATCGGTTTGGTTAATTCTATGCGGTTAGTTAGCTCACAACAAGTTAACAATGTTACTAAGCAAAGGAGGATATGAAACCTGATATTTACTAGCTAAAGCCAAACGACGTGATCGTGTCTGATAACAAGCACGGCCCTAAATTAGCTGTTTTGACAGCTAAGTACGCGTTAGCTGGTTTACCTGCTCGCTGAAATCAATGGATATGTCTTGACAACAAATAGCACAAATCGCAAGACGTTTGCCACTATTAGCACAAAGACAATCGAGGCAGTATCACCCGATTAGTGTAACTACGTTAAAACAAATCAACTTGGCCTCTGCTCAATTTCACAAAAGCCACCAAAAACCAAACTAACGACAGCCAGCTATATCTGTAGCATGCTAGTTAGCTGCGATGGTTGGATTATGGTAAATACGCTGTTTGGTTAGCTTGTCAACCCATATTGAGTCATTGCCGATCAAGAGATTTATCGCCTGCAATGGTAATCTCTAGCAGTGTAATATGTAGTATACACCATTCTTTGAAGCTAACGATAAAAAACAACCTAGCATTAGCCATCTGTTAGCTAGCCTCGTTAGCTTGCCAATTAGCTGACTCCTGGCGAACACAGGCTAGCTTAACTGTTCCAACCGTGTCATGATTGAAACACCAGTGTCCATACGTTGATCGGGGTGTACGTGTGAGTATGTTCAAGTATGTGCTCTTCTCTGTCCTTACCAGAAATTAAGTCTTTTGAGCTTTGTGTTCTGTTCAGAAGAGGAATGCAGGTTATCCTGGCTCAAGTATGATCTGTCTATCCAAGATGGCTGCTCGCGGCACAGGGTTTCCTCCGCTGTATACAATGGGCTTCTGGGACAAAGAGCATCATATGCGGCGATTTGAGGTGTGTGGAGAGCAGCCTCACCTGCACAGGTGTATTCATGCATACTGTACTGGACTTTACGGATAAAGTGCGGTATCAGATTATGAAATCATGTGATAACCAACGAGATTGAATGTTCAGAGATTTTATTACACTTGACTGACCTGGGTTCAAAAGATAATGTGCACTTATGCTGCTGTTTCAGCCTGTGAAGAATACCTTGAAGACCTATATCAAACTGATTCAGATATGTGAGGTTTAGACCTGTCAATCTAACCCATTGTATGCCTAAAAGTATATTTTTATTGTTTATTTGGATCCCGATCAGTTGTTTTTTTCAGCACCAACTGCTCTTCCTGGGGTCCACATTCAAATAAAATGTGAAAATTAACAAATGTTTACATTGCGTACATATGTTTAGTACTTAATATAGTTAGAGCATCACCATTGCAACTTAAAAAATGCCTCAAGACATGGGCTTTACCAAACATTAAACTAGAACAATTTAAATGAGTTGTAGTTGCAAATATAGTTTATATGAACATCCATACTGTTGAATAATTTCGAAAGACTATTTTGCAGCCTTGTCTTATTCAAGAATAACATCTTCAGCAGTCTCTTAAACGGGTTTTTTTCAGAGATTCTTGAGATATAATACATGTAAAACTGTTCCAGTGAGATATAGCACATTGGCCTATTCGTGTTTTTTCATTGCAATGTTCCTTAGTCGGTATCTCTCCCGTGTGTTTGTGCAAATCAACTGAAGCCAGGTTAAAATTTGTTAATGTGTTAATTAGCAAATTAGAATTGCAAATGTGTTACATGCAAACAATCAGCATAAGGAAGTTGGGCTATGAGCTATTTATTAAATATTTGGACACTATCCATTCTGCCAAATGTTCCTGTGTAAAGTTTTTGCTCCAGCAGTACTGCAACTTTTACTCAGATTGTATAGGCTGGTAGAGCTTTATGATATATAAACCATTTACTGTATGGTACTTAACAAAACCCTCTGTACAAAAAAAATAATTTCTATTTATTTCATGTCAGCATTACACATTTTCATATGCACATAAAATCCCTTTCTGATCAGCTGGCCTACGGTTTAAATTAAATCATGTGAATCCCAAGTCATTTTAATTTGCTCTGATTATGTGTAGTATGTGACATCCATGGTGTGTCTTGGTGTGATACAAATTTCCATTTCAAGCACTTTTGAAAAATATGAAACATTTTAATATAGTAATTCACAACATTACATGCTTTCACTGTACAATTTTTCTTACAGTCCCACATACAACATGCAGTGTGCTTTCTCAAGATTAACCGTGAGAACTGGACAGCAAACTAAAAAAAATATCTTCAACTTAGCAAAGTAAATAGCCTGTGTATTTAAAATAAAATACTGCACAACAGATATTTGATCTTGAGAAAGATGATGAACTCCTTAACAAGGAAAATGAATTCATGTCTTACAGTACAAGTGGACGTAAGCCTTTATAAGTCTCAAGTCTGTGTGTATCTGCATCGCTGATACAAGGTGTTTTTACTAAAAAAATCTAAATAAACTAACATTATGACTCAAAGATCTTTCTTTCATAGCAACAAATGGCCCATAATGTCCCATACTGTACTTCAAGCTACATGTAAGTGAGTGGATCTGCACAATAAATTCACTGATGACTGCAAGCTGCTTCATAGTTATTTTTGATGAAACATATTCACAGGGT
Source organism: Cebidichthys violaceus (assembly GCF_023349555.1). NCBI lineage: Eukaryota > Metazoa > Chordata > Actinopteri > Perciformes > Stichaeidae > Cebidichthys > Cebidichthys violaceus. Next base: position 9,180,145 of record NW_027176285.1, read on the forward strand.
TATTTTTGTCATCGCTCTGACAATGTGACAATGTGACAAAAGGTTACTATTTCAAGGTGCTCGCCAGTAACGCCACACTGAGCAAAACTCTCATTCAGCTCTAAACGTGAGCATCTAAGAGAAGAGATGACAGCTGCTGTCCCCCCCCCCATTGTCCACTGGTGTTATGTCCCTCTCCAGATTGACTCCATATCACAACCACATCCTCATCAGCAAGAGGCTGAACAGTGCACAGATGTAGTGGAGTGTGCCTGGGTGCCAGGAGGGGGCGCTGTTACATAGGTCTGAGTCACAGCAGTGGATGCGCACTCCCGGCAGCTCATGTTGCTGGCAGTGTCTGGATGTGGCACAACCACTGGTCAGGACGATACCCAGGGCCGCTGGAGGGACAGAAGAGGGGAGACTGTCAGTCAGAGCAGAGTGACGAGCTGGTGTTTGGCTCAGCAAGAAAAAAACAGCATAAGTAAGCGCAAAGTGTGTAATGAGACATGAGATCTTAAAGGCACACTCAGGATGTGTCTTCACAGCTGAGAAAACAAGCTGTCTCTCTCTGACAAATGGTACATTGATAGAGAAAGCTGCACATTCTGCGGAGATTCTCTCTAGACTCTGGATTTCATATAGTCTTGGAGAAAGGTATGTGGCTAAAAATGGACCTCCAATAATTACTACAATATAATTTGTGGGGTATATGTCTGAGTCCTTTAACCTTACAACCAATGCAACTAAAATGCATAATTTGAATCTTTGAGCAGCAATTTCATGAGTAAATTCTAAATAAAAGGGAGCCATACTTCTTCTTCTCTACCCTGTTTGTCAGTTAAAGTAGTTTCTATAATGAGATTTTACTGAGCACCATATTGCACTCAATTAGCATCTTACAACATCTCTTCTCTGCCATTTATAATCCCCTAATGATGAAAATCAAGAGTGAACAGGTCTTCTAGGTGCACAGCAGATCCTGTCAAGAATCTATCGACACAGTTATAATATAAGAGGCAGCTGAGAAGTGAGAGGATATTGCTCAGGAGAGAAGGGCACTGGGGTAGTTATGGATTAAGGACAGATGTCTTGTATCTGAGGACAAAGGGGACTATAACTAAGACTCTTATGGATCTTCACCAGCATCTGTTAGAGTTGAGTTTGGCGGGGTCACATGAAGATTAACAGGCTGACTGGCCACAGATTACTGCCAAGACACTGCTTCGAGATTTTGACCGACAAGTGCTTGTCATACTGTTTCTGATGGGCTGTTGTCAGTCCTTTTCTGAGCTTGCTGTTTCTCTGAGCACATGGAAAAGGTGCACCATCAGCCCTTTCAACATGAGTGGAGCCTTTAGACATCGAGCAAAGGAACAGCTGGATTGTCCACGCTTCCATGGATATCAGCAGAACTACTCATCTGACCATCACTCTCCTGTCCTGGTGTCCACATCCTCCATTTGACTTAACATCAAACAAGGAATGACTTATAATTTACTCATCAAAGCACACCAAAGTAGGGTTATGTAACTATCCTCAGTGCAGGGAGCAATATATTCACATCAGCAGACAAAGAACATTTTTCAAACATGAAAGTATGATTAAAAATGATTTTGCCAATGTCCAGTGGCACGCCAGAGTGAATTCATCATGATTTAATAATCTTCCACTCACAGTATCAGACGCAGTAGCTCACTGACTTGGAGGATGAATAGACTAGAACATTGTGATTTCAGTGTGTTAGTCATTACATATTGGTCATGGAGGTTTACTCACTGCTCTCTGTCTTGATGCAGAAGCGGTGTTTGAAGCCTTTGTGTGAGTGGGTGCAGGTAATGACCTCGGGGTTGGAGCAGCCCACGTCCACATACTTCTGGCCCTGGAGGATGTTGCAGCCATAGCACTGCAGCCCCTGGACTGCAGGGGACACAAAGAGCGGTACATGGCAACTTGTTAGGGTGTCGTTTAAGATGATGAACCAGCTTTTTTGTGTAAAGTCACTGGGGTGCAGAAGCAATGGAACCTTTGCTGCTACTGTTGGGCAATGGAAGAAAGAGCGTACACAGATACTTTATGCACTACAGGCAGGAGATCCACACTGGACCTATGGTGACCCCTGGGAGCTCCTCACACCACCATTATGATTATCAATATAAGATTTAATTTTCACATAGCAAGAAGAAGCATTTGGAAACTGAAGAGATTAGCATGTGACTTGTCTGGCACAGATTCATTCTACATCCAGTTAAAATCCCCTCAATGGGGGAAAGGACATTTGGATATGTGGGTTGTGGAAAAAACAATATAAAGACCACAAAAACTGCATCAAATGTGTATTTTTGTCTGTGTTTGAAACCTTTACTTATCAACATAATAACTACTGTATATGTTGTAATTCAATTCTAAGACTATTCCCCTAATTTGTTGCTGATGTCACATATATTTGTATTATCTCTTTCTGTATCTGGTTTTTAGGGGGGGGCTGGTGAATCAAAAATATTTGTCGTCACATTAAATAAAACTGACTGTAAGACATCCAACCTAATTAAATCCACCGATGTAATAGTGATATTGTTTCAGAGCTTACGTTTTCCAAGTTTTGCACCCAAACAGCCAATTGACTTTGATATAGCCACGACTCCAAACCTATGTCAGAAGCATCTGCAATGGCTCTGATTCAAATCGAAATGATCTTTATAACAACTGCGGATGTAGACTGAAATTGCGGCATTGTAGTGTTTTTTTTTTTCCTGAAGCAACAACAGCACATAAACAGTGCAAATGAGCTAATTCTAAAGCCATCCTTCTGTTCAACTGAAAGCAGTATCTTGCAGAGCCTTTCAAGAGAAGTTCATCTCAGTTCATTTCCCTGAAACATTTCACGGTTCAAACGAGGACCATTGCTTTTATGAGGTTGATATTTGTTCTCATCCTGACGTTACTCAACTGCTTCCCTTCCCTTCGACTCTCTTTTCTCTTCTCCTCTCTCTCCTCTCGTCTTCTCTTCTCTTCGAGTCTGTGCTTAGGGGTGACTCACCCTCAGTAGTACACCCCATCCCAAGCTGTCTGCCTGCCAGCTCCAGCTTGTGATCTCACAGCCGTGTCTCTACCACTCAGCACCCTATAAGTGTTGTGGTGGAAACTACAGCACGGAGAGGGACGGGAGAGGAGCTAAATCAACATGCAGCTAGATTATGCTGTTTACTTTTCCCTCTCAACTGATGCCTAAAAATCATCAGTTAACATGATCATTTGCCAAAATGGGTTTGGTCCCTATTAATAAAAGAGGAGCAAGCAGACACTGAATTATTGTTGAATAGGGAATTTAAAGCACATATTCAGAAATAAAATGCTCCAAAAGTCTTCTTTCATCTTTAGACCCCTCTACTACCGTGTCATTGTCTCACAGTCTAACTCTCTCAAGAAAAGTAAGGCTAAGCCTGCACAGAACAAATCCACCAGAGCTTAAATGGATTGTCCGTGGACTCAGACCCCTCACACACCTGTACCTGACCTCCAAAATCCCACACACAAGATGGAAGATCAGCTTTGGCTGAAACCAATCCTCCCTCTTTATCTGTGCAGCCTTGTGGACAGAGAGCGGATGCGAGGCCTCTCGCCGTCTCTGCTCTGTTAAATAGCCCACCAAAAGCTCTGATGGAGCTTTCAGGAGCAAACTAATCCCAGGCAAATGCTCTTACAAAAATCACTTTAGAAATCTGCTGGAATCAATGTAAAGCCTCACAGGGACAGAGAGCAGATGCCAGCATTTAGGGGATGTGTCATACTCCCCTGCTGGTGATACACCATGCAGTCAGAGCTCATATAAATATTGGAGTGTGTCATTAGAGCTGGGTAATGGTTGTGGAAGTACAAAGCAATGGAATGGTCATTTATGTCTGGCAAACAACCTGATTAATCAATTCACTGTGATGTTTTGTTGTTACACACCACATGAAACATTGAAAAGCTGCCTGGTATGAGCATTTGTCAACATAATGAGGGCATGTTAGAAAGACATTCAGCGTTCATGGCAAAGTGCAATTTATTATAACCCCATCCTCTCCTAGTAAATGTTGATTAACTCTCAAATCTATTGTGACCTAAATCTAATCTTATCAATTATTGGTATTGAGTACATTTTTGTACATTTGAAATGCAAATGTACTAAAGCTCATTTGAATTTCAACACTGAGCATCCATTACACTATTATATTATGCATAATGCATTTTTTATCAAAAACATTTTAAGAGGAAGACAGCTGGAAAGAAAAGTAGGCAGCATAAGCAGACAAAAAAAAAAGGATTTTACGGATTACCATAAGAACATTTGAATTTAATTCAGGAAAGGTTATACTGCTTGCCTGTCTCATTAAATTTAGTTTAGCTCTTTGGATAGGACTTAAAATGAAGTTATGCTTAAAATGAGCTTCCAGGGCACCATAAACATATTAGAAACTAATTATGAATGCAAGATGACTACTGTAATCCAGCATTATGTAAGACAAAACAGGTATCAACTTGTCTGCTTTTATAGTATTAAACTCACTGTCCTCTGGTGATGATTGTTTGATAGTTAACTTAATTATTGAACACTTAATACTATCACTATCACCTTTTCAGAATTTCTGTTGGATTTTCAACAGAAATGAATTTGTAAATCGGATTACCCTTTGTACCGCACTGCAATTATATCTAAGTTCAGCTATTTGTTGCCTCCTCATTAGTCTGTCCAGGAGCTCACTTCACCCTCTGGTCTGCAGTTGGGATCAGAGGTGATCTGACTCAGACAAAACACAGAGATACGAATCAAGCAAAGCAACATCTCAGCGCACATCACCCCAGTTTCCTCTTGGCCCCGAGTGAAACAAAGGTTACAGCGAAGCCGAATCAGGTCAATCGTTATAGCTCTATGGGGAAATTTAGTTTGCCACCTATGAATATTATCTATTGTTTGGAGGCATATATCTGAACTCCCAGGTCAATTACATGCAGACCAAAGGCATATTTATTGGAATCACTTTTCAACATGGTCGTTCATTATATTTATGTGAACGTTTAAGTTGGTCTTGAAACATTCACCAGCCTATTTTTATATTTCCACTGCTCAGTTGTTTTAATATTTTGCAAATGTTTAAAGTTGATTTTTATACAGTACTTTCACTGTATTTATATATTATTTATTTTGTATCATTATTTGTATTTGTATACCTCAGTATATACAACATATTCTGTACATTATCTTATTGATTAATTGGCCTGTAAAAGGCTGTTTTAAGTGAGGATTATTGTATCGGTGGTGTCATAGATCGCACACACACAAACACACACACACACACACGCATGCACACAGATACACACACATGCACATGTACACACATGCACACAGATACACACCAGACATCAAACACAAATGCACACACACAAACACACACACACACACAGATATCAAACTCACACACACACACACAGACATCAAACTCACGCACACACACACACACACACACACACACACACACACACACACACACACACACACACACACACACACACACACACACACACACACACACAGAGACATCAAACTCACATGTCTCTGCAGCTCTACAAATTTGAAAACCAAAATACTGCTCACCCTGTTTCAAGAAGAGCGCCCAAACCAAGATAAATCCAAGCCCATACACCAGCCAGGTATGTAAAGTCATGGATGCAGCACAATAGTGATGGTCGGTGGTCAGTGCTGGAGGAGACAGAAGCAGAGATTTCCTCTGCTCTCATCTAACTGTCCACCAAAAAATACAGAGACAGAAACCAAGCGGAGATCCCACTTTCCAAAGCCTGAGCAGCCCGAGTGTCTCTCTCCACCCCAGCCTCAGCGAAGCTCACGCAGTGCGTGAGTTAACTGCCAGTTTGTGTCCAGTGAGAGGGGGAGCCAACCATCCAGGCAGTCAGTCAGCTCAGCAGCCAGTCAGGCAAAGAGACGTGGGGGAGGAAGATAAATGAGTGAGGGAACTAAATAAATGAATGTCTTCCTCAGCGGTCTCCTTGTGTCCTGAGCAGGAGAAGCTGGTTGAACTCGTTGTTTGATCAATAAAGGGAAAAGAAATCCATCTCTTCTCTCATGTCAAAAAACTAATTAGAACCACCTCGTCTCATCACAGAGATGAAAATAAACAATTGTAGCAAGTGAGCGTGGTCCTTTTCCAGTTGGGGGAAAACACATCAATCAGGATTAATTCCTGATTGATAATTCATCGCTTCTAATAATAGCCCTATCACAATGTGTTAAAAGCCCAGGCGCTAAATGGGATGGCACACCAAGGGGGCCAGGTTGGTGTGTGCTCGAGTGTTTGCATGTGTGTGTCTCAGGAGCTTTGCCAAAGGACAAACACACACACACACACACACACACACACACACACTTTCCCAATAGGACAGGTTATCTCTGCTCTGTGTATCCCTGTGCTTGCACACTGGGGAGAAAATTCTATCTAATCAAGAATTAAAGAGTAAATCCTTTCTTAGAGACTGTAATGCCAGAGGATAAGGCAGGCTTTGCCGTAAGCCCTCTTTCCCTCCCCACCCAAAGCAACATATGGTCCTGCTTGATAGATGGCTGCCAATGATCGCTGTCATTCATATAAGACATATTTAGAGCAGATTTTTCTGCATATTTTTTTATCACAGTGGAACGCAGACAAGCTATTTTTCATTAGCGCTCATTGACAAAACAAACAGCGCCTAATCATGTTCTGCAGTTGACCTCTTTGTTTTGTTTCTGCACACACATGCAGTGCCTCCTTTTATTTGTAAGTGTGTGCAGCTGTGTGTGAGTTGTCTCTTCTCGCTGTGCTTTTATTCATGAGTCATTGTTTTTGTGTGAGTGTGTGTAAAGAAAAAAGGGTGAGAGAAAAGAAATGTCAGCAGTGTGTACAATCTGGCTGAAGCATATGGTAGGTAGAAGTGGTCATGTGGACAGTTACATGTGTGCATGAGGAGGTGAGGGAGGAAAAGATGCTGTTTTAAGCTTAGCTTTAATCAATATTCCTGTGTGTGTGTGTGTGTGTGTGTGTGTGTGTGTGTGTGTGTGTGTGTGTGTGTGTGTGTGTGTGTAAACTATGACCTTAAAGGAATAGTTTTACATTTTGGGAAATACGCTAATTTGCTTTCTTGCTGAGAGTTAAATGAGAAGATTGAATTAAAGAAAATGAATGATACCACTGTCATGTTTGAGCGTGGTATCAATCTTTTCTTCTCACTCTCTGCCAAAAAGTAAAAATTATCATAACTCCCAAGATTTCAAACTTTTGTTTGAACATCAACTCTTTCCAAAATAAAAGCCTTATCTTATACTAATTATAAAAGTGACATTACATTTGGCATGCACACTCCGGAAAACACACGCCCACGCACCCGCACAGCTCAACATCTCGAGATTCCCATTCGTCATGGACATGACTGATGAATCTATAATATGAAATTTTCATATTGCATCAACACAACCGAACTGAGTGGTGTGAAGCACAAAAGAGCCGTCCTTGTAAAAGTTCCAATGCTGATGTGCACATGCAATTTCTGTCTCGACCTTTTCCCTCTTTCCCCATCTTACAGCCCTTGTTCATTTATATTCTGCTGAGCTGCTTGAGCCTTTGAGTGATAAAGCCATGAAAGAGAGACTGAGAGAAGGATGGATTCGGAGGGGGAAGAGGAGGTCCGGCGGTACTACAATGATGAAAGTGAGTCTTCCCCAAGCTGCTCCTGACTTATCTTATGACACACAATAGCTGCTTTAAATACCCTTGAAGTCCCCTGCGGTGGCTCGTTTAGAGTGACAGTGACAAGAATAGGGAAGGCTACATGGTTTTAAATTCTTGATGAAATTGCAATTAAGACACCAGAAGAAGAACTGAGCCCGAGGCTGTGCAAGCAACGACCAAAAAGAAACAACAAGGACGTGAGGAGGAAATACATGAAAAGTTAATTCTGCTCCGTGGGCTTTAATTCTGGTCGTCTGTCATCATATATAACCCTCCCTTAAAAGTGTGGAGGAGATGAAACTGAAAATGGCCATTACGTCTTGTGTATTAACCACAGCCCAGCGGGTTCTCCGCAGCTTTAATGAGCAGTAATCCACTAGTGTTTGGCCACAATACTCCACAACGTGGAAAGATATTCTGCAGGCCATATGCAGCTAAAGCAAAACAAAAGCCTGGAAACTGCATCGAGGTTTGAGACTTCACTTTTAGGGACTTTAATGTCCCACCAGTTTGGCTGGTTGGAGAAATTCTCAAGGGTCTCTTTCACTGCCCTTTCGGGACAGTTCTTGTGCTTTTGACACATGTCCCCTGATTATAGCCTTAATGCTGGCACTTTCAGTAAGATTAACTGCTGAAGCCTTGAAGGGAAACTGTCTTTTTGCACCCAGAATATCAGGTTATTGGAAGTTTGACCGGATGTATGTGCCTCTGCAGTTTTACACTAAAGAGACTGCAAAGCCGGATTCTCCTTATAAAGCAGAGAGACGTCTCAGCAAAAGGCTAAGCTCCAGTTGTGGAAATGTAAGCACTTCTGAATTTTGCTTTATTACCCTTTAAATGATGGTCCCCAGCATTTTGATACGAGTTAAGTATATTTTATAATTCAGATTTTTCCAGTATGCTCTATATCTTTTGTGCATATTATCTTCTACATCAGAAATCGTAAATGATTCTCCCTGGCACCTATAGTTTTTTATATGGATTGTTAGCCAATGCCAATTTACTGACCTAACAAGCTACAACCTCCTGTGATGGGTGAGTGGAGGGTCCAGAGAAACTACCGGGTTCACATAATTATACATCTTCTCAAGCATGTAAGCGCTGCTCCTCTCAGCATCTTATCAGCCTGTGGCATCTTAAGATGCACGGTCCAATCAGTGGCCTCACATTTTGTGCATGGCTGCTCTGTCTGCCTGCCCAGCACTCCTGAGGGTGAAGCCCGGGGTCCACTCACCATCTGCTGCTGTCACTGGGGGTGGCACTATCACGTTTACAGTGCCATGCCAGCTGCAGGTTAATCACATCTGCATGATGCACACTGGTTGCTGATCCAGAAGCATGTTCTTTACCGGCTAGCATTGGCCACAATTCAATGCACAAACTAGCTGAGTGACAAAATGTTTGAAATCCATAGACGGATCGGAGTTTAGACTACGACAGCAGTTTTCACAGTTTCAACATTCAGTAAATCTCACATTTCACAATTAGGATACGATCATTTCATGGGATGCTCCAAACTCCAAAGCTGATGATTCTTCTTATGCAGCCAATTCAAACTTTTTTGAAGAGCCGTTATCAGATTTCAGAGATTAATTTGCCTCTTGGATGTATGGCATCTGGCATGAAAAATCAAACCAGCATTTGAAGGCTTGCTGGAGGGACATGCCTGATATGCTGCAGCACATCACTCGCAATGCTAATTGGATGTTTGGACTATTTTTGAAAGGTCCCCTGAACCCACGGCCAGCCTTTTAAAGAGTGGTTGATAAATAATTAAGTCGACACAGATAGAGTTGAAGAATATTTAACTGCTACCCCCATTTAAAGGCTTAGCTACAAACCATCAACTTGATAATCTCTTAATTTAACCCCCCCCCCCCCCCCCCCCCCCCCAATCTCCAAGGCTTAGAGGCAGCATCTGCTACACACTCTGCTGGAGAACATCTTTATAGAAATCCAACCTGAGACATGTTGACATCTGTTTTCCTAATGACTTTCATTCAGTGCCCTTTCAGTCACTGACTGCATAGTGAACCAGCGTATTTGTGCACTATTCAAATCCATGTTATCGCTGACACAATTTACGCCACAGGTTTTCTGAAAGGTCGGATACTCCACCATAAGTCCCATATAGCTCAGGATTCAGCTTAGCTCGGCCAACATTAAGTCCTCATAAATCTATGCATGTTTGTCATTTATAGATCTTATGGATCGTTATACTTTGTGAAATCAATGTCAGGGCTCTCAGGGGATTTGTAAAAGGTAGTGCGTTATGTAGCGATGCTCCCAACAGAAAAATCCAAACATGCTTCCCTACGTTTTCTTTCATCGCCTATGATACGCATAGAGAGAAAGATTAAAAGCGCTGCCTCATGAATAATCAGAGATACTCATGTGGAGATGAAGTGTGATTCAGGAGCATGTTTCAACATGAGGGCTTGACATAGTCAAAAACTGAGAGTTAAGACTGCCAGGAGCGTTGGATACTGACCTGATAGCACACTGATGCCAACACCCGCTTTATTTGAATGCCAAATTGAAAACACCACAACCTTCCCATCTCTGCCAGCCTCATATCTTAATCCTCCTCAGGCTTTATCACCTAAATCACCTTAAAGAACAAAAGCGGATCCTATAGGTGGCTTGCTGCACCTATTGCCTGCGTGCCATCCCTCTCTGCTCTCTGCACAGATTTGGCTCCGGGCCACCGCACTCAGGCTCTGTGAGAGAATATGAATGGCATTAGCTCCGGGCTGTTGCCATGGTGTTGACTTATTTACTGTACATCAGCCAACTGACTTCAAACAGCACAGTACACGTTTTGGCTGCCATATTAGCGTCAGTGTTATCATCCAAAGGACACATTTCCACTGGGTGATTTAAAAATGTAAACTGTGGCTGCTTATAAACAACAAAAAAGTTATGAGCAAATGCAAAAAAGTCTTGTAAGCTTAAGACACCAATAGAAAATGTGCATTATTATAATAGAATAAACCTAATATACATTTTATTTATTGGGTTTCATTAATAACACATACAATAAAAAACACAAGAATTCCAATGAGATCAGACCAGATATGATGTTTATTAAAAATGGGATCTTTTTCTAATTTTGGCTCCTAATGAATAACATACATCTCTGAGTTCATTTGGATTATTGATGTCTTGGGCAGCTGTTTTCTTGAGCGACAGCTGGCCTCACATTTTAATGCAACCACATGCAGGAATGTCACTGACATTTACATTTCCTGAAAAATCAATCTGCTTAGAAGTGAATGCCTTGATTATTGAAGACTTCAAAGGAAACATTTTGAGAAAAATGACTTATATCCTTAACCACTTAAAGCAAATTCAATATAATAATACAAGTAAGAAACTGATATTTGATCCCCTTACAGATTCAACTGGTTGTGTAAGATTAATTCAGAATCAAGGTTGTCGAACGAGGATATTGCACATAAGCTTATTAGCGACAACATATTTGACAAGGAATGACAATGGCTTTGCTTTATATACTAACACTATTTTAAATCATGTTTTATGATAGCACGTGTCTCATAAATATGGCATTTAAGGACATTATACTAAAATTAGCACAGTGCGTGTGCTTGTTGAAACCTAGAGATTCTGTCTTGAAGCTTATATTTGTGTAGTGGAATAAAATCAGTTTTTTGTAGAAATCTTGTAGTACATTTCAGGTTTCCTGCAGCATAAATGTGAGTTGTTACATGGATGGGTAGGCTTTGCCTGCCAAAATGTCACTTTATAAAAAGTTACGCAACAAAAAGAAAAGCTCTGATTCCCCATGAGTTTTATAAATGTATAGTCATCACAGTAGAGCCATATTTCCCCTTTTCTCATATGTAGCCTACATACCTACAGAAAATATACGTAAGATATATCTGACTACAGGTCAAAAAACAGCTTTGATCATCTTCCTCAGACAGATCAAATGAAATAAAATTACTTTTACAAAATACACAGCCTAGTGACCTTAATATGAGTGTGCAGGATAGTATTACACTGGTGCTACAAGACCTACGTGCCAGCTGCTATAAAATCATGCAATATGCGTGTGAATTACACATTGTGCTTATTGTCTTATTAGCTTGTAGATGACTTGTTTGTGTTTTCTTCAGTTCTACAATTTCAGAGTGTTTAGTTGGTTCATGAAACGGAAAGAAAATTATCATGGCTTAAAGATTTTGAATTTATGTATACTGACTGAGAAGGAGAGCCAAAACACCTCCTGTGATTATATCAGCATTGGACTGTGTATAATACATCTCAGCAGCAGGGATGTTGCTGCGGAAATTAAGGTGTAATCGAGATTCAGACTACGAGACATCTGTGCCGTCCTCAAGTGCACGCACAGCATTGCTAACACATTATAGGAGGAAACAGGGCAAGGATGCTGTATGTTGGCTATGTTTCCTCTCATAAATCAAGAGAAAAGCCCAAACTTTGAACTAGAATTAGAACAGTCATGTAAACACTTCTCTCTGGCATGTGTACAATAAATGGATAAACAATGGATTAAAAAATGTAAAGATGGTCACTCCACTCTTGCAAAAAAAAAAAAAAAAAAGAATAATGACTATATACGCTATATACTAATTAAAGACTATATACCGGATTAAAAGTTCAGTGTATCTGCAAATCAGGATTTGAGATTTCAAACAAAATACCAGGCTTCTCCTCTGAATTAATAAAGTTAAATTGAGGGGGATTTATAAAAGCAAGACTGGAAAATTGTGTAATAGGGTTCAATGTAGCTGCTGTATTGTTTGCTTTGAAGTAGGCTACAGTTCATCAAATCTGCATCCTCTGAAAGTATATGAGATATTGTTACATCAGAAACTATGTTAAGATAATATTAATTACACAACTTACAATATATTGGCATCAGAGTGCGTGGAGATAAAGTAAGTAAGTGAGTAAAATATGCGTAATTATAGATGTGATACAGGCTACTGATTGCGCCTCTATCTGGATTCACACGCTCCGGAGCAGTAGATGGCGATGTGGAGTTTCACGCGACGCACCAGTCACACAGAACGGAAGAAGGAGCAGAAAAAACAGAAGAAGAAGAAGAAGCTTGCACGTGTATCCAACATGTCTGCCTACCGTGTTGAGATGTTATGAGCTGTGTTGGCTAGTATTTGCTACTTTGACGCCGCTTTGTTCCGCAGACCGTACAGTAAAAGTTACCGACTTGAGCACTAAAGCCTCAGGATGGCGCAGAGGAAGAAGAAGCTGACGAAGAAGAGGAGATACACGGGCAACAGAGAGCACGAGGTCGACTCTGACAGCGGAGACGTTCAGCTGGCTGCTGAAATTAAGGACGATGATTCCGTAAGGAACGATATTTTAAGATAACTCACGAAGCAGTTGACCGCTGAAGCGTTTAATGAAATTCTTTTGTATTTAGCACGCGATGGTTGGTTGTTTTGAGCAGCTCGCGACACCTAATTAGTGAAATATGACGTGTTCACGGTTGTTATCGGTACATACTCATATTCTAACCGCTGCTTATTCCCCAAATGTAATAAAACAAGGAAGATGCTGTAGTGCATGTATATACCCATCCACACACACGCCATCAAATGTATTAAACATTAATTTGAGATTATGTAAACATACCATTGATTCTGATACTAATTGTTTACTTACCTCACGATGCTCTTGGGCATGAACAGTTCAGTGAAGGAGACATCACGTGTCCAGCTGTTACAACTTTTGATGTGAACGTTTGTGTTTTGCAGTCAATTATCCTAACTTGTCATAATTATCCAGGGGAAAATGTGTACTCCTTGTATTTGAAGAAACAAGTTTCAATCAATGAGTTCAGCAAAATGCCTTGATGTGTTTTTGGTACCGCTGTCATGTTGTTAAGACACTTTTGCTGTGTTTTGTTGTCGGTTTCCACAGCCAGGGAAGAAACTCTTGCGGTTCCCGGCCACATCCGACTGCCTGTCAGACGTGGAGCCTGACACCAGGCTGCTGGTCAGAGCCCAGAACAAGAAGAAAAAGAAGTCTGGGGGCTTTCAGTCCATGGGTAAGACCTCGTGAGGAGTGCACATATTCCCCTGCTTGTCCACTGGTTGAATATCTACTTTAAGTAAAGTCTGATTGTTTCCCCAGAGGCAATATTATTTATCTACAATGTGTGTGATTTCAGGTCTCAGTTACCCCGTGTTTAAAGGCGTCATGAAGAAGGGTTACAAAGTCCCTACTCCCATCCAAAGAAGGGTAAGTCAGTGCCACTAAAGAATCCCTTAATCAAACATTTGTGGCAGCACAATATTTCAATGCAGAATCTTTGTCTTCTCCACTTCAGACTATCCCAGTGATTTTGGATGGCAAGGATATGGTGGCCATGGCTAGGACTGGCAGTGGTAAGACGGCTGCCTTCCTGGTGCCCATGTTTGAGAAGTTAAAAGTGCCTCAAGCCCAAACAGGAGCCAGGGCCCTAATCCTGACGCCCACCAGAGAGTTGGCCCTGCAGACCATGAAGTTCACAAAAGAGGTCAGATGAACAGACTGATAAGTGTTTACTGCTCTTTATACAGTCCCTGTGATTTAGTAGTGTCTGACTTCTCTGTTACTTTATTTTGGTATTGTAGTTGGGGAAATTCACCGGCCTCAGGACTGCCTTGATCCTTGGTGGAGACAGGTTGGTGATCTCTCAGTATTCGTTTTCTGTTGTACTCTGAGATCTGTGCAATTGTCCTTTTTAACTCTGCAATGAATGTCTCTAATTTTTTTTTTCAGAATGGATGATCAGTTTGCCGCTCTTCATGAAAACCCTGACATGTGAGTGTCTTGTTGTACCGCTAACTCATAATGTCGACTCTCCCCATCCATGTAGTGTAAGTTTTAATCCTGATCTCTGCCTTTTCCCCCTTAGAATCATCGGTACGCCCGGTCGTCTCATGCACGTTATCAAGGAGATGAACCTGAAGCTGCAGGGTGTGGAATACGTGGTGTTTGATGAGGCTGACAGGTGAGAAATGGAATCATATTAAAGGTGTCATATTTTCAATTCACAGCTTGAATTCACACTTGCACGCATGAATGTGTGAACGGGTGTTTTCTTCTTCCTCCTCTCAGGTTGTTCGAAATGGGTTTCGCCGAGCAGCTTCAGGAGATCATCCGGAGGCTTCCAGACACCAGACAGACTCTGCTGTTCTCTGCCACTCTGCCCAAGCTGCTGGTGGAGTTTGCCAGAGCTGGTGAGATCACTAATCGCGTCTGTTTTACATGCATGCATCATAATTGATGATCATTACCATAACCATCTTCTTTTTATATTTCCAGGGCTGACTGAACCAGTGTTGATTCGTTTAGATGTGGATTCTAAACTCAGTGACCAGATTAAGGTGAAAAAAAACAGAGTTTATTAAACATTAAAAGGTTGGTAGACTTGGTCCTCCCTTTGAAACCACGGTTTAAAGAAGGAAACATTCAACGTTTTAACATGATTAACAAATTAATGATGTGCTCAATAATAATGTATATATGACATGTTACCGCTGAAATGGGATGTAACTTCCATCCGAGTCCTCGTGATTAATTATTTGATAATTTAAATAAATATGACGGATAAAGGTGCGTGTTGTATCTGAAGCTTGGAGTCAAATCCCCTCTTCTTATCTCAAACTTTTAATTTCTCTCGTCTTTCCTCAGCTGTCATTTTTCCATCTGCGCATGGATGACAAGCAGGCGCTGCTGCTTCATCTGCTGAGGAACGTAGTGAAGCCTCAGGAGCAGACGGTGGTTTTTGTAGCCACTAAACACCACGTAGAGTACGTCAAGGAGGTAAGATACAAACCTCAGTGATCCCACACACATTCTCACTAAGCCCATGTGGAAGTTTCCTCATATTTAAGAAAATATCACCTTCTTGATTTATGTTCTTTTGTTTTGATGTCCAGCTGCTGACTTTCGAAGGAATCGAGTGTGCCTACATCTACAGCGCTCTCGATCAGACTGCCAGAAAAATCAACATAGGGAAATTTGTGCATCGGAAAGCCATGGTGCTAATTGTGACGGATGTTGCAGCTCGTGGTATAGACATCCCCATGCTGGACAACGTCATCAACTACAACTTCCCCTCCAAGCCCAAGCTCTTCTTGCACAGAGTTGGTAAGCGGCTTGCACGACGAATCATGATCTCGATCAGGGGAAGAAGTGATGAGCATGATATGACACATTTTTTTTTTTGGCCATTGTCATCACCTGTCTTTTCCCATCAGGCCGTGTGGGACGTGCTGGACGCAGTGGCAAAACCTACAGTCTGATTTGTCCAGATGAGATGCCTTTCGTCTATGATCTTCACCTCTTCCTTGGAAGGCCGGTTCAGTTTGCCACACCTGAACACACACAAGGTAGGCTTTGCGGATTCGCCTGCCAGGACTTCAACTGATGCGTATGCTCTTGGATTGATTAGTTGTGATAATCTTTGGCTCTCTGCTGCTCGTCCCCTCCTCCCAGATATAGAGGGTGTGTTCGGTCGGGTCCCTCAGAGTATCCTGGATGACGAAAGTTCTCATTTATTCACGGTTCACGAGAACTCCCTGGACCTGCAAAACCTGCACCACGTCTCCGAGAACGCCTACAAGCAGTATCTCAAGTCTCGACCGAGCCCCTCACCCGAGTCCTTCAGACGGGTCAAAAACACAGACCTGTCCAGCATGGCCGTCCATCCACTACTAGGTGATTTTGGAGGAGAATGTCCGATGAAGACAATGGTGATGATGGTGGTGCTCGGGCAGTAGTTTGTAACAACCTTTTGATTGATCTGGTTTCAGGGTCTGGTTTGGAGAAAATGGAACTGGAGCGCCTTCACATAGTCGATGCCATCAAAGGCTACAAATCCAAAGCGGTGAGTTACAGTAGATAATAACGTAGACATCTCATAGTGCAGAAATGTCCTGCTAACCTGTGACCTCACTTTAAAATGTTCTCCATTTGTCTTCACGTAGACCATCTTTGAAATCAACTCCAACAGTAAGACGCAGGCTGGTGAGGTCATGCGGGCCAAGCGCTCTAAGGACAAGCGGCTGGTGGACAAATTCAGTAAACAGAGAGACAGCCTGGCTGCAGAAAGCCGGCTGCACCAGCCCGTCAAACCCACCACCGCTGACGATGATTATACACACAACACGGGCGAAAACGAAGACGACGATATGAAGGCAAGAAACTCTCAAGCCTCTGGTATTATGATTTGAAACCAAGCAGCTACAACCCGTCTCTTGAGCCCAAAGATATTCAGTTTATTGTCTATTATTATAAAGAAAATCAGCAAACACATCAACCATTCAAAAGCATTTGCTGCTGATCAACTCCTCATTAAATCGATTAATCAATACAGCTCTAAAATATATATATTTTTAAACCTTTTAATGATGGAGCAGCATCTCTACTATGTGTTAATTATTGTGGCAAATCCTCATTTTGAACAAGGCACTAAAAATGCCAGCTTAAATGTCAATGTTTAACGTGTAATTCGTCATGTGTCCACCAGGGGGTGTTCACTGTAGTAGGAGGTGGAAAAAAGAGAAGCCTGCAGGAATATGGGGAAGAAGGACAACAGAACAAGAGAAGCAGACCGTCGGGCAAAGATGAGGAGTTTTACATCCCGTACAGACCCAAAGACTTTGACTCTGAGAGAGGGTAAGACGTTGAACATTAAGATATCTTTTTTTAAGGTGAAAAAAGACATCAAACTTGATTTAAAAGTGTATGTGTGAGATAACCTGTGACTCGTGTTCCGTGTGGCTTTAGGTTAAGTCTCGGTGGAGAGGGCACTGCCTTTGAACAGCAGGCCTCCTCAGCTGTCCTGGACCTGATGGGAGATGAGGGAAACAAGTTAAACCAGCACAAGAGCATAATGAAATGGTGAAACTTGAATCTAAATCTACTTCTCTCCTCCTTTCTGACACCTCATGCTTCTGATTCTGCTATTTCTGACCATAATTCAGTGTCTCTCTGTCATTTGTAGGGATCGTAAAAAGAAACGCTTTGTGAGAGATGCAGGAAAGGAGGACCAGAAGAAGAAGCTCAGGCTAGATGGTGGACAGGTCATCGATAACAAGAAGAACAAGAAGAACTTGTATCCTCTTTGTGTACTTTGTTTACTATTACGGTTCCCTCTCACTCTGACAGTATTTATCTGTGCTGTTGAGATGTTGTGTCCCTTAACCACACGTCAGTTACGATGAGTGGAAGAAAAAATACAGGGTCGATGATGGAGGATCTGGCTCAGATGGAGAAGGAGGAAGAGGAGGACGAGGACGAGGAGGACGAGGAGGGGGGAGGCCAGGAGGAGGAGGAGGTAGGAGAGCAACTGTAGTCTTAACTTGAACAGTTTAGAACAAATCCAGTTGAGGGACTGAAAAAAGTAATTGTTTAAATTTACTGACTAAATCTAAAGTTTACTCATAGGTTAAATTATCTGATGCGTCCCTGAAATATGATGTTAAATCCTTGTTTCCGTCTCCCAGGTCGTGGTCGAGGCCGTGGTCGTGGCCGCAATCCCAACTTCCAGAGCCCTGTAGGACAGCAGCAGACGCCCGGCGGCCTCAGAGTGCGCTCAGAGCTGAAGACGAGGGAGCAAATCCTGAAGCAGCGCAAGAAAGACGAGAAGCACCAGTTCCTACAGGGTGGAGGCATGAAGAACTTCCGAAACAAAAACAAAAAGTGGCTCGGAGAAGTTAAGAAGTCCGGTTTTGGACGGGGTGATCAAAAGAAGGGCAAGATGAGGAAGAGACTCTGAGGACTCTGAGGGAGAACTATCGCAGAGGGACGATGGCGTGACGGAGGGCACCGTGAGGGACTGGATGATGCACCATTATCCTCCCACACCCCCGTCAATTAATATTGATTATGGATTAAAGGAGAAGATGAGTTGAGGAAAGCATTTCTACACTGTAGAGATGAACTGCTGAGCTCTAGATTTGACACAGAGTATGTATGAGAATGATCCAGTGAACTGGAGTTTCCTCTGTTATCTGTGTCGGCGGATTGTTTTTGAGTACTGAGATATTTCTATACACGTAATGAACTGTTGGCAAAAATATAGATATGATTAAGATAATATTCTGTCTTCTTCAATTGCAGTTGCATGTTGATGCAACAAACAAAAGTGTTTTAATGTGACTTACCAAAATATATACGTTTTTTATTCCTGAAGCTGAGGGACTGGTAAGTGTCCCTGATGTGCATCTCTGCATTAGATACTGGTTCTGGTCCATAACTTTAAAAAAAAGCAGGGCAATGTTTCTGGAAGAAAATCTTTAAGAAGTGAAGCTCTGGCTACATATGGTTTGACAATATGGCTCCATTAAACAGGGTTCTATTATCAGGGGAACCGTGGTCTGACTTTCTCTATCTGGGGTTCTTTTGTACATTTAGTTGCTGTTTAAATGAAAGCCCAGTCAGGAAACCACAGGCTTTGGATGGATGTTTGATGTGACTTTGTTCCCTGGCGTCGGCCTTCGTATTTGTTGGTACGTCGTTTCTTCCTGCTGGTGTAAAGTCTGGATTGCTCCCAGTTTCTGCCTCAGTGGATGATGTGAATGAAAAATGAGGCACTGGTTTGTCTGAACCTTAAGACTGACGGCTACAGTCCAAAAAAGTTCAGCTTCTCATAATTAATCTCCTTTTTGTAATGTTGTTGGCCACCAAATGTGTTCGGTGAGAGAGCTGAAACCACTGGTTCTGTTATTTTCTACGTTTAGTTTTCTGCTAATGAGTAGTTGAAAATAGCACAGCATCTTCATAAGGTACGATGCTGCACCCTTTTGGTGGAAAACTAGCACTGCAAGTGTATCGGAGCGTCCCAGAAGACGGCTGTGTTCCACTGTTGACTCACCACCACTCATGGTGGGTCACTATGTGCCAGAAGAAGAAGAAGAAAAAGGAGGAAGATGAAGACAATAATAATGGTGTTCAGATTCAGTTTGGATACTTAATCTCTACAATACAGGTGTCAATTATTAGAAATTTATCTGGAATATTGATGGACATATTTATCTTTTATTTTAGTGGTATTTATAAGTATTGAGTTTCAAATGTGTTATAAAATTACTGTAATGGATTACTTATAGTACAAATAACTGCTGATTTATCTTGCTTTTGACATTAAGTTTTTGTCTTTTAGGTAATCTTTCCTTAAATATCAAGGCTTGAAGTGTTTAAATTTCCACCAAATCAAATGAAGCAAGTTATGCTGCACTTAATTTAGTTTGCATTAAGACATAAGTACTAGTTAAACTTTATTAAAATGATAATCTTTGGGATTGTGGTCAACGAAATAGTAAACTAGAGTTTGATCTGTTGTCATTATTGGCCTGGTAGCTTCACATCTGATAAGCATCACATCTGACTGTTGTTTTTTTTTTCTGGCCACATGTCAAATGATCATGTAATTTATTTCCTGCAGAAGATACAACCGTCGATCATCTGGCGAAGGAGTATTCTCTCATTTCTTCAGCTGCTGGGAAGGTGCAAAACATGACCACATGCACAGCAGCCTCGGAGTAAAGAGCAGCACTGTACCGATGGAAGTGAGGGAGCCGAGTAGCTCGCTCCATCTGGATGTGGTTACTGTGCTCGCTGTGTTTTGGGATGATATGCGTACATGCCATCATAGGTTATTCATGGCCACACTGAATCAAGGGCTGAGATTTGTGCCTTCCAGTCATCTGTGTGAATGCTGCTAAAGATGGAAGAAAATGGGTGGTAGGTGGATGTTGTATTTGGTCCAAACACAGCAGTAGTCATGGAGATTGTCACAGGACACACACCAGAACACCGTCATATTTCATGCTGGGGTGATCTTCCAAATAACACGTTAATAAAATACACCAGTTGCTCTGTCTAGGGGATAAAGCAAGCTGCTATGCAGTTTATGACGAGCCACAACTATATCAATATTTTATGAATGAAAAATAATGTCATAATATATTTGCACAACTTTTTGAGACAATGTGATATGTTTTACTCATAAGTATAGGGGAAATAAAGCTATATATTATAAAGAATAGAAAATTCTCAATATATTACACAATAATGCGCTATAATCTTATTCCAAGAAATTATCCAATAATTTTTTGATACTATACCTGCTTCACTTTTGAAGTAGCTTCTCAGTATATATTCGCATTTGCTGACATTTTGACATCTACACATTTAATTAATTGAATGAGCACACTGTTCATATGTCACATTGTATGAAGAATGTTAAAATTTCCAAATGAGGCTTATGAAATTACAAATATTGGAGTGATTCATTTAAATTTCAAACGGAATCTATGTATGTGGGTATGTGCATACGTCCTTTGCATATCTCAAGAGCCGTTCATCCGATCTGCTTCACACTTGGTGGGTGTTTTCCTGTGGAATCAAGAACGTGTGGTGACGAATTTTGGCTAAAAGGCGAAAGAGTTCTGTTCCATACAGTCTATGGTTCTGCTCAGCTGGAGGGGCGGAGGTTCAGGGCTCTGCAGACTGTGTGTTCCAATACTCATATTCTCATACTATTTAGTATGCCACAAAAAATTATGTCCCAATACATAGTATGTCAAATGCAGTATACGAAAAATACCAGGATGTTCTGTCCATCCGGTCGCATTTTGCAGCATGCTTTTCTGACTATTCTGACCCACAATCCTTTGGTCAGCAGATACATATGAGCAGAAAGGTCAAAGTTCAAGGTGCCATGTTATGAGGAAGTCGTGTGTCCCAATTGAATGCATTCTGCATGCAACAGTACGCACTTTGTAATATGATTAAAGAGAAAAAGTTTGCAACGTGGAAAGCAGTTTGGATCTCAGTCGAGCATGTCGTCTGCAGACGGAGGCTCGTTGACTGCAGTTCACTTTTGTCGGATGTAGTCTGCTAGCTACATGGATGCGACCAAACGTTCTTCACTTCCCCGGAGTCAAGAGCAGGAGGCCTACAGGAACAGCGCCACTCTGCCATTGCAAACCATATTATGTAAGTTTTTGCCTTATTAACTTATAATACTAATAACGTTGTGGCTGGCAAAATGACTGCAAACGGCACATCGCTGTGTTGAGCGCCTTGTGTGTGTGGAGGCAATCCCGGCCTAAGACTGACTCATTTTATAGTTCATTAAATAGCAAAACTATGAATACATTGAACTATTATTACCACAATACTGCACTCTAAAAGTCCTGAATTCAAATATTTATTTCAAGGGAAGAGTGAAAGAGGCATTACATAACAATACTTAAATTTACCTATGTCTGTTCAAGGTGGAGATTTAAATTCTAATATGTTGGTTAGTTTAATGAATACTAATTCATTATTTTTTCCATTGTTATATTTTGTGAGTAAAATCTGAATCTACAATGTAAACATTAATGTTTCTCTGTCAGGTAGGCTAAATGTACTACCTACATTGTCTTTCTCTGAAGTAGAAGTAGCCTATACATAGTAGGTGGTATACAGTTGAGTTGCACATTTTGAAGTGCTTTTGGGGCCTTTTGTACGTTTTTTTCTGGGTACAATGACATATAATAGTAACTTTATTCAATCATTTTTGCATTTTAACACCATTATAAATCTGTAGCTGTTTGGGACCATTTAGTTGGTTGCCATCCTTGCTTCATGGTAAAGTCTTGCCTGGTGTTTTGTTGTTTCGTATCGCGATTAGCTGAGACGTGGGTGTGTTTTGGGACAGATTTAGTGATTTGGGGCCCCAGGGAAATGCCGTTTAGCTTTACTTTTTTTAACTGGGAAAGTTTATTGGCAGTGGTAGAAGAACTACTCAAAACTTTCTTTCTGAAATAAAAATATTAATACTGCAATACTGCACAGTAAAAGTACTACATTCAAATGTTTACTCAACGTCCGTTCAAGGTGGAGCTTTTAATTATTTATAATACTGGATAGTTTATTGGATAATTATGCATTACATCTTAATTGTTATACTTTGTGAGTCAAAATCTGCAACTAACTAGTAACATTTCTCTGTCAGGTAAATTAGTTAGTAGAAGGTTTTCCTCTGAAGTAAAACTAAACAGTATGTAGTATGTAGTTGAATATGTTTAAGTACTTTGGAGGCTTTTTGTAAGTTATTTCAGGGTGCAATTACTTAGAAGTCTGACCTTGCAGTTTTTCCCCCCGTGAACCAGAGTGATGTTTATGAGTAGCAGCGATTGGGTTTGTAACACAATTATGTCAAGACAGGTGTATTGCTGAGGACCCAAAGAAGCGCAGTGTCAAGTGTAAAGCTGTTTGTATGAGCAGTTCTTGAGAAAACGACAGAGGCCGAGCATTCGGCTCGTTCTGAACAGGCATTCGTTTCAACTGACTGATGTAACTCACACCTGAGCAAACCACGGGCTGGCTATAACAAGTTATTTGTGGAGAGCAGCATCCAGATTGGACATTTGTACTGTCTGTCCTCTAACTATCTGGGACCTGAACAAATTATGTTCCCTACGATATCAGTTAATCCTCACGCAGAGATACTGAGCTCCAGCCTGCCTTTACCGCATATCCCGTCCTCTGTGAAACCATTCCGTTACCCCTCCTCGTCTGTCTGATGGCCCCTCTCCCCGCCCCAGAGCTCTATGGTGCTACAGCAGCTCTCCAGTCATCAGGAACAGCAGCTTTATCTTTGTTTAGGGTTCCCAGGACTGACACAGCATCCACTTGAGATATGCCGAAGAGCCTGAGCTTTAGAGTACTGCTGCTCTCAGAACAGTGGGATATAAATGCTAGGCAGTAGTTACAGCTGTGTGTAGCTCTAGAGGACATTGTCTGACCATCGTCCACAATTTGACAGGACTGAAAATGAAATGTTTGACCAAGCTTTTTTCAAATATATGGGATACCACACTTTTTAGTTAATTAACATATCTGTGTAAACTTTGCATGACTGCTGGTCATGGTTTTGTCAATCAACTCATACCATGTCCCAATGATTGACCCATTGGTTTCAGTTTATCTCCGTGTGTTACAGAAAAACACTTCTCTACTTGTTGGTGCCTTAAAGGACACTCAGCCATCAAAGTATTCTTACATGGCTCAGCTGACTTTTTAATCCAAGAAAAAAACTAAACAGATTTTATTACGCTCCTTAATTGTCCATGTTTGATTTTCTGACAACATGGCTCGTGAGGTGACTCTTAAAACTTGGCTGCTTGTCCTTAAGTGCACTAACAAGAAACAACCTCTGCTTGCAACTGCATCAATAACATTCAGGTCTCTTCAAGTTTAATAAATCATAAGTTGTAGCTGCCTGGAAGAAAAAAAAGAATGTAAAAAAGTTACCAGTGTAGACATCCAAAACATTTTACAGGTGCTGCATTAAAAACAATCTGAAGGCAAATGTCAGACAAAAGATCTTTACACTGCATTGAGAGCTTTTAGTGAATTTCATTTAATGGAACAATGTTTCTAACAAAGATCATCATCATCACTAGTAGTGATCTACTCTGACTCAGAGCTGGATAACAGTCTGATACTCAGGGGACAAAACAAAACTTGCTTCTGTGGAAAGAGTCAAAATAGGAAACTATATATACTATATACTTACGATATAGTGAATCTAATGATAATCTCAGCGGTCATGTGTAATATATATATATATATATATATATATATATATATATATATATATATATATATATATATATATATATATATATATATATATATATATATATATATATATATATATATATATATATATATATATATATATATATATATGATTTGAATGGGCTAAAACATTTATGGTCCTTTTAAATCAGGAAACACTTTGGAACCAAAAAACCCTCCTTACGCAGTAACTTTGTGTTGCCTTCTACATATATGAACAGCGTGTTGAGAATTTTTTTCCCATAATTGTCTCATTAATCTTAATCCACCATCAAAGCAATTGTCTGTTTGCAGATATGTGAGTGTGTTGTGTCTGTTTTATTCTGTCCTGAGCAGCCGTCCCTGCAGTCTGGCTCTCTCCTCCAATGATAAGATTGCTGAGCTTTTCTCAGGCTATCGCTTACGAGGCAAAAGGCCACTTGAGGAATGACAGGGCCAACATGACTGACATTAGCCGCTCTCGCCTCAATTGCAATTTCATTCTCCTATGTAGAAAACGGCTGACAACTCATTAACGAATGTCTTTAATGGGACTTTTTTTTTTTTTTTTTAAAGGAGGGCATCCATTGCTGCCCTCTCAGACTGGGTGGAGCTGAGATTTTGTTAGTCTCAACTGCTGGTTAGCTCGGTTTATTGTGATATTATAATTAGAGCGCTGTGGCTTTGTTTTGGACAACAGGCAGCTCATGAAGATGTTTGGAACAACCTAACATGCAGACGCTTTAAGGGAACCTTAAATTAGCTTGATCGTAAGGGGAAAACTGTTGTCACTAGGACTTTTTCTCGGGGCCAGAAACGTCCTAATTAGAGATAGAACCGTCTGTTGGGGTTGCGTTGGCTGCAGGCCATTTACAGTACGTTGAATCAGAACCACATTGGGAAAATGATCACACAGATCTGAATCCCTTTGAAAACCCTAAAAAATTTCTATGATGAAGTGTGACAAGCTGAAGTTCAGAAATGGCACTAGCAGTTAACACAGTGAATAAAAATACACTTTTTGAGACGCGATCTACTGGTTATCTTTTTCTAATACCTAGTTACTCTTGCAGTACACCAAACTGTGTATTTACCAAACCTCTTTCTCTCTTTAAAAACCTTCCTGGTACTTTTCAATGATTGCTGGTAACTGGGAACCTCCTGACCTGCAGCGTTCACCTAACCCGGCTAAAAACAAGCCACATGTGCTTGACTTTTAGTGACCTTTCTCATTTGTAATCATTATTTGGGGATGTTCAGTCACAATACTTTTAATATGTCGGTGACTTCCTGTGGGTTTGAAAGTGTCAGGGACAATTTAAGATTGTTTAAGATTTACAGATGTACCACATAAATATTCAGCCGTCTCATTATAATCCCCCTTCCTAAATGTTTCAAGTATCCAATCTTTCTGATTAAGCCGGGGGAAAAAACCATGCCGCCTGAAACCCCCACCACCTGCCAATTTGAAATGTAAAGAACATCTTTCAATGCCAGAGAGCTGTGTCTCTGTTATGATCTGTTGCTGCTGTCAAGCTGTAAATCTGGATGCACCCTCCGAGAAAGGAAAGGCTTTTCAGCGGGGACTATTACGTCTAAAGCAAGCTGCGAGACGGTGTTTCCGCTGCTTGCCTTTGTGCCATGAAAATGAAATAGAGTCAGCACGCAAAGGCCTCTTTTTTTTTTCTGTTTTGCACCTCTTTTTCTTTTTTATTGCCCTCAGCATCTTCCCACATTTTCCATACTTTGTGTCATTGAGACCGCAAACCCTGAAAATAACGGTTGCTGGGTTTGTTGTGTGTATTCTAAAGTGGAAAAATGGCACATGAATGTATATGTGGTGAAGTTGGTTAAATGTACAACCAAAGGGCAGAGTTAAAATAAGTCTTATGAAACGTTTTGATTCTGCAGGTCTACCAAAAGTATTGACAACCTTTCTCTCATCAATACAATTAATCCACAATGAAGAAAGCTGTGACATTCAATGTGAGGATTTGTTTGTGTGAATGACATTACAAGAGACGACTGTGTGTTTTGCTGTTGGGGGGGAAACATGTTGGCATGGAGCCACATTGGATCAGGAGAGGGTTATTTTTGGGGATGCTCAGGTGCCTGGGGCCCCGTCAGAAAGCCCATATAAAGAGGTCCTCTCCGGGTGGGTGGAAAGTGGGTTATCAGCTTCAGTGTCGCTCCTCGATGGGGCCAACTCGTTTGCATCTAGTCAACACCTTCCGCCCCTCTCTGGCTCTGATCCTAAAGCGACCCCTGGCCTTACCGAGCACTTTGAATACATCTCCTTCCTCCACATTTCCTCTTACACGCTACCACTTCTTAAACCAATCAATTCTATTTCACACGAAATGCATTTATTTATCCACAATATTCTCTTTTCAACCCTTTCCAAGCCCTATCTATCGCCCCTTTCTCATCTGTTTTACATTATTGATGAACGGGAAGAGCAGAGGTGTGTTCTGCTTTAACCATGTTATGACAGTACCTTGGGGTTAATGGGATTTCAGTGTAAAGCTGAGCTAAAATCACTGTACTTAAAAAGATATGCACATCCAGTGCAAGTGTGATTTTGTAGACTGTCAAACTTCTGATAAAACAGCAATCGGTGTTAGTTCATACCTTTGCACTATACAGCAGGGATAGTGTCACACCAAAAAAACTCCTGTATGTATTTATCCTTCTTTATAGTTTAAGCAATGCCAGTGCGTCCTAATCTGGGTTGTAAGATTTTGTCTGATATTGTACAAGACTAGCATATTGAAAAATTTTATTACCACATTTTTCCATTCTTCCTTCTCTACCCGTCTCTCCTTTCCTTGTCTAAGGAATGTTTTCCCAGACTCTCTTTTCACCCTCTGTGAGCACTCTGTCTCTCTGTGGTTACACACTTCATTTGTCTTCACCAGGATCAGAGAAACACCAAAAATCTAAATAATCACTGGACACTGAAGTAGCAGAAAGCTTAAGACAAACCCTGGATAACAAGATGACAAAACTTGTTAAGACAGAGCTCTTGAGAAGCTGGCCACTCCAACGAATTATTTTATTCGTCATTAGTCATATTTAACCAGTATTTCAGGATGCTTTTAAAAACTAAAGCTCATTTTATTATATCCTTCATATTCAACATTGTAAAGCTTTAGAAAGTTTAAATTATTCATTTGTTGGCTGAAAATGTTTGTGTGCATTTTTATTGTATTGACAGTGACAAACACAATTTAATAACATAAGTAAAATGCATTAATCATGAACATTTCCATCACTTTGATATTGTATATTATAATCAACTTGTCAAGGGTACTAAAAAGGTAAAACAAAAGGAGTCTATATATTCCATTATATAAGCCTCTATATGAAAATAACTTTAATCATCTTATTTCCTCCAGCTGATAAAAGCTTTTGATGCAGACCTGTGGCCACATAATTCAATATTATCTGTTTAATATTGAATAAAACTATTGCTATGCTTTCATGTAAGGTTATACGTATGTTCTGTCTATATTCTTATATTATATAATTTCTCTTTAAGTTACTTTTCTTGAAAATCTTATTATAGTGTCAGCCCAGAGAAAAGCCATTTAGCGCTGCACTTAACTTACCTACCAAAAGATGGCGCTACAGCCATTGTCCAAGGTCAGGCAGAGAAGACTGGAAACCAGTGGACTACTCTGGGCCTCCCAGAGGTTTGAGTTCTGGATGTATGCGAGTGGGCTTGAAGTGATCGTAGTGTCAGGGTCGTCAAACTGGACAGTGTGGAAAAGTTTGTGTTGGGAGCCATTCATCAGTGGTCACTCAAAGTTAACACTATGAAGCAGTATTTCAATAATATTGTAGGGTTGAGTCCCTTAAAGCCAAATATATATATATATATATATATAGTTGCATTGACTTGGGAAGGGGAGGAGTACTGTAACCTTTTCCATAAGGAGAATTGAGGGTTTGTGATTGGTTGACTTCCCATCTCTCTTTCTCCCTCATGCTTCCTCCCCCACCCCCTCCCACCAGACCCTGGATGGCACGCAAGGCCCTGACCACCGCCGCAGCATGGCGCCGAGGGGGTACAGAGTTTGTGTGTGTGTGTATGTGTGTGCATGTTGTGTGCGTCAGCCCCTTTTGGAGGGCCGAGACCCCGGATATGTTGTGGAAGTGTGCAGTGGACAGGGGCCAGACAGGATGTGACCTCCTGGAGGAAACTCAGCCGGCCCTATAGGCCAAGTGGCTATCAATCAACACCCTTTGTCCCGCCCCCAACCGACCACTTCAAACGCACAGGAGGATTAGACCCATGGCCAGCTCTTTTTATTCATCTTTTATATAAATTAGCAGATTATAATCGCATCACTCACGGTCAAGAAGACTACTGATCGAGTATGAATGAACGGAATCAAAGAATGGTACCGATCAGCAAATAGCTTTATATTTTCATTATTCTTTCACTGATAGAAAACCGGGACAGTTAGTTTTTCACGTTGGATTTGCTGGGTTGCTGTGATAAATCCAGTTATATCTATCGATCCACCAGCAATCACCTTTGCTGTTTAATTACAGAATGTGACCTAGATCTGTACCAGTCACTTGTAATTGCCGGACATGATTATTTATTAGTCTTTTGGACCCCACTGTAATTTAGCAGGGCCACTTTCATTACTCCCAATCCATGGTAACAGCAGATCAAAGCTCCAGGTTGATTCTCCTCCTCTGCTGGCTGTCCGGGGTCGAACCTGCACTTCGGACAAATAGCCGACAGGTCAGGAACTCAGTTCCGCTGAGGGTAGAGGCCAAGAGCCCGGGACTGACCCTACACCGATGCCACTGTGAACTGTGTCTTATGTGTTTTTCAGTTTGAGACAGAAGTAGATCTTTTGTTCCTTGGCGGTGTAGAGATGGATGCTTTGGTGACGATAATGATGAGACGATGGACTTATAATGACTCAAGTTTTTATTGTCTGCATTGTTAGTAACCAATGCTGTGATAATCATATCTTTGTTAAAGTTGACAATAACGGGGTCAGAATCAACACTATAATGCAAAATGTTGCCATGGGTGGGTCAGTTTTTCCTCTATTGTGGCGATAACAACAAACATCTGGAGGTAATGGAAAGTTCATTCCAAGTTTGCTACAACACTAATTTGTACGTGTTGCTGTGGAAGGAAAAAAAATTGTATCCTAAAGTAGAGCAAATAACTAGTTTACTTATTGTAATTACACTTGTGTTGCACATATGATGATTTTATTTATATCCTGACCTCTTTCAACTACCCGCCCATTTAATTCTGTCTTTAAACAGAGAAATAGGCTGTTATATATGCGTTAAAAACACTCTTCATCTCCTCTCATTTGATATTTTTGCACAAGAGGATATCAGTGAAAAGCTCACTGGCCCAACAGGCTAAATATTGGGGAAGAGGACAGGAGTTAATGGACATATGAACGTCTCAGTGTTGTCCGTGTCTGGGGAAAAAAGTGCCAAAGGTGCTAATTAACAGAGCTGTCAGTGGTTCCTTGAAGTGAAGTGAACTTGCCGATAAGCCGAGTGGCTGGTGGAGGGAAACTGATGAGGCCCCCAAGCCATCTGGACCTTGTTCTCCCAGAAAGCAGGGCTGTGGCACAAAAAGCCTATCAACAGCAAAGTATGCAGAATATATTAAGAAAATATCACCCGATTTTGTTTTTAAACCAAGAAAACAAGTGTCAGGTTACAGTGTCGACAGGTCTCCGAGGTAAACGGGTAATAACGTTTGGTAAAGGAAAGATTTTTGTGGCATTAACAGTTTCACGCATGTTTGTGTGGATTCATGAAAAACCACCAAAAAAAAAATATCTTTTCAGAACCTACTTTACATTTTTGTGTCATTTTATTTGATGTCTTGCATCTATACCAAAACATTTTAGGGTCAAATCTGTATATTTTCACATATTTGTTCGATAATTTGCTTTAAAAAACAAATGCATTTGGGCTCAAAGGTGCACCGATGAATAAGAAAATATGAGGTTGTGCTTTTAAATCATTTAATGTGTGGGGTCTTATTTTCTGGACAATTTAAAAAAAAAAAAAAACCCTCAATTTACAAACTGGACTTAGATGGATTATCTTTCAGTCATCTTTAGCAGTGGAGCTTTGCAGCGCTGAAGTGCTATCCTGTGACTCTGGAAGGCGGGCATAGCTCATCTCCTGCAGGTAATCAACCATCATTCTTTCATGAGGCTGTGAGTGTTCAGGAGAGACTCTGGAGCTCCCCTGCTGCTACTGCCAACAATACATCCTGCTACACGTTGGGGAACATGACAACTGCACTCCCTCCCAGCTCATTGCACCTGAACACACTCCTCTATCTCATGACATGATAGGTCAGATCTGATCTCTCACGGCTATACGGTTTGGTAAGTCAGCCTGCTTCAAGGGGGCTGAGGTAGGAGTTGTGTAGATTATTATATCAAATTACACTTTGTACATATAATTGTGTATTAGCCTACTCAAATCTCTTTCTTTGCTATGTTTGGTTTCTATAGTTTTCCACACAACCAATGCGATTTTAACTGTTAATTCAAGCAAAGTGAACTGTTCTACCAACTAACGTACCCGCTGGTTGTGCTTTGTGTTGTAAATAGTTTTTAATATAAATAAATCTAAGAGTAGTTTTATATTTTATTTTAAGCAGCACATGCAGAGCAGGCACATACGGCTGTGGAGTTTTAAAATGCTGCAAAACTTTTCTTCTTTTTTCTGACACCCCAAAAACAAGAACACAATTTATGAAATTTGACCTGCACCAGAGGGAAAATTTGATAGCTTTGCTTCCCCATTAAAAGAAAAGAATTTCCAATGTGTATCAATGACTTCTGTAAATCCTCATCGCATCCAGAGTTTCGCATTCATTATTATTTGTAACTGTAGCTCTAAAGAAGCTACGATTTCTCAAACTACCATAGCAGGATGATATTGGATGATGCTCAAACGTTTATTGGTTGACAAATAATTCAATATAAAAAAACATAATCCACATACATTGATCAAAAATACTTTCAAAGTTGTTTCAACATCTATTAATGATCATTAGTAGTTGTTTTTATAGTAGATATCACATTCTACAAAATGTTGGGAACACTTCAAATGACAAAGTTACTATATGTTGTACTTCTTAACTAAATACTTCTGTCAGTCTAGCTAGATTTCTTCTCTCTTTATCTCTATCGTACAAAAATAACAAAATGTTATTTAAAGACACATGTAAGCTTTTTTTGGTTACAGATAAGGGGCAATAAAAGTTAAATAGAATTATTAGAAAATCAGAAATAGATTCCAATCCTGGATCTCAAATCTCAAAATTGCTTCTATTTTTTCCCCAGATCTTCAGTCTCAAAGCATTTATTGAAATTAGCATTACAGTAATGCAGGTTAACTGTGCTGTGTTCTTGTGACCATTTGTGAATATGACCTCCATCAGCATGAATTAGACCCACCATTTTACCTATCTGTCCTGTGAGGCAGGCAACTGTTGTTCATGTTGAGGCAAATGGCCACATGAGATTTTTGGTTTGAGAACTCAAAAGGTTTCAGGTTAAACCTTGTGGGGAAGTGAATCAGCAGTATTGACTCTTTCACCGTTGTTCACTGCTGGGGTGCTCTTGAGCAAGGCGCATAAGCACACAACTGACTAACAACTACAGTTGCGGTTGAGCTGCGTTGTACAGTATGTCTACATGAGAATGAAGTGGGATGTTGCTGCAAAAGAGCAGCATCACACAGCAAACCTAATATGGATAAAGTTTAAAGAAGTGTAGGTTCATGCTAATCTAAAACCCCTCTTTGTGAGCTCATGCTCAAATCCAAAAAAGGCAATTTGATTCAAGTTAGAATAAAGACTTGGCTTAATCCATTTACCAGGTCTGATTCAAACTTGGCATGAGTAACTGACAAATTCTGTTCATATGGAATTAACTGAGTTGAACCATAAGCAATTGATCATCTTCCTTTCTTTGTTGATGATAGAATGCTCTATGCTATTAGCACGTTATCATCAAGCAGTTTAGCCCTTAGACTACTTAATATATATTATTATATATATATATATATATATATATATATATATATATATATATATATATATATATATATATATATATATATATATATATATATATATTAATTAATATATATATATATATATAAATAAATATATATATATATATAAATAAATATATATATATATATATATATATATATATATATATATATATATATATATATATATATATATATATATATTGTTTAACTGTTCAGCTGTACATAATGGTAAATCTTATGCCATATCGCATGATTTCAGGCTTTCTGCGTTATAAAGACTTACAGCAGTCACTTTTTCCCTCACATTATCCCCTGTCTCAGTATCTTTTTTTTATTACTAAGCGTATATAGTATATTGTGTGTGTGTGTGTACACACCTGATTTGCACGCCTGTGTTCGTGAGACATGGTATTATCAGTGTGGTTCACTGGTTCAACGTAAAGGGTTGAAATGATATCCAGAGCTCAGACATCAAACACGGGAGGCCAGTTGAGTTATGTTGCATCGATCGACTGCGAGAACAAAGGGAGCGATGGTTAAGGGGATGGAAATCGTGGAAGAAAGAGATAGATGAAGCAGGCCGAAGACAAGCAGTCCGGGGTCTGCAGCAAATTCTGTTTGGGGTCTGAGGCTCTGGGGTTTATGTCAGTCAGGATCTGGAGGAAAAGTTGCTCCCTTGAGAAAAAGAGTGGAGAGAAACAGAGAGCGAGATGCAAGGGGATGTGTGGGGCACTAAGGGTCTGGATGATAGGTGAAATTAACCAGGTTCCCTCTTGGCCCAGCTGTCAATCCGTCGCTTTCCTTTCTGCTCCTCCACAGTATAACTCTGAATGTTTTTTTTTTTTTTTTTTTTTTTAACAGGCCCTAAGTCAGGTGCTGTTTTGGAGTATGCATGGCTGCCTAGTTTCCGTCTGTTCGTGTCTGTTTTTCTAAGCCGTTACAGTTGTGTACGGGCACATGTCTGGATGGTGATGAATAACCAGACCCTCCTTGGTTATCTTGACTTCCTTTAGAGTTTCAAGTGAGAGCCAGATGTAGCTATTCATCTTAATCTTTCCTCTCATTTAGTCTAGATGGAGTTGGAGGCCATTTCACTTTTCATTTAGTTATCGAACATTAGAAGAACATCTTGTTATGAGAAAATAATCTGGATGTGTTGATTATATTGTCACCACCGCATATAAAATAACAAAGATAATAGAACAATGTGGGCTGTAATAGCTGTATGACAAGTATGTATGACATGAAGAAGACCCGAGGAAGCTTCTTCATGTACACATAAAGATTTAATTTCCTGTTGTCATATTAATGCTAATGCATTTGAGATGTACCGGAATAAAAAGCTTTAGAGACAAAGACTCTGTGAGTGTTGAGGCACAGGAGATGGGACTTCTCACACTGGTGTAAATGTCATGCTGTTTTTTTTAAGTGACTATACATTACAAAATAAAATATTCAACACAGTCCACATTCGACTGATCTGTGGGCTTCTCCTCCTTAAATATATCTTAAAACAACGTTTTGATACATCTGACAAACCTCATCAATGTATTTCTGTTAATAAGAGAAAAATGTATAAAACATTGAGATAACGCGTACAATATTTTCACAGAGGGCATAAAAGAAGCAGGAGACAGACACTTGCAAGTCATGAATTTGCCTTTCGGGCCACAGATTGACAGTGTGCACCACTTGTGTGTTTACAATTAATAGAGTTTAATAATGTCATCCTCAGTGATGACAGACCACATACTCAGAAACTTCTGTCAGTGGGAAGGATCTCGTCTCGGATGTGGCCCGCAGTTTCTGTGTTACAAGATGATATAAACCGCGCTTTGATTCAAGAGTGGTGACGGAGTGTCCAGTGCGAGCCGTGTTATCTCTGAACATGTGGTTTCCTCTCCATTCCTACTGGCTGGTCGGAAGGGAAAATGCTCATTTATCGAAGTGACCCATCTCAGACAAGAATCTTCTTTGAGGCTAGTCAACTAACTAGTTAACTAATGACAATCACTGTTGTTATGCTGCTGCAGTATTTATTGCATACTTCTTTGGTATAGGACATACAAGTGCCAAAATAGATTGAAAGTATTAACAAATCAAGTAAGTTAAATTGTTCAGACAAGCACCTTCACTTATAATTTACACCAAATTTAAAACCACCTAAATTTGACTGAATCATTTTGGCACATTTATAATTCTGTGCTGTTCGACTACCACTGAAGTTTGCCATTTGGCGCTTCTTCAAAACTGGTGATTAAAACAAAAGCAATAAACCAGGCAAGTAAAGAAGAGTGAAGTTTGTGTGCACCGGGCATGTGCACATGGCATGCAGTCTTTGCAGGGAGACACATGGCTGCAGCACATGTATGTATGTTCACAGTGTGGCCGCATTGAGCTGCAGTAATTGATAATAAACAGGTCTCATTGCTGGGGTTTTATAGCTTTTCCAGTCTTGTTAATTCAGAAAAGAAATGCATTGGTTCTTTCCTTCCTTATTTTTTTGGTTGGTTCCATGAACATACCTTTGTTATGGGCACTGGCGGCCAGGCAGCTTTAAACGGCTGTGTCAATACCAGAGACGGAAATCAGGTTGCCGCCATGTCGGGTTCAACAGTGGACAGAGTGTTCGATAGGGATGCTTGTGTGCCTGGTCACGGACCTGTGGAGTAGTTTCCTTTTCCAACAGCCAGTTTTGCGCCAGTGAGGCCATAAGAACAACATGCAAGTCCTCTGGTGTATAGATAATAAATAATTCACTCTGGCATTATAGGGAAAATGTGAAACAAACAATATGTTTAATTGAAGATTTTTGTGAGCTGCCCTATTTAATACAAATGGACAACTGAGTTTTGTATCCTTTCAATTAAGCATGTAGTAACAGGCATTATTATATACTTTGCAGCTTGAATGATTTTAGTTGCATGCATGAATACATTTAAACAATTCGGTGCAATCGCACACATTTTCACAAGCTGATTTTTCAAGCCCAGTATGACTCACCGTGATGGAGGGGATTTACAAACAGACGGCCTAGTACTTTATGAAACGTATACAGTTATAGTTTACCAGCAGGGGGCATTTGTTCTTTGCAGTAGCCAACTATTTTGTGTGAAATCAACCATCCAGATTACAGCCTAACCTAGCCCTTTGTGTGGGGGATAGAGGTTGAGCGGTGGTGAGTGGGGCAGCAGGAGGAGGGAGGGCTGGGAGCGGATTCTTGTCCAAACATTCTGCACGCGGATTTGTATTCATTGCACCCCTGCTGCTATTGATATCATTACGCGGGGTGCACATGCTGCGTGGAGGGGGCTGGGACTGGCAATGGGGAGGTCACGGAGCTGCAGGCCCTAACGAGAAGTGACACTGGCTCCAGGTCGGCCAAGCATCCACCGGATTTCAATGGGAGCCGCACTTTCCCAGTCAGCGCATTAGATCAAAGATCATTACCTGCTAATCAAAACACATGAACGTAAGGGGCTTCCCTTCTTCCACTCTCTCTTTTGCTACTCTTTTCCGAGCCAAGGCTTTGGAGGAGAAAGAGGGGAAGACAAAGGAGGAGACTGCACCAGCTACTGGACTGGATGGACCTCCATGGCCCCATGAGAATGGAAGACCCCCACCCTATCACTCCCTGGACTCATTCAGGCGCCTCAGCTCTTCCTGCAGCCATCACCAGCCGCAAACTAACGTGATAAAAACACTGCTGGAATTTCTGTCTAAAATGTTGCTAAAAGTTGAAGTTTACACAAGAGTCTTCACCACATTATCAATACCTTCCAGCATGCTCGTGGCTGGAGAATACTTCCTGTGTGAATCTTTGTCTTTTCCCAGGCCCTGTTGTCTTATTTGGTGCTGCGTCACCATTGATAGGTCACCACCTCCACAGGCTGAGCTGCTCTTTACCAGAAGACATGATCACAGGACTCTTGTCTCGTCAGATAGTGACAGAACTTCTTGCTCCTTGAAACAGCCTTGCATCCAAGCTCAGATAAGTTGGATATTTGCGTAACACAGGTGTGAAAATAACAAAAAAATTCTTGTCGGGCTTATAATACAGACCTAGCAATATGTAGAGGACAGTTAATAAACGTCTGCCTGTCCTACTGTTGAATCACTCTCCTTTTAGGGCATTAGGGTTCTTCTGAGACGTTGACAACATTGATGCTGTGTTGTCTACTTCATTCGGTTCGGGTCTCTTGGTAGAATCGGGGTGATGGGGTGGCAGAAATAAGTCGCCTCGGGGCAGAGGCCTGGGTCTTGAAATGTCGAACCCCCTCGGCCAACATGGGACAGGACGAGAGTGAGTGAGTACATAGAGGGGGAGCAGCGGTGGGTATTTTGCTGCTGTACTGAAGGCTCCATGGCCCATTAATCGTTTGTTTGAGTTTCCGCCCCAGCGAGCATGTCATGTCTCCATTAGAGAGGGTTTGTTTCTTCTTCCTGTCCGCCTCTTGGCAGCAGGGGGCTCTCACACATCTCATTTGGCCGTGCACTGCTGTCTGGTGCCAGGCAGACTGTCCTGCGTTTGTGTGTGTGTGTGTGTGTGCACACGTATTCGTGTGTATGTGGGTGTGCAAATGTGCATGCTGAATTTCATGTTTTCGGGCTACTCATTTCCTAGAGGTGAACGTTAATGCTAATCGAGTTAGGAGGGTGCTGATTCCAATGTGATCTGTTGTACAAACCAAATCCCTCCTAAAGACTGTTGTCAGTTACTTAAGCCCTCTGACTACTGCAATTCATGGATTACTCTTAATTGGATTACTTTAGTTATTTTTGTCTTCATTTGCTCCCGTAATGTATAAAATAACGAGTAAAATCAACAATTTATTTTGTCTCTGAGTTGACCCTGAAGTCTCACTCTTGCTTTTTATCAACTGAAATGCATAACGGCTACAGAGGAGATTTTTGTTATTTGATTAATCTGATGGAAGAGTACACAATTTACCTGCTTCCTGCATCCAGCAGCGTTACACTTAAAAACCTTTTTAAACTTTGTGTGATGCGTTTGTGTTTTGCTGATGAGCATTGAACAAGTATTAATCTTTGCCAACCAGTAGATTAATACTAAAACTAAGGAAGACTGAAGGCTAATTTGTTAAACTTCATGTTTTGTATTATATTTTTTAGACCAACAGGATAGTTCATATTATATAGTGAGGTTGCAGTCCACTAATTCAATAATTAAATTTAATGAACGTTATTTGAAATGAGCTTGACTTTTCTAAAATATTGAAGTTAAACTACGCACATTTTTTTAATCTGGCAGTTGCACCACCGCTAAAAGTATAGCCTCAATCTTTCCCCAAAATCAAATGCTACTAGTCAAATAATTCAAAAAAAATAATGTATTGGATTAAAAATGAATCACCTCATTGTCTTTGCAAAGATATTCTTGCTAAGATGCAACATTCCAGTCAGTCTGCCGACTTACTTATTGGGCTCTCCGGTGTAGGAGCTGACCCACACTGCCACGGCCTATCTTGATGTTAGTTTGACCTTTCACCCAAGACTATGCTGTAGACATCAGCCTGCTGACCTGTCAAATGGGCCCCTTTATTCCCGTGACCCATGGAGCCTTCCCCTTTAAACTGAAATATGGCCACCAAGCTTACAGAAGCCAGCCAATTAGGAAGTAGACAGAAATCAGAGTGGCACAATGAGCCAAGACTAATAGAGTCCTCTTTATCTGCCGCCCGCCCGTCTGCCTGCCTGCTGCCTTAATGCCCTCACCGCTGCTGCCAATCTGCTGCTTGTATCTGTGTAGCACTGAAAACATGATGATCAGATCTGTTACTTGTGATTTATTATGCCCTCTTTACATGTAAGCTATTCCTGACAACTTAACGTACAGAGACTCATTAGAATAAACACCTCGGGGGAATTAATTAAGCTCTGAGGAAAATAAATCAGAGCTATTCAATTTAGAATGGGATTGAATTTCAATTTGTCTGCTATAAAACAGGTTTAGCTGTAACCATATGAGTTTTTCAAGGTAGATAAGGGAGTCTGCAGATAATTTACGATTTTAAAGGGATTGAACTTTAAAATGATGATGCCAAATGCCAAACAAAGACAAACCAAATTGGAGAACAGTGGTCACAAATTGTCAAACTGATATCTCTCTGTTGGTTTCAAATATTAAATAAGATCTGCATCTTAACATATATTGTAATTTGGTGGAAGTGGTTGCAAAAGTGAAAAAAGTAAATTTTGATTTCATGTTAATTAAAACATTTGCTGGTGTACTACTGTGCTGAATATCAGTTTGTAATTTTACTGAAATATAACAAGAATAAAGAAAATGAATAGAAAAAAGTAAATTCCCAATCTCTAATACAGGTCAGTTTTGACATTTTCATCTGCAACATCCAGAACTTTTCCCAGTTTATTCCCCGTAACTGCTGGTAACTCAGCCCCCTTCAATTACTTTGAAAAGAAAACAAAGCAACAAGGAACCAGATGAACATGATAAGATATGAGGAAATATACGGTTATTAAAACAAAAGCATCATCCACTTTATTAAAACGACTCATTGTGACAAACCCAAAGTTTTAGGGTGATACTTAATCGTCCCGATGGGCCTGTGCATACGCAAGCGTCTTGTCAACACAAAGGCTAAGGTACAATATGTAAGATAAATATGTGATTGAATCCCTGCACCAACTGCATTGCTACGCATGTAAATGAGGAAAAACTATTTTACATCTATGTATGTAGATGGCTAACTTCCATACATTTCTAAAACTTTGTACTTTAACATTCAGGCAGTTGAAGTGCGTGCGTGTGTGTGTGTGTGTGTGTGTGTGTGTGTGTGTGTGTGTGTGTGTGTGTGTGTTGTGACATGTTGGTTGCTTCTCTGTGTGAGGTTGCTGATCTTTGTCCTCTGTGCTCCATGCTTACTTCTCTTTGCATGCCACTGACACACTCCTCCTGATGTGTGTGTGTGTGTGTGTGTGTGTGTGTGTGTGTGTGGATATACAAGGTGCACTTATTGCATTTTTAATCTTCCCCATCCCAGTCCTATTTGTTTTCTGGTTCTTGTCTCTTCCTCTTTGCACTTGACCGACTCGGAGCAAGTGTTTGCATCCCTGAGCAGCTTAGGGATGCGGCAGCAAACAAAGAGGACTATTGTCTCAGTTTAAAAAAAGGACAGGCGTCTCTGGAGGTGTTTCCCTGAATGATTCGCAACACATTTGAGTTACTTGTTCAGTGGCGGCATCCTTTCATCCCACATCCCAGAGGAGAATGAAAGAGTGCCACCAAAGGCTTCTGAGTGTCCAGAGCCAGAGAAAAACTGGGGATGAATCAATAGCTCACTAGAGTGGAACTATTGTAGACTGTGAACTGCAAATTCTCACCTTGTTGTTCTGAAACACAGCTAATGTTCCCCCTGCCTCCTCCCAGTCATGGATTGATATCTGTTGCTTCAAAGTTTGAGATGGTTTTCCTCATCAGCCCTTTATCTTTCTGTCACAAAAATAAACTTTAAGTATGTGTGGGCCACATCTGTTTCTGTCATGGTTCTTATTGTACAAGGTAGTCAAAAACGTCAACCCAATGTGTGTTTTTATCATTTGATTTTGATTAAGAGTCAGAAATTCCTTTAAAAAGCAGAACATAAATGTATTGTATACGTGAACTTTATAGCTCTTTCATCATATTTGCTTTCCTGCCTTCAAAAAGCTTTCCATCAGAAGGATGTGTATGGAAAGCATTTGAGGAAATATAAAAGCAATTGAATTGTTTATAGCCGGAGATTTCCTCTAACTGATTACATGTTGTCTGTTCTTTTTATTCCACTTCTGTCAAACAGGATGTAATGGTATATGAATTGTAAAACTGACAAAAAAGAAATATAAATCTCAATATTATCTTAAAACCCAAATTTTAAGCATTGCGATCAGAAGATTAATGCACAAACTTGCGTGCAAAGTTTTTCTAAGTTGTATCAGTAAAGATTTAATAAATTGTAGGCCTATCAATAACGTACAGGCAGTTTAAGTGATTATATTGTGTCTTTCATAGGACATATTAATGTCGTTATTAGGAAAGTTAAACCACAAAAGATTTTAAATATATTTATATGCACCATATATAAATGAGGAAGAAAAACCCTCGCCATGGCTCCATACATCATGTGCTCGGTCATCCTGCTGAATGTATTTGAAATGTCAGATAAGAGCATCACATTGATGGGAAGCAGGCTTGGGTATTTTTACCTCAGGATCCACTTCTGTCCATTGACCAAGATAATAAAGATGGACTCAAGCACAGATTACCAGCAATTCCTGCCAGCCCCTTTCATTTTCACAGCACTCTCAATGAGCAGAAGGTACTTTGTTAAGTACTTGTTAAGTGTGTTATTCGTTGTACACAAACATCACCCTGGTAATAGCGCATACACAGCACTTGAGTGAGTTGTTGTTTATATTTGTACATGGCTTTTGTATTCAGACATTGTACTAAATGTTTCCATGCTACGTTATTTCAGAGGAAAGCTGAGGGAAGACGCAATGCTTTGGTTTACTTTTATATATGTTACTAAATCAATTTGGGCTTTCATGCAACGTAATGATTTCATAACATTTAAATCGTTTCTATGATTTTGTCTTTTATTCATGTTTACAAGTACTATTATACATGCACTTGAATGTCAAATGTCGGGCCTAACACGATCACAGTAGGAGTACAGGATGTATTAGTGTTACAGTATGTTGGATGTGTCCACGGTAACAAAACATGCATTCAGGTGAAAATTGAAAATTTGGGAGTAAGGGAAAGAGATATTACTGATAGCCGGAGTTATTTCTTTTCTTCCTTTTGCTTTAAAATAGTTTTGCCTTTAATCTGTGGTATTTAGTCAAATCCTGATCTGTTTATTTTCTTATGTTCTCAGGAACTACTCCCCTCAATCTTTGAGTGCACGGACAAATGTTTGGTTAGCGGTGTTTAAGAAAGGCTTAGAAGAATGATTATGTCCATAACTGCTCAATTGTCCATTTGGATTTAAAGCCCCAATCTGTGGTTGCTGTTCTCTGACATTTTTGCCCACTTAATGGTCTACAGTACAAATGCTAACTACAGTATATTGTAAAGTGCATACATGGTTTGTATTCCAATACTGAATGTTGAAGATTTTCTGTCAATGAATATCAGTCATCTTAATATTATTAAAAACATTCTTAAGATGAAACTTAACTAAAACAAAAAGTGCTGGTGGCCCTAAATGAAAAGCACCAGCAGTACCACCGTTCACTGTTTTTTCTATGTCAAAACGGCCCATGTTTCAGCACCCAAACTCCAGAGCAGATCCAACAGCAAAAACGTAGGGTCAAGAGGGAAAGTGAGCCTTGAAAGAGTGTACCGCTTAACCTTGACCTTGGGATTGCATTTCTCTAAATGTGTGTGTGTGCAACTACAGCTGCCCCGCTCGCCACTTCACAGAGTGTTTACATTTTAGGAGAGGTCTTTATCTCCCACAAGCCTG
The DNA here is from genome assembly GCF_023349555.1 of Cebidichthys violaceus. Lineage (NCBI taxonomy): Eukaryota > Metazoa > Chordata > Actinopteri > Perciformes > Stichaeidae > Cebidichthys > Cebidichthys violaceus. The sequence continues at coordinate 9,222,077 of NW_027176285.1, forward strand.
GGGTCCCTCTGGGTGAGTTTATACAGCCAGTACACACACACACACACAGACACACACAGACACACACACACACACACACACACACACAGACACACAGACAGACAGACAGACAGACAGACAGACAGACAGACAGACAGACAGACACACACACACACACACACACACACACACACACACACACACAGAGACAGACAGTGCGTGGCTCAGAGCCTCCCATAGAAAGAGCAAAGGGAGAGTGCTGTCATACACTCATCCATCTCAGCTACATTCTGGACCAACGCCGGGCGAAGCGGCTCTCTCCCTGAGACTCTGCAGAAGTAGGTTACCTACCGTCTGGATCTTTGAAAGAGAGAAAAAAAGATTGTATAAACTACACCAGAAAAGGTATACATAGACATAGCAGTGACTATGATGGGAATTTCTGTAACTTTATACCTTTTGTACAGACTTTAATGGCAGTAACTGACTTCATAAATCAGAAGATTCTATATATGCAGCATCTCATTTTTCAAAATGAATCCAAAATACTTCACTTGCGATGCAACAACTAGTGGCTCACCGAGAGTAGACTAGTATAATCTAAATGACTCATTTTTGTTATGTTTGTGTGTCAGCATTTAAAAGACTTGGCTATCATGACTGGTGTCTGTCTGTTGTCCTATCAGTCAGTTTAACCATTTAGTCCCCTTGCAGACCCATCCATCCTGATAGGGCGCTCAGTTAAGATATGGGACCATGGGGTGTCTTCCATACTGTTACTGTCAGCTGTCAAGTGTTAGCTTTACATTAAGGTATATGCATTCAGCCTCACATGCCATATACATCTTTTTCAGGCTTGTGCAAGAAATACTACATCCTCTTACAGAAGGAAATAGGTTACAGAATCTGCTTATGAGGAGTCTTGATCTTGAGGAAATTAGTCTTCCACAGATAAAGGATTTATCTTGCCAAATGGCCAGTTTGTTTTTCAAGTGTGAGAAAGAAAAAGACCACCAGCATATCACAGCCTCTCCCAGACTCTGTCACACACACACACACACACACACACACACACACACACACACACACACACACACATTTACAAAAGTGTGACCTTTTTCACATGCGTAGATAATAAGCTGTTACAAAAACCAAACAACCTGTCAGGGATAAGATAAAACCAGAACAGCTGATTCACAGACACAAAAAACGTGGTTATCCCCCGACCTTGTTTATCCTGAAATCCACTTAACCCTCAGCTTTACAACAACTTGAAACTCATCAACACACAAAACCAATAGCCTTGTTTCAGTCTCTAAATACTAATTTCACAACTGCTCCTATGTGCAGTTTTCTTCCAATTTAGAGGGAGTCTTAGCCGTCCCCTCTGCTTGACTCATTGTCTCTCATACACTTTTCAAACCCACTACGCCTTGATCTGTTGAGCACTGTTGCTGACAAACCCATAACCCTAAAGACCCAGCGCACATAGCCGAAAGAAAAACAGAAAAAGCAGAAACATGAACCGGTATGGATTTGAGAGAACCGACTGGTGAGATATTGAGTGTTTGTCTCCTGGAGGGCCTGGCTTTATCAAGGTGATTCATAGCAGTGGGCTTGACTAACTGTGCGGAGCGCGATGGAAGTCCTTCTCAGATGAGGGTTTTATTGATGGCATCAAGTCACACATCGGCCTCTGTGGAGGTGCTGCACTGGCTGCTTAGCCCGGATGGCGGGAGAGAGAGATGGGGAATGGAAGCAAAGGGCAAAGGGGGTGGGGGAGAGGGGTTTGGGGGTAAACTGGCACACAGAGAGGCCACAGTGTCTCTGCAAGAGCAACATGCAGACACCTGCATTTAGGGAAATCAATACCTTGCCACAAACAACTCAGAAGCCTCTGGAGGATAGCATTCATTGATCTGGAACTGGTGTTAATAGAAGGAGCCGATATCTCTGATATACTCCACTCCAAGTCTGCTCTTTTGTTTCCAAAGCAGTAATCCCAAAAGAGGCTCACCCATTCCTGTCACCTTGTAATGTAATAGTTACACTGTTAACAGTATGAAAGACAATATAATTGACTTGATGCATTAAGATCAAATTTTTTTTGTTGTAAAAATTCTAGAAAATGTACTTATAAAAATAGATTAAACATCTTGACAACTAATGTAATAAATCCAGCAATTTGAAAACGTTGATAAAACATTTACCTTTTAACAGATTCAACATCATTTGAATTAACCATTTTCACAAGTCTGGCTGTGACACGCATGATAAGTCAACTTACTGTCCCAAAATGTGATGGCCCCATACTGTTGCTTCTAGACGTATTGACCTGCTGGTATGGCACACTGTCTCTAAAGGCACATAGGGGTCAAGCATGGTTGTTGCCTCACTTCTCTCGGGTTCAGTTACTCTGTAGGCATGGTATTGATCTCCCAGCAGTTACAGAGCTCCCTGTTGAGTGTTCCTACAGAGCCATGGCTGTGGTCACAGCTGAAGTATCCCATGGCTGGTTCGTAATATGTAGCAGGGTTTTTTCCACGAGGGCGTGATACGCTCTTGTCACAATGCTGCTCAATCAACAGCTTTGCATGACCATATTATTTACGCCCTCTGTGTCATGCTGGTATTGGATTAGGTGTGATCAGTGTTCATGCGACCTTGTTTAACCAAGATTTCCAAACAGAACATGAGTTAGAGCAGATTCGGACAATCGGTTCTGGTCAATTGAACTAAAGGATAATTCCATTTTATTGAACCTTGGATGTTATTTTTTGCAGTTCTGGTTATCACAACATTGTAATCACCAAAGTAATTGCTGAGATCTGAGAACAAAACAATATTGCAACTAAGTCTGATGAAGCAAGAAACACAAGTGATCGGACGATCAGGCAGATTCTAAATAAAGAAAGAGTTTAGTTGGATTATTGGAACCACTTTATTCCAAGGTAAAACCAAAAGATAATAATAATCCTTCATTTCACACAAAATATTTGTACGTGCAATATGACGTCAAAAACTCTAGGTTGAATCAGCATGGTTTGAAGACCAGTGATGGATGTGTACAATGGGTAGTTTTTGCAATCATTTTATCCTTTGCCTTTGTTTTCTTTTACAAAAAGTTTGGCTAATCTGAAGGTTTGTTTAAAGGCTGTATAATCATCTGACTTCAGCACAGTGTTGTTATTATCAATAGAAATGAAGGTGGAACCTACAAAAATATGCCCTAGGTTGTGATAAACCAGAATGATCTTTTAAGGCAATTCATATGGTCATTTCAAGCATTTTAAAAATAACAGCTCACAGAAAACTACTTCATCACATTATGGTTCTCCCCATTACTGTTAAATGTGTAAAATACAGCACATTCAAATCTTCACAGAACAAAGCATATAGAGCTGCTTAGATTGAAACAAACAAGCATGCTGAAGATCTCGAAGGATTGAAACACTTCTAACTATGTTCCTTATGGGGAAACTACTATCCAGGTGGATGAAAGAGAGGTTTGTTTTCTACTCGCCTGTACCTGTAATTCCCACAGACTGAGTGAGGAATGGAGAAAGTCTGGCCACGGTGCCTTATCAGCTCTAATGATGAGACAGCTGGATGCCATTTTCCAGTTGGGCCCAGCTTTGACATTGAAACACTTACGGTCTACCCTGCCCGGTCTCCCCATGACAAGGATGGATGAGACTCCTGCAATGTTAACCAATCATTCAAATCTGATATGATGGCTTTACTGAGCAAATGCTATAATTTCACTCGCTCTTGGTTATCTTCCACGGAGAGCTGAAGTTGAGAGCAGCCTTTGGTGAAAAATGGTCTGTCGTTGCAGGACAGTGAACCCTGCTTGTTTGATGACAACAAAGTTAAATCCTGATTAATGCGGTCTGTGATTAAAAAGAGTCTCCACCAAGATGTCATTGTGTTATTGATGAGTAGATCTGTGTTCTTTGCACTGAACTGGATAGCATGGTTGGTAAAGCACAATTTTTCACCCAACTAAAGTGGCTTTTGGGTTAAGAAATGTTGCACAGTCATAATTTACCTGTCATAGAAAGACCTCTCATCAGTTACTATAAATCGATTTGGCCCAGAATCACAAAGGGTTTCTCAATATTCTTCAACATGATCAAAAAAAAGAAATTCTCACCAGTACCATAATCTGTTTCTTGTCAGACGAAAGTGCATTGAGACTCTTTCCCTTCTTCTTCCTTTCTGTCTTGGTCTCAAAACGCTGCCATGTATTTAGTTAATTATGCTATATTTATTCAGGGATCCTGATCATTAAGATCAAGATCACTTATTAAAACAATGCAAATATTTTAGATAATGGCAAGAAGCCAAGAACTGTACCTCAGAGGAATGAATGTCTCTGATTTCTATTTGTTTTGCAGTTCAATCCAGTAGTAAAGTGCATCGTACCGGACACCAGTCTGCCCAGGTCAGAGTTGATATGAGGAACTTTGAATGCTAGCCTTTGCTATGATCTGGTGTCATGGCTATTCACTAAAGACGTAATATATTTAGGCAATAGAAACACAGGAATGCTGATGCCTCAGTGCAGACCATCCAACCTTTTCATATAACTCACAGGGTTATCTTGAGTTATCGTGTGTATTTAATTAAATGGCATTACAATAAATGGTTTCCAGTGGTTTAAGTGTAATAACAGCAGCATGAGCATACAGGATACTTATAACATCTATAATCTATCGACTAGATCTCCATAAGAGCATGGATCAGAGTAGGAACATGAGTGGTTCTGCTCTTGTGAACTTGATACATTTAGTCTATTTGATGGTTATAATGGGCTTTAAATTATAAGAGGGGTGTGGGGTTGTGGTTAAAAGGAGACTAACCTGGATAAGGCCAGGTTTACGGTAATGTAAATACTGTATATTTAAATAATAACTACATATACATTTTTCTACTAAATACAACATTTTAAGGAACAGGGGCCTGATATTGATCCCTGTGGGACACCTTTATCGCACTTGATTTGAAAATCAGTCTGAACACCTTATTTGAACCAGCTGTACGCTCATCAGAACCCATGGACAGCAGTTTATTTACCAAAATCAACAGCATCGCAACCTTCAGTGAAATCTACAAAACATTGCAGCACAATGTTGCCTTTATCGGGCAAGTGAACAATATCCTCCAGAAAAGCAGTTCCAGCTGTCATTGTGCTATTATTTGGTATAAAGCCTGACTGACGTGACCTAAGGATAATATTATCCACCAGAGAAGCATGTAGTTGTGAGTTGACTAGTAATTCTACGATTTTACACTGACGAGACATCTTAGATGTAAGTAAATGGTTGTTTAAGTCACAAGTGTACTTCCCTGCTACCGAATGGATATGGCTAAGCAGCTTTCACACTGCTTTCTAGCTCTGAGATACTCTCTGGTCGTCACCCTATCAACACTACACCATCTCCGTCTGCCTTTCTCAGAGGACGCTCCCTGCCCTCCCTCTTCTCCTCCCACTCTCGCTCCAGCACTCTGGCCAGGAGTGGTGCTGAAAGACTGAATGGTGGGAGACGGAAGGGTCCGTACTCTCATTTCAGCGCTCCCATCCCAGGACTTGCTGCGGAGGCAAAAAACGGCCGCCGTGCACAGATGCAGATTTCACATCACAGTGATGCATGTCTCCGTTGATATGCTGGACGTCTTTACATGAACCAGAAAATGTGTTATCTGATGGAGGGCTCGCCTAATTCCAGACTGACCCCGACTGCCATCTCACCAGAAGCCTCAAGGCCAAACATCTGCCCTGGAAATGCGCCAGGAAAAGTGTGCTAGACTTTATTTTATCTGCCAGCTAGAGCAATATTAGCATTTACCTCCTTATGTGGATGGCCCAGATGCTCTGTTGATGGAGGCCCGGGTTGGAGCCTCTTTGTTAGAATTGTTTGGAGAAGCACAACCCTTTGGTTATTAGCAGATCTCACCTCTTTGTCCCTTTCTCTTTGTCTTTTTAAGCTTAGACAGAGCCCTCTGACATTGATGTCTTAGCTTGTTGTCCAGCGGTTTAAAAAAAGTTTCAAATGAAAGACCTAGAGTTGCAGCAGTTTGACTTTTCAAACAGATGTTTGCTGCACGAGATGGATTTGATTCTCTGAAAACCCTTTTTGTGCGAGGCGCTCATCCATCTGTGGTGATCTGTGTTTCAGTACATCTTAATAAAGTAATCCCCTCCCTCATTTTTCTACCCTTTGGAATGCTCTTGTTCTTGCGCTCTTCTCCTTTGTCATGCGGGGCACCCAGACTATGATTTGTTTAGGTTTCAGATTTAAGGTTGACTGAGGCCATGACTCATCATTACTCAGAAATGACTTGTTTTAATTTTCTCTCTGCTGAAGTAACAAAAAGATGTAGGGTTTACCGAAAGATACTTGAATTCAGTGCTGTTCCAATGTGCTTGTACTTATTTAAGTGTCAACATAATAAACATTTCTCCTCATCATATTCAATCAGTTAGTGGATAAAAGCGTTGTTTTTTTTCATCCTATCAGCAAATGTATGTCAAAGATATACACTCATAATCCAAATAAACTAGCAATGTACCGGTGTGAAGTTTCATTCATCATCTAGGCTTTACATTCATTAGACATTCATTTGTTTTCTTTCTGACATATCACCAGACTTTCAACCACTGACCATGATAACTGAAGCAGTGGCCAAAGGTTCCAGCTCCTCGCTTTGAAAAGCTGACCTGTTCTTTAAATGTTTAAAGAGCCTATTGCATCACCGGTCCTCGCCCACACATGCATGTTTGGGTGAATCTGGGGGGGATGCATGGGGGTGGGTGTTGTGATACATCATGTGTTTAAGCAGTGGAAGGGAGGCTCAGGTTGTGCAGGGTTAATGACTGGCTCTCTCTGTGGGCTGTGCCGGCTCTTGGAGAGGATAAGACTGGCGGTGTTGGGGCATCTGGAGCGCAGGGGTCACATCACTCACATCAAAGGAGGCTGGGAGTCTAGGTCACTGTGTTTGGCCATTGGGTGGTGGGGAGAGTTGAGGGGTGGTTGGAAGGATTGGGAACAGGATCATAGGGAGTAAAAAAGATGAAGAGGTAGAGGGATGGGTAGAGACAGTAAAAGATAAATAGGAGAGAAACCAAGAGACTGCGAGGGTCAAGGGTTGGGGGAGGCGGGATGGACAGTGCAGGGTTTGTCATTTTCTAATTTACCGTGAACGGTTCAATCGTGTGTGAGTGAAATTACAAGAAACGATACTATGAAACATTTCATCCAGTTTTGATTTATGATGTACAGAATACTATTGTTCAGGCCTGGTCAACTTTGAGGTAAAATTGCACTGTAAAATCACAATGGAGTCGATAGATTTGCTCTCGCTGGGGTAAATTAAATATGTGCAAATGTTTCGCAAGGATTTAAAATGTCTATAAACTGCTCTACAAAAGAGGGATGGTTTAAAACGGCTTTGGGACCCGAGTTGATGGTACAAATATACTTTTTAATTAACTTTTTGTCCAGTTAGCTTAATTGTAGCTTTCAGAGCTTTTTCTTCCCTCTTCAATAATACTGTTCATTGAATGAAATGGTGTACAATACCATGAACAAATAGGCAGGGGGGAGTAAATGGCACAGTACAGAGTAAATTGAAGCATCTCTTCCTACACTTTTATAAAATAACACAAGCAGCAGAAAAAGAGGGATACAGCTTGGCTTCAGGGAGACAGGACACTGATTGAGGTAAATGAACATTAAGAATTTGATAAAGTGTTAAATTTCTAATTTTGTAGGCTGCAGTTGTTAGCCTGTGTAGCCCCTGCTGTTTTATGCGTAAAGCACTATCAATGCTGTTTCCTGTCCTGCTTGGTTTTTGCCACGCGTCACAGTTCAGCTGCATTCAAAATCTTGTGTGACTGCACCTTTAGGCAGAAAACTGCTGCTCTTAGTGGGTTGGTTATTGTAGCGTGTTGCCCTTGTGGCCAGCGGAGGTGTTCAGTAAATGTATGAACACATCCTTATTCAGAGTCTTTAAACTAAACTCACTCTACTGAATTATCATTGTCACTGACCTAATCAGTAGTTTTTTTATCAGAAGTGTTCCTCTCACTGGTGACTGAGAGCGCCCTTGTCCACTCAGCCGTGATACACAGTATGTTACTTTCTTGTTAAAAGCTTATTAAAAGACCACGAAAGCCACAGTCATGATGTGATAACTGTCACAAATAGTTGGCTACAGAGCTATTAACCTTTTGAACAGTGCTTGTTTAGGCCTAGTTTTGTATGCAACTGAGTGAAAAAGCTTGAACTAGCAACCAAATTTGTCCAGACATCAGACATGTAATCCCTTGGATTATCTACAGGGTTAAGGGATGCTAGGAACATTGAAGCGTAATTACTTGCCACCAACTACTGCATTTATCTGATGCTATAACTCGTGTCCTGCACGGGTCCCAGAAAACATAATGTTTGCTTTACAGACACAAATTACAGTACAGTTTAAACGCCCTGCACACCCACTCAGGTGTTTTTCGACATTCTGAGTAGACCTCTGCTCAGCTTGTGAGATCCCCAGATTCCAGATAAGAACAACAATGATAAAGATGGGATTTGTCCCGCCCTGACAGATGCAGCAAGGCAAACAGCAGAGTCAATCAAACTCGGCAGTACATGCCAACATAAGAGACGAGGTCAAGTCAGCCAAAGTAGTTCAATTCACTTGTGGGGCTACCTTCAGATATCACAAAACATCTGGAACATTTAGAAAACCAAATTTAGCACGAACAGACAAAAGAACGCCCTTTCATTTTTTTTTTAATTTATTGCAGGTATTCTGTTATGTACATGTGTATTTACAAAGTTATCCATGTGTTTCAATCTTATTTTGATAGCTTTTTGACAGCTGTAGTAATCTCCTGATTTCTATATAAGTATGATTAGAAAATCCTATAAACAATCATAAAAAACAGGCTATAAAAAAAGAAATGGGACCATCTATCTTTGACACATGCAGGAGCAAGCTAATTTACATAGTTGAAAAATAAATGCTATTGACAAATAGTATTCTATCAACTATACACATTTGAAAAGTTGCCTTTGTCCACATGTAACACATACCTCTAACATAGACTCATTTGTATGGTGAAACTGCTTCATAATGTGTATCAAGTCAATTTTGTTGACGTTTTCAAATTTACAATCTGTGTGGTACATGTCGATTTAGCTTGATTGTCAGAGAAGTGCCATTTGGGGGATTAATACAAAATATTTTAGAGAATACACATTCACTGAGTAAAGCATGAGACTGCATGAAACACACAACTAGAGCTTATACAAGAAGATAAGAAATCTCTTTCAAACTTTGCAGGGTTGTTGCCGTATGTCATGAAAAGAGAGCAAAAAATATGTTTTAAAATGCAAAAAATGTTGTCGAACTATCTGAAATTACAATAAATACTGCACTGCTGTAGTTTGGCACACCTATTTCCCCAATGGATGGTGTGTTATATTATACAAACCAAATAATTAATAATATTTAGATTTAGACTTCTTCCGATGTAACAAGCTACATGTATGCACAACACAGACTGTGGTGGAAGTGCCATCTTTGAATGCCAGGTAGCATGTTAGCATCCATTAATGTATTCTTGCCAACCAATATACTGGTGTGTCAACATCACATAGTGGGATGGGGTCAGAATGGGCAGCAGGGTAACATTTCAAACACTTTATGGCTGTACACTGACTCTTTTTTAAAACCTGTTTTCAGACCAGATTTTCTTGAAAATGTTACAATATTGGCATGGTGCCATAGTTCCACTTCATATAATTGCCTTATCTTATGATTTTTTTAGAGTAATAAAGCTTTTTTTGTAGAATTTGGAACAAAAAAATTAAATAGCAGTTCTCTAATTTTGCACGTTGTTATTTGATGGCACACTGTCAATCATGCACTATACTATGGATTATAACTAATGTCAGTTGTTCCTCCATTCTCGCTGTACTATACTGCGCAATGTACCGAAAGCTGTAAATGAAATCTGAAATGTTGCTCGGCAACTGTGTCAATTTGTTAAAATGGAGCATGTTTTTGGAATTGCAGTATTTATGATGTTAACCCAAATCAAAGTAACAATTTAAAGTGTTTGCTAATTCTTTCAAAAAACATGTTTTAAATCTGGGTTTAATGTTCAGAAATCTGGTATTCTGATCTGAATTTCTCAATACTATCCTGTGAAACCTTAGTCAAACTTAAACAGTGATCAACACATGGCTTTTTCAACTTAATGTCAGTCTCATTCCAACTACTAGTCTTTATGTAGATGTGATCCAATAACTGCAACCCCTTAAAGCTGCATTAATGTTTATTTTTTTGGCCACTTGAAGTCAGAAGAACACCACAACAAGGCAACAATCGCACAGCCCTGACATATTATTATCACCTTTATGTAGTAGTATTGTGTTAGCAACCCATTGCCTTACTACACATCCAGTAGACACAGAGAAAACCTTTACATTCATTTGGTTTTTCTGGACATATGATGACTTGACGTCTAATATTTTTTCATACTAGAAGATCAAGGCAATATGTTTGGTGTTGTATTATATATTCTTTTGTTGCTTGTTGTAAATCTGTAAATGGGCGTCATTGTCTTAGTATGAATATCTGACAGTTAATAGGAGAGCTGGATGTAGGCAGGTCAACTAACAGTGTGAAAAGAAACATTGTATCAGTTCTTCAGGGCTTGAGTGATGTTTTCACGGATTGAGTGGATTACATTTCAATGTAGTGCACCCTGCAAACAAGTAGCTGATTAAATCTTGGATGTGATGGCAAAAACAGGGAAAATAAGGTCCAGGTTGTTACCATATTCTTTAATGTCACCGAAATGTCATTGGCTACATTGTTGTGCTTCCTCTTAGCTCACCACTGCTTTGTCGTAACACTGTTGCCAGTTTGAACACTGAGAAAGGGTGTGTGCTCCAAATGTCCGTGCATGAATAAACTATTAAATTGAAGTGCTGTCCTACTTGTGAGCTTTACTGTCTTGTTTCTCATAATGGCATTAAGATTAAATTCACATTAATGTAAATGTACCCAGCTACAGGACTGATTTAAGAGCAAGCTAATTCTCCCAAGAGCCACAACAAAAGCTCCCATCTGCTCATTCATTCTGAACTTATTGCAATTTAACTATAAAGTAGGTTAACTACGAAAAATAAAATAAAATGAGAACTCTGGATAATGTGACAGAAGACAAAAATCTTTTTTCTACACAAACACTGGACATGAATACAAAATAAGAGTTTTTTACTTTGACATCCAAAAAACACCATTGCACAAGAACACCATGAACTTGGGGACCGCTGGCAAAGCAACTGAACCTTTTTTGGTGTTCTTCGGTGCAGCGTCTGAATTTCCACCGTGTTTGCTTTCTCTGCACTTGAGCAGTCTTTGCACATGTTCTGGTCCATCTCCTCTTTGTTCATGTTTGTGTTATTTGCTTATAAGTGCAGATGCTGTCACAAGTTAAGTGATAAGATGCTTGCTTTCCTAATTCAACAAAATCTTACCAATATCCACTGCTGTCAGTGAACCAACACTGATCTCAATAAGATGATCAGCAACACATCCTCTAAAAATATAAATATAAATTCATCTAAACCCTGCCTTGTTTTGGTCCTTTTTGTTTTTCATTTTAATATTTGTATCTGTTGAGTGTGAAAAAAAAAGAAGCTCTAGCTGTTCTCGTTCCATTCTGGCATGATGCTCACGCTATGGACTGTGTGGTACTGGTGTGGCGACAGTGTACGTGGTATGCCGTGTGTATAGAGGTACTCGTTTCCCTGGAGGCCAGCTGCTGGCGACTGGATCCCAGCCCCAGGACTGCACTGGCGGCCCAGAGTCTGGTGGGTCATGGAGCTCTGGTACATGGCAGCGTGGTGGCCATCGCCCAGCTGCGGAGAGGCGTGGCCCCCGACCCCGCCAAGTCTGGACACCAGGGACCCTGAGGTGAAGTGAGCGGAGAAGTGCTGGTAGGGCAGCCGGTCCATTGGCTGCATGGTGGTGACGGAGCAACTCCCATAGGGTGAAACGCTGGCCCAAGTGTTGCAGCTGATGTCCTCCAAACTAGGAACTGGCTCAGCACCCTGTGAGGCACTGGCGTACATACAGGCCTGCCGTTGGCTGGATTCACTGCGGTAGGGCCCGCCGGCCAGGCCGAGGCTCTGGGCGTAGCCAACAGGACGGTAGTAATGGTCCTCCTCACTGGACGAGCTCTCCAGATAGGCTTTCTTATAGCTCTGCTCACCTGAGTGGCAGTCATCCTCCACTACAGAATTACAGAGTTACAGAGAAGTGTTACTCAAGGGTTCTCTTTAAGTTGTATGAAGTAACTAAAATTGTGCAGTCATTCCATCATCATCTCAAACTTTTTTGGAATGATGAAATATTGTCTTTAACTTTTCAAAACAAATAATTACTATTCTGCTAGTAATTTAATGCTAATCATGTCAAACAAATGTACATGTCTCATAAAATGCACATTTACTTGCTTTGTAAATATCTTGTTGGATGATTATTGTCCCTTTTACATCCTTTATGGTATATGCTGGTTCATTACCGCATTTGTTGTGCAAAACACAGTTTTGTGTATACTACCACATACCATTCCAATACTCCCTGTTAAGGTGCTGCATATGAAAATATGTCACTTTTGGTAAAATCAGGCATATTAAATATATTTGTGTTTGTTTGGATTAATTTGTGCTGTTCCTAAATAATACACAAACATACTTTAAGCACAATTTTGTATAAAATCTGTGTGAGAGTGGCCTTAATCTACTTAAAAAATAGACATACGTAGTGTGTCCAATTATACAATTTCCACCATATGTGACCCTTACTAATCATTGTTACGGGTGGTTTATGGCCTGAGAGTATTTACCCAATTAATTAAAAAGGCTCAGCTTGCAAAGGCTACTACTGCTATAGAACTAGAGTCTCCCATACAGTGTGTGTCTCCTACCTTTCCTCTTGATGCAGTGGTACTCCTGGCCGTGCTCATGGGGCAGGGGGTAGGAGCCCGACTGAGGCAGCATGTCCTGGGAGGTGCTTGTGACCCCGTTCTCACACTGGGAGTACTGGGAGCTCAGTGCGCTCGGGGTGGCCATGCCCTGGACCTCCCCACTGAACGGGCTCTGGCTGGAGCCCACTCTCTGGCGCACTGTACTGCGAGGCACTACTGGATACTCCTTGGTACTATGTGCAGACACACGCGAACAACCACACAAATACATTTGTTAGTAATTATCTGTTGACTCTGAAACATTGTGGTAAAACAGTTTGTTAAAAGCCAACAAATAAATAGTTTATTTCTGTACAGTTCGATACATCGTGTTTCAAAGACGACCAGCAACATTCCCCATCAGTGAATCACACCCACTTAGGACACACACGGAGAGAGAGGGAAACACTTCCCAGTGAAAACGCCAGCATGTATTTCACTCCTATTAATCCACAGGATCCGTCAATAGATCATTTTTGCTGCTTTGGGTTCTTTGATTTCAGGGATCTCCTCAGTTGAAACAGTGACCTGGTTTTGCAATAAGCCCTCCCTTCAACGTTGTAACCAAGAGCAGACGTGCGTAGCTTACTGTACCCCGGCAGGATTGGACAATGGCATGTAAGATTGATAGCGTGGTTTGGACTCTCACCATGCTCTATACATTTGCGAGTTTTGATAGGTGAAATGGATTTCACTCAAAACGTCGTATTAAAATGTGGCATGCACCTACTTAAAGTAACTTAACGTGTGTCTGACAAAATCAAGCGTGTTATTTTTTTAAAAGCACTTGAAAGGATAGAAATCTCTTCCCGGATATCCAGGGATTTCTCTCCACAGCATAAACCGTGACATTAATCTGAAATGCTTGATTACAAAGACCTTGATTCTGTGGCTAAGAATAAAGGTTATGGCAAGGAGGCTGGATTTTAGCACCTTGTGGAAAGCCTAACAGCTTTTCCAGTCTCTCCCCCCCCCCCCCCTCAATGATTTGGGATTTCTTGAATCCACACGTTTGTATCGGCTGCCCAAAAGGGGGGAGGCGAGGGCCGTGAGTTTCAAAACCAGATATTCTCCTTTGAAAATGTGTTTTCCACGCAGTGCGGACGCATGCTCCATCCCTCATCTGGACTGAATCATAGTGAGAGAGCAATGTGGTCGTGTATTGCCTTGGCTGCAGGACCAAGCCATAGAACCAGTTCAACACACACACACACACACACACACACACACACACACACACACACACACACACACACACACACACACACACACACACACACACTCAAGCACAAGCAGTTGGAACATCCTGGTAGAAAGAGCTGTCTGGAAGGGAGATGTTGCAGTTGTGTTTCAGAGGTTCTGCCAGATCAGCCATAAAAGTCTTCAGCATGAAAACTGGCCAAGGATCAAGAACTACACTTGCGTCACTGAAAATAACACTCACTGAAAATAACACTCATAACTGGCTTACATTTGGGTGATTGAAGGATTACTGTAAAGTTGGACTTGTTAAGTGACAGTGTGACCAAGATGTCGGTAATCCTTGAAACATACTCATTAAACATCATTTCGTTTTTTGTCAGAGTTTCCACGTATCAGAGCCCAGGATCAACTAAAGAAAAAGATTATACATATCATACTTTATAATGTTTTATCGTTTATATAGTTACCTTTGCATTCTGGACATCCGGTGTAACTCCATGTCATCACTTCCACGAAAGCCTTTTGCAAACGGATTGTTCTCAATCTTCAACTGGGTTATCTAAAAAAAAAAGCAAACTTGATAACATATTATTGGACAATGAAAGCCATTTGTTGTGTCCGTGTCACTTAGCAGATCTTAAAGTATTGTTCTACAAGTTGAATGGGCCAAATTAAAGCTAACGCATGAATCAATATTTTTGTACATAAATTAGGAGAAATTTAAACCAAGAAAATGCAACATTTCCGTATCCGCTATGCTCTCACACTAGACAAGTCCTCTTTAGCTTGAGGCTCATATGATGACAGTATTATAACGTGATTTTGCAGAGCTGAGTTTTGAAATGTTCTTGGATGCATCTAACTGCTCACAAGTTACCCAGGAGAATGAAATAATAGATCACATTTCCAGAAACCTAAGATGCTTTTAGGGATCCTAAACTAAACAATTGGATAAATCATGTCTCAATAACACATATTTTCATTGCATAATTTATAATGTTACACAGTAACTGTCTCTTAACAGATAGTTGGCGCATGCTTGAAAGATGCAAATTCTGCGATTTATCAAACGACTTTTATGTTTTTGTAAAAATGTCTTTGTAAATATCAAATGTGCAGAGAAACACCCCGAAATAGCAAATGAATCCCAAAGAGGTTAAACACAATCCAGGGATATCCCTCTCATGAGCAGTGGTTTCTAGCAGGTAATTAGTTGGCAGCGTGTGTGTGTGTGTGTGTGTGTGTGTTTGTGTGTGCGCGTGTGCGCGCTTCCAGCTTTCTGACAAGACTGGAGGTTTGTCTGCACGCTGGCTGACACACACCAAACCTTGTAAAATCTCTTGTGTGACACTTTGCTAGCTTCTTGTTAATGCACGCAGCCTGGCAGAGCATTTAAATTTGTTTCATCTTTTTTTTTAAAGTTAGGAGTAAAAAAAGTTCAGAGTGCCGTTGCACTCTTTTTACCCTCTGTGGGCGTTCCAAAAAGAACTACAGCTAGACAAATAATTACTCATTCCAACGTGATAGCCAGAGTTCAGTTTACAGAAAAAGAAAATAATGTATTTTGCAAAACACATGTGAGTTCTACTGACTGGACTCAGAGCATGGAAAGAATCAGAGCAAAGAATATGATTATTGTTAAAAAAAAAAAAATTTGGGAGTACTCAAGACAATCAGGCAAAATTCATTCACAGCTTCAAAGACAGTTTTACTAGAGTCCAAAGATGCTCATTAAAATAATGGAGGCCTATGAACATATTCCCAGATGCTTTTGGCTATTTTAGCCTATAGAAGAACTTTTAAATACTTAAAATAAAATGTATTAAATCTAACTTAAATATAAGCGATGGAGTTGCCGGCCCTTCATTTTTCACTTTTTATTCCTGAATAAAACATATTATTTCAGAAAACACAGTTTGGAAAAATGTTTTAATTACAGCAGTGACAGGAAAGACTTGAAACAAGAGACTTTGGCCATTTTCATTAGCTGAGAGTCTAACAGGTGAATTGGACACATGCCTGCAGCACATATTGCTTTGGCAGATGTTAGACTGTTTGATTGGACAGTTGTGGTAAAGTGCCTGCAAATCACAAATGCTTGTTTTTCTGCAGGTCTGGAAAGCCCCAATAATTAGCCCGGGGTTACGATCTCAGCCCCCAATAACATGTTTGAAAAATAATGAATGGTTTCTACAGCGTGTCATTCATTTGTGCTTCCTGTTCCCAGAAGCGCGGAGACGTCTGATTGGCTGCGGGGAGCTTTCGCCCCTTACTCCCATATTCCCCAAACTAAGAACACATCGGACGACCTGGTTAAATGATGTCAAACAGACGCTGTTTACACATATCTGGGCTCCCAAGTCTTTCCCCCAAGAAATGTCTGCAGAGTAAATATTGAGTTTTATTTCTGCTTTTTTCCAGCAAGTCTAAATAATAAGCAACTGTGCGGCTGCCTGGCCTCAAGAAATCACACATTCATCCAACTCGAATTTAACGTTATTAAAAGCCTTTTCTAAATGGATGTATTAAAAGGAAATCTTCCAGATTATCATCTTTTTACACGCTTATATAGCCTTAGAGCGCAAGTATTGTAATTTACTCTAACGTTATTGCACCGTCAACTCACTGCAAAAACCTCAGCGGGAAAAAATAAATAAATATATATATATATATATATATATATATATATATATATATATATATATATATACATATATATATATGGTGGATATTTAAACCGTGTATTAATTATATTATTATTATTATATAATGTATCATATTATTTTAAAGAATTTACAAACCAATATATCCGTTTTTTGTAAACTTTTTTGTAAACTTTATGTTGCCCAAATGTCACCAACACGCAAAGGGTTATTTTAATAAATAGATGTAGTATAATAGAGATCATAACCCAGAGATAATCTAGTAAGTTAATACCCGCTGTGTTTTCTGTAACTGTAAAATGGACTCAAAACAAACAAATCAAATTTCAACCAAATCATTTCCACAAAGAATTTAAGAAAGTGTTCTTAAAGAGGTTTGCAAATATGCTTGGGTGCAGTTCGAACAATTATTCATCATATATCACAAATAACGAGCTAAACTCATCATTAAGTAATGTCATTATTATTATTGATACGTCGGTGCAGTTGTTCCTGAGGTTTATCCTGTTTATCTGCAGCTCGTCTCGCTCTACAAAGCCTTTTGGGGGGAAAAAAGTCTCTTGAGGTCAGACGTCGTCTAGTCGGGTATCTGCAGTTTTCTCTCGTCTGTCAGTGACTCGATGCGATATCAGAGATTTTCAGCTGACAGTGACAAGGCTTCACTTTAACAGCGCCTTTCATTTTCTCTCCAACAATCAGCAGATCCAGGTTGCCGTCAAAATTCCGTAAAAATGGGCAAAACTGAATTGAACAGTTGTATGTGTGAACTAAATAAATGTATAATAATAATAATAATAATAATTATGGTTATTATTATTATTATTATTATTATTAGTAGTAGTTTGAAAGGGAAATTTGGACTTTATAAGTCTGCAGTTTGGCCAATTTTTGAAGAAACAATATATCGTTCTGTTTGTATTTGTAGTTCTGTTTGTTTGCCATGTTCAAAACATTATTACAATTAAATCAACTCCTGAAATACACCGTGGATTTAAAGTTGCTAGTTACTCTGTCTCAGACTGCAATAAAAACACAAAACTAAACCCAATAGTAGCCCTTGAAGGACTTACCTTGTGGTTCTGATAGGACGTAACCGCGATGAAGGCTGTCTCGGGGAAGACGTGAGTGCAGAAGGCCGTGTTTTTGGAGCCAAAGCCGTTGTTTTCATCTGCCTTCACTATGTGGATCCTCGGCTGATACTTGTGCATCGAATTTAGGATGATCTAAAAAAGGAAAAAGAAAAAGTGGAGGCTAGTGTTAGATTATTGATTACGCGTCATCACAGCAAGACGCCCTTTCTAAAAATAAACCTCGCAGAATGTCTAACATTAGACTTTCTCCGGGGCGGCTTGAAGTGGCGACGTTTTGGAACAGCTCGTGAAGCTAAAAAAACCCGTAAAGTTCCGCTTACATCCCTTTTTTTTGTTCTGCATGCATCAACACATTAGTTTAGTTACTTTTGACGTTCAGGTTTTTGCAGCTCACGTGTTCCCACTTGTTCTACAGTTGATACAAAGCCTATAGGCGAATACTTCTAACAGTGTTGCCATACATTTCATGGCTCAGTTTCAGAACTTTATGTATACCGAAAGGAAATGCAAACACATACAGGTAGCACGAACAGATATGGGGGAGCTTAATAACAAAGATAAAAGAAGGGGAAAGGGTCATTCAGTGCAGGATAGTGAACACTTTTATTGGCATAATTTGTGCATGAATTCAGACATTAGAGGGAAAAAACAAGAAAAAGGCTTGGCAGCTTTATCAATCTCACAGATGCCCAATAGATTCAATTAAGATGAAGTTTCTCAGTCAAAAACTGCACAATGTAACTTTTTTTTGGACAAATGACTTGTTTGACTAAAAGGTCAAACTTTTTTTTAATGCATGTTTTATTGCTTTCATAAATATTTCAAATTAAATTGGGCCACATGCACTCTTATTTTGTTTTTGTAGACGGCCTGTTTGAACTTTTCTTCTGACAAGCAAGTTCTATCCCAACCAAAACTCAAACAAAAGTCGTAACTCCAAACTCATGACTGTATGTTTACGGATTATATACACTATATTTCAAGTACTGTCAGTAGATGACCAGTTCCAGAAGAGTGATAGACAGTGATGTCCTCTCTCTTGTTGCCCTATAACCTGACTAACCTAGTTTATGCTAAGTGATGACTACTACCCGTGGCTAGCTTGGCGACATTAAGACGCGGTCCGCACAGCTGAACTTGAGCCTTGAACTTCTCTTTTGAGGCCCTCTCATCCGTGGGACTTAAGTCTAATTGTTTTGACAGACCAGGGAGTCATGGTCTTCAGCCTCGAGGAAATCTAATGTTTTTTTTTTTATTTTCATCAGGTCCACTTTACATTTCAAGTATGAAAAAAGGGGCTTTTCTCCTATCTCTTATCTTAAAGGTTGTTTTTGTACCTGCCTTTCACTGCCAACATGAGAGGAGACAAGGGATCGCCCTGACCTCCAGTACCTGTGGGTGCATCCTATAGCATTAGACAGGCACAAGTCCCAAGTCCTTTCTCAGAGCCAAGTGAACCATAGAAGCTGACATAGACGATACAATAGTCCATTATCAATTTCGAGCTGAACTTGATCTCATTTCATGGTGCAATAGGTTTTTGTAATGGGCAGAAACTGCCTGCAATGCACCTTGTAGATGCAAGATGATTTAATGGAAGTTACTGACCCTTTGCAGACAATATCGGCTGATTGTATCACTTTGGTTGGATAAGCAGGCTGTTGAAGAGTGGATGGATGACTTGCAGATGGACACTAAGCGTTTGCAAATTTTACAATCTACCATAAATAAAACAATTTGCAAGAAAGGGGTTTTAAGGCTGCATACTCTGCTCTCAGGGGAGAATAGTTTTACCAGAACTGAGTCTCAGGTTGAGAGAAACAAAATCTGCCTGCTGTATTTGTTTTGGTTTCCATATTTAAGTGTGGGATTGTATTTATTCCTGCGTTGTGAAGTTATGGCACTGTGCAAATGAAAAAATAACAACATGTCATAGCTATCAAGCAGCACTATTGGTTTTGTAAATGAGGCCTTAACGTTCCGTGAAAAGAGGTTTTCAAAACAAGAAAAAGTAGGTTAAACAAAACATTTTCCCATGCATGCATTCATTAAGTGCTTACTTGAGGTCTACAGAGATGAGTCCAAGATTGGACAAAACCACAACAATCAATGCAAACATGCCATTCACCACACTGCATGGTTTTAGGAGCTAAAATGTCTGCCACTGTGACACATTAGAAGTTGCATGGAAATATCTCAATGCACATTTAACCCTGGAATATTGCATGGGCCGCTGAATGTGGGTTCCCAAAGTCCAGTATGTGTGTTAGTAGGGAAAGGGGGGGCTTGTGGTGGTAGGGGGGTAGCTGTGGACCACCCACTGGGGCCCCAGCGCACGCCCGTCTCCTCGGCCCAGCCGCTGCCTTGCCTGGGTCCCTGTATCTCTGTTCCCCCCGCCTCTGGATGATAGTATTTAATGATAGTGAGGGATCACTTCGGGTCTCGAGCCGCTGCCCTTTGCTTTCAAGTTCCACCACATCAGAGAGTTTCCCCAAGCCTCGGGATCAGCAGGCTTTGTACACCATCATCTATTGCTCATCGCACACTGCCATTCAAATATAAACAGTGCGATCCTCACACTCCACCCTCCCGGCCAAAACATGTGTGGGAAGACAGGGAGACGAGTGCAGGAGCAAATTGAGGAGGGAGATGAATAACACTGGGAAATATTCCAGGAGTTGACAGGGAGATCAAAGCAAAAACTGCAGCTTGGTATGAAACCTGAGACAAGAATAAATGATTTTTAGGAATTCAAATATAGAAAAAAAGATATCACTGTATTACAGTGGTTTAAGACCTATATACAACACTTATGAGGATACTTTATAAGTAAAAGTACTGCATTAAAAGTTTTACTTAAGTAAAAGTACAGAAGTATTAATATAAAATGTCCTTCTTATGCAGAATGGTCCCTTATGGTGTTGTATTGTTATATACAGTATAATACCAATGGATTATTATGTTGCAGACGGTCATGGTGAAGCTCATTTGAACTACTTTTTGCGCTGCTGAAGTCACTAGTAATACCCTGTAGCTGTCAAATAAATGTAGCGCATAAAAACACACATTTCCTTATGAAATGTAATGGTGTAATAAAGTGGCTTAAACCCTAAACACTCAAGAACAAATAGCTCTAAATTGTATCATTACTCTCCAAAACTGTAGTAGTGTTTTATTAACATGCATGTTTCAATGGTAAATAAAACCATTTTTCACACTATATTCAAAATGCATTATCTTCCACTGCAATTGTCAATGAAATAATCTGTATGTATAGAGAAGTTGACCTTTATCTTGAGACTTAGATCTATATCTAAAATACTTGAAAAATTGACACACTTATCAATGTCGATTTGTGTCGATTTGTGTCGATTTGTGTCAATGTAACCCATGAGATACCCAGTGATGCCCACGTCAAGCACTGTTTCTGCCTCAACATGTCAATAAATACAAAGCTGCAAAAAAAAACAACAACACACCATCCTACTCAAAACTATGATTACGTCATTTAAAAAACTTAATCCTTTCTTAGAAAATATATATACAGTATTTACTGTTGCAAGTTCGTTGAAAGAATTTCGGGGACAAGTTGAAATGTATGTAACATTTGAATAAGAAATAAAGCTACACCATGAACTGTATACTGTATACTCCTTCACAACAGTGAGCTCAGTCAGCTGAGGTGTGTCTAATTACCAGACAGAGGAAAAAAAACAAAAAACGACTGCCTCTGGCCATCCTAAATTGGTCAATTCTACTTCAGCGATGTTTTGGTCCCATGTCTCACTGCTAGTAATTATAAGTCATCTACAAGATATTTCAACCAGCTGGACCAACAAGCCAATGGAATATATTTCTGGCCAGCCACCAGCATTTCATTTATGAATCCCAGGGTGCTGTCTCCCGCCACGAAAGAGGGTGAGCCAGGAACCACTGCAGCCAATCACAAATGCACTTTAACCCAAAATGCACAACACTGCTTACATTCCAGCTGAGCTCCGATTTCATTTCACCAGCTGGGCTTTGGCAAGGCAACAACCACTTTAGGTGCCATGTGGATAGATAGTGGCTTGTGTGTGTAGAAATACATATGCAGTATGATAGTACCTGTAGCTATGTAAATAAGTGTCAATCTGCATTTAGCGGGCCTGGTGATTGGAATAAATGAAACATTGTCACTCTAACATAAGACTGCATGTTTCAGTGTTGCCTCTTAATGTCATATTTATGGAAAGCAACATGAATGCACCTTTGCCTCATCCCTACAGATTTGAAACATTTTCAGTTTAACAACTCTAATCAAGATTAACACTTCTAATAATGAATTCAATTTCTTGTGTTTTTCCACACAATTTAACCGACCTCCTTAAAACCAGAATAGCTATTGATGTACCTTTTGCCAACCTCATAAGTGCTCCCCCCCCCCCCCCCTTAATGACTGGGCCTATTAGTAAGAGAGATAATTGTGTAACTTTTCCGTTTCTACAAGACATCTAAATTGGCCTCAGTGTGCCCATCTAGTATTTTATGAAAACCTGACGCCAACATGCTCATTTGTTGATGAAGTAAGTGATGTTTGTTCAAGACAGAATCTCAAAAGCCTGGGGCTAGATGGTGAGTGCAGAATAATGAGGAGTTTAACTTCGGAAATGGGTACCATACAGTTCCTAACTGGTAAGGGGGGGGGGGGGGGGGGTGCATTGCCTCTTTCCTTTTCCCTAAAAAAATGCCCAACTGCTCCCTTCTAAGATGACTGACAGGAGGTCTAGAACTTGAATGCATATAGGGGGTGCTATAATAAACCTGGGCAATGAAAAGTACTAAAGAGGAGTCTGGAACCAAAATATGTTATCAACAATGGCAAAGAGTCTGAAGTCAAATGATTTTCTGTGCTGGGAGCATAAGTTGAGAATCAAAATCAGAAATTCCTGTTTGTTTCTTAACATCACAGAGACTCATAGTTGTCATTATGCCGGTGCATTACTTTAAAAGGATACAATTATATATTTATATTTTTCTAAATGTAATCAAACAGTTGTACATTGTTCTTGCAGCCAATCTAATGTCTTGTTCTTTTAACTCAACCTCCCTGGGTTTAATAGTGTTTTCAATGAAGAATTAAGCACAACAATACACAGTTCATTTATGAAATATATAGACTGTCAATAGTTTTTCTGTTATTTTAAAATTGATCTCTTTGCCTGACAGTCATTTTGTTTTTACTTTGCAACAGTAACAAATATGGTTTCAAAGAAACTCCATAAGCAACTTGTTCTGTGGTTGAAAAATGAACATATGACGAGCAAACAATTTAGAAAGAAAGTTAAAGAAAGAAAGAGAGAAAAATGAACAAGAATGTAGGGAAAACCAAAACTTCACCTCAGTGACTTTATAGAGCCTGGTGCTGGAGTGACTGAAATGTTGGTCTGTTAGATCTAATAATCTATCTAATAACATTCAGCCAATGGAACCTGTAAATCACTGTTTTACAAGCAAGCGGGAGCGGCCGTTGTATCTTTCATTGTCTTCAAATCATGACCTTTAAACTCTAAGTTGCAAAAGTTGAATTTGTTGTCTCCTAGCCTATGTGCATTGACAATTACATTTAATCTAATTTTACAATCTAATCTAATGTTGTGGACATAAAGTTCAAATATATGGGCAAAGAGTCTCAACAAAAAAACACCTGAACACTTTAAACCTAAAAACTAAACTTAAAAGTGTACAACTTTCAACTTCAAATAATTATCTATAAAAATAAGAATAATTAATATTGTTATAACAATAATAATATAATCATTAGTATTACTATTATTATAGTAATAGTAATACTAGTAATAAAAATACTAATATTATTAATAGTAATAATAATAATAATTTAATTCTTAAGAAACAGTTGCGCACAGTAACATTTTGTCCTTTTTCAGATTCAACTCTTCAGATCTTCATACAAATGCAGAGCAACGTTTTTAAATTAAACAAGGAAAACAACAATATCTCAAAGTTTAGCTGTGGAAACCAGCACTTGATGTAAAAGTCAAAGGTGATAAATATGAGTAGAAAGGGACGACTCGGACGTTTCAGTGACACTCCTTCCTGCTGAAGTGCCACTGGGCAACACAACAAGCAAAAAAAACAAAACATGTCCTGCACTTTGATCAGCGCAGCACCGGGAGAACAGACCTGTGGTTAAATAGTATGTATGATAGGCACCTACGTGTCCGAACGGGTCCAGGTGGTTGTTGGTCAGTTTCAGCTTCTGGAAGGAGACTAGCTGCCTCATCCAGTGCGCCCCCGTGGCGGGAGAGTCCGGGTGAACGTAGAGCCTGCCGGGCATGGCGGGCTCTGCCTTCCCGGTCACAGACCTGAATCAAAGCAACGCAGTCACACTGTAACACCTCGGACTGGCAGCCACATGCCAGCTTACAACTATGCAGGTGCTAAAGTGGTCTTTAGTGTAAAATGTTAATCTCCCCATCATTGTCATTCCATTATTTCATTATCAAAATGTTGAAATTATACCGAAGGATATCCGAATTTAGTTTTAATAGAATCAAAACTAAAAATAAGAAGAAAAAAAACGGCTAATTAGTAGGACATCGTTGCTAACCTCTAAGGCTGTTGAAATTTGCTTCACATCCAGGACATTTACGCACTTGCCTTAAACGCACCAAGATGTTTTCCTCCTGGTCAAAACATTGCATTATAGCCTTTAGGGCTTATTTAAGTGAAATAAATTAAATTATAATGGAATATCATACTTTGAGGAGTTAGTTCTGGATGGTCAGAGGTCACGTTAGAGCTGGCACACATTGTTTTAAAACACCGTTAGATCAAGAGGAGCATTCAGTTCCAGGACACGGTTTGGACAGGTCATTATCGGCAGTATTGGCATGTGATTATAAGGATCCCCTCACTGAAAGGCGCTGACCCAAACAAGGCATTCCTGACCACGGTTGGAGAGATCGACATGAATCTAAACAAATAACAATGTGTATGCCCCACTGTGAAATACAGCCGTGCTGCAGTGCACATAGACAGGTATAGCAACAAAAAAGAAAAAGAAATCAACATTCATTCAACAGCTCCGGCAGAAAAATGTCTCCCTGCTGACAACATTTTTTGGCAAGCATCCGAAAATACACAATTCATAATTCTCAGAGAATGAGTATGTTCCCTTCCGTTTCTCATCCATCAGGACAACAATATAACATTTCCTGTTGGAATAAACTCCAGAGAGAAGAGCTGCGACCCCCCAAAACAACGACCCCCATTATTGTTCTCAGAAATTCGTTTCTCTGTGTTACATTTTACATACCATTTGTTGTCGGCGAATTTGTATCGATGGTCGTCCGCAGGAACAACATCCATCAGGAGAATATATTTGGTTTTGGGGTTTAATCCTGCGACCTTCACTTTGAAGCTGGGGAACATTCGCCTGTAAAGGACAAAACACGGTTTATGGCGCTACAGTATGTGGAAGGCTGTTTCTGTCGAACAGTGGAAAAGAAGGCGACATGCATTCAAAAACACAGTACTCTCTAGAGGAAACCATTTCCAGACATTTTCAAACATTTGGCGAGCTCGAACATGCATTACAAACTTTGACAAAAATGTGAAGGAAAACAAATGTGTTTTCAGAATGAAGGTTATGACTTTCGCTTTTTGTATTATTACAATTTACAATCTTAATTATAATACATACAGTCAGCTTATGTGAGATGGTTTTAAATGTCAATTAAGTGCCTACATTTGGTTTGGAGAGGTAACGAGTCTTGTCGGTGCAGGGCGTTGGGTCTGAAAGGGACCTGCCCGTTATAAAAAAACATTTTCACTGTGGGCCAGATTTTTTTTTTTTTTTTGCAAGATCCGTTTAGTAAATCATCTGGATATTTGGTAGCTGTCATATTGTAGAAAAACACATAATGTGAGTAAGCCTGGGCAGGCTCAGGAGTCAAAGGGAAGGGCTGGGGACGAAGGGGAGCTGCTGCGTAATATCATTTCACGCCAAAAACACGAGAGAAATGACTGACGGGAATATAATGGAGACTTTATGCAGCTGTGTGAAAACAACTCTCTTCTGCCCGACCCGGAGAGCACAATGAAATGTAGCTGTGTTTCACTATAAATATTCATCATTTATAATAGCTACACCCATGTGCGCCAGCGGGCACTTTGACAGGAGCAGACACCAGCGGGCATCATACATATATGCAAGTTCACACTCACGCAGACGAGCGCTATTTTGACTGGATGCAGTCTGAGGGCAACTGCGAAGCTCACAGCGAGACAGATGTTGCTGCACAAGTGTCTGCGTACAATCACATACATGGAAATACATGGAAACAAATACATGGAAAGTGTTGCAAACGGCAGAATGTGCTGCGAGTGAGTTTATTTGACTGGATTTAAAGACATCAGACTCGGCAAGAATTTATTTGGAGGACAGTTTCGTCCGTTTGCTCTCTCAGGCTGATAGCATAGTATTGCAATTCCCCAGCAGGGCCACCCAGACTAAAATGTATGGTGGTGTCGCAGAGCGCTAAAGCGTCCACCAGATGCTCTGTGTTTTCTCTGTGGTTCCTCACAGTGTATATTTCCAATCTCCCCACGCAAGAAAAAAATCCAGCCGGGCCTATATAGGCTATAGGAGGTTAATTCCAGGCCTACATACAATTCATACAAAATACTTATGTGGGTAAAACTATCAGCAAACAGCGATGCAGTCAATAACTCCCCTTGCCATGGATAGTGTGTCATATTAATGATAAATATATTTTTTTTATCTTGTCGTCTTACCTTCCAGCTTTGGTGATGATCATCTCCGTCCCCACCTCGTCAAACTTTACCCAGAGTTCCCTCTCGTGCAGGTAGACTTTTATTCCCTCCATTCCCTTCAAAATAAAGCATTTTACTGTCCCAAGTGCTCACGGGATTGCTGTAACAGGCCTACTTCAATTTCACGCAGATGTGTCTAACATGGTTTGAGGCCTTATGAGTTGGTCAAATAGCATGTTTTCAAAAACGCCTGTTTTCAGCTGCCAACGAGGAAATGATTAATGTCAGTAAAATACACATTTTACATTTCAAGAAACATGCAAAAACTGCATTTGTTGTGCAATTAAGTCTAATAAAAATATATAATGTAGTAGTGACAATGTAACCCTTGTGTAACTTCTTAGTAGTTTAACATTCAGACATTCTGTAGTCTTAAACCTGCTGGCCCTTTAGCATACACATTTAAACTACACAGTATAATAAGGCCAGAGTCACTGCCTGACAATTAACGTATTTTCCTGCAGAATTTATTAGTATAGTCTCATTTTAATCATAAAATCTCGTCTAAAAACAAACTAAATTGCTTTGAAATTGTTCTGATGTTTCACTCCTCAAATAAATGTTCTAAAAACGAGTATAAGACAGACCAAAACAGTTATATTTGTCTTTCTAAATATACTTAGAATATGTCAAATGAATCCACCCCAAGACAGTTTGTTTACCATTTCGTATATTTTAACACCCACAGCTACATTTATAGTACTAGTTCGGACGACTATGTAAATACTATTATTTTTTTCTTTACAGTGAACGTGACCCCCACAAGTGAGTGGAAGCAGCCTCGATCAGTGAGAAGTGAGGCCTACAGACAGACTGATACTGACCTGCTGAATGTATGTTGTCTGAGATGATGGCGATTTGCTTGAGGTCCCGTTCTGTTTCTCAGACTTATTATCGGACTGTAATTCCCTTGAATCCGAACCACCAGGAGAGTTTTCAAGGGCAAAAGTCTCCTCTTGGTCCGCCATGACCGGAGCTCCGAAGACTGCTGTCCCAGCTGTAAGAACAGGGATCTCATCGTTAACATTGTTAGAGTGATTTAAAAACGTTTATATTCACAGACAGACAATGATCAACTTTATTTTGTCTCTGTATGTGACCACAAAGTTAGTCATTTTCGAAAGTGCCGTGTGCTACACAGCTAATAACTACAGCATAGAGTAGTTTAACATGGAGTTAAAAGGAAGGAAAACACCATACATTAACATATCAACTTGACACGTTTACTGAGAGTAAAAGCAAGTTAATTGAACAAGTATTGCATTTTTAAATAAGCTGAAAGTTCGGAAGTTCAAGTCAAGATGCTTCTCACAAATAATTTGTGATATTAGAGATACCATTTGAATAAAAGGAAAGTCCACAATCAACATTATTCCTTACATTACACGTGTGATGGCTGACTTATTTTGGGAGAATAAGGCGGCACACTGAAGTAGCCCCAGGACCCCCCTCTCTTTTAGGAAACACTTTTTCCTATTCATGTTCCTCAAACAAAAGACGTGCGCGTTATTGTCGTATTGCGACGGTGTCCGGTACACAACCGAGCCTCCCAAAAAAGCAATCCTCTATACACTCAGACGGTGTCACTTCAGCAGAGAGAAGCGACTCCTGCAACGCAGAGCAGAATATTCTATACGCAACAGCAATGCGCACACGTAGCCGGATCGAAGCTTACCTAAAAACAAAACACGTCGCGGGCTACGGTTGGACACGGTGGTGGCACAACAGAGAAACACAGTCTTCGTCTTTCCAGTGTTTCCACGCTCCGTCCCAAATCAGATAATCCAGGCGTTCTGCTCGATAAAGCTGCACAGAATCTCCATGAATCCTTTTTCTTTCTTTTTTTCTCCACCTCCTCTCACAGTTAGTCCTGATTTCCTACAAGTGGAGCCGTGACCGTGGAGATCCTCGCGGCGCTCTGTGACAGCTAACAAGGCGGGTGCTCGGCGCCTAATTGTGCATTTTACAGCTGAGGACCGTTTAGTGTTTCGAGCCCGGTGGTAGCACCTAGCAGTAAAGCTGTAGCCGAGTCCCAGAGGAGCAGGTCCGTCACCTCCTTCTCCCCTTCTCTCTCTCCCAGTCTCTGCCTTGTCAATTCTACGCCCCCCCCCCCCCCCCCTCTCTCTCTCTTTCTCTCTCGTGCGCGCTCTCTCTCCAACCCTCCACCTCGCATCACTGACCAACCGTGCGAAGCGGAAGCGGAGTCCGCGACGTAGTTCAAGTGGGGGTGGACGGTGATGGGGGAGCCGTCTGCACAGGAATAGCGTTGGTTTATGCACCAAATTATAATTCCTCCCGGGCCCTCACCCCAGTCTCTCTACTAAACCTCTACATAATCCCAGTCTGGTAGAAGGAATCCATTTGATATTTGCTCCTCATGCGCCATTACGCGCAACCTCCTCTTCTTCAGCCACTGCCTCCAGACGATGTGGTTCATTAAGCATATCTAAATTTGACAGATGCATCATTAGGTATTGTAGGTCAACAAGTTGTCTCCGTTTATGGCCGAATTAATAATTACGATTAATTGATTAATCAGCCATATGTTTTCCCTATATTTCTATCGGTGTGTGTAACTGACAATACCAATCAACTCAAGTAGTTTGTCTCTGAATATTATGAATAAGCCTTGTGTCATTTCCTCACACAGAAAAGCCTCCAAGAGAGAGAGTGAAGACGTAGATTGGAATTGGATATTTTTGATTTGTCTCTACATGAAAACACACACACACACACACACACACACACACACACACACACACACACACACACACACACACACACACACACACACACACATGGGTCAGTCGGTGTATGTTATGTTTAGGCCTGTGGCTTCACACAGGTTTAGTCTGCACACCGCAGACCGTTTCACGGGAGTTCCGAAATGCAAAGCTCACAACAAAACTTTACCTTCCCAAAGTTATTTGTAAATGTGTTGTTCTTGAACTGTGATTTGAATGTATGGAGCCTATGTCACTCTGTCTGACAACATACGACTTGCTAAAGTTGACATTTCTTGCAGTGTGCGCGTAAAATGTCTCATTTGCATTTTAGGTTATCTCATTACCCACGCGTCCAAAGAGTCAATTTCCCAATCATTCCGTCTGATATAGAGACGCCGCATGAGGTGGATGTTTGTCCATCAGCGGGCTGTCAATAGTAACACACTTCTTAAGACGGTTAGGACTGAAACGCAGATTAATGATAGATCAGTTGCATAAGTGAGCCTGGTGTTGAAAGCAGAGGGTGAAAGTAAAGCAATTTTTTGTGTAAATATTATTTGAAGACATTTATATGTATTACTGAGTATCTTTAATGTAACCTCTAAATGTGTCGTTGCTTTTGTCCAACAACATGCTCCTGGAAAAGGTAGCAAAAGAACATTTGAACACAACAATTTGAAATACTGCATACAGTTTCTCAAATTTGGATATCTGGACAATTCCCTCTGAAGTTTTAATCTATGACAAATGTTGAAACCTCTTGTCAAAAACACATTAACTGAAGGGGCTGAAGGAAAACGAAGTTAGAGGCCCTGATATCAGTCTCACGTAACATTTTACAACGTTTTAAATGTTTTGCTGAGTTTGTAAGGTATAGGGAAACTTTCGTTTTCTCTCTTTTACACACAGTCACACACGCAGCTGCACACAGAGCTCTGAAGGACTTCCTAATGGCATGCTTCTCTATTACTGTATCAACACAATTAACGTGGGCTTTGCAAAACTGCTCCTATTGCACTAACTATGTTTTCAGAGTGACGAGAATAAGCGAACAAATTGACCCAAGATTGGACTTACAATTTATTTTACATTTCAGCGTGCAATGATAACTGCCAAGATAAACCTCATGTTTTGGTCATTTATTTAGTACAGATAGAGCAATGGAAAAACTGCATTTATATAAAAGAGGAAAAAAGGAGAAAAATAAAAAAATTGCTGTCACACCAATAGTTAAAAAAGGGCATACCGTTTTTGTCAATAGAATTTAACGAGAAAGTAAGCTCACGTGTCACGAGCTAAAACATTTGTCTGGCGTTGAAAGGTCAATATAATAGTTGAAATCTTTTCTAAAAAGTTTTATAACATCTTACGATGACTCCAAATTGATTTTCAACAATACGTTTTATTATAAATCTATAGTCCAGAGGTTGTACAGCGATATGCGCTGTAAAGCTACAGATGTTTTCAAGGTTCTGTTTTCGTCTAATTGGCATGAAAACGGATGTAGCAGAGATATAAACACGAGGTTTAGTTGGAAGTGCCAAATACAAAAAAAAATCCTGCTCACTGGCTTTCATAAAAGAAACTGTGAAGAGAATAAAAAATGTAATAATACAATTAGAAACTCATCATTTAAGAGAAAATGACTACGTGGGAATTGATTGAAGACCTAATGAGCAAGTAAAAGGGGGAAAAAAACAATGGTTCTACAACCCAAAACGCAACGTTTTGATCATTTTAAGAGTTAAAGGCAACCCTCACAAACAGATGACGTGGACGTAGAGGTGCAGCATGAAAGCGTCACACTATAATTAACTTACAGCCTCTAACAGGAGACGTTCACGGTGTGTCACACAAATACAATCTAAATAAAACACACACAAAAAACAGAACAGCTGGACAAAAGACAGTATAAGCAAAAAAATTAATTCACATCATAATTTTGTCTACTAAAGAAAACAAGGGGACACGTTTAGAGAGGTTTAATAGTGTCTTGGTCAATTTATGAAATGTTTGGTAAAAACAATTTCTGGCCATAAACCTATGTTGTATTGTGCCAATTATTGTATTGCGTTTAAAAAAGCGTGAAATGGCTTCCTTTGGAAGTTTAATAACACACTGAGTTGCATCCTCTAGCGACAAAATATAAAATAGAAAGATCAAGAAATATGCATGTTAAATTACACCATCGGTCTGAAAAAAATCGGCCTTGTGTACATTGTGTACTCTGTTCAGTCACGACATGCAAACTTTCTGACAAAAGAAAGGCACATTTAATATGATACACATGTATTTATTTAACAAGCTGTGCAACTAAAATGTTAAAATAATCAAAACATAGTTTGCAACTAAATAGCTTTTTGATATTGTTCGCTTTAAAAAGCATGCAAACATCGATTATCCGCATATGCAGTTACAATCGAAATGAATTGATAACAGGTGAACAAGTTTGAGACTTTTTAAATAACTAAACAAATGAGCTGTAACGCTACTTAATACAAAAATACGTGTCGATAAAATTGCACCGAAGTAAAATACAATTAAAAGGAAGAATGAACACACAATGCTCCACAAAGGTCTATGCGTCATATGGAAAATAAAATGCTATCGACATACACAATTAAAATACACACTGCATATTAAATCATCCCTGCATGATATCCTCTTTTACTGCAAATAAGACAAATTATTTCCCATTTGCAGCTGCTCACAAACTGTGAGAATTAAAAAATCACTCTCACTGAGATTAAAAAGGGCAATTGCAGTTTATGTAATTGTATTGCTTGTATCACTTAGTCTGCATGACGGAGCAGCTGAGTGGTGGCAAACATCTATTGCAGCTTAAATTCAGCAAAACAATAATTATTATGTGAAAAGAACTTAGACATCAAAACGATGAAACTGATGAAAACGAAAGACATTAGAAACCTGCATCAGTGGATAACTTTCTCTACTTTAAAAAACCCTGAATCAAATCCTTATAGAATAGTTAGCCTCTCAAATAACCTGTTTATGTACACTGTAAAGTACATAAAACCTGTCCACACTTTAACAAAAACAAAAATGTTGCGTGACCATGCTTGCTAATTAGTATTTACTCTGAAACATAAAATCTAATTGTAGCCTGGAAGACATACAATGCATCAACCACAGAATTCAGAAAGCAACAGTCTGCTGACCGGTGGCATCTAAACAGTCTCACCGCTGCTCTTGCTGTAGACTGTAATTCTGCAGCATTAAAAAGCAAACCACTGGATGCAAACAGTGTCTAAAGCCCATTAAAAGTCATATTTTAAAAGCACACTGTGTGGCACAAAAAGTTCCTCTTGAAAAACTACAAATCCCACTCATCCAGGTTGCAAATGACAAGGTGCCAGAAAATAGTGTGACATGGGGTGCTATGTTAGGTTGAAGCATCAGGTGAGGAGTGAATAAAAGCTGAACGCAGGATTACAAGAAAACAACCATGGGAGCAGTTTTCTTGTGGATTTTATGCGGGAAAATTGTTTGCAATATGCAACACACACACACACACACACACACACACACACACACACACACACACACACACACACACACACACACATACACACACATACACATATAGGGGTTAAATACATAATACTCCCTACCTCCTGGCTGTCCAGTACTATTGAGTGTGTGGTCTGATGTTACCGCTTGTTTAGAGCAGCTTAAAGTCTGGTGAGGCTTCAGCAGACAGGCAGGTGAAAGCGCTGGTGTGGCTAACCACCAGTCCAGCCAGGATCCTGGATCAGGGAGGGGAGCCTGCCCAGATGCTCTGCACCAAAGACCAGCTGTGAGGTTTGTGGCTGAAAACCCATCCACAGTTTGGCTCTCAGGAGCTGACCCAGAGAAGAGGAAAGAGGAAGAGAAGGAAAACAAAAGCTGCAGAGATTGCATTTTTCAGGGTAGATCTTTTCCAGGTGGCACTAAGGAGTACCATAATTTGACAGAATAAGTATGAATTTGATATTCCTTCATTTAAAAGAAGTATAAATACATTCACTCCTGCTTGCAATGTGTTTTCATTCACACCGTACACTATTAATGGGTTAAACAGAGTTGATTTTATTTCTAAAAGGAATATTGTGAGTCAGTCCTGTGCGGATAAAGTTCTGCTGCTTATGAATTCTCAGCTCTACAGATTGCATCTTTAAAGTCCAACCCCTTGATCTAAAATGTATCCAAACCGCCAGCAAATTACCACAAAATCAAATTTGGCATATAGTTTTGTATAAGAAATTACAGAGTTTAACCTCAACGACCAGAAGCACAAAACTGAGCATTGTAACAAAAAGTTAAGAAACAATGGTAAAACTGCAGTTTCGGTTATTGTAATGACTGGAACGTGATGTATCCTGATTGATGTGCCACTTGTTGGTGAGGAGCATGAACACTCCCACACCATCATCATAAAAGATAGAGAGTTATAAACTCGCTCCTAATCCAGTATGGTTTCACCCTGCATGGCCACACATGGGCCTGTGGTCTGCCCCCTGAGTCTTCTGTCTCCCCACCTCCCTCACCCTCGACCTCGTGAGTGAGTTTACCCTTGTTCCACTAGAAAAGGCAATGATAAGGTATCTAGGCCTCCATAGCAGTGCAGGGCTAAGAGCTATATCGCATGTACGCAGATACACACACACACACACACACACACACACACACACACACACACACACACACACACACACACGCATGCATGTAGAAGTATAGAGCTCTACTTTCACAACCTGAGCAAGGCTGTGGGCCCAAGGTTGGTGGTGGTGGTGGGTTGGTGGTGGTGGGTTTGGGTCTGACACGTTTCTGCTAACAATCACATCACACACAGGGACCCACATTCCAACTTCCTGATGACCCCCCCCCCCTTGTTTCCTACCTCACAGTCCTCCTCCTCCCCCAACAGGTCTTGGTGGAACTGTGCAGGCATGGGTCACTATTCTGGGTTTAGAGGAACAGAGGTATCATGATTCACTATTCATGTTTACAGAAATACAAAATGACATTGATATAACATAACTATGTCAACTCTTAACTAGGTCAGGAGTGATATACCACTAGTTTATATTTTGGAATATTGTGGAATAAAGCTGTTATAATTAATACACTTCTATCACATCTGGATCTAGTTCATCTTGACATATTGGTGAGTCGGATAAATGAAGCTCATGTATGTAAGGCTGTGTATTATACCGCATATCATGTCCTCTGCTGCCCTCTAGTGATACTTTTAATGAACTCACTAATGACACGATGGGTCCCATCAAATATGTTCACTATTAGTACAACAATTAACAAATGCATGGATTTGCAAGAGCATAAATTAAAGTTGACTTGATATTTCATATGCATTTAGTGAGTTTAGAGTATTGAGACTTCCTTGCAAAATGGTTTGAAGTGTTACATACATGGTGTTGTATTTGTGCACTAGGTAGTTATGTTTATGCTGCAGAAGTGCTGATTATATTACAGACTAGTACTGTATCTTTTATTGTATTTAATTACATGCTTTATGTGTATGTTTTAATATATGTATGTTCATGTGCATTATATACATCATTTTATTTTCTCTTTTGTTTAATTTACATAATCACGTGACATATTTTTTTTCCTGTGTGCCCCAGGAATGTTGGCTAATATCTAATGGCAATCCAAATAAATGAATAAAAAAGTACAAAGGCATGCAGATCTTGTGAAGTGGCTGTAAGTGTAACTAAAGCCTCAAACGTGATGGGTAATTTACTGCATTAATCCAACATATCATGCAATCAAAAAAGACACCACCATGTTTTATGGTATAGCCATAAAAGCGAAAGAATACCACAATCCCTCGGAGCAAAAACATACACAGACAAGCTGACACTGACTGCAGCACAGACACAGACAGCCAGCCACCTACCAAGCTGAGGTAATAAGCATGGGAATCATGTGGTGTGGTCTGCTCCAGCCATGGCCACATTCACAGACCCCGGGGGCCTGCGGGCCATCATGTCTCACTTCAGTGAGGTCAAAGCTCCTTCAACTCTGACATGTTCGAATGCACAAATTATGGCTCTGTCAAATCCAGAAATTATGAATTAGGTATTTCCTTTACCTCAGTTGAGTCTTTGGTATGTCCAGGAACAGCCCTGAATCTCAGACAGTTACTTTCAGGTTCATAAAAGTGATGAAACACACTGAAGATAAAAGCCAAACGCTGCTAAACTTTTAGAAGAATACAATCTAAAATCTTACACCGAGTGGGAAACTGGGTGGAGAACTAACCTAGCCCCATAAAATACAATACTGTCTTGTATGATATTAAAAAAATGTATGTCATAGTTTCATGTGTCTTTAATGTCCATTACAGGTGAATTCGTTTGTAACCAGGTTACACTGAAGACACACAAAACCCGAGAGAGGCACCGATACTGATACTGATATTGAACATCGGTCTGATACTGACTGAAATAGTTGCATCGGATCTGACATCTGATACCATTATTTTAATAAGTGACAATTCAGTACATTTATATGTATGTATTTATTTAGTACATTTTATTTTACATTGTTAAGAACCAATGTTTAGTCTGATGTTGAGCCTGACGTTGCCTTACACACAAAAGAATGATCTCAGTCACTTCTACACGGCATTCTGAAATACAAGTAAACAATACAAGTAAACAATTAAAACAAAGTGAACATTAAATGTTCAAAGATACAAGAGAAAAAGCACAGCCAAGAGGGAAATGAATAAGCAGCAAGTAATCAGAACCAGGTAAACAGTGGACACAGCAATATAAAGAGTGCATTTCACTACTGAGGAAGCAACTATTTATTGTGAACAGTGTAAATATATTGAAACCATAATGCATGTGCTCAAACCTGCAGGTAAAATGCAGCAGTGAAACAGAATGTGATGACACAATGAATTGGACAGATTCATTGTGTCTAAAGGAATGAGAGGTAGTGCTCACATGGTGTGTGGAGGTAATGGGCGGGGCAGAATGCTAAAGGAGAATATCACCACAAGAGGCAGTAATGCAACTGAAAGGAAGCCAGCTACCATAAAACCTCAGAGAAGAAGAAATTCAAAATGAAGTATACAAGAAGGAAACCCACAACTTCCCAAGAAACCTGCTTCCTTGAACAGATCTCTGTAATGGAAAACCCTGTGCCTGCTACACTAAAGTAAGATGTACAAATACACACTCTCAACTCATCTGGCCAACATTCAAGAGTCTGTTCTGTGGTAATACGCATTGACTGATACTTTGGGGCAAGTTAGAGTTGATCAGGTATTGTCAGCAAAACATCACACACAGTTTGTTTTGCTTCTTATTCAGAAAATCGGACAGAGGTTTGGACTTAAATGTATTTATTTATTCAGTTTGTACAAGCTCATCTCCACTTTCAGACACAAGAACTGCAAAAACACACTGAGACAATTTGGCTTTCTTTTAAGGAGTTGTTCTGGTTTGTGTTGTGTTCAATTGAATCTGTTTGACATGTTTACTGAGATTTGTTTGCTGTTAAATCATGATATTTATGTTAATAGGAACTTTTGTGACTTATTTGATTTAGCAGGTGTTTTTTTCCTGTAGTAGGAGGAGCTATGGGTTAGAAATATAGTTTGGAGCCTTTTTTGAGTGTATGGACTGTATCGTGCTGATAGAGGCAAGCCGGAGTTGTTGTCACATGCAGTGAGCACAGACTTAAAAGGGTAAAGCCAAGAGTTGTTTGAAAGAGTACAGTAAATTGACCAACCATACACTGCTGCAGGTAATCTGTTGGAAAATATCACATAGGTTGAATACAGACAACAGGATCAGTATTTAGTTGAAACCAACATTAAATTCATGTTGGTCATGGGCATTTCTTGAAGAATGGAGTCTTTCCGACCAAATGGATTGAAAGTTAAACTGTTCACAAAGGCCATCTTATTGTCAAAAGAACTTGTGTATATACTTGTGAAGACTGAGACAGAGCTGGGCCAATTAAGTTGAAAATTAAATTGTTTATGCACACATATTGAATGTGAAAATAATGTAGTAGTATAACAGAGAAATGTTGTTTCTAACTTGCTGCTCAGATCAGCTTCACTGTGGTATAAATCACTGTTGGAATGTAAGAAAATTATATTGATATTGGCAGCATTAGAAGATCATGAGGGTAAGATATTGAAATCAATATCAAATACACAATTATTCTGTATCTATAATGTTAAAATCCATGTGCATATAATTGACACTACAATGTTTCTATTTCTAAAATGTCCAAGTATGGAAGGACTATTTTCTTTTGCTAAAAAGCTGAGTCAGCTTTGGCAGTGAATGCGTTTGATTGATTATGGGCCAAGAAGGGACAATAGTGAATGAATGTTTCCAAAAGATATTAGCTATTACTTATCACTTTGAGGAGAGTTTTCTCTATGTTTAACATGGAAGCCAGATTTTTTTGTTTTTGAATGCAAGAATGAAGGGAAACCACGACTGTATTTGAGTATTTTTCTCCTGGAAATTGGCCAGAAGGTTTTTCTCAGAAGACCAAACCAAGGAAGTTATAAAGGCAGCTAGAAAACAGATGGACTGCAATGAGAGATTGTTGTGCAGTGATGCTGCTAGACATGGGATCAAGGGTCAAACATACAGTAAAAGACATTTGACATTGAGAACACGGCAGGTTAAAGTGTTAAAGTGCTTGTGTATTTATCAGCAGAGTTCAGCAGCTTGATGGAGGCTGGAACAAACACTACCTTCAGGCGGTTGGTTTTGCACTTTGGTACACAGAGTTTTCTTCCTGATGGCAGAAGTTTGTATTCTGAGAAGAGAGGATGTTGAGAGTCTGCAATGATTAATGTTACATGTTTCAGGACTGCCTGTTTGGACAAGCTTTGCTCATAGTCTTTCTTCCTTATTACCTTCATAGCAGTGTTGTGCACTTTCAGTTGCACTGTTAGGTTGCCAAATATGCTAAAATTAACATTTTACATAAACAACATAAACATTGCTCTGCTTAGCAAATCTGCGTCATATACAATACAGAAAATTGTTTGATTTTTGGGGGAGCAGTTGGTTTGACTTGGACATGAGGAGTATAAGCGTTTTTAATAGTGTTGTGGCACAGGTAACTCGGGCTGCAACATACACTGTACCACCACTTATGCCAGAGAAAGGATGTCTGCCTTGGTTTCCGTGTTGTTAAGCCCTGCAGCCATCCTTGGTGAAACAGCACTGGCAGAGTGTGAGGTGACAGTAGTTTACTCTTCATCTCTTGAGACTGGTGCTTCTCAAACCCACCAAAGCACTCATGGACAGATTATGAGACAATGGGCCCCTGGGTACAGACATGCAAAGGCCCCCACTACCTCTCCTGCATAGGAGCAAGACACACAGATGTTAGAGTTGTTGGCCTCTTTTTGTTGTTTTGTGCCTTAAGTTGGTATGTGTCTCTCTGAGGTTCTGTGTCTTTTCGTGGTCATTTTGCATCTAGTTGTAGTCATTTTGCATCTCCCTGTTGTCATTTTGCGTCTCTCTGTGGTCATTTTGCATCTCTTTTTGGTCCTTATGCATCTCCCTGTTGTCATTTTGCATCTTTTTGTTGTCATTTTGCATCTTTATGTTGTCATTTTGCATCTCTTTTTGGCCATTTTGCATCTATTTGTGGACATTTTGCATCTCCCTGTTGTTATTTTGCATCTTTTTGGTCATTTTGCATCTCCCTGTGGACATTTTGAGAGTCTTTAGGGTCATTTCCGTCTCTTTGTTGTTGTTTTGAGTCCTTATTTACACATCCAGCAACATAGAAATATTATCATTTATTTGGTGTTATTTTTGTTGCCACCTGACAAATTTAAGTTTAATATTCACTATCTTTTAGCTCTGTTTTTGGTCTTTAACAACTCCTAAGGGATATAATATCAATGTGAGCGATTTCTACAAGCAGCCATGGGATTGATTATTAAAAATATTGACTATAGCCATTTTTAAATGGTAATCTATGTAGACAACTGTATGCCTCTCTGGCTTTGATTACTGAGTGTTACAGTTCTGCTCTTTCCATTCCGCATCCATTAGTTGAAGAGATTTGTAGACCAAGCGGTAATAGTGCGTGTAAGGATGATTTTTCTTTCAGTGGGATGATCAGAAACCTCTTCCACTGTGTCTCCTTACTTGTTTGGATTTGGCTCCCCGTTTGTCAGGGCTTTGCACGTACATATAACCAGTGAGTGTGTGAGTCCAGGATTGTCTCTCAAGATTCACTGCACTGCTAGACAGAAGAGTCCCTATAGAGGGCTCCACCTGTGTTCTAACAAGTGTTACTCCGCATAAGTTTTGATTTTGCTGCTTGAAGAGGATGTGGACTTTTACCATGCCCTCGACTTTGTGTTGTTCATGGATGACGGATGTGTATAAAGCAACCAGAAAGCTCTTTGAAGAAAAAGGGGAATCTGGAAAAGTGATATCAAGTTACAAAGAGGGTGGCTGTAGTGCGACCAAAGCTGCTGTCATATATCCCAACTCAAAAGAAGTGTTTGCGTGCATGTGGGTGGATTGCTGCATTGCCCAAGAAGGTCATCATGTGTGAATGCATTTGTATTTAATACAATTTGTGCATTTCCACAAATATACTTTAAATAAAAGCACATGCATGTGACTTGAATTCACTAGCGTGCTGGTGCGTGAGTCTGTCTGTGTTTGTGGTGAGCCTTCCTTCTAATCTGCCAGCCAGTGGTTGTGTATGAAGTGCTGCTGATGGTGGAGACTATTAAGTCTGTGAAGAGAAAGATGGCTGTCTTCTCCTATTCCCCACAGCTCATTTAAACTTCCAGCTGATGGTAGAGATTAAACCTCCTCTCTTAGAAGGAGGGATTCTGTGGCTAGACTTGGGCTGCTATTTAAGAAACTTGAATGAGTGAAGAGCATGTAAAGAACCCATTTAGTAGAAGACAACGGAGAAGCAGTGGGTTTGCATGTGCAAACAATGCATCATGACTCACACGATATACCACACATGTGGCCTGCTTTTCTTATACATCTGGTTATCTTTTAGGGTTTTCAAATGTCAGGTACGCTACATACTACATTGTTGAAAAGGTTATTGAAATTAATAAGGAGAATTTGGCATTCAGAGCATGTCTTTGATTCAGCGTCTGAGCCCCGATTGCCTGCACACAGCTCCCAACATGTAGATGGTTCAGCCGTTGGTTAGCAGCTATTGTGCTAACAGTGCTGACAGAGCTAACAGTGTTAACCTGAGGGCAAACCGGACGTGGGCGTTGCACTACCGGGATAACGCTGTCCCGCCACCATGGGTCAAGAGGGCGTTATCAGCGGTAAACACCGTATGAGCAACAGCGGTTAGCTAGCTGTTTGGACACACACACACACACACACACACACACACACACACACACACACACACACACACACACACACATTCACACACACACACACACAGGGGCTGATCTGCGTTCATGTCCTGCAAAAACCATGCATATCCAAATTTAGTGTTTTTTTATTCAAATTTTTCTATTAAACTGAAGGCTTAAGTGTTCTTAATTTTTTATCTAAATTAACTTTTCAAATATGTCTTAGATTGCTGGAAAATGCAACATCAGGAAACTGAAAACAGGTCTGTTTTTCTATAGCTTGTGGTTCTCACAGGATAGCGCGCTACATATGTATGATCTTATAGATTATGATGCATTGCTGTAGATTGAACTACAAAGCAAAATACATTAATTCACCAGTAGCATGAATCTAAAACGTCATTTATAATAGTAAAACACTGACAGGGACCGTTTTACTGCACAATGTGTACTTTTACTTCTCACACTTAATATACATTTTGCTGATAATATTCATCATACATAGGCCTACACCCTTCTACTTCAGTAAGGTTTTGAATACAGGAGTTATACTACTTTAGTTGAATTTTCACAGTGTGGTATTAGTACTTTTACTTGAGTACTTTAGGGATCTGAATCCCTCCTCCACCGCTGACTGTAAATAAGCAAGACTAACTTGGATCGAAGACTGAGGGATAATTATTCCAAGAAAAGATGGCGTGAATCCGCCAAAGTGAGCTGCATGAAACCCATGAAGTGCCCTGATGAAAGGTTCAAAGCAGAAGGCATTTAGCCTAAGTGAATCCGTGGACAGACTATAGACAAAAAATTCTGCATCTAATTCCAATTTAGATATTTTTGACGTGCACAGCTGCTGGTTTCGTCAAAGACAAGAAAATGTTCCCACTACATTTTGTAATGTGATGTGAACAGCAGATTCAACAACAGATTCTTGCGCTATCATGTCCTTGAGCAAGCCATAACACACCTCGACAGCTCCGGGGTTGGGCTTTATGACTGAGTAGAATTAGAGCTGACAGCACCAGAAATGGAGAATGTCATTGACTGACAGGTAGGCATGTCGGTGAGCTGCAAAAGCCTCAGAACAATGTAACTTTATCCTCGGAAGTGATATTCTGAGCTGCACCTTCTCACTACACAAAAGTGTGGTTTCCTCCTCCTGGGCTTGTTGCTGTAAAACAAACAATCACACAGGCAGAAACCATAGTTTCATTCCACGACGTCTTTGAAAGCCTCATTATCACCTTTCTGTTTGATGTTTTAGTCCTGACACACAGGCTTCTCTTTTTTTTCTTCTTCAGGCGACACCTTGCATAACATAAGCACGGACACATCTTGTACATCTTAGATGCTTCAGTTGTAGTTTTGCATATTAGATGTTATTTTCCACTTTTTCATGTTTTGCGTATTCCAGAAATAAAACGCATCTCTGAATTTGTAAATAATCGTTAGACAATAGTTAAACTATGTGCTGATACTTTTTTCAAATTCAGTGAAATCAAAGTTCAGAGACATTGACAACAATCACAATAATATTCACCATAATAATAATAATCTGAATATTTACATAAATAGTTATCTAACAGAAAGTTGTATTACATTAAAACAGTAGCAGAATTGTTAATTTCATTTGTTGTCAGTAAATGGGTTTGCACATAGAGATTTATTTTAATAATAATAATAATAATACCATTGCTGTTTTATATAGAATATCTTCAGATTGGCATGCATGCATACATACATTAATCATTAGTGAGTTTGGTGTAGTAATTTTATTATTTTCTATAACATCAACTCTTACTAAGCCTCTATCAGTTACATATTGGAACACTACCAAAAACTTGTTTCTGTAGTAATATTCTTTGGACACTAGAGTGCGCTGTCACTTCAGATAAGAGTGAGCTGCCATTACCCTCAACCAACAGACAAAGCACTCTGAAATAGAACATCCATTGATGATTACATTACATTATTCTTGCTCTTCTGGTGATTATCATCTGCAAGATATTTGTTCATCATGATATTGCAGGAAAACTGACGTATTTGCTTTCCCCCCTGTGGCATGACATTCGATTACTGATTTTGGACTGTTTCTTTGCCACAGCACAATCAAAGTATCCCTCAGTGCATCCTGTGCTGATTGTTTATAGTACACCAGTTTAATCATCTCAGAAAATGTTCACTGGGACCAATTAAAATATTCTGTGGAATGAGAACACATCAAATTCTGTAGGCCATTTTTCTAAATTCAAATAACTTTCAGTCACTTTCAATGATGAGCACATAAATGCATTTACAAGGTTGTTTTTACTGTGGTATAAATAATCTAGCTGGCAATATCATAAACATGCCCTGTCTTGCTGGCCAACAGACGGATTATGTTGAGAACAATACATTACTAACAGACTGCTGTTGCTCTTAACACCACACTGACTGCACCTACAGAGTATTTCAATCCTATAACAAAAACCTTAATACTTTAATTGCCATCAAACA
Organism: Cebidichthys violaceus; assembly: GCF_023349555.1. Classification (NCBI taxonomy): domain Eukaryota; kingdom Metazoa; phylum Chordata; class Actinopteri; order Perciformes; family Stichaeidae; genus Cebidichthys; species Cebidichthys violaceus. The sequence continues at coordinate 9,265,495 of NW_027176285.1, forward strand.
AAGGAAAGATTTAAAAGCTAAGCTGTTATTACTCTCAACAGAGTCTTAGCCAGCAGTTACACTGTACTGTTCCTTTGTTATGTCAGTTCAACAGATTCACTCACTCTTCGACTGCTTTGAATAAAACCTTGCTGAAGGCACTTAACGTCAGTTTACCGCCTTTCTGTCTTTCTTTATAGGTGTTTGCTGTTGGTGCAGTTGAAAACTTTCATGGTACAAATTCATCGTACTGAGTATTAGAAATTGTTACAATAACTGTCTGGTAAAAGTTACTGTAAATGGAGAACCTCCAGACATTCTTGTTAGTTCAAAAGCAAATCAGACTTTTATCTCGAGGATGTTTCAAGGGTTTTGATCTGAACGTGCTTTAGGTGATTTGACAATCTTTGTCTTTTAAACCTTAAAAATGGAATTCATTCAATCTGAAAGCTGAGACACAATGAAGGGATCTAATATCAGATCTGATATATGAACAAAAACTGATCAATTTATGGCAAAACTAATCAACATGCTCCTTTTACAATATCAAAAGCAAAGGACTATGAACATCTCCCATTCCAACGTATACAGACACACCTACTACCCCGTATGTAATTTATGATCCACTCGGGAGCATCTCAAATCAGAGATCATGTTGAAACACATTCTTGGAATGCAACTTGATGATGCAGAAAACATCTATTAACAAGATGCACATTTTACCAAGTAACATTAGTCGGCTTCACTCAATCAAACATTCTGTTTGTACATGCAATAGTTATTTAGGAATAGACTTTTAAAAGATTGTCATGTCTGCTCTCTTCTAACAGTCTACTGTAACCGCCATCAAGGCAGAGATGGAGTTAATAACTTAATCAGTTTTTTTTGACTACAGGGCTGGGTAAAGTCAGTACATGTGTCCATGTTAAAAAATGTATAAACACACATAAAATTGTACTTAGATTTTTTTGTTTATAATTTGGGGTTTATTCTCAAAGTTGCATATATCTTTGGTCCTTTTTTTTTAAGCGTTATATTGCCATTCTTTCTTTTTTCCTCATGTGTTTGATTATATTTGTTTAGAGATTTAACCAATGATTTGAATATATGCATACTGCAGCTTCCTATTTTTGCTACAAAACACTGAATCTTTTTGGAGAATCAGTGACCCTGCATTTGGACAGAGAATTTGTGGTGGGTGAAATACCCTTTATTTACACACAACAATTTCGAAATTATAGATTTATTAAATCACCAGAGTTTATCAATTTTCATAATAAACAAATGTAATGATCCCTTTTAAAAATATCGTCAGCCAATAACTGAACCAGTCACATTGAGGACAGTGAAGTTTAGAAGAGAAACGTTGCACTACCAAACAGTTCTTCCAGTCGTCCGTGGCTTAGTGCCGCTAGATGGCGCTACTGACCCGTGATGTGAGTCAAAGCAACCTGTTGGTCCAACACTAAAAATCGAACCTCTTGAGTAAAAGCCGACGCAGGAGACACTTTCTTCCAGCACCAAGCAGACAAACTTGCCATGAATCAAGGCTTTTGACGCTGGACTTTTTGAAGTTTAATATCGTATTTAGTTGGACACAGCTGGAGGGTGAACAAGGTCAAAACTGTGAAGCAGCAAATATTCAACAAAATATCTGATATCAACAAGCACAGGCCAAATAAACACAAGGTGCGCAGATCAAACTATGTAAAGGCCTTCAGGTTGACCTTTAATAGTGTATGGTTGCCACAACTAAAAAACATTCAATGAACATGTTTGGCACACTAGCCTGGGGGCTATTTGGGTTTGAATGACTGAATGAGTCTCTTGTTTCAAATAATTTAATTTCCTTATGCCATAACTTCTTACAGTAATATCTGTGTGATCAGGCACAGGGATGTTGACCAGCCACACTCATTTTACTTAATATGTTTAGAGACTCAAGTTGTATGGAACAGATTATATATGTATTTATTTTTTACTGCACTTTAAACGAATTTGCTGTGTGACCAGGTTAGATAGGCTTTATCACTGAACTCTCAGCGAGTTCTCTACCCAGGATCTGAATTTGGTCTGTTGTGCTGTGCGGTTAAATAAAGTCAGCGTTGTAGCCGCTTGGGGGCGTCGTGTCTTGGTTTGATTACAGACGCATTGTCGCCTTCCGTGCAATAAAAGGGAAGATATGCTCATCGGGGGCGCCAGGTGAGCAATAAGACAGACCAATTGAGACGGCTTGTGTCACGTTCGCACCCATCCACCAGCGCCAGGTGAGCTACACATTAACCAGACAATATACAAATAAAGATATGGTGTTGATAAACTCATGACACGAGGTGCAATAGAGAGGGTCATCAAGGGATTTCATAGTCTTTCACTCCGGCTCAAAGCAACACGTCGATGCATCAGAATTGTCAGATTAATTTGAGTCCTGTCGTGCTGTCACACTGCACGAGATAAGTGATGCATGCAGGGACTGAGGGGCGCTATCGCTTTTGGTTGAGCTCATATTGCTATTCACCAAACAACTCACCTTGGCCAAATTGCTTTTGGTATGTAATTTATTTTTAGGTATATATTCCAAATATGCCTACCTTTCTGAATTCTTTTTTTTAATGTATTCCTGTCTATTACTTGTACTGTACTGTAACTGAAATGCCCTGCAAGGAGACCATTAAAATACACTAAATTATAACGCGGCCCCTTGTTCAGGTAGGAATCCCATGATCTTTGCTTCGCCCTGAGTTATCTTATCTGGACTTTTTGAACATGGAGTTAACTAAAGTGAAGTAAGCGGGCCTCCCAAAACCGAGTGGAAACATGGTGACAGAAAAAAATAGTGTTGTACAAGATGTCTCGTATATAGTGTCAGCCTTTATCAGCTGATTTTAGATTTGCAAAGGTGACCATTTCTGTAATTCTCATCTGTGATAGGTTAACACGAGGGACACACACACTAAGAAAGGGCATTTCAATATTTTATTGAAACTTTCAAGAACACGATGTCGATGTTGTAAACTAGACATAACTCTAATACAACATAACCCATTGAGAAACACAAAAGAAACCTTCATATTTTCGATTATGCGGCACTTGTACGATCAGGTTCGCAAAGTATTTTAATAACAGAAAAAATAGTCCACTTTTATCACACTTCAACGACGCTTCTTTTGCTCTTCTCAAGAAAAGAATAGATATATTTTTTTCCCAAGCCATTGGTGCAGTGCGTTGTCGCTTTTCAATCCGTTTTAAAACAGTAGCACTTCACACACGGGGACAACAAATGAAAATACAATGGCACATTAGTGTGAATAACTACCTCAATGGATATTTGGGGAGGAGTAAAGTCCATATTTTAAGAGGGGTATAAATGCAGATGGCAACAAAGGGATAATAGCCCACAAACTATCTTTACACAGGTATATCGACAATAAATTAAGAACAGATCCCTAGAAACAAACTACTCCGTTGTATTTACACGCAATAACAATATGAAATAATTACATAAATATTTTATATATTCCTATGTACACCTTTTTAATCAATACTACCTTTTTATTTTTTTATATTTAAGTTTCTGCTTCCCTTTGCCTGTTGGACATTTGGGCTAAATTCCGCATGCTTGGGCCATAGCTTATCCCGGAGCACCAGTCATGTCAATAGGCCAGTTCTGATTTTAAAAAAGGCATGAAGAAAAATAAATTGTATTGAAATTGATAACCTCATTAAGAAAAAAAAATTAAGCAAAGGGAGTGTGTTAATTATAGTGTTAATTATATTCAAAACCTTTCCATTTTTAGTGTTAAAATAACATTCATTGGGGTTTTAGGGGGCATGCAACATTTGGCCAATCAATCAATTAATAGTGTACAACAAAATACAGCAGTCTTTATAAGGTAGGTTAAACGGTAGTGAATTCAAATAAGTAATCAATTCAGAGTGCATATTAAAACACATTTCTCCTCGTGTACAATAAAGTTCAGAGACAGGACACAGCAGCAACTTCTCCTAAATCTGCAAGTCACACCCATGCCAACTTTTCAGTTTCAATACTTGTACGGTATTCAAATGACAGGATAAAAGTGTTGTTTAATTTAACAAAAAACAAAAGAAGAAAAAATATACATATCAGATGCGTATTAACCAAAGTGCATTTCAGAAACTAAAACGTCCAACAGTTCGTGTTTTTTTTTTTTTTTTTTTTTAAACCTGCATGAATCTACGAGGGTGTCCTCCTACTGTTAATGTCTTCATCACCGTCAACACTTTTTCACCTTTCAAGACAACAATGAGACGAGAAGCAGGTGGTGTGTTTTTAAAAAAAAAAAAAAAAAAAAAAAAAAAAAAAAACCTAGGGGGACCCGCTCCGTGGCCTGTCCTGATTCGAGTCGAGCCCGCTGACCAGCCGCTGGATGCTCTGCAGCTCGTTGGCGGCGTCTTTCTCCGTGCAAGTTTTTGGGGACATGGTGGACGAGTGACTGGTCACCTCCGATGTGGAATCCAGGGTGACACCAGACACGGGGCTGGCCGGGACAATGCCGTCTCCCTTCAGCTCGGTTCCGCTGCCAGCCATGGGGGGCATCGCGGTGGTGAGCAAGGTGCTGTCTGGTACCGTCATGGGGAGGGAGTAAGGGCTGTACCTGAGTCGGGGGCGCACTGCGTTCAGGAACGGGTGCCGATGCACCGCGGAGGAGGCAGCGGAGGAGGCTGCTGCTGCTGCTGCCATGTACGTGTACGGATAGGGGAACAAACTACCGAACGGAGACATGGCGAGGCCCTGTGGAGAAACGGAGAAGCATGAGTGTGAGCCACAAGGCTGGTGTTACAGACAGCTAATACAATATGCTTCTATAACATCACAACATTTAGGCTACCAAAACCAAAATAAAGATAGACCCGTACATAAAAAACACGAGAGGAAATGTAGGATGATAAACTTTTTTCCCCAGCCTGTTGCATCTGCATGTTCTGGATTAATGTCGTGGAACAAATGCGTGAAAATGCTGATTTAAAGTGACTTGCTTTACTTTCGCTGTCCTCAAGGTTGGTTTCGTGTTGTTGTTGTTGGATTGTTACACTGCTAATCACGCTGTCTGACACTTAGCTTATGAACGGCACAACTTGATTTAGTCTATAAGTCTGTATGTTTTCAATGCCTCCATTCACACAGGCTTTCACAGATAGTCATAACAAAATATTGTGCAGCAAAGCTTCAACGCCCAGCATGTAAACAGCTTTGGCGCTCAAGAATTTGTAATGCAAATACAAAGAAATCCTATTGTCTGTTGCTGCAATGAAGCAACAGGAGGTGCAACTAAAACACTTTGACATTAAATGGAAAAAGAGAACTTTGTTGTCTCTTAAAGTATAGTGTTTCTCTACTGCATTTTAATACTCGCCATGTGGCTCTAAAACAGACTAATGAGATCAAGCATAGAGGATTGCCTAACACTAGTTGTTAAAATGTGCTCTCTGTCTTTCAAATCAGTTTGTTTAATGAATGATGGTTGATATCTACAACAACAATGCCAAGAGAAAACAGAAAGGTGGGTTTCTAACAGATTAGTCAGCTGTTACAGTTGCCTAACTACTTTGAATATTAGCCCATTTGGCAGCAAAACTAAAATCAACACACGCACACGTAGTTTCTCGTTATCTCTCTCTCAGTTATGATCAAAAACACACGCATGAACACGATGACGAGGGCAATAAAGACATTTAAATATCTGGCACATGGGCCGGCAGTCTGCTGTACATTACAACATGTGCTTCACTCGAGGCGCGGAGAAGGCCGAGGCCCAAGAAAACAGGTTTTACCTGTGATGCCAAGACGTGTTGCTGCAGATGAAAGGGCAGGCCTGGCGCTCCCGTCAAGCTTTGCGAAGGTGATGCCATGCTGTTCGTGTCCATGGTGCTCACCCCGCCCGCGGACACGGCTGCCAATAGTGGCCCCATGCCCGCGGCCATGTTTGAGAACGCACCTCCCATGTTGAACTGACTGGGGTGCAAGAGAAACGGATGCGCGCTCCCAAGGTGATTGAAAAATTGTTGTCCCGTGAGGCCTGTTGGAAATCCAAAATTATGCATGTGTCCGTGGCCTATGTGCGGGCTGTCAGTCTGAACTGTCAAAGGCATGAAACTGTCTTTGCTTATTGACCTGCACTCGTCCGTTTTGGGTTGTTCCAGACTGGGGCTCTTGAGGTCTTCTCCGGAGCGGGTGGTGCTGGAGATGACGGTGATGGGGCTCTGCCGTGAGTCTGCCTGGCTTTTCTCAGTCCTAGGACCGCCGTCGCGGGTCCTGCTGCTAGAGTCATTGTTGCTAAAGGGGTGCCCCTTAGCTGGGCTCGCCTCGTGATCCTTCCCGTCTTTGGTAGTCGTGGAAATCTTGCTGGAGTCCGGACCATCTTTGATGTGTCCATCTTTGCTCTCATCGTCGCTCTCCTCTTCGCTGTCGCAGAAATCTGCCAAAAATAGGAGGAGTGGAATATATAACAATCAGTTGCCTTTCTGCACATTGGTGAATCATTAAAAAAAACACGTTACTCCCGTTATCAGCCATATTGTATCTGGCTCCCACAGGTGGAATACGTAATAGACCCGAAATATTTGTATTTTTAATTTTTACTATATATCCATATTGGTGACCAATATTATCTATATGGAAGTTCCCATTGTTTCCACTACTATTTGGCTAAGCTAGTATGCTACATGGCATTAGTTTCTATAATTTAGTTTATTGTGTATTTCTTTGCAGATTAACCGAAAATGTTTTTTGACATATTGCTCGACAGATAATCGTCTCATCAATGTTTTACTGTTAATCTCAGGCTGCCTTACTTGGGCAGGGCATTCCTAAAGTTGACTCTTCTTCAACACGTTACCTTGTAAAAATTCTTGCCACAATAGAAATTTTACGACTTTACACACGACTTGTGATCGGAGCTGTGACTGGCTTGTGGGGTCTCTCAGCTCACCTTTCATGTGTGGGGGGCCCGCCGTAGACACGGCAGGGGACGAGGCCTGGCCGAAGCACTTAAAGGAAGCCTGCTCTCCAGAGGAGTCGTCTGAAGCCCCGTTCTCCTTTTTCTGCTGCTCCTCGTATGAACGCATGGATTGCAGAGCCAGCTGTTTCCTGTGCACAAGTACCCAGGTTATTATATCACATCTCTCGGGTCAGAAACGATATCAGCAGCACGATGAGTGGTGTGGAAGCTTGTTTAAACTGAACACCTTAGATAATGAAGCTCCTGACTGTGCGACTGACTCGCCTATGTGTGTGCATGAGATCCTTTACAGTTGATGTAGTAACTTAAGTAATTTATCTATCAATCTTGTCACTTCACTCTTCCCATGCTCAATGCGAGCACAATTTCATTTTAAACATCCAACATTTTGGGATACATTTATCATTGAAAAAAATTATAATTAGCAAATTAAGTAATGAAAGCAACTGCATCAAACACAACCCTGCTGCAATTTCTATTACAACCAGTGTTACAGGAATTATAGTGCACTATAGCCTATTAAGCTATTTGATTAGAAACTACAAAGAGCCACACTCCCTGCGGGCTAACGAGGAAGCTTTGACGCGAGCTTAATCCACTGAGATCACTGCCCGTCTCCGTGTTTGAATCTAAAGACATCTGAAGTTTTTTTGTTGTTGTTTTTTTTGCACTTTTCTTACCTCTTTTCCCGTCTTCCATTACCCGTGTCACGGAATCCTTTAGCAAATGGATTATGGTCAATTTTCAGCTGGGTTATCTGAAATACATAAAATGATGCGTAAATATTAGCTGCTTGGATTTAATTTCCCTATAGTATTCACACTAAATGCTTCTCATTTTCCATTTTACAATTGCAGGTGAAGCCCCAAAGCTGTGGCTTATTTCTAATTTCTTAACACATGGATATTATTTTTGCTTTTACATATAAAAACAACATACTAATACTCGTGTGAACACACGAGTTCTCAAATTGGCACGTTTCTCCATGAGTGAAACATGCTGGGTTTTGTGTGTATTGAAAAACTTTACTACTACAGTACTTCCGGCAGTGTTACCACTGCGCATGGGGAGGGGAGGGGAGAGGGAGGGGGTGCCATGGTTTCCCAACAATATCAAAGAGTTGAGGAAATGATTTTTCATTATTTTTATGTCTCACAGAGAATAAAATGTCACCATGCAGCACAGTCTGACACAACCAAAATGCGCCCCTTTCTTTCTTTTTCTCCAACCAACCGCACAGTGTTGCCCCTCTTCTTTTCTCATTTCTCAACCCCCAACCCTTTTAGTTTTACTCACACAAACACACACGCACACACACGCACGCACGCAGAGAGAGAGAGAGTGAGAGAGAGAGTGCGCGTCTGGGTCTATGCCAAATCCTTTCCACGTGATTAAATAAAAGGAAGAACTGTAACATTCCTCAGAAGTATTACCTTCCTACCATAGGCTGGTGAATATGGCACTTATACCCGCAACATCACCCCCTCACTATGATACTTCACTCTCACGGGCTCAAACAGATAAGACGTCTTTCATATTTTATGACAACAAAATGGTGCAGAGCATGAAAGACATGGGAGGAAAGCGCGTCTGACACACAGGCTGCATTTGAGTAAACATTCAGGTACAACCTTAAGCCTATGAGCAATAATTGTTCTTACCTTGTCATTTTGATAAGCAGTCACGGCAATGAAATCTGTTTCAGGAAAAACGTAAGTCCTGAAGGTACTGTACGGGAGTTTGAGAATATCGTTGGCCCTCACAATGTGAAATCGAGGCTGATATTTGTGCATCGAGTTAAGTATGGTCTGCAACACACAATCACAACATAATTGAAGTTACTCTAGCATTAGTTATCGTTGTACAGAATATATCTTCACATTACAATACATCACCTTCCAAAAATGCTCTTATTTGAAATATCAGAAGTCATATAATTTGGAGGAATTAAATCGTGAAAAAATAGTGTGATTTAAAAAAAATTGCAAATATTATAAAGTATTCTATAAAATAGAAATGATTTATGGTGTAATATTCAATCAGTTTGATAAAGCTGGTTGAATATGCATGGGTGTCTTGCATATATCAACTTAATTATCTTTCGCAATAAATGTAATATTTTTACAAAATAAGATTATCTCAAGATAATGATATAGCAATTTTCTTTAAATGTTGTTGTAATTTTGTAATGATGTGCTATCTTGGTCATATCTTCCACAAGAGAATACACCTTAAACTAATGACTTTCTATGCTTCAAATAAAACAAATACAAATTCAAACAGTCAAACATTTTGCTAATAAAAGGGTAAGTTGATAAATAAGAAAATTGACATACATTAGTTGAACTTACAAATCCGTGCTTGTCGGAGATGTTATTTGTCAGCTTGAGTTTGTGAAAATTGACGACTTTTGACATCCACTGTTCACCAGTAGCCGGACTGTCCGGGTGAATGTACATCCTCTTTGGCATTTCGGGGTCGGCCTTCCCTGCCACCATCCAGCGGGAGTTATGAAATTTGTATCTACAGTCGTCGGCTGCAACAATATCCATCAAGAGAATATATTTGGCCTTTTTGTCCAGACCAGTGCACCTCACTTTGAACGGGGGGAACATCCGCCTGTGACAAAGCAAAACAAATGATAAGCACTCGTGTCGTGGCAAATAGAAATATGCTTAGAATATTCTACAATATAACGAAACTATTTATATTGTTATTTACATGGTATACGATCTCATCTTTACAAGTTTGTTGCAGCAGTTTGATAAGTGTTGTGGTGCAGCCTGTTTTTAATTTATCTGCTTGAGATAAATCAGCCGAAAAAGTGTCCCGCGAGTAAAAAGTCGAGTAAACAAAAGTATTGTTCTTCCACTATATTTCTGATTAGGAAACGCGAACGCTGTTTGGATGGTGTCTTGATTTTGAATGCCTCTAAAGGCCTACAGACACACAGTCTACAGCAGCCATATTTGTATACTATCACTGTGATGATGACGATAATAATAATTCAGTCAGAGCTCCACATTTCAGGGGAATAATCGGTCACTGTAAATTTTTGACAAACCGGACTTTAAAATTGACAATAACATTATAAGCAAGCCAAAAGTAGCTACTGTAATTGGAGGCTTAATGTTCATAATACAGCAGCTACAGGCCCTTTTTTATTTGACACAATAATGTTACAGCAACAGCTGATTTGCCACCATTAAATGTTTGTACACATGTTCAGGTTGACCTCTTGTATCTACACACAGGCTCTGGCAGCTTTGTCTTAGTTTTTCTGTCAAGATACAATTCGCACTGATTCTTTTGGGTCATGTTATTGTATTGTAGTGAAAACACATTATCGTGTAATAAATGTCATATCCACATAACAATTGTGAGACAGTCATGCTGCAATCCAAGTTTAATTAATACACATTAGATTAAGGCTTGAGAGCTTTGCATGAAATATGAAGTGGAACTGTAGAAATATACTCCATTTGGCATATGTATAAATGTCTATACATCTATTAATGTATCTATATAAAATAACAAATTCCTCCATCGTGAGTTATCAATAAACACAACAGGTGTCAGAAAATGTATTTATGTACACACACACACACAAAATAAAAATCTGTTTCACCTTCCGGATTTTGTGATCACCATCTCGGTGCCTCTCTTGTGGAAGAGTTCCCAAAGCTCCTTGGCTTCCAGGTGAACTTTAGGGTCGTCTTCCACCTCCTCCTCAGGCTCCAGAGTCTTCATAGGCCTGAGGTGGGCGGCCGCAGCCTGGTGCCCCAGCGAAGTGAAGTGGAGCCCGGTCTCCGCGGCTCCCATCAGCTGGTCCATTATCGGCTTTCCCAGGGCGCCCGGCAGAGAGAGGGAGCCGCCGTGAGGGAGAGCCAGAGCCGGGAAGAAGGGAGGCTGGTGACCCAGCATTGCACTCATGGCAAATTCCGGACCCCGGTGAGGTAAAAACGGATGATATGCCATACTTGATCCCTGTATGACTGGATCTCTCATCAGGAAGTTCATCCAAGTGCAGGCAACACACTGTAGACGACTGGTTTGATGTGAAACTATATATTGTTTTTTTTTTTTTTTTACTAACAGTGAAGCCTGCGTTCAATGAAGACAAAATTAAAAAGAGGAAAAAATGAATCTGAAGTTGGAAAGCTTTGGAAACTCCTACTTCAGCTCTGCAGAAAAAAAGCACCCAATTATTTTTTTTCACGAATTGTCTGGGAATCTCAATAGTCTTTTGCTGCGTTGTGATCAAAAATCTGGAGAGAGAAATGTAAAAATGTTCTCCATAATTCTGCAAAAGTGCTGCGAGACCGATATTCTTCAGAGGTCGACGCGCATCGGACACCTTTCTGTGTCTCGCTGGCTTGCGGACATTAGTCGAATTAAACCAACTTGGGTGAGTCACTTAATTGACTGCGGCGCATTCTTTCTCTTCTGCTGCTGTTTACAATATCGGCATTCCTGTTAAAATGCGTTCCTTCTTATTGGCTTCAGTCCTGCAGCGACGGGCGACGTGTTGAAATATTTCGATAGCGCCGAATAATCCCCCTGCCTTTACTTGCTCCGGACATGCACCCTCGCGCGCGCACACACACTTTATTCCTCCTCTCTCTTTCACGCACACACACATTTCAGGGAAAGACGTGTGCAGAGAAAGGAGTCCGCTGACGGCCAGCGAGAGAGAGAGAAAGAGAGAGAGAGAGAGAGAGAGAGAGAGGTGGTAAGGTCCCAGCTCCGTGATTTTCCTAGCGCCTCTGTGGCCCATTGGGCTTCATACTGTATGGATGTGTTGCATGTTACGAGCAGCAGCGCTCCGTTTGATTGGCTCTTTGACGCTTTCGGACCAATTGTGTGGCTGCGTGGGCGTGGTTTTAACAGCTCGGGTGGAGGGGACAGACTTCGGACTTATAAAAAGGTGTTTGGAAACTCAAAAGGGCTTTGCCGTGAAACACCACCCTGCCCCAGTCAGTGTTGTGTGAATATGTCAACATCGTTACAGAAGTTGCGCTATCGGTCGGTCTGTGAGACCCGGCGAAGGGGAGAGAGAGAGCACACAAGACCAAGCCGGGGAACTGGCTCGCTTTTGTCGGCGAGATGTTATGTTCCGCTGGGCTGTTGACTTCCTCCTCTGTCCCGCAGCTCAGTGGTATTCTTATGCTTTGAATATCGCGAGCACAATTTTACTAATTCATGAATATATTCACTCTATGGTTTATTATTATTGTTGAACTTGCGGTATTGTACGTTTACAGAGGTTTAGCAGCGCCGAAAAAAACAGCCGAGCTGCCAACATTTCCTGCAACATCCTCCTTTGAAATCCGCTCAGGAAAATATGAGCGGGTGACGGGATGAGGCGCTCGATGATAATGTGTATTAGAAGGTTATGCTGCCGCTAAAACGGTCAATCGTTGTTATATTTATTGTGCTTTATTTGTCTTTTGTTAAACTTCATATGGATGTAGAGTTTATTTATTATTTCTGTTATATTGTCAACTTGGATATTTAAACTATTAGTTCCTCATTCAACTTTTCTTCTCCAGTGTAAGTCAGTTATGAATCTTGTATTGTACAATTTTATGTATTTTAAAGAAATGTATTTCGCTTCTTTATATTGATGAAACAACAGGAGCTCATGCAGCCTCTTGAATGAGTGTCAATACGCCTTCATCTGATATTTTCATTTTGACTTGAAGTGGTGTTTTAAAATAATAATAATAATCCCACTTCACAAATATGCGCGCACACAAGCAGAGCAGCGGAGTCAATGAAGATGTGTTCACTGGTGCTGGTGTTTTATCACTTCTTGCATCAAAACGTCTGTGTTTTGAGTCATACCAATCAATTCTGTTGTTAAATATAGCACGCTTTCCCGGCACAACTGTCTCTGGGAAACAATTAAATTTTAGTCCCTGTCTTGACACTTGCTCAGGCTGCAGCAAGTGTCATCGGTAATACAATTCTCAATTCTATCTGAGCAAATGCTTTCGGCTATGTGAAGTAGAACACAGTTGTCATACTCTATTTGCTTACTCCCATTATAACATTGAAGCCATTGGCATAATTTGGGATGTGAATATTACCTGCTGTGGCTCACTATTGGGTGCGCTAAAAGTGCTTCAGTGCAAGGCGTCTAGAGAGATGTGCACGCTAGACAACACCACCTAGTTCTCTCTAAAATGCTATTTAACCGCAAATTCACAAGTAAACTAGAGAGCCGTGGCCAGTCAGCCGCCTTGGATAAACATTGACCATCAATTCTCAGTCAATTGTCTGTCTCCCTGGATCCAGGCGGGGACCAAAGCGGTGGGGGATCTCAAAGTCCTTGAGAGGGGGGGACCATGCAGAGCGAATTCTCACGCAAGAAGCGATGGGCCTGACGACGTGCACCGTTCGGTGTTTTACATCAGTCGTCCAAAAATGTTAATGCAATCTGCAAGGTGGTGAACATTCTATCTCTTCTGACATTTAAACATTAAAAGGCGTGACGCAAGCTACTTGTTGCACCCTGGCTGTTATAAATGTGGAAGCCTTTATCTGGTATTGTTTTGAAGTTCGGAGCTTGTAATGGTCAGTAAATGTCTCATATTGGGAGCCCCTGACGGCATTAACATCAACTCCATTCAGCACTGCTCATGCATGCAAGTATTAGTGAGATGCTTGTTTTGGTCACTGTGACAGCATACATGTCACAGTGCTCTCTTCATAATAGATTTAGCTAGAATGTGTTGTCTATAGAACACCTATATCTCTCTCTCTCTATATATATGTTTCTCTATATGTCTGTCTGTCTGTCTGTCTGTGTGTGCCCCTATATGTGCATATATGTGTGTGTGTAAATTGGAGTGGTCTGCATGCATATTGCCCAGGGGATATACACAAGTATATTCGGCTTATGTGTTGCGTGTTATTGATTTGCTGGAGCAAACAAATACGATAACTGTTGATAAGTCACAGCAGCATCTGACTGAATGGACGTCTAACAGTCTAGCTAAAGCCAGTGGCTAAACCTTTATGTGGTACCAAGTTATAGTGATTTTCACCAGCCTGTACGTACGGCCTTCCAACCTTCTCTTTTGTGTGCGTCAGGTCAGGCCTGTGTCAATTACTCCGGCTTATTCTTCTTTAAACACTCACCCCCATTAGCAGCACATTTCAATTTAGTGGAAGGTGTCATCAAATAGGAAGCAGTGTTGACACAGCGGCAGCCTCTCAGTGTCTGTGGCCAAGCTGGCTTCATTAGCTAAGCAAGTAGAGAATGGTCAATACACTATATAAACTTTTACAGGGTTAGGGCTCTCAGGGACTCCAAGAGGCTATAAAAAGGTCTGAGCTGACACTACTGATTGATGAAGCCAACTTTGTCAGCGCTTCCCTTTTTATACATTGACAGATATCATGTATATCAAAATCAAACGGCGCACTATATTTGACTGGACATGCTAAAATCTCTCGCTCCTCGTGGGTTGGTGATTTCTGGCAGCACAGCGGTGCAGCTTGTGTTTTGTCTGATACGTAAAAGCATCATGCAGCACTGTCCACACAATTAGTTGTCCTCAAAGAATGTGCTCCTAGATGTCATCGTTTAAGTGGAAAAGCACTTCCTTTCACATGAAATTCAGTGCAATTCATTTTAACTGCACTGTGGTTTTATTGAATATTCTTATTACTATTTACCCCTTTGCTAACCTCCCAATATTATCAATGAAGAAAAACTGCATTAAGGTCATGGGTTATGAAGCCTCACTGCCCGGACTACACACAACAGCTATACTGTGTAGGTTCATTAAGCAAAGCTTCAAAGGCATTCTTGGAATTGATCATGGAGCTGCAAGTGATGTAATGTATGCTGTCCTGTTTATTTGCAGATTGTTAATGATAAGCAAGGACAGACTTGGTGGCACCGCTCCTGAATGGAGGAGATTGTCTGGTGAGAGTCGTCAGCCCTAACACAACATGATAGGGAAAGGAAACATCACAAGATTAGTATATTCAACTACTATAATGACTCCAAACTTCATTATAGACATCCCGACACAAAGTGGAGGGGGAGACGTTCAATTGACAGCGTAATGACTTTCTAAATGCAAACCATTTACCTCCAACATTTAGGTGGGGCTAAAATTGATCCATTGAGGCAGTATTGCCCGAAAAGGGCACAGGTTGTGAAATGCACTTTCCAGAATCACACACACATTTTGGTCAATTGGCAAGAGGAATGATAAACTTTACCTGTTGATATATTGTCCCTGTCAGGCATTTTTAGTCAAGCAAGCCCTTGCTCTCATCAATTTCTGTGCCGGCTAGTTATAGGTATTGATGAAAAACAATTTTAGTTAATTAGGGGATGTGCTTATTGATGGCAGCACATTGACTACAGATTGACAAGGAAAATGGCAATGTGCTGGGGAGACATTTGCTCCCTTCGTAGAAAATGTTCATCAGCAGTGACTCCGGCTCATAACTTTCCCCTAACTGCACATACTAAAGGAGAGGCACTTGAAAGGTGAACAATGACATGTTTAGCTTGTGTTGGACCAATTATCTCTGCACGGCAATATTGATGGTAAAAAGCCCAGGTCTTAATCTCTCTTAACAACTGAAAGACCTGACTCACAGTTTAAATATCAATCTAATTTGTTCACACATTGATTGACACCAAGTCATCTGCGATCTGTGTCACAGTTCATAAGATATTTTGAAATTATACACATCATTAGGAATTTCTTCTGTTTCATGACTAAAAGTATTCTGCTTATTCTAAATTTAAAGACTACATGCATTAAGATGTTTTATAAAATGTATATTTAGGTCACAAATCACAAGACTGTGTTTTTGTTCATAAAGAAGATTGCATTGCGTTGTCCGACCAGAAGCCCACTAAACGCTTGCTTAATGGTTCGTATTCACGTAAAACAAGCTCATTATCACCTGTAGCTGTAGAGTAGAGTAAGGGCTGAGCAGCTGCAAGGTACATTGTCTGCAGAACTATTACTACAAACCAGTCCAGTGGCATGCACCACCTGTAGAGCATAATGCTGTACAATGCATGTCTGCTCAACCTCATAAACAGCCGCGAGGCTTTCTCTGCAGCTACAAGCTGTGTGATCACGACGCTCGTGGTAAAATGCCTCAGATGTGGACCATGTGTCAAAAAGTCCTTAGCTTGCCTTACGTGCCACCACTCGCCAACATGGGAGATAAGCATCGTTTACTTTATATTCTGAGAACCATACCGAAACCAGTTTTGCCTGCTTAAATGCAAACAAAGGCAAACTGGAAACAAAAACAGTCTCAGGTTATTTGTTATCAAGTTAGCACAGTGTAAGTATGTCCCTGTTCACGAGAGGCATCAGTTAGGGACAATTTTGGGTTTGAATCAGAAAGGATTTGGGTTTGTACTGTGCAGTGGGCAGGGAGGTGCCCCGATGTGGATATCTGCTGTCCATTTAGCTTCCCCACCATCAGCTTTGTTCATGCTTTGACTTTACAGTCTCACAAAGTTGTAAGGTTTAACCATTGAGTCCAACCTCACAACCCGGTGCTTTTAAGAGGAGAGTGGTATAAAGCAGAGCATTCCTCTGCCAAGGGAATCTTGGACTGTGAGGGGTTAGGGTGGCTTCTCTCTAGAGGTTAAGTGGGATAAGTGTGTGGCTCATGTCAACCCCACAACCCCCCCAATAGTTCTGGAAAATTTGCAATGGGGTCAGATTGGATTACTGTGTTTTGGTATTTACATGGAGACATGGGGCTTTGAAATGGAAAACCATAGGCGGAAAAGCAAGTGCCATGCAGTCTGAAAGGCTGGGTAAAAGAAACCAGCACTGATTTCCACTGACGGGACGGTTGAGTACATGTCTTTCATGTCTTTCTGCCCCACAATCAGACATTTTGTTGCCGAGCATGGTGATTGAGGTAAATGGATCAAGTGCAATGCCAATCTTTAAAGTAAATCCATGGTAAGTACTATGATAGACCTTCAATAGGAAATGAGGAGGTTTTAGGCATCGTGCTTGTGCTCACAGATACACCACAGCTGGGACTGTGGCTTCAAGGGAGCTTCTTAACAGCAGTTAAGGAATTTTGCTGCACAGTTATGCTACATAAACGGCAGTTGCCCATCTCTAAATGACCTTGTTAAAACCTACATAGGTGTCAGTTCCCCTCAAGGTAAGGCAGGTCTTGCCGGATTTGGGCCTCAGGTGGGCCGTCGTCTTTTTCCTGTTCAACCTTGTTGCAAACCTGCTGGGATGAGTTTTCTGGGTTATTTAGGGAAAGATTCTCCAGCCACTCCCCACAGGTGCTGTGTGCAGGCCTGAGCCCATAATCCAACCCTTTTCAGTGTGGATTTCGCTGCACCTCGTCCCACTAGTGTTTGTTTTACCCCGTTCAGGTGAAGCAGCAGCTAAAGAATTAAAACAGCATACTTGTATCAAGCATATTTTGTCTCCTTGCAATTAAGTGGTAAAACATGAACTGACGTTTATTAAGAGGTGAATAATAATTTCAGACCTAAATACCAAAATCCAATTCGGTATTTAGGTTTGCACTCCTAAATATAACTAAACATGTTTTTATTTAAGTCAAAAATATGCTTTTTCAAAATGGCAATTGTGAAATTTATTGTCAGATTCTTCACAGTTGAACTACTTCCGTGTAACAGAAAAGAGACACTTTTTGAGGGAATTGTTACATTTGGAAATGTCTAATGTATCGTTTGACTCATCATTGACTACTTCAAGCACACTGATAAATAAAAGCAACAGGTGTTAAATGTTCCTGACGCATTACAGGAGAGCTCAGGGCTCTTTGCGAGTAGAAAGCATTGCGGGTCTGATACAAATGTTCCCCTAAGTTGTCGGCTACCCCCCCCCGCTCCTGCTGAAACTTGACCTCCCGTTTCTGGGTGAATTAACGGTTTTGTCAGTAGCGAGAACAACAATTTGAAGTCTATGCGGCAAGCTCAAGCGGCGGCGAAGTTGAGTGCGGTCAATTGAATCTCCCACATGCTTCTCTGTGCGATGGATGGATCCCTCTGTTCACCGTTGAAGCCATAATGCCTTGTAAATATTTGCGTATAACTCCTCTGGTTATGGAGCCTTGCGTTAAGTTGCTTAGATCTGTTGTCTTATTTTTTTGATCAGATAATTCTTTACTAAATCAGAACATTAAAATATATTTCTAAAATTATATTCATGACATACTTATATATTGATATTAACAAATGCTGTTAGGCGTAAAACAGTTTTCTTAGTAAACGTGTTGTTATATGCGAAGTGAAAGTATTTAAGTTTTGATTCTCAACTCTGCGATAAAACATTTTCAGATTTAATTCCTACACCGATTTTAACGATGTTTAGACCTCCATGTGTTTACTCTAAAGACAGATTACGTTGTCTATTTTCTTTTTGGTGTTTAATGTAGCCACTGATGTTGTGCGTCAACAGGTTTATCTGTCTGGGTTCCACGAGCGTAGCCTACTGCAGCTTGTATGTGTGAATTAAAAAAAAACTAAAATGAATAAAGTTCGCCTAATGGTCTATTAGGTTTGACATACAACTGCCAGTTTACCATCTTATAGTCTGCATTGAGCTCTATCCGCCGACGTGGAGTTAAAAAGCCCTTTCTTTCTTTTGATCTATTATGGGTTTAATGTGACCCAAGTTAGAGAGTTTCAGAGCCACCTTTTTGTCTTTTTCTTTTACTAGCTGTTTGCCTCTGCTTCTTTTTCATGTTCAAATTGTAAGTCGCCAGAGACTTGTGACATTTGAAATATGAGACTGGCCGTATTTACTAAGTTGGACAATACACGAAAACCACATGAAAATCAAAATAAGTAGGATGCGGTTATAGGAGCTGTGCTTTCATTTATTGAAGTCCGTACAGATGTTTTGCATAAAGACGTTTTTTGGGGTAATGAGGGGGAGTATTTGAACGTAAGCTGAACCTGGTTGGCTTTACTTATATAGCATTCTGCAGCAACCTCGAATAAACATTGGAGAGGCGGAATCTGTGCAACAGTTGCAAAAAGTAGCCTATAGTAAAAAATGTGACTGTGGCCTGTCTGGTGCTGGGAGTGTTGAACTGGACTTATTTTAGCCTGTTGTAACAAGGGAACGTGGAACAAAGAGGCTATCCCAACACGACGCTTTCTTTTCTGGCCATAAAATAGCCTAGTTAAAAAAGAAAGTTGATCTAGCAAAGTGATGAAAAAACTACAATGATGTTAACACCTGTTGATTTGACTTCCGTATATGAAGCCACACATATTGAGAAAAAATATTTATAAAAGCGTGCAGATTGTATTTAGATTGAATCACTCCATCTTTCAGCCCGTTTTCATTTTTGTGGATCCGCGCTGAAATGCAAACATCATCCCACTGCACTCACCGTGAGGACACAAGCACCAACCAACCAATTAAAATCCGATTAGGAAACATCTTAGTTTTCCAACCGAGGGCAGTGAAAAAGTCCGTAACCTTTCCTCGCTGGGGTCACCCACCTAATAAGATCCATTGCCTATAGTGAAGCCGCAGACCTTCACAAATGTTCCTGGCGACCGGCGGTGGCCCCTGAGACCTTTGGCATACATGGCAGTTTAATTGGTCACTGTATTTAACAATAAGGTGGGATTCCAGTTAATTAGTGGAGAAGTGAATACGGCTGAACATTATATGATTTGCTCCCGGCCCCTGGTTTGTTAGTGCGGATTTGGTGTGGATCAGCTTTTGTGCTCGACAAATGAGAAGTGAGTAGCGTGGTGCCGATGCACAGTGTCGTTTTGTGGACTGGCGACAGTCTCGATTCATGGGAAAAACTTAAAGGAGACCCGCGTTATCACAGGACCTCATTATCTCATGTCTGCAACCATCTTTTGGGAACAGCCCCTAATCAAAAGTGGCACAGACCTACTTTGCAGAATTTTGGTATAATAGCCGCCCCTCTCTCTACAAACGCACACACTTTGCGTGATGTGTGGTGCCGCATGAAAATGTCAAAAAAATACATTTACAATAATTGCTCGTGCAAGTATTCACATTGATATTCAAACACCTCCGCCAGGTAGACAATTTTATATACTCTACTCTAAATGCCTCATCTCTTTATTTAACAAATAGTCCATTTTATAAGTTATGTTAACGTTTACAACTGTTGGTTGTAGATACGTCTGTGTGCATAAAACATAAAAAATACAAAAAAAGGTTTTAAATGTAAGCGTCTCTGATTTTTTTATTTTGAGGATAAGCTTATAATAAGTGTAAGTTTGTAATAAACATAACCTACGAATTAATTCCATAATTATTAAGCATGCTGTTTTAATATTCTTATTTGTCATATATTGACAAATGTAAATTAATAATTTCTTATTTCCTAAACTTTAAACATTTACAACTACTATACGGTCTTTTCCCAGCGCATGACAATGACAACTGCATGCGCCCGGGGGTGTTCTCTCTTTCTGTGCACAAGCAGACAAAACCACAGAGGTGGTTCATTTACTTGGCCATAAACCATTTATTTACCTTCAGGTGAGTGTCGCAGAGAGTGCAGAGTAAAGATCGCAGCAAAGATTTACACCTGTCTCTTTGCGCAAACAGAGAAGCCTATAGCCTACAGAGATGGACACTGGAGCCAGCTTGTCTGGGGCTCTGCTAGGCAGCCCGACCCCCCCCCCCCCTCTCCCTCTCTTCCACCGTGGATTAAACAACATCATAAAAAATGACCATCAACGCGCACACTGTAAACAGATTACTCTGTTCGGCGCCTGGCGCACAAACCCCACGCTAAAGGCAAGACGCGTCCAGCAGCCACGTGTTGCAGCAGCGAGGGCGACGCTGCTCGGTCATCCTTTTTCAGCCATTTACGCACACACTTCTCTGGACGCTTCCCGGTAAATACTGGCGAGTGTTTGATGTCTTGGCCTCTTGGGAGGCTGCTGAGGGACATTTGTCACAAGATGAAGGGTCACATTAGAAAAGTCTCCACAGACGACTCAACGTGGCAGCTTGTTTAATCTATCTTTATCTATTTAAGGATGCACCTTGACCTCTGATATTTTTGAGATCTTAATTGGAAATATCTACCTGAGCATAAATGTGATCCCTCTTTATGACCTGCATCATAAATACACACATGGACTATATCGACTTCTTTTGACCCCTGTTTTACCTGTTGCTGTGTTTTTTCTCATAACTGTTGAGGGCTGATTAGACTCTCTGCTATCATGATGTATGGGTGTTACAACATGTCAAAATATCCTTAAAATACTCACATTTCCCTGAAGTAAGGTGCTTGTAGAGTTCTGCTCCCTCTCAGACCTTTTGAAATCCATTCATCATGTCAGAGCACATGCAGTGTCATTAGTGCATTATGCCTTTGGTAATCAGCCTGAAGACCTCAATTTTCAGCCCTGTCCTCCAGCATTCTCTACGCTATAGGCCCCATCTCACAAGGTTGATATGTCTGTACTTTCTCCTGTATCACGTGTGTCACATCACCTGCTGGCTGTTCACGTGCAGATAACAACTGTTATTGAAGGCTAGATTTCCATAGGTTACACTTAAGGTTTATTAGTTCCTCTAATTCATTTACAATTATTTCCTCCTTCCTTTTCTACACATTAGCACAGTGGTTAAAGTAGTCCATGCTGAAAATATAGTGTGTTATGCCAGATAATAAGCTTTCATTCATGTGTTAAAATGAAGACAAAATGTGTGGATACAAATTTAGCTCCACACCAATTCAAACTAGACCACGCAATCAAAAAAGAAAATCAACATCTATTTTCTCTCCCAGGCATATGCGCACATTTGCTTTCTTTCTTTCTCTCTCTCTCTCTCTCACTCACCCTCACACACATTCATACACAATTTATACACACACACACACACACACACACACACACACACACACACACACACACACACACACACACACACACTGGCGCATCACTTTGGTGGTCACTCCATTGTGTCCAGTGGTCAGCTAGTAAATTTCATGCCCTATTGATGAGAATAATTACCCTTGGTGTGATCGAGGCAGTGTGGAGATCCTGCCTGATTTCTGCAAATTAAAGTTTGAACATGCATGTTGTTCTAAATCAGCACTGCAATTACTCAAGTCATCAGGCTGTCAGCATCTGCATGCTTCGCTCCTCCATGAATATATCCTGGATTTAGTTTTCTAGTTTTCCCTGTTGTCTTCTGTTGCTAATCTTTTTCAACTGCTGTGCGCTGCATTCTTTTTCTCTCTGGTCTCTGGTGTTTTTGTCAGTGAGGATTTTGACTCACTGATAGCAGAAACGTTTGTCCAATACTTTATTCTTGAAATATGGGCCAAGACAAAAAATGGGTCATGGGCCCTCTTTTAGTGGCTCTTTGTGTGACAATTTGAAAGTGTTTAGAGGAGCCTGGGTCACAGGGCCAGAGGGATTTCATTCAAATTAGGTCTGAAGTTTAAAAGCCCCCATATGCCATTGTAACTAACATTATATCCCACAAAATAGTTTTTTTTAGATAATCTCACCCATACATAATACTGGCTTAAAAGGTGCCCCTTAATGTGTACAACAATGGTTTGTTTTAGCAAAATCCCAGTTTAAACACACTAAATAAGCATGATTGATTATTTGCTGAGTGAGCAGGCATAGATCACAATTATTAGTCCCCTCTGGTAATGGAGCAGCTTTTAGCTTTAACCAATATATAGACGTCTCTAGCGGTAAATTATACTGAGAGAGCCCAACTAGTGTTTTGTTATGAAATTTTGAATGAGGGTTGAATAGTTTTATCAATATAGCTGCATCCTGTTGTTTCAGACTCCATTGAAAGTTAACAGCCCATCCCTCAATCATCTTCTCATTCAAACATTCAACTCCTTTGACATGTGTATGTTATTCTGAGTAGGAGGGGGGGTCAATAGCGAATGTGCAAGTTGGAAAATTATAAAAGGAAGCCTTCCATCTAGTGCAGCCATAAGGGAATACAGAGAGGGAGCAAATCGAGAGCGGTGATTTCCAAAATGGCCCGGCCATTGAATGACAATAGCCAGGCCCCTCTGCCTGTCTCTTTTTCTTTCACTGCTGCAGACTACAAAAACTAACATAATAAAGCGGGCTGAGGGAATGACCAAATGTGATTTATTATGATTAGAACAAATCATTGTGATTTAAATCTGGCAGGAAAAATGTCCATAGTAACTGAATTTGTAGTTGTCTGATTTAGTGTGACTTGTACCCTTTTGTTTGTTGTATTTTATTTTATCATTGTGCAAAACTGGGGTTGGGGGGGTCCTACGGTATCAGCACATGTTTTGCAACCACTGTTTCTTCTCTGTGGAATCCCTGCCATTCCTGTCAGTGAGAATATCTATACTTAAGATATCATATTTCTTCTAGAAGATAGCATTCATAAAAATACACCATTCAAACATTTGAGAGGGCACTGACAGGCTGACACAGCTTTGGGAGAGTTAAAAAAGGATGAGTTGTTTGGAAAGGCCCAGCACATATAAAGAGTTAACTTTAATTTCAACATATTAATCTTGAAAAATCTGATTATTTCCTCTATTTAAATGCTAAGCTGGTGTGCTGTGGCAGAAGTATTGACACTCGTATTTTCCTCCAAGTCATGTCTTAGTATTTCTATAGCCACACTTTCACTATCAACATTTTTTAGATTATTTTCCAGAAATAGAGATTTTGTAAATTTTTTCTAAATTCATTATCAGTGTACACTTAACAGTGTTTTCATCATGCCTCTAAAATATTGCAGAGTCTGTGAGCAGCCCTACATATTCCCTCTTCCGTCAAGGAAGGGAAGATTTTTTTCAATAAATAATTCACCACTGATAGCCAGCCCTAATGTCTACATGAACAAATCTCTCAGTTACAGCCATCTTGGGAGTAAGCCAGTCCAAGAGCGTACTTAATAAACAAATACAGGGCCCGACAAGCTCTGGTTTCACTGATGTCTTTCCGAGAGGAAAGTATTTGAAGACTGTCGGTGAAACAACATCCTTTCTGTGGGTGAAGGTTTAGGGGTCAGGCGTGGGTTATTGCTGCGAGAGCGAGTGGGCCCATTGCATTGTTACCGCTGATACTCTGGATAGATTTACCGTCCATTTTACACCCGGCATAATTTCAGTTTTTCTTTGGAATAATCTGACATTTATGTTTCAACATTTTATGATCTTGCACCATTTAGTGGGAATTAAATGTCAAAGGATCAAAGAGCAATAGAAAGCATAAAATATACAAATGAACAAATAATTCTCCTTATAAGTATATCTCTACTGTGTGCGTAGAAACTGTCTTTTTGAGCATGTTGTCCTCTGTGTCCACTGCTAGGACCAGGGCTGAGTTAGTATCACAGCCTCACATCGACCACATGTTCGCTGGGACTAGAAACATGATCCAGACATGATTCCCCAAACCCGTTCCTCAGGGTGAAATGTGTGTGTGTGCTCCTCTGCAACGTCTCACGGAAATATACTTGTCATACACTACAAACTGAATAAAAGCATAAAAATAAATTTCTATTTTCCCATAATGTTAAGGTGACACGATAAGGGTCATTATTTTTGCCCAGTTTTGGAGATAAAGAGCCAATGTTGTCCACTATACTGTATTTGGTATGTTCAGATCAGATGGAAGACATGACTTTTATTTTTGTACAAATTATTAAAAATAAAATGTCCAGTGTGTTCAGGCTTTGTGTTGGTGTATTTGTAAACAAGCACAATCAAGTGTATGATCTTTTGTATGTGTGTGCCTGAACGTGGTTGTCGGCCAGTTATTTAGCTCATCTGTGTGTATGCTGCTAGGCTCCCCACATGAAATATTCAAGGTCCAGTGAAAATTGATCTGCTGATCTGAAGTCTGTTTCTCCTCTCTCTCCTTCTCTGACCAGATCCCTGTGGAGCTGCCTCGAAGAAGGATCCTAATATCATATATCAGTTAGATGACCAAGTTCAGGGCCTGCTGCTCGACTGCTTCAGCTCAGCGCCGGAGCTCAGATCAATGGAATACTGTTGGGGATACAACGGACCACACCCACATACTGATCAGACCCTCTGATTGGATATCACATGGATGTCTTGACCACTGCCATGGCTTTCATGCAAATTGATGAAGGTAATTTTAGCTCCTTAAGTGAAATTTGATTTGCGTTAAGAGCTCTTGCTACTTTCTTCTTAATGTAAAATGGTTTTGATTAATAGTCTGGGAGGCTATGGAGAAGTATTATCAAGTGTAACAGTTTAATGTATCTCTTCCACTAAATTAGTGCTGCTCCTGTTTGTTATCCGAGTTCACTGCCAGTGTTTTAGGTGAGAAATACTTCTTCAATATACCTCCCACTCTAAAATACACATTTATATGTGTTTAGAGATATTACTTATAGGCTCCAGATCAGCTGACCGCTAGGTCATTTAATCTAAGCTTTGGAACAGGCAGAATTATACAGATACACTTCATAAACATAACACACTTAAAGCCAAAAACCCAAACACTCAAACACAGAAACTAAAATGTTATTTGCAAACTAGCCCTGCTATATACCATTGTATCCACCTATCCAGACTGTAGCTGTTATGTGCTCTCCTAAATGTGTGCGACACTTCACCTCACCTCCTCAGAGCGGCACAGCGCTGCACCCTAAATGAAAAACAATCTGAGGAAACAGGGAACAATCCTAGGCAGGCTCCAGCGGGCTGCCATAAAAAGAGGGGCTGCCTCTCCAGCCTCTCCCTCATGCCTTCAGCTTTAACTCTATGGGCTGATGAAAGATCAATGGGCCGACTGGGCAGCCGCTGCTGTGCCTGCTGTCCGCCACTGCACCAGGAAGCAAGCCAATTACAAAATACCAGGAAAAAAAAGGAAGAATGGGAACTGAGTGATTAGTGAAATGTGTGTGTGTGTGTGTGTGTGTGTGTGTGTGTGTGTGTATGTATGTGCATGTTTTCCTGTTATCTCTCACATATGCTAAGTTCAGCCCACTGCAGCTTATTTTTAAGAAACGTTGAATGTTTCCAGCCCGTGGATCATATTCCAAACTCATTTTGACCCTGATCTCTCCCTACATCCCCCACCTTTCCTACCTCACCCTCTTTAACACCCCTTTAACCCTCCGCCCCCGACCTCCAGGAGCCTCACGCCAGATCTGTACCAGTTAACCAGCCCCCTGGATCTACGGCAGAAGTAATGGGGGTTGGCGCTGAAGTTTGGTGCAAACACGCAGCAGCAGACAAACAAATCATGTTAAGTCTCTGCTGCCACGGCTGGCAGCACACTCAAAGGGGAGCCGGTGCCCTGCCAGGGAGGAGGGTGCATCCATTTTCCCAGGGAGGGGGTGAGGGTGAGGGTGAACACGAGGGAGGGTATAGCATGGAGGGGAGGCCTGGTCCTTATCGAGCCCGGATCACAGACACCTCCGCCCCTCCTGGCAGGAATGCATACAGCCCCTGTGGGAGGAGAGAGGGAGAAGAAAGGAGGAGGAAACAAGCAGACATTATGAGGGGAAGTAAAAGGGGAAAGAAAAGAACGAGTGAGGGAAAGTGAGTGACTGAATGAAGGAGACACACGCACGCACGCACGCACGCACGCACGCACGCACGCACGCACGCACGCACGCACACACACACACACACACACACACACACACACACACACACACACACACACACGCACACACACACACACAGAGAGAAAAAGACCTGCCCAGCTTAGGAGAGGGAGTGTCTATGAACATACACACACAGACAAAAACACACCAATCACAGCACTCAACACACCCTCAGTGGATTGAGAGCACCACTGGGAGAGCACATTGGAAAACAAACAGGGCATTAGGCTGCTTAAATACCATTGTAACCCTGCAACCCTGGTTATCGTTACGTCAGTTCAGTCACAGTTTCAATGCGAAGTGTGTCGCTGATGACAGCTGAGGAGAGATCCGAAAGCCAGTGGTGTTTACATAAAAGAGAGGTGTTACACGTGATGTTGTTAGACCCTCACAACATGTATTTAAAGGCTGTGTGTTTGGGTCATTGAGTACAAAAAAACAAACATGTAATCATGAGGAATATCTCAGAATAGTCTTTTTTATCTCTTTGTTAATGAGTGATATTTGTCCCTGATGAGACCTGAGTGAACGTTTCAGGTATCATGGTTGCAAATATTCCCTCTGTGCCCCAAAACAATCATAGAAAGCAGGATGATAGGATATTGAGTGTTTAATGATACTCAATTATTGGATTGGATAATATTTCCGCAGCCTCTCCTGGGATGGAAATATTAATTCCTAAAGAATATAGAGAGGCAATTGTGATCTTAACATGGCATTCCTGCATGCGGGCTGCGAGCTCTCTGCGGTTGTATGTCAGAGCAAAGAACAGATTTTGTCAGGTGGAGAGTGGGGTTTAGGGGTTCATTTACAGTTCATGCAAGAGCATTCCATGCAATCTTTACATTTCCATTCACCCTCACTCTCTCCCCCTTTCCTCTCTTCGCTCCCTCGCTTATCGCACGTTTTTTTTTTTCTGCTCTCCTTTTGAAATGCTAATAACTTAAAACGGTTAATTCTTCACTGTTGACAAAATTCACTTCTCAGTTCAAAATGTGAACCGATTTGCCATGGGTGTATTCTGCATGCTTTGCTGAATGCCAAGGAGCGATATTTCCATGACGAAGATGTGAGTCACACAACAATGTACGTACTGTATCTGCTGTAAACAGATTCCTGATTACTCTTAGTCGTCTCTGAAATGCACTGCTGTCTACTGTGATATAATCAAAACACATACAAACACACAAACGCTTACAGCCAATGCAATATCAGAGTGGCTAATCCCCTTCTTAGCACTTATCACAACAAGTCTAACAAAGAAGAGAGAGAGTCGGACAGACTCACATGCAGGTACTGTCAGCCAGAAAGTCAGTTGCTTTACAAATAATGCTTACAAAGCACAACTAACTATTTAATTTGTGGCAAAATATTTACTTATTTGCTTCTTTTTTTTTTTTTTTTAGCACCATGAATAATTCTAACCACATGATAATTCAGAGGGGATGGATTATATTAATGGTATAGTTATAAATAAAACAAGATTGTGCTGGAGTGATCTTTCTGGAATGCTTTCTTTGCTGAGAAAACACTTCTTTTGGTCAAATAGAAAAAATAATTTTAAATAGCATAATTAATCTCCATAATATTAGCATTATGATTTAATAGGCATAACTTTTTAAAGATATCTGAGTAAGCTAAATATTAACCTGGAAGTACTTCACCAGACATAAATAATAGAAGATTTTTAATTGTTTTTTAACTGTGGTAATAATGGCACACGGTAACAGTCAAATGTGTCTGAATCATACTAGGATAAATTAACAACTGTACAATTTTATAACAATTCAACAACAAGTTTGTTTGATTTTTTTTTTTTTTTTACTGGATTTTAAGTTTTTATTATTTTACTATTATTTAATGATATTTTATTCTAATTTTGCCACTTGAATAAAAAATGCATTTTTTCTACAAAACCATGAATTATTTTAAAACTAATCAACAGAGTTTAAGAATATATTTGCTGTAATCCTCTGGTTCAAGTTTAATACCGGAACTAAGTCCAGACACACTTTACTGTGTATTTTCCTAAAAAGTTAAGAAAAAAATATGAATATTATAAAAACATGTGTCACACACCCAGCTACAACATTTTGGCAGCACCCTATAGCAACATGTTTTAAGTTTAATATCTGTTTCAGAAGTATCTTGATGTAACCCAACAGCCACATACATTTCTTTTCTCAGGCGATTTTCTTCTTTTTCTTGCTGAAATGGGAAATATTCCCGTCTCAGCAGCAGAGCCTCAGCCCACTTCCATCTGTTGGCCTGACCAGAGTGGCAGCGAGGCTAACTTATTGCTAGCACATGTGACCGGGTGAGTGTGTGTATGTGCCACGGCCTATCACACAGCATCCCTGTTGCCTATCAGCCCCCCCCCCCCCACCCCTCCCAGATGGATCTCTACCTTCATTAATGCAGGCCCACGGCAAGCGCATGTCTCCACATGTTAGCATGGGACGCAAACATCTGCTACGGTCCCTCAAACCCATGTCTGCTCTTTTCTGGTGTCCTACTGGGTGCAACGGACACTTTGTCTTTTCTGGAGGATAGGAAGTGGTGCTGGTGTTGTTGTGGCGAGGGACTTCAAAGAGGTTGGGACGTCAGTCATGAGCAAGCAGAGGGCAGAACCTGGTCAATGACGTCCAATAGCCCCTCTGGGGGGACTTTAGGTCTAATTTCAGAGGTGCCGAAAGTTGGATTTTATGCCATGTCCCAAGGTCCTTTTGTTTCACATGCTTTTTTCATTAGACAGGGGCTATTTGCAATGATAATGGGGAAGTTATTATGAGTTTAAAACTTTGTTCTTGGGGAAATAAGTGTGTATGTTGACAGAATAAAATCGCAACATTTGATCTCACACAGCATTAGTGAAATTCTGATATTCAAGTACACATTAAGTCTGAGAAAATGTTTTAAGTCATAATTTAAACTTTGTGTTTAAATTCATTATGTATTCGTTATCTAACCTGAAGATGACGTCACCCAGGGATAGCTTATAACAGCCGGCAGTTCACTTTAATATTGATGTCTCCATCCCCTTGTCTCTCCATCAGCAATATATTTAATGGTCACATTCTGTGCCTATTCAGCACAAGAAAAACGAGAGCAAGGTAAACATGCCAACCTGAGAGCACAAGACATTAGTCTTGTAGCTTGAAATAACTGGATTGCATTTAATGAGACGTAAGATGAGAGGGCAGACATTTGTTTTGTTCCTGACCGCATGTGCCGAATTAACTGACAAACAGTGAACTTCTCAGACTTTGGGACTACATAGTGTTCCAACAGCCATCAATACTAGCTCATGATCTGTAGTCGTTGTCAGCCAGGAGGTCGTTTAGAAGAAATGCACATTTAATGGCTTGATCCATTGTGATTGGAGTGGTTAATTGATGATCTGGTTGTAAATTTCTGTCTCATGGCTGTCACTATCTCTCCTCCCCTTCTTTCATCGTTCTCTCTGTTTATCCTTCTTTGTCTCTGCTCTTCACTCAACATGTCTTGCCGCTTGTATCCGTGTCTCTCTTGATCTGTCCTTTCTCTTATCAATTGGGAAGTCAAATGCACAGCACTCTTGAAATATTCACAGTTGAAATCCATCTAATTGCCCAGTTGAAATTCATATTACAAAATTATTCACATTTATGCAGTGGGAACTGTTTGTGTTGGCTGCCAACCAACAGCAAGCTCAGAGCATGCCAGATTTGGAGGTTGAGGGGATGCTGGGGTGCTGCTGCTGGTGCAGATGTGCCGCCTAATTACAGATCCCACCATGCGGAAACTATTCTTCTCAACCATTTCAAAGCATCTGCAATAGGTGTCACTGCAAGGTTAAACCAACTTCACAATGCAAGTCCTGTTTCCATTCCTCCCTGCTGAATTGAGTTCTGTAGCGTTGTGCGCCCTAGCAAAGAGGAGGGAAAAGGTTTTAGGAGAAGGAGCTTCTCAGCCCTGGTCATGGCTCACATTAGTGTCTGCTGTTGTGCACAGTGTGCCTTTGACATGAAACTGAGGGAAAGAATGTGCATAGTACTGGGTTGCATTACAAATAGTCATTTTTTGTCTGTATCTCAAACATTTTAACTGGTGCTTCAAGTTGAAGTATATTGCCTGAAACCTTGTAATACGATTAAAATTTTCAAATCATTTTAAATATGATGCTCTCAGAAAAGCCTTCTTGTGTTTATGGTTAACTAACGGCAGAGAACTGAAAACCGACCTGATTACATCTTGTGCTGATTTGGATGCTTTCTGGGAAGGTATTGATTTAGTCAATTGCAGTAGTTAATGGTGTCTTTTAGATAGTAATTGAAACCTGTAAAAGAAAGTATGAGGTTTCATATTCCTGTAATAACGCTGTAAACCATACAGAAGGAAGTTATACATTGTGGCTCTTAACACAAATAGTTATTGTAGTATAACTATAAAGTTAAGTATTGCTGTGAGAATACTTTCCTCTGAATGAATGTCAGTTGAACACCAACAGCAGTTTAATGTTGAAATGCAGATAAGGTGACACATAAGCTAAAAGTGGTGGACAGCTGAGTAAAGAGCACAGAGCTCTGATCACTGGAGGGACGTGTTGGATCAAAGGCTGAAAAATATGAGGTCACAGGTTCAGGTGTATAGCAGTATATTATAGTGTAAAGCATCCGTTTCTGAATCTATTGGTGATTGTCCGTTCATAATTTCTGACCGTTCTCTTTTACCTTGAAAACTCATAGCAACTTGTTGCTATTACTGTTTACTTATCGCTGTTATTAGCTCACAGAGATAAGACCTTGTTATTTTTCCAAAACAGAAAGTTGGTTCCTAAAGGCATCTGTAAGGAATGTGTGTTTTCTACTCTGGAGCAATTGTGGCTTTATTAACTTTTGCTCTGCTGCTGAATTTCTTGCTTACACATGGTTGTCTTGTTTGGTTGGAGCTTGTCTACATTATTTGGAATTATATCAGCCAAATTAACTTTTTTTTTTTTGCATTTTGTGCACCGTGATCTTGAAGTCCATTTTTAGGAAGCTGAGAAAGAGACAGCGAAGGAACGACAGTATGCACATTTGTGTATGTGTAGGTGTGTTTGTGTGTGCAGCCCTATGTCTGGCCAGCCGTGGCCACATCTGTTTGTCATGTTAGCACTTAAGCGCCTGCAGGAGCCACGATACTAAGTGGAGACAGAGTCCTCTCTCCCACTCTCTCCATCTTCCCTTTCTCCTAATTACATTTGTTCATTAATCCATTTTCTGCCCACTTCTCTTTCTTGTTTATGTTCGTGCTCCAGTGGGCTTTTGCCTCCTCGGACCAGCAGACAGTGACCTTTAAGGAGATGCCAAAAGACTCTGTAAGACAATGTTACCCCTTCACCCTTTCAGCATGCACACTCGCACACACACACACACACACCCATGCACAGTCACATCTTGGCCCCTCAGTATCCCCTCAGGCCATCTCCTTCAGAGAGGCTAATGGAGTTAGCCTAATGTCTGCACAGCGCCAGCCATAAAACTGATTTGAGGCTAAAGGCTTGGTGCCGAGACCACCACTCTGCCTACAAAAAAGAGAGATGTGAGTGAGATGTTAAAAGAGAGCAAGTGTATCTTTAGAGGAAAAGAGGCTTGGGTGGCGGCGGTGGCGGTGGGGGGCAGGCTGGCGTAACTACGGCAACTGCAGACAATCTAATTGGTATTGACATCCTTGTCTCGGAGGAAATTTGACATCTAAGGGCAAATCATTCTATTTAGTCGCCTGAATAGTCTCCAAGGCGGGGCCTGAGGAGCACAATCGCGCTGTTGCGTTGTTCTGGTCCTCATGTCTGGGCCAGCTCTGCCATGCAGCAATCGATCCTAATCTGATCGGGGGAGGAGAGGAGGATAAGCGCTATGGGGAGAAAAAAAATGACAATAAAATCAAAAGCTCTGTTGGGGTAATATTTAACAAGAGGGAGTACAATTGGGCCCTGCTGGGGCGGCAGCCTGTAATGCACTTGTGCTGCTCTAGCATGGTTAATGTATAGAAAACCCCGGGAGTAATGGCTCTTCAGCCAAGGTGGCCAGGCTTCAAAGAAATCTGCTTGCTTTAGCTAAAAGACTGCCAGGCCGGGCCGCCAAAGACCTTCATTCTGTTAGAGCATCAAATATGGCCCCCACTCAGGACACACAGACACCCTGATTTTATTATCCTCACTCCCCTGAGAAACTCATCTCATCCCTCTTTTTGTTTGTGTGACTGACCATCAATGTGAAAGAGTGAAGTGGTGCTGTCCGTCAAAAAGGCACACACTGCCTTTTCTTAGGTCAAAGAGGAGTAAAGGGTATCTGCGGTGTCTCTCCACACTGACAGCATTGAGGGTGGTGCTTTAGGCGTCATTTTACATTAACTTGATGCATCAGTTTTACAAGACAAGTTGTAGTATAGCTCATATACATATATATACGCTTAGTTTATGATAAAGAACTTGTTATTTTTAGTTATCTTTTATCTGTCTATATTGCTAAAAGCCAAGCTTGTTCAAAAATGTTGTTTATGCAAGAAACCTGTGAGAATTGTAGGTGAAGTATTCAAAACTGAGACTTGTCTTACGGCAGCTGTTTGTATGAAGTCAGTTTTCCCCAAATCACGCCATCAATCTCCAGATTCTGACTTAAATTGTTGGCCCCTTTTGGATGCATCTGGAAATCCCATCATGTGTGCGACATCAACCAAAAAAAGTCTCACACATCGGGGTAATGCATTGTTTTCATAATCTCCTGATCCCTGAACTAGGTTGTATTTTGTTTGCTGTAGAAGTCCATGGCTGATACTGACTGAAGATCTTAAAAAAGATAGTAAGAAGACCGTGAATGTCTGCACAAATATTCCCCGAAAAAGTACTTTGTTATACAGCAGTATATACAGGTACTTCTGAATGAATTACTACTTTAATGAAAGGACAAACACAATGGTACTGGTGCTCCTAAAAGTTGTTAAAACACAGCAGTAACAGTGAATGAAGAACTCCTTTATACAACTGTCAGTGAGGATGACTCCCAATCAGGGGGATATTGTTAAGAAGTCAGTGTTATCAGGAGAAACCCTGCTGTTTTCCTCAGTGTCTCCCAGTGATATGGCTTTGGAGCACTCAGTCTGTTTGATTTAGACTGATCATCTTGTCTGCTCTTATACGTTATGTTACGTTACGTTAAATGTTTTGTTTTATTTTTTGGTCCTTACATTAGAAAATATATCTTTGAGTTAGGTTTAGGGTTACTGGGTTTATTTAGCATTTGGTTTAGTAGTACAGGCATTAGTTAGGGTCAAGTTTCTTATTAAATTTAAGTAAGGTCTGAGTGGTTAGGTTTAGCTAATGCGCTAAACTCACAGTTTGTGGCTAATTGATTACGAGATGACTGAAGATGAAATTGGGCCCACAGACTATAGAAGTTGTGTGTGCATAACAAATGATGGGAGGTAGAATAAGTAGCGTGAGGTTGTGTGTGCACGTGCACGTGCACGTTGACAGGCATGTGTTTGTGTGCGTCTGTGAGACAGAGAGAGACTGTCTGTGTTAGTATGTGATGAGGGTGTATTGAGCTGATGGCTGCAGATATCAGTCCCAGATACTTAAGTCATAAAAGTGCACGTCTCGGAGCCCCGTGGCTGTGCAGGCACTGGTGCCTGATGTTATCACAGCGGCCACTCTATCAGGATAGAAGAGTACAGAGGCATTCCTGTATTACTGGAGCTGGTGTCGGGCCTGTAGCTGTGACTAGGGGCTGGGATGGAGGCTTGAGCGCTCTGCAGGAGCGCATTTAGACAGTTGGGGAGTGGTGTGGGAGGTTGCCACATTACAGGACAGGCCATTGAATTATTTACAGCAGGGTGTTATTAGGGCTTTGCTTTAAATGGCTTGTCTACAGCTTAACTAGACTAACAGGGCAACAATGGGAAACCAATCCAAATAAAGTTTTGTAGTTCATTATAGCCTCACACATCTTTAGGTGCATGACAAAGGCAGCATTTACTTTGTACCTACCTATCCACCTTTCATTAATCACTGGGAACAGCTGGGGTTATTAAATAAACACAGTCTTTCTTTATAATTTTGCTCAATTAGGCAACATACCCAGAAGGCTCAACTGTGTATTTCAGTATCCCAGAAACCAGAAACACACACCTCTTTCACAAATCTCACCAGAACAATAATAAGAGATGCACTAAAGTTGACAATGTTTAGAGAATGTTTCAGGTGCATACGCTTTACTGCGAGATAGAGCAGCTATCTATGTGATTTCATGTAATAATTGTAACAACTGATGAAGTTTGTGATGCATTTTACATACTTTTTCTTTTTTTTACCAAAATGTTTTGTTTGTTTGTTTTGTTTTGTTTTGTCTTGTTTTGTTTGTTCTGTTTGTCTCTGCCTTATGTAAAGCGTCTTTGGGTACTTAGAAAAGCGCTATATAAGATGAAAGTATTATTATTATTATTACTTATGTTGTTTACGTTTTATGATATGTAGTTATTTTAAACCCAACCACGATGTTTTTCCTAAACCTAACTAAGAAGTTGTTTTTGTTCAAAACTTTAATCACAAGTTCCCTTGAGCCTGGTGGGCTACCCAGTGCGTTAGAAAGTGACACCAAGGGCTGACAAAGTGTCAATATGTGACAAGTTGTAATGAGAACATGTTGCACATGTTAGAAGATGATCATATATTGTTTGTATAGACCTAATTAGCTGAATAAATAGTCTTCAAATACTGCAGAAAGTAGTAAAAAGTAGAGTGAAATAAGCTTTTTAGCTCTGTAACTTCTCCGTTGGGTGGAGCCATATTTAGAGAAACAGATGGTGGAGAAAACATGAGGACTTGACAGGTTACGTCTTCATCACCGCCATTCCTTCATGTCCTCACTCATTCTCACTGCCTCTCTGTTCTCTGACCAGTAGCACCTAGCAAGCCGGAGTGCAGAAGGTCAGAGATCTCATAACAGAGATGGCATATCGTCACAGGGTGGTGGTGGTGGTGGTGGGGGGGGGGGTGGGTGGGTGGGTGGGTAGGTGGGTATCGGCACCTCTAGGACCTCTGTATGCCAGCAATTGTCTCTGCCTGGATTAGTTTTGTATCCAGTTACAGACTTTTATTCCCGTGGAGTCAAGTTCAGCATGGCACTGAGGGCCAGCAGTGCTGCTGAGAGCCCAGTGATTTATGTGTTGCTGAGTGAGAGCAGCAGGTTCAAGTCAGAGGTCTCCGGGCAGGGTAGCGTGCAGTATATGTTTGTGTGTGTGTGTGCTTGGATGTGTGTATGAGTCACGGTTGCTCTCTGCAAACATAAATGTGTGTGAATGTCTAAGAAGCTGCATGAGGGCCAACTCAAAGCTCCAGGCAGGGTGCCTTGATCTATTTGGCTTGGAGAGGCTTCATTCGTTTGACAGCGAGCATGCCTGGAAGAGTTTTGCTGCTGTTAGAATAATGGCTCTGAGAGGTGGGGTCATCTCTTTATAGGCCGTGCTCATTGGTTGAAGAGGGACACTGAGTGATGACTTTTGATGATGGACTTACTTTTAGAATTCTGGAGATATTTTTTTCTTTTTTTCCTTGCAGGTTGTAAAGCAACCAATTGGACAACTTCTCTACACTATTAATCATGAGGGTTTGGTAATCATATGACACAGTCATGCAAAACGTGGAAGAATGCCATACATGCAGCACTCCAAGACCCTGCGATTGAATTACTTAGGCACACAAGTGAGGTCACTTCCTCCAGGTAAGGTCCCTGGCTTTTTCTGAACAGGGATCATGGTCTACTGCCAATAGCAACAACATGGCCTAATTAGTCTGCAGATTTTTAAACATGGGGGCAGTATCATAGCCGAAAAGCTCTAACATTTGCTCACTACGAAATCATTTAATAACACATAATCTCAAATCAACACTAAAATACTTTCCCTCTCTTTTTCTACTACTTTCATTGAATGAAATGTATAGTTAAAACACAAACTGAAGAGAGCAAGCTGTCACAATTGGACCCAGAATCAATTAAGGCTTGCTTAAAACAGTCTTTGCTTCTGCACCCTATATCCACCCGTATCCATATCCATATTCCTTTGAAATATGATGTCCTAAAGATGGAGCCATATTTATTCTCGATGGTGCGTTTTGAATCCCTGAGATATTTTAAAATGGGGCATCTGTCCTGTGGCCTGGTCAGCCATCTGGATAAGACGGGACAGGGAGAAGATGTTAATGCACTTCATGATGAGAAAGGAGGATGACACCTTTGACCTACCCTAGCCTTTGACCTCTGCAGCCAATATGGAGCCACTGACGCTATATGGGTTTCCTATATCTAGCATATGCTGGCCAGGCCGATACGTTAAAAGAAATTCTTCATTCGCCACACACTGTTTATATAGCCGCTCCCTCATGTTGTAAACAGCCAGGCTGTAAGAAAATAGATATTTACTTCACAGGCTTTCTATTTGATTAGAGAGAGAAAAATTGGCATGCATATTGGATATGTTGCTGTGCTTATTGCCACAAATGCTAATGGAGAATGGGTTGTAGATACCTGAACAGTGTATACAACATAGGGTTCGAGTTGATATTTCTTTGTATACTGTTGTGCCTTCTGTAATCATTCCCTGACATTTGTATGGGTGCATGCGCACCCAGCAGAGATTTGGTGTGCACATTTTGCCAAGCCAACAGAGTTTCAGTTACATATCCCAGAAGCTCAGGTCCACTGCTATGTAAGAAGATCTGACTCTAAATCACTGTTGCATTTTCAGGAACCACCACTAGAGTGAAAAAAGCTCCTGTTGAACCACATGTGCTTCTCTCTTGCATGATGGCTGTGACTCCTTCAGTAGCCGCCTGGCAGTACATTGACATTTATATAGTGTTTCCCTTGGGGTGCAGCCAGGGAGCCCAAGGTGGCTGGAGTCCAGGGGTGGTGTGGTATTAAGGTGTGTGTGTGTGTGTGGGGGGGGGGGTGTTATACCTTTACATGGTAGATCAGCCCTTGTCAATTGAAGCCTATGGGCAATGACAGATCACTTTTCCACACTGAGATTTAATTAGAAATTAGAGTGCACATCACTTCTGACCTTTGATCCTGCACTGCTCATGTTGTCGAGAGAAGTTCTAAGATTATTTGTGAACTAGGACCACCGGTCCCAATCTTTTTTTTTTTTTTTTTTTTTTTTTTTTTCAGTTGCTGTTTCACTCAACAAAAATCACAACAAAATGATGACAAAAATAAAAATAGACACAAATGTAAACGGAAAAGGAAAACTAAAAGGAAGGTCACCATACATTCTTTTCAACTTTTGATCTGTACTTTTTGGACCAGCTGAGAACACTACCCATCTTTTCTCTTGTATAATGTCCATTTTCCCCAGCGTTGATCATGGATCCCTGTTTTGATCCTTAGATAAAGAGTACATTTTTCCATAGAGTGTATTTCCTCTACAATGTCCAGCCAATGTCCTAGACTTGGAGGGTCACTTCTCAACCAGCTCCTTGTGATGGCCGTATAACAATTTTAAAGAGGTAGATGTCCTTCTTTTGGATTATGTCACCAGGTATCAATCCCGGGTACACAATCCGGGGGTCCCTGGGAATCTTGTAGTTTAGAATCTCCTCCAGAGTGTGAATAACCCTGTCCCAGAATGTTTGTATTTTTATACATGACCAGAAAATGTGTGGGTGATTAATAGGAATTCAGTTGGAAGAACTTAATCCGCTTTTTTACTACACCACATATAAAACATAAACAATTGGGTAAAGAGCAGCAATGCTGGAGACAGTGTGGGCAGATGAATGCCAATCACTCACACATTTTCCAGTCCCAATCCAATGTAAAATAATAATGCTCCAAAGAAACTGTCAGAGCGAATGTTATGATGAGAGAATTCCTGGGAATGTCGCGCATGGTAACAATCAATTTATTATAGGTTCACTTCAGTTTATGCAAAGATCGTTAAAAGGTTCAAGTTGCCTCAACTTATTGTCAGTTTTAAACATAAAAAATGACCTTGCAAGACACAACAGAGGGATTTCTTGACTGGTGGACACAAACACATTTGAATGAAGCGTTTACAGTGTATTTTCTATCAATTAATTGTGCTGATAAATTCAGATAAGATATTTAGATAAAGATGAAAGAAACAGCACCTGTCAATCAACAACTGTAGGACCTCCACTTCCTGCACACATTCAGTCATAGACCTGATAGCTGGCTGTCCGGGTTACATTTCCAGTCATCTGGTCAATCCTGTGTGCTAAACATTGACCTTGTGACCTCTGCTCATGACCCTTGACCTGTGATGTTGACCCCTTGTCCAAGGGGATGGGTCTCTTGTATATCTCAACTGGCCGTCTCCATTGACTACCTGCCAGGCACCTGCTTTGAGAAATGAAGCCAAGGCGAATGCCTCTCTGGGGAGCCTTTTTGGCTCAGCAGACAACAAGGCCTGGCCTCAGCCCTGCATTTGAATGGGCTTTGAGTGGCCCTGGTAAACCAATCTCCCTAATTATCTATTGAAAGAACATTCTTTTTCCTTGCCTAGTCATTACCTTGATTTCAATTGCTGAAAAGTAACATGGAGGAACTAAAAAGAAAAGAGAAGGGATGGAGAGGATGTGGAAAAACATACATGCATGTAAGTGCGCACACTTAAGACACATATAGAAACACAAAAGACTGTGTGTCTTCCTGATTTCATTAAGGTTAATTGAGGGTCAAAGGGAGCAAATATAAGATAAAAATCCACTATATGGGTGCAGGTCAAGACAATGAAGAGAAATAAAACATGAATATATGGCCTTTTAACTGCACAATAACTGCTGTTAGGGCAGGTTGCAGGTTTGCCCTCAAATCATTACTCCTTGTCAAATTACAATAGTAAGAGTTTATTTCTGGTATTGATATCAAAGGTGCTAGATTCCAAATTCAGAGAATTTCTATGATTGATGGATTGCCTCCACCTGGCTCTCAACATGGCGACGGCTGAGCCGGCAGCTAGAAGCTAACGGTGCTGACAGTACGAAGAGTGCAAACAATGGCAACAGAACTAACAGTGTTTACCTGAAGGGACTAGATGGTGACGACGCCGTGGGTTGGGACGCCGTTATCAGCGGTAACCGCCGTATGAACAGTGCAGAGCGATGTCGTTTAGTAAGTCACACACACTGGGACATACATGCACATGCATGACCAGACCGTCTACGTAAACAAAGCGCAGGGAAGCTTGGATAATCACACAGAGGAAGAGTGACTTCCTTTTCTTCTTAGAATTTAGCACCATGGAAGAATCATTTGCACAGAGAAGCTCAAGATGCTTGCATTGTGACTTCTAGTTGAGAAGAGGAATGGTTAAAGAGGGAAATGCAAGAACACAATCTGTAACTGCACACTGTATGAGAATTAGCATCACCTTTCTGTGTGAGTTTATAGGTGTGTTTGTGTGTGATACATGTGATAAATGTACCTTGTAAGAAGCACATGACTGATGTTTGCTGATGAGAGTTGGGTTTCTGGTAGTTGAAATGATATATAGTGAAAGTTCACCCTGAACTGCAGATGCCAATGGTGAAACTATGGGTGTCACTAAACGTACATTTAGTAAATTATGCTTTGTAATAATGGGCTGCCTATAATATGCTTTACTTTTTTAGCCTAATTACATCAGCTTATAAAATCCATCATGATCTGAAGCGGAAATCAAAACAAACCACTTGAAAAACAAAATCTTTCCCTGTACTTTGTGGAGAGTTTCAACAGGAGTATTTAGGAGATAAGTTTCGCCTCTGTGCATCTGCATCAGTTACCATAGTTAAGGCTATCTACATGCTGTACCGCTGGGTCAAGAACATGGAGATACTCACTCAAGAGTTGGCTCTCTGAGCTCTAGGGTTGTTCTCAGAAAGCACTCAAGGCTTGCATGCAGTCGCCATGTAGTGGAGGAGATAAGAGGGGACAGATGTACCCTTTGAAACTAAATATAGGTCACACCAAGCTGCATTTAGGTTGTGTCTCATGCCCATAATGTCTCTGTTTTGTTCCTATTATTCTTCTAGTGTTATGTGACTAACTTGGACTATATTTTGGTTGAAGTGTTTTAACATCTGCTCCTGAAAACAGACGGATAAAGAGGTTCAACAACACAGGGTGGATTTGGTCCTTTGGCTCCACATAGACCAGGAATAGATAAACAGAAATCTCCACCTTGGTTGTTTTTATCTGCTTTTAATCTTAACTCAGTGATGAGTTCCAAAATCATCAATTGTTGATCAGAATTTGTAGTAGAGATAACATAAAGAAAATATAGCAATCTATGAAATCTTGTGGAATGAAGTAACTAACATGTTTACTTTTTCAACACTTTAAAAGAGACTAACTATTTGTTAAGTGCTGCGGTGGTCTGCAATCTTCAGACATCCTCTCATAAAAAACTGCTGTCTTGCAGTCTTTGAACTTCTCTGAATGTCTGTCTATCTTAAGTTCTTTAATCTCCGCCAGTCTGTCTGCTACAACAGCAGCACCTCCAAATCTCCTCCCAGCTTTGGACTGGAGCCTCAACTGTCCACACTCTGTGATCTCAGAACACACACACACACACACACACACACACACACACACACACACACACACACACACACACACACACACACACACACACACACACACACATCAAGTCCACTTCATAAGCTTTTGTGTCTATGCGCAAAATGCTGTGTTCTTGTAATTTTTCTTTGTGATTGTTTGGAGGGACGAACTTAAATGCATTTTTTGTTGAGACAGTCAGAGCAATGCTGCTCTCACATTCATATGACCACAAATCTTTTATGAACGCCTACGGTCATAGTTGATCCACAGTTACCTCTGACATCTGGTCAAGACCTCTGAACCCCACCAAAAAAAAAGGCTTCCAGGCTTCACTAGCTGGTTGCAAAATAACATATCATGATGTGGCAATGTTCTCAGCAAATGTGACCATACTCACAGCCCCAGTTTGGATTCTGTCAGGAGCAATAAGCACTGTCGGCTTCAGCTTTGACTCCTCTCAGCTATCTTTTATGGAGCCTCTAGGCTCTTGTCTTCTACCAACACCACACGACACCACTCTGCAGATGTCAAACAGCTAATGCAGAGTAAACCACGCCTGCTAGTGCCACACTCAAGGCTTTGGTGCACATATTGACATTATTTACACATTTCTTTATATTTGAACATACAATGTTCACATGCAGATACACACATTAGAACATGTAGGGTTCATGATCTCCCGTATTGGACCCCATTGGCTCCCTGCAACTTCAGAGGTGCTCCAATAAGCTCTCTGCAGACAGAGGTTCCTCAGTCACATCATTTATCTTCCAGGCCAGGACCACTTCAAGGCCCTGGGAGGTGCACAGCGCTGAGGTCAGTGGTGGGGGTGGGTCTGGGGACAGGAGTGTAGAGACATCAGAGAGGCATGCAGCATTACCGTTATCATTAGCGTAA
The DNA here is from genome assembly GCF_023349555.1 of Cebidichthys violaceus. Taxonomy (NCBI): domain Eukaryota; kingdom Metazoa; phylum Chordata; class Actinopteri; order Perciformes; family Stichaeidae; genus Cebidichthys; species Cebidichthys violaceus. Next base: position 9,307,591 of record NW_027176285.1, read on the forward strand.
TAGCCTATATAATGCAATCAAAGGTCACCAGAAGTCCACTTTGATGGCTTTTTAATTTTTCAAGTGTTTAGTTCAGTTGGATCAAACAAACAGATCCAGTGAGTTTGGATCTTTCACTCAGGATTCACCCTCCTTCATGCCAGACTCCTAAAAAAGCTTCACGCTTTTCCAAAGCTGGCAATATTTCAAACTGATCCACTAGCAAAAATGCAACAGAAGTGTACAAATCTAGATTAGGATGAACTTTCATAAAGCAATAAGTCAGTATCCGGTAGCTAAACACTTCCATATACGTCACATTCCAGCAGCTGCTTGACAATAAATGCATTCCACTATTCCCTTAAGGAACTTTGTGTGTAAGTGTGCATCATCCTTTTTTCCGGTTGTTCATGTTTTCAAATTGATTTGATTGATTCATTTAAAGAACTTGAACAACATGAAATCGGCTAATTCAGCTATGGCAGGGTGCGTCACATCAGTCAGTGATGTTTCTTACTCATCCTGTATAGCTGTGTGGATGGTTGAGTCCTCTGTGAATTGTTTCCAACCCGCTGTGTGTTTGTGTGTGTGTTTGTGTGTGTGTGTGTGTGTGTGTGTGTGTGTGTGTGTGTGTGCATGTACTATGACTGTGTATGGATGAAGGTGGGGCTGTGGGGTGAGTGATGACACTGGCGGTGTAATCCCACCGACATCTGCTTCTAATCTGCAACATGAAAAAGACACTCTTGTGACCCCATACCTGCCCCCAACCATCCTCTACCCCCACCCCACTCCTTCTGCCCGACGTTGCTCTCTCTCATTTGAACTCAAATCAAACAGCATATCAGGTTACCAAAGGTTTCTACCCCACATTGCAATCAAACATACAAAAGAAGGAGTATTTAGTCATTTTCTGTTTTTCTTTCAGCCAGGAATTTTACTTCACTTCATGTTTTCCAGCATTTTTTAGTAGCAAGTATCTCTTTTTTTTCTTTCTAGTGAACATCAGGCCAATCTTTCAATTTCCAAGAATAGAAGTTGGTCATTGATGACCAAATGCAAGTAAACAAATTCAAAAGTGGTGACAGTTTCTGAAAACCATTTCCTGTTTGCGTCACTCCAGGTCCCAGATTAGGTTGACATAAGAAAGAAAGGAGCGGAGAGAGCACTTGGGGTTGCTGAGTCTGGGTGGATGGTGCAGCAGCATATGGGGACTTTCCAGTGGATAAAGATTGCTTCACTAGAGGAAAGTATTTATTCAGGACTGGAGTTATAGAGAGAGAAATAATACTGCAGCCAAAAGCCCGCCTGAGCGGATGAGCAAGAAGAGGATGTGGGTGATTGAAACATGGCTACAATTTGTTTTAACTGGCTGTAGATATAAGCATGGCAGAGCTCTTAGGGCTTGGTAGTTGTAAATCTGGAGCCTTGCAGGAGTATTGTCGGTTCATAACCTTTCTCTCTTTCTTGCTCTCTCTCCCTCCCTTACGCCTCCCAGGGGTACATTTAGCTGGGGAAATGGAGCTTTTCTTCCCTTTATTTGACTTCCTTGTCATTGGCAAACTCTCTTTCCCCCTTTCTCTTTTTCTCTTTCTCTTGTCTGACACACACCCACACACAGACACACAGACACACACACACACACACACACACACACACACACACAGACACACACTTGCCTTGACCCACGTTTGCAGGACCCCTAGCTGTTGGTGTGCAGACCAGTCGTGGGAGGACAAGGACACAACACAGAGATACATTAGAGTAAATCACTTCCCCCTTTCAGCCAACAATGGTTCTGGGAAGTCGTGTAATTCTTCCGTTATCTGCGTTCTCTCTGTCTTCCTATAAATGCGGATTTGAAATCACTGCACTATGGTCCGTTTACATGTATACGCTCCACATTTTGTACTGTGTGTCCACTTCTGTGTCCAGTTCTATTCATGTCAGTATGTAGTTTGAAAAGCAGCTGTTTAATATATATTTAGATAGGAGACTTAACATAGAAATACGTCTCATATTAAAGGAGTATTTCACCCAAATTACAATCAAACAAAGAAAAAATATCTTGCCATGTGGATACTTTGGCTTTATTTGCTCAGGTTTTGTGGGATACATCATCATACATTCAATTATTGCTTCCTCTCTAATACACGGAGGTGAATGGACTTTCATTTATTTTGCTTATAGCTTTGAAATATGACATATTTTAGAAAGTATCTTTCTAGAATCACCCTCCCTGTTACTCAGAGTAATCCATGTAGACAGTTGGGACATTTTGGAGATAAATAGTTTTCACAGCATCACGGATGCTGATTTCTTCAGTAGGATGTAGTTCCAGTGAAAACTATTGACGGGAGGTGTTTCGTAATTATCCAGCATTACCAAGACATTGTTCCTGTATGGACAATTTGATGTTGATTTTTTTTTGTAATTATAACTTTGAATACTGTGAGTGGCACAAAGGGAAGTCCATCCACTTAATTGCACTGGGTTGGCACAGAGAGACCAATATTTAAAAAATGTTTAAAAACCAAAAACCAAAATGTAAATACCACTTTTTCATTTTGTAGCTGATTTGATCTTTAATGATCCTATTAAGAAAAAAACCCAATTTCTGTTTGCGTGTGAAGAAGACAGAGATAGATAGAGGCAACAACAAACATAAAAGAAAAAAAGTAGTTATGTGAGCGGATCTCTCTGTTCACACCTCGGTTCAAGGCTGCTACCTCACCAGCCTCCTGGCCCGTTTAGTCACCCTCTCTCCCAAAGAACACACACGTGCACATCCACACACTTTCATTTTCTCCATCACCTCCAATATCCCCCTTCCTGATTCCTTCCTTCCTATAGGAGCATTGACTGAACAGTGCTGCAGTAACATTTACACACAGGTCTGTCGGTTACACACTGCTGCATCCCAGAGAGCTGTGAGCTTCTCGCTCTCCGCTGTGGGTCAGTACTTAGGGTTTACACAGGGGGCAAAGGTGTTAATGCTACACGCTTTAAAGAAGTACAAGATGTCTTCACTTCAGTTCTAACAGGCACCCTGGGTAAAAGCTGGAACTAATCTGAGGTGTGTGTGTGTGTGTGTGTGTGTGTGTGTGTGTGTGTGTGTGTGTGTGTGTGTGTGTGTGTGTGTGTGTGTGTGCGTGCGTGTGCGTGAGAAAGAGAGAACACGAAAAGTATTCAAAGCAGAGAAATGCATGTATAAGAAGGTGGAGTTCAGAGGTGCTCTTGCAGCTTGACAAAAGTAAATGACTGAATGGCTGAAAATGATTTCTGTAATGTTGAGGTTTCTCACTCTGTTTACGAAAGAGAGGGGGTTCCACTTCCTTGCTTTCTCTCTGATTCTATTCTGTGCTGCTTTAGTACAAACAAGGCCAATTATTCTGCACCGTGAACATGCAGGGACACTGAAATAGTGCAGGTTGCTGTCAATTATTGTTTTAATTGTATTTCTCAGCAGATATTCCATGGATCTCAAATGTAATTGTATTTGTTTTAATACACAATCAAAACTACAGACATTCATGATGCTTTATGATAAGGACAAAGTATGTTAAATTCAAATAGTAATTTGTTCTTTATCTACTTTACTTTGATCTTTACTCTTTATTTCTTTCATGCGTAGAGCCGCCTCATTATTTGTTTTTATGCATGCGGAATAATCTTTTAAAACCTAATTGATTGTGTGCATCGATGGTGAGAATATAAGGGTGCTTATGGAAATATATGCAAACAAGTTTCATATTTGGTCTGAAAGGAAAAAGTAAATTATCCTTTTGACAGTAATATCAACCACCAAAATTAAGATGGTTGCACATTTAGATCATCAAAAGTTGGCTTAGGTCATAGCACTGGGAATGAATGAAAACACATTTGCGAGCAAATCAATTTTTATAACCTTTGCGTGTTTATTAGATATTCTGAGTCAAATGCAATAAAGTGGCCAAAGCCGATATTGTATGGCATGAGGGGTGGTGGAACAATTCCAAATAGTAATGTCACCTCTACAGACCACGCACAAATATTATACATGGAAGGAGGTTTGGAATCGAAGTGCTTTGTTTACGAGTGAATATGTTTGATTAAACCCACACACACAGTACTAGAAATGACAAAATGTCTGTTTTTGTGCAGTGCTTTTTTAATATTTTGCAGGGATGAAAGCAGACATGCACATGCACCCTCTACTCTATACATGCACATAAACAGTGTCACACACACACACACACACACACACACACACACACACACACACACACACACGTCGTCCTCCCATCTACAGCCAAGGGAAGTAATGAAAACAAATGGCAGAGTTCTATTCCCGCTGGGACCTGAGGAGGAACTTAGTCATCAAGCTAATTTTATTCTTGTCTGGCCCAGAGACTCCATTTCCTCTGGGTGTTTTTACAAACGCCGGGCTGCACCACGCCATCGGCCAGTGATGGATATGAGGGCCTGATGGCCGGATGGCAGATGCTGGCCCTGTAACTCAAGCTCCAAACACTCGCTGATGACCCCCCTTGCACCCCGTGCGTTCCTCACTCAATACAATGTTGCTACTTGGGTGCGCATATGCAAACTTGTTTCCAAACAAACTGTACTTTTATTTTCTAGGCTTAAAGATATGTTTAGATACAGTTATTGATAAATGTTACATGAGCATTCTTCTATGAAATATGAAAGTAAAAAAAAGTACCACATGCATATTACAGAACCAAAACAGTAAGCAATGGTTTGTTCTACGATTCCCTACAAAGGTTCATTTCTCAGCCCTCATTGTTGATTTTTATATCGCCAGATTGTCTATCTGCTACTGTAAATCTTAAGAATATTTTCTGTCGCTATTTGGGAAAAGTAAAGATTAAGAAGGGCAAAAAAGCAAACTATAATCTACCACTGTATCTTAGGGCAATACATTTCAGCAAGTACAGTAAAGTAAAAAAAAGTACCACATGCATATTACAGAACCAAAACAGTAAGCAATGGTTTGTTCTACGATTCCCTACAAAGGTTCATTTCTCAGCCCTCATTGTTGATTTTTATATCGCCAGATTGTCTATCTGCTACTGTAAATCTTAAGAATATTTTCTGTCGCTATTTGGGAAAAGTAAAGATTAAGAAGGGCAAAAAAGCAAACTATAATCTACCACTGTATCTTAGGGCAATACATTTCAGCAAGTACAGTAGAGACAGTAAAGTAGGAGCCAAACATCCTAAACAAATCACAGTAATAGTTAAATGTGTTATGTACATTAAGTCTGCTAACCATGTAGTTCGGTTATGAGCTCTTTCATATTACAAAATTGTAAATACGTCTTATTACCTCATGCCTATCCTTCCTTTGTATGTCACGAGCAAGAATCATGTTACAGGCAGCAGCAAGTTGTAGGTTAACGGCTTAAGCAGTGAGAGCTCTCCTTTCTGCTGCAGGCTACTGAGCAGAGATGTCAAAGGGCTGCTTAAGCCTCCAACAAATTAATTCATCACGTAATTTGTTACCAGACTTCTTATATCAAGCCAACAGTTTGTTCACAGAAGTTTCCCATATATAAGGGGAGCTGCTGCAGATAATAGTCAGGTTTCCATTTTAAAATGATAAGACTAAACCAATCCAAAATGATTCAAATATCTATATGGCTGAAACTTTTTTGTCTGAAAATGTTTCAGCACACAATCGAAACATGTCACAGTGTAAAGTGATTGTTTATTAAAAAAAATTTATTTCCCCCCTCGTCCTCTTTAAAATGTAATGTTTAACAGCATATGCTGCGATCTACTTCCCTGAGATTCAGGCATAATTGATTGTTACACTTCATTTAAAAGGCTCTGCAGGACAGGGAGCCTATTCTTTTTAACTGTGTAGATTAATAATAAATGCTAAAAACTCTAATTTTGCCCAAAGTTGTGGCTCAAGAGGGAGGGGGCATGTCACAATGCTTCATTGGGTTAGCTGTATTAGATGGTTCAGTAGTACATCTTCCCGCTCTTGCTCGCACCAAAGTCCCATTCTGCGAGATTCGCACAGCTGGCAGCAGAGGACACTTGGGACAAAGCAGAAAGAAAGCCAAATGGCCTCCTGTTACAACTCCTCTGTTACCAGCTTGAAGCCTTCATTCCAATGCATGGATTATTCAGTGACTGTACCCTTTTAGTCTTGGCTCTGGCCCGCAAACAGCAAAAAGAACCATATTGTTGTTGATTTGTTAGTATGCAACAACTTTCAGGAGAGAAGGGAAACATTAAAAAGCAATTAATATACTGGAGTGCGAATGAAAAGAGGAGTCGCCTGGGCCTCCAGTGGGACTGGCGTTATCTGCAGCACGACCTGAAAAATGCAGAAAACATGGAAAAGATGGCTTTTAGTGTGACTTCTGTTCATCCCCGCAGATGGATGACTGACGGTAGGGAGCAAGGGACAAACAAAGACTGTTTACGATCAGCATAATCAATGTGACATCAGCACAGCAACATAATGCGCGGGGGATGGAGCGGGGCTGGAGCACAAGATGCTCTTTTTAATAAAACTACAATGTGTTCCTTTTTGCGATTACACCTTCCTGATCTTTGCCTGAAAGAAGTCTTTCTCAGGCTTTTACCACCCGTCATAGAAGCCTTAACATCATAGCAGGATATCGGTGGCACCCACTTTAAAAGCAATCAAGTATGCATTTAAATTTCAAGCTGACAGGTTCAGCACAGGTCTACTGTGCTTTATTGTAAAGAAAGCGCAGCTCCTTCTGTTTCTCCACTTGAGTGTTACCCACAACTCATCATAAAACGCGGAACCCTGGCTTGAGATTAAAGGTATCTCACATTACTTGAATGGACCCAACATGAAACAGCAGATAAAGTAGAATTATGCTTTCTGTAAAAAGCATGCGATCATCTCCACATTCATTAGTGGTGTTTCTACATGTACGGTGGAGCTCTCATCTAGGCCTTTTTTTGTTCTGTTCAAAAGAGACTTATGGGAAATTTACCAGCTTTCAACACATGGTCAATTGGTGGGTGTTGCGGGGGAGTTTTCTGAAGTACCTTGTATCTTGCTCAATTTGATGAGCAAGATATTTTCCATGTTTGTCATTGAAACATACAGAAACACACACATATACTGGGGGGAGGAAGGGGGGGGGGGGTGTTTACGGAACAAGTTTTTGTTCGGTCCCTCTTACTCCCTCACTATTCATTGGGTTCAAGGCTAAGATGAGGAGGCCTTCCCTTCTAGTGGGAACCACTCAAACCTTGCATACTTTTGCCATTACAATAGATGAAGAGGAAATCAATTTGGGCTGTGTTTCTCTCTGGAGTGGTCATGGATTATTTGAGAACAACCAAGGTAAAGGTGCTCAGCAGAATGCAGGCCTGAAAAAAAGACACATTGTGAGAAATGTAGAATGGCTGACCTTGGTCTGAACACCATGGTAACAGGGCAGAAAGAGCTGATTTGATTTTTAATCAAATCTGGGAACTAAACACCTCAAAAACTGATTATTACGGAAATTGATAACTGAATGAGGAAAAAAAAAATGAATGGAAAAGCCCCGCGAAGGTTAATCATTATTGCATGATTGTATTGTAAAGTACAGGTTTTATAAGCATAAATTCATCTACGAATCTAAATCTCAACGGTTTAGAAGTACCAGTACGCTAAACACTGGCACAAGCTACCCAATATACACTAGTGCTTGAATCATAACAACCAAATAAGTTCATGAACGACTCTTTTATTTTTCCCTCCTTTAGCTACATGATGTGACATGTGTTGGGCCTGTGCACCAAAGCCCAGGTGTCATGGTAGCTACATGATGGCTTTTTCCTGCTACAAAACCCGTTCATCATCCAAGGGGCCTGTTGGGTTTTATCTCTGCCTGGCTTACTTTGAAGCACTTGATCCTCAGTCATGTCTACCATTTGGGGCTCATTGTTTTCATGGAAGAGGTCACAGAGAGGGCAGTATTGCTGGCTGCTCTTCCTCCTCGATTACGTTCATCTTAGTCCATCTATAGGCTCCATATTCCTTGTGATATCAGATAGACGGAGAGATAAAGAAATAGAAAGATAGATAGCTGGAGAGAGAAAAAGAGGGAAGTGAGTGTGGGGGCGGGGGGGCAGACAGACAGACAGTGCCAGGAAGAGTGGAATCAATTAAGGCACATCAAATCAAGAATTCATGCACGCTGAAAGTGACAAATATTGGCTGAGGCGGTCAAAGCTGTCAGGGCCTTGACATAGCTTACCCCCCATCATCATCATCAAGATTGTCATCATCTCTGTCTCTCTCTTTCCTATTCTCTCTTGCCGGTATTGTGTGAGTGTGTTCTTTTCCTTTTAAAGGGAACACACACATCCACAGATATAAGAGTACAGTTCTGCACGAGCCAATAACTGAGACCTGAACCTGGCCTGTACCTGTGTCTTTAGGGCCTGATTCAATTTAATCCAAACTGGTGCAGCCACATTTGAGAGCTGAACCTGACCCAAGACTTGAAGCTATTGCTTTTACGTTATCATTCTACTATTGACTATTAGCAGGTCAAGCTAATGGCTACACCTCTAATTTACATATTTATGATCTAAACTATCCAGCAGCTGCTCCACCAAAAGCCCTCTTCACCCCTTGTTGAAATCCTTAGCACTGAATCAAAAAAGCATGTAAAAGGAAAATTCTGTGTAAAAAGGAAGGATACAATAAATCAGTTCAGGCCCTCAGATCCAGGCAAACTGCTGAACTCAAAGTATCACCCATTACAACATTTGTGGGAGTTATCAACCCCTTTCTGCCCCTAATCTCCCCTTACTCCTCCAGGTCACCCTGGTGTCATCAGCTGGCGTGAGCATATGTCTCACACCTCCGTCTGTCTGTCTTTTGGGTTTGTCTGTGTCTCTCTTCCTTGTCTGCTCTCCAACCCCCAACAGTCGTGTCACTGTCCCTGTCACTTCTGTCGGCCATGGCCCACATCAACATGTAGCGACCACTTGATATGTTTGTACGGGGATTTCGGGATGAATGTTACCATGTTTTGAGAGGGGAACATCTGGCGGGGGGAAAAGGTTACAGTATAGGGATACCACCAGAGCCCTGTGCAGATTTCCTTCCATCAGATAAATCAAGCCAGCAAGTCACTGCGAAATGGGAGGGGAGGGATGAGAGGGTGAGAGGGAGGGAAGGAACGTTAACTCAATCCTGTCTGAGAGGAATGGAGTGCTTTGTAAAGGATGGGCCTCTGTAAAATGGCCATCTCTCTTTTGGTGTGCTAGTCTCTTTCTCCCTACTCTCTTTCTTTAAAGTATGTTCATCCAAATTACAAAAAAAAATCTCAAAATGTTTTTCTTTCTTTATTTTAATTAATGTACTTATATCAACTTTACAATCACGTGAATACAGATTGATATTACAATTTTAAATCACATAGGTAACTAGTTCACTATTCCGAAATATTTTATAATGATAACAAATGTCAATGACAAGCATGTCCAAGTACTCCTTTTTTGACCACTGACAACAAGCACTGGCCATCATAATATCCCTCCATCCATCTCCAACCCTCCCTCCTACTCTATCCCTTCTTTCCCGTCATGTCAAGGCAACAGAGGAGCGAGGCAGGGATGAGTAAAGCACATGTCAGGAGACGTAAGGGCTTCTGTGGTGGCCGACGAGATGAAGCTGTCAGAGGAAATGCTGTCAGCGCCGACACCCAAGTATCAAGGGCATCTCTGTGTCTTCTCCTCCTCTGCGCCTGTCCTCTGTTGCCTTGCTTAATTACACTGCATGTACGCTACTACCGCTATTGTCAGGGGCTTGACGTGGCTGCACTGTTGGCATGCATGAAGCCAAGTTTTGACACAGTGCCCTGGAGACTGCACTGTGTTGTTTTGATGTGCTGTTGAAGGCTTGTGTGCTGAGGCAAGTGACCAGGGATCAAAAAAGGGGTCATGTGTGCCGTTTGTGATTGAAAATAGTTCAAAGTTGCCATTTTATGGGAGTTAATGTGCATTTATTTAAGTCTGTGTTTGTTTGTCAAACCATGTGCACTTCCCAGCATGCTTGAGCACACAGTTGTCACATATAAGATATACCTCATTGGTGTTACTCCTAAATCCAGATATTCCACTTGAGTGTCAAAATAGAGGAGTCAGGTTGTGCTCAGGTTTCGGGGCCACGTGATGCACTGAATGCACAGCTAATGCAAAATGCCTGTCCAGTATATGTGTATGCATGCATTGTATTTTCAAAATGTGTGAGTGCCTGTGTACAACTAGCACAAGTGGTGCATGAGGGCTGGCAATGGACGCATACTTCACACCCCAGATGGACCAGGAAGTAGTTGACAGCTCTCAGTGCCCTGGCCTGCTGCTAATTTCTCCATTTCCTTCCTGCTAGCCTAGCTTAGCATCAATCACCTCTCTCCACTTGCAGCGCTAGTGCAAACCAATTTCCTTAATGCTGATTGCACTGTAAACCAACTCTCCTCACCCGCTCTGGCTCTTGTTCCGTTTCAGTCGTTCATTCTTTCTGTCTTCCCTTCCACAGCTTCCTCTTGACTTGACAAAGCAATGATTCAACTCCTAAAAGCTGCTTAGCTGGAATAGGCGACTGAAAACGTCTGTCATAGATTCTGCTTCTATTTTTAAGATTTGCACCCATTGCTGCAGTGCGTGTCGATATCTTGTAATGTTCAGCTATAAACTTAATCTTTTTTTAAATTTAGAAATACGTTTTAGTTTACTTCCTCCTACTTGAGGATCAGACACAATCTCTAAATCAGATCCAGATGATTTTCATTGGCATTGCACGACTTCTAAATCTATCTGTGTTGAATGCAGAGCGCTCAGTGAACGGGTGAGAGGGTTGCTTCCCGCTGAGGCATGAGAAATTCCCTAAATGTTTCTCGAGTTTTGTAGTCATCATCAACTCAAGAGGAGGCTAGCTATTTCTCACCTTCGCTGAATCTGTACACCCAGCCCTCATGTGAGGTCGGGAACTGTGCCAGAGGCCCAGTGCATGTGTGTTTACATGTGCCTGTGTGTGCTCATGCTTCCTTTTAACTCCAAGGCAAAGGAAGTGAGGTCCCCACTCTGAGACAGGATTCTTCCCACTACAGCAACATAAGTGATGACAAGTAAAAAGCAGACCACATTTTAAATGTCCCTTAATGCTTTTCAAATTATGGTATTGGCATCATGTTGGCCCCAAATCATGACTAAGATTTTGTCAGTGCCGCAAGTAAACATAAGTGTATCTCGCTGTGAGAATATTACGACCTGAACACAGCAGCTATCAGTCCTCACCTCATCAATGTCATTCCAGTCAATTATGGGATCTAGCACCAGAATTCTCTGCCACCGCAGCCTTTAACATAACACGGGCCCTCCGACCGACTGAGGGAGAATCAACTCCACATCAATGTATAAAATATTGTGAATGTGCCTTTATGTTCTTTTTGCTTGAATCAAAGGATATTTTAAATGCATGCCATGTCAGCTGTCATTTATAAGGGGATTACTGGCTGTCTTGCCTTAAGGTAAATTTGTGTTCAACAAATCTTTTACAAATTTGGACAAATTTGGCATTCCAATGCAAACCTGCTTGAGGTGTAACTAAAAATATAAAAGCTATTATTTTTAAACAGTTTTCCAAAGAAAGTTAAAGAACATCTAGCAAAAAAACCCATATAATTATTTTACCCAAATAAAATTAAAAAAGATAATGAGAGGAATAATAGTGCACGTAAAATCCGTTAACCCATGAGTATAAGATGACATATTGACGGATGGTGCTCAGAAAGAAAATCTACCAAATGAAGGTTAGAAAATACAAAACATATTTCAAATGTGTTGGGCTGAATCCTAAACACTCCACCATGCTCCTCTGACTTTATATGCTCTGGTTTGTCTGCTTTTGCTTCCTCTCTCTGGGTGTGTGTGAAACTTTTGCAATCCAGTGGAAGATCTTTCCCAGTGGAGAGATTGATGAAGTGCAGTGGCCTGGGGGCCAAGGGAGAAATAGTCCCCTGCTGGGACTTCTCTCTGGCCCACTGAGCACAACACAGCCACACAGGATACATCACTCAATCTGCTGCTGGCACACACACTCACAGAGAGGCTCTGCGCTGGACAACATAAGGGCTGGACGGCTAGGAAGAAATCGTAGCTGCGTTTACTCTTGTTCTAATGGCTGGTACAGAGCGGTTCATGTTTCAGCCTTGCTCCAGGGCCCACCACTGACATGCTGCTACATTATGTTAGCCTGTGTTTTATTTGGCTCTGTTTGGCATAGTGGAGTGGGATAGGAAGCGAGGGGGGCTACAATTGAGGGCCACGCCAACAAAAACAGTAGAAGGCTGATGCCTGGTGTGCCTTGCTGCACATAAACTCCTGTGTTACGTGCAGTCCGAGCCACAGAAGGAGCAATTTTGTCACTATGTTTGTGTGTTTTGAGTGTGTGATGGGATGCACAGTATAAATGTCAATAGGTTCAGCTTCCAAAATGATATGAGGTGTATAGTCTCTATTGTATACTGTGTCTGTGCATGTAATGTATAAGTGTTTAGGGGAGGGGGGCACAAATGCTGCACAATGTTGTGTGGCATGCGCGTCACATCAGGCTGATGGACGCCTCAGATTGCCGTGACCAAGATGCCGCAGCTCCCTATGCGCAGCTACTAGTATGAGCAGTGCTTACGCAGCCACTGACACTGACTTGTCTGGGACCGCCTGGACTGGCGACATAGTCTGAGAGATTCCCGGAGAAAGCCCCTGGTGCATACACATGCTTGCATGCTGACACACAAGCATGAAAAGTGGGGGTTGGGTTGCCCTGACAAATTACCCACATCCCCAACACTCCGGTGTCTCAGCATGGGGGAAACTCGATGGCCTGGTAGGATAAGTGTAAGGTCACGGAATTGAGTGGAGAGGGCACCCAAAACCCTTGCTTTCTCTACGTAAGGCAAAAAGGAGGAGGAGGAGTTCTTGGGGCCCGGACGCATGCATTTATTTCAAGACTTTTTATCCAATCTATCACCACAACCTGTGCTCGTTGGCGTGAGGGACACAGAGACTCAACACTGAGTATGTGAGAGGTGTACAAGTTTATGTGTGTGTGGGCATGCATGTGTGGAGCAGCGAAGGCCGGCGTTCCAGACTGCAGGGAGAGGATTAGGAGTCTGGAATGCAAGACACTCCTTGACCCCAGTGCGACCTTTGAGGCTAAATCCCTTGCCCATATCTGTCCCTCATGGGTCATGATCCAATTGGTAGCCCCTTCAGAATGCTGACCTCTTATGCACCTCGTCACTCAGTCTGCTTGAAACATCTCCATTCACTGACAGTGGGGCCTAATCCAGCCTGCTAGGATAACAACTGGAGGAGTCTAGTTGTAGGCCAGATCCTCACCGTACGAGAAAAACATTTCAAAGCTGAAATTCAGAGACATTTCCGTTAATGCAAGCCTACTTAGGAAATGAAAAAAATATATCACTCTTGTTCTGCCTTTCAAGTGTCCATGTACACCTGAAACATAAATGAAGCGTTTCCCTTTTTCCTATTTTGGAGGCCTGTATGCCTTTCCATTTGCGAGCGTGTCGACCAAGAATGACGTTAATGGAGGTGGAGAGGAACGAACACATCAGAACGGCGGGTGAGTGGCAGTGACACTGAGCAGCAGCAAAGAGCTGGGTGGCAGGCAATCAGAGAGGCTCTCTTTCTCTTTCACTTCAGTCCCACATGACATGGCTGACTAGATAGATGAGAGAGATGGGTGCCCCGCTCGCTACTGAGGCCCCCTGAATAAAATATCATACTTCTGATTCATTCATATTTCATCCGCATAGAGAAAAGCATTATTGTTTTTAGATGCCATTGAGATGGCATCTGTTGTTGATCCAGATTCATTCATTGAATAGTCTGTTTACAATCTAGATGGTAAATGATTTAATCAATGATTATTGATTTAATAATAGACTGGAACACTGAAGTTATTGAATTACAATCACTCAATTATTTCTTTTGAAACAAAGATGACAATAAATAAATGATATGCAAGTGCAGAAATTACAAAAACTCACTTATTTTATTAATCAATAGCATTACAATATGCAATAAAGTGCAATGGTTTTCTGTAATGTTGTATTGGTCAAACTTGTTTGATATATCAGGAAAAACACAATCACTGTCTCATCAAGATGAGAAAATCTATGCCACTCTGTTCACTTAATATGATGGTACAGCTACTGTTGTGGCTCTCTGTCGTGGCTCAGGTACAGTGACTTCCTGGTGTCTTATCATCGTTGCAGCGAGGACTCTAGGAAATCATTGCACCTGGCCAGGAAAAAGTCCCATTCATACCTCAGTAGAACCCTGAATTTTTTTTCGTACAGTGCTAGGCTAGCTATTTTCCCCTGTCTCCAGTCTTAATGCTAAGCTAAGCTAACCGGCTGTTGGCTGTGTCAAAAATGTCAAACTATTGCTTTAACGGCATTCAACTGCCTTACCTAATTTACCTAATTTTTTGTCTAATTTTCTGTCTCTGTCTCTCTGCTTTGTGGCATGATGCTGCGAATAGACTCATGATTGCAAGGGAAATGTTAGCATTTTTCATATGTCCCCTGTTTTTCAACAGGGTGAACAAAGACAAGATTTTGTGGAGCCAAAATACTATCCACAAAACATAATGCTCACATCATGGCCACCTGCCGATGGTTGTGATGTTTCCACATTAGTTAATTCAGAAAATGTCTAAAATCCACTGCTCATGTTAAGGTTATCTGGTGTTAATTGAACATACAATTGAATTAGAATGGGTGTAGAAGGAGACGAAAATAGAGATTTAAGGTAAGGGAGAGTGACATGGCCAATGGTTACATCAAGCACCTGTTATGGAGCTGTGGAAGTAAGGTAAAGGAATCTAAGAGGTGGTAGAAGCTGGTCAATAACTCTGGTTGAAGTTATGAATCTTATGTGTAAATTAATAATTCTGTTATGGAAGAACAATAAGCACAGGAATTAGATTTGCTCTATTGCATTGTGTTGTCTTGACTTTATATAGCTGTGTGAATCCGAACCTGTTTGTGCAAATGAACACACATGATTGCGTCGTCTCCGGTGTAAGGCTGCGTCTCTGTGCATCTGTCTCACAGGAGCAAAGAAGCAGCTGTGAGGAGCCTGGAAGGTCCCCCAACTCTGCCCCTCACCTGTGTCACGTCTGCCTGCCAGTGCCATCAAGGTGCGTCAATCTTCCGCTGTGGCATCTCTTTACCTGTGGCACTATGCTGCACCTTTCTGGCTCGCACGCCTCTACCCTCCCCCATCCCTCCCACCTTGTGTTGCTCAAGGCATCTGTCACTCACCTGTCATTTCTTTCATCAACTCCTGCCTTCTTGTGCCGGCCCCGGCGAAGGCGGGAAAGGAACCATTGGAGCGAAAAAGGTGACCACTTTGCCCCAGTTTGGGGTTTAGCAGCTGTAAAGGATGACACATCAGGAGGTGTTGACTGACAGTGGCAACGCACTAAACCAGGTTTCTCTAGGAAGGCACAGGAGTTTGGAGAATTTACCAGTTAAATATTCGACACATGACATCTTCCATCTTTAACAGAAATTCATGTTAAGTAGTAAGGTCTATACTGATGTTCCTCAGACTGTCCTGTTTTTAAGTTATAGTTACTTTAGTGTAACTCCTCCACCAGTTATACCAAGACATTTACTGATACATTTATTGTACTTGACAAGAGAGAAAAAAGGGGTTAAACATTATGTTAATGACGTAGTCTGTGAGATGTGGGTGGCAAAAGCTTCAGAAAAGCTAGATCCTTTGTTAAGATTGAAATGATAATACAATTGGCCTATTTTTCTACCAAAGTAAAACAAACTATTTTCACATTTTCCTCATATGAAAACGTTAGCTCTAATTAACATTAGCTCATGATTACAGAGGAATAATTCAGCTAAAATGTTCTCTAACAGTAAATAATCTTTGTGTCTCATGGAAACAGAACCCCGACCATCAGTGTTGAAAATGATGATGTGTCATTCATCACCCCACCTGTTTCCAGTCATGTCTCTTGCACATAACCCTTTCACAGTGAGAAAACATATTTCAGTCTTGTTTTCCTGAGCATAAAGGAGGATATCATATTCAGTATCTTCCCATAATTTCAGGAGACCAAGCAACACACACAGGTGCTTACAGACATGTGTTCCTTTGTGGTAGCTGTAAAGACACATCGTAGGTTTCGGAAATTTGTTGGTGGCCTGGGGCTCTACTCCGAGGAAAATGATAAAAGCAATGCTACTTTTCAAGGGTTAAAATGTCAGCAGCTACAAATGTGCCTTCACTGCGCCTACCACACAAGTGAATTCTAATATATTGACAACCTTGCTCAAATTCCAGTCTTGCACTGTGTATGGAAAGACCCCACAGGTGAATGCATGATGGATTAGCTTTACTGAAGAGTAACATGTCTTGAGGCAAAGAGAAGGAGGGGATAGTTACTTCCTCACATATGTTTTTTTTTCCTTTGGAAAAAGTGTCTCTGACCCTCTCAGCACGGCAAGTCTCCCATGAGCCAGGGAGAAGCTATTCCAGCTATCAGTGGCTAGACCTATCGTGAGTACTGTCTGAAATATTGTGCAAATAACGATCAAAGCGGCTCCCTGCTCTGGCTGGACCCAGACAGTAAATCCAGACTGGTGAGGGCCAGACAGTGATTTTGTTTCACATTTCCACCCAAGACCCAGGCACATGCAAGAAAGAAGAGAATAAAACAGATAAAAAGAGCCCTTGGCTGTGGCCCAAACTCTGGCCATATCAGTTAGGCTTTGCTGCCACGTGGCATATGGTACAAGACAAACTGTCAGCCTTTTTCCCTCCTGTCTGTGCTTGCTTGGAGATGACAGGAGCAAGAGCATGTTTGTGTCCCGGCAGCAGGCATCAGGCAGGCTTAGCAGTGATTTGGGGGGAAAAGGGGTGAAAGGCAGAGCATCTTGCTGTGGCGAGCAGTGATGCGTCTGCATGGCTGGGCGTGGGGGGCCACACAGTAGCTGCGGGGGACAGCGCAGTGGCTGCGATTGTGAGGAAACTGCAAATTGATCAAATTGTAGAGGCAAGACTTTAGGCCTATTATCTGGGTCATGTCAATGTCTCTCTGGTCTCTAGTTGGTCACAGGGGCAAGTAGAGTGTGTATATGTTTGCGTGTAAGGAGTCTAAGCTTTAAGAGCCAGAATGAAAATTGTGTACGTTTGTCTAGTCAAACCTTCATGCACATGTTGTTTACACCATGCCTATGCAGCAAATAGATCTAACAAACACAATCTCTATTAGCAGCAGTGTGAGACTTCCCAACACTTTGTTGTGAAGTTGAATCTGAGGTCAAGTCCTGCAGATCATCCATCTTAAGAAAATAGAGATTCGTATTTATGTAACTCTGAAGATTTTCTTATTAATTACGAAGTTTTCATTGCTGGATACAGAATCTGAAAGTGGGTGAGTAAAATTGAAGCAGCCTTTTCCATATATGCAATCTGACATCCACGAGTCACATTGTTCCCCTATCAGCAGTGATCACGGAGCCAGCCCTCTATCAGAGTTGACTTCAGCAGAGCATATCGTGGCTATTAGTCTAGCATGGTGCGTGATCTCCGTCTTGTCTTGTTGCTGAGGGTGCTGTCCTGTGCTGTGCGGGGACACATGAATGAGGGAGGGCGGCGTTGTCACTTGTCACCACGCTTCTGTCATAGTCCACGGAGTTTCGATGGCTCCCTCCGGTCCCTTGTCACTCCGCCTGGCTGGAAACAGCTGGTTACCAGAGCCAGTGCCACGCTAGTTAACATGGAAGGGTGAATGGTACATGCTGGTATCTAGTCCAGTACTGGGAGCAGCTTAGGCATTACACCAGTTTCTTTTATATCTCTTTTTCACGTCATCATTATTTGTAATATATGCGTGTATCTTTTCGGCTGTATGTTTATACCAGCTAATGTCAAACAGGTTTGATGAAAGTAGCTCTGGACTCCAGCGACCACACAGCCCAATTCCTTGTAAATCAGCAGTGCTGATATTAGCTGTTGAAGGCTAAATGGCCATTATGGATCCTCAACACTCTGACACGTTGTGACCTGCCTCCTCTGGTGAGGTATGTGGCGCTGTGTGTGGGAAACACATACACACATATACATGCAAAGTCGCTCACTGCTCTGTGTGTGGGCCGTGTTTGCCACCACTTACTGACAGGTCAGACTCCCATGGTGTGATCAAACAGCAGCCACAACTCTCTAGAGTTCCCACAACACTCCGCCTGGTGGAGAGTGGACAATAAAAACAAGAGTGGTGGGCTTTCATCACAGGCTTTACCAAAGCCTGGCCTATTCTTGCTCACTCGTTTGGCCTAACTTTGTAAAGGTCAACTCAAAAATGTAAATTAAATGTAGCTGTGTGCTGTGTGCTGTGTGCTGCTCCAAACAGCACATACAGTAGATACTGTACCTGTTTTAGGACACCCAAAATAGCATTATTAGTCTATTTACAGGAAAATTGTGCACACGTTACTGTAGGTCAAAATTAAACTAGAGGGTCAGTCTGTAAACTGGGATGAATGTTTAAGAATTAAATTTTGGGTAATCAAAGTTTGTTGTTTTTTTTGCATTATATTTTTCGGCCCTTTGGCAGTTTAGAGGACAGGAAATGTGGGTAAAATGCAACATGCAAAAAGAAGTCCCTTGGTCGGGGGTCGAGTTGTTGCTGTTGTGTGCCATGCACCTTAACCATTAGGTTACCAAGGTGTAATAATTTGAATGCTAACAATAGCTTTCAAAATAAAGTAGACTGACCTAGATGTCTGTTTATAACTTCTAAGTTATTTGCTTCATCAGACTTATTTTTTTGAGATTTTGCCACGTTCCCAGATCTTAGCAATTAACTTGGTGAGTGTTGTTATATTTACAGCACCAATAGTATGAAAATAAGACCCAGGTTCTATGAAACTCAGATTTCTATGATACAAATCTTCTTTGGAACCAGGTACTTGGATCATGACGACATTACTTTGTTGTCTTCAGGGGACAGATTTATTCCGACTTGTGCAAACAGTGGTGATTATAAAACTTCAGGCTAAACAGGCTGACGGCCAGTCAGCCAAGAGGTATTGTAGTAAGGAGGGGGCCCTATCTGTAGCGCTATCAGTCCCAGCCCCTGTCCTCCACTAATGGAATTGTCCTCCACCCCAGGCTGTGTATTACCATAGATCTGTGGGATAGTCTCACTCCAGCAGGAGAGTCCAGTGATTTAATAAAGGGTCCCTTTCTGACTCACTTACAACACAACAACATCAAGACCGGCAAGTTCAGACATATAGCAAATAAATAAACAGAGACTTCCTTAGGAAATGGGATGTGCAACTCAATCGGTCTGTGTGTGTGTGTCTGTCTACGACCAGGCTGATTATTCAAATGAGCTGTACCTTTTAGTCTACTACAGAAGAAACCAGAAATGACAAGTAGTTCATGGTGTATGAGTGTCGTCAGTCCTCAACCTACACTGAACGATATCTGTCATTCAAAGCAAAGGGCCTGTTTAGACATTACATACGATTTAATGATGAATTTCAAATTATGTTTTGGTTTCAGTTGTTGTTTTAAAGCATGGTCGATTTTGAATTTAGTTTGTATTGCACTGAATAGGAAATATCTAAAGAAACAATATTTTTTGTTATTCACCATTTTAAAGTTTTACCAACATCTTCATGTCTTGTATGCATCATCTACCATGTATCTGGCCCTACAGCCTCAATAAATACATCTCTGGTATAGAAACACTTTTCTAAGTCTTTTCTGACTTTGTGTTCAGCTGGCTGACTGCCAAGGGTGAGTGACAACTAACAAAACAATAGGCTACAGACAATGACATAATGCAATTTAATCCTTCCCACTTGGAATCGATTGTTACACCTTAGGGTGCAACATTTTAAGATTATGTTGCTTTATCCAAGAGTTTAATATATTGTTTTTGAGGAAGCAGCACATTTTTGCTCATTCTCTCATTGACTCCAACCAAGCAGTAACCACAATCTGTCTGTCAGCAGAATTTGGACTGCATTTGGAACACTTTATTTCATCAGTGGTGTGAAGGGTATGGATTGTCTTGTATTTTAGAATCAATTACTTTCTTCTGTCTACATTGCCTTAAGACTTTATTCACATTGCCCAGCAGTCTAGTGAGAATTAATCTACTAATCTATCCCCATGTCCCCAATCTAATCCCCATGTTGTTCGAAAATTCCACTCCCTTCAATATACAAGCACGGTATCATATGAAGTTACAGTGGCTCCTCACTAAACGCTAATTCTGGCCATATAACTGGAGATTATACAGTGGCATTCCAGTGCAGTATCTGTGTGGGCTGGGCTGGCGGGCAGCCGATGGGCCTCTGGCTCCATGTTACGAGCTCCTGGACCACGATGCCATTACCTCCACACACACCTAATGAAGTTATAGCAGGGCTGGGGCTATAGGGCAACGACTCCCTGTAGATTGCTGGGTCTGGCCCACACACACAGAAACACAAGCACACATAAGTATTCACACAATTACACGCATAAACACACACACACACACACACACACACACACACACACATGTTCAGTGGATAGTTATGTTGCATGCAGCCACAAACTACCGCATGGTGGATGGGGAAAGCGTCACGAATTCCCCCAACAGCCCCTCCTCTCCTTCCATCCCTCCTTCCCTAAATTGGAGAGGTGGGGTAGATTGATGTCTTATCTGCTATCTAGTGGGTGGCTAGGTAGTCTCACTGTCTCTGTGTCATGGTAAACACACACTAAGTCCCCTTGACCACCCTGGAGCACTCGTTGGCTAACTCTTAAAAAGCCCAGGCAACGCAATTATCTTTTATGACCTGCCAGAAAACACTGGCTGTGGGGAGACTATGGAGGTCCACATTCAGGAGGGACACAAGTTGTCACCTGAGTCCCTCTGTCCTGCTGGATCGGGACCAACACATTTAAAGTTGAGTCTTAAACAACAAGCACACTTTCTGCCCCCCCCCTTTTCAGCATTTATGTTTGATTCATATTTTGTTTACTGTTTCATGCACCTAATCTTGAAGAAATAGCAGTGATCGTGCACACTGGCAGTGGACACCCTAGTGGATTAAAAAGAGAAGATATTTTCTGGAGGGTGTGAAACAGTATGGGGTGTTTTTGTCAGATGCCGTTTTACATGCTTTATTTTGTGGGCTTTCTGGCTGTGTAGAGGCATGCAATTGTAGTGGGCAGCAATATGTAGATACTGCTTTGACAAAAGCTGAAGTAGGTACCGCAACACCAGTTTCTCTTTGGCTTTTATGTCTGTATTAGATAGCTGGCTATGGAGAAATGACTGAAGAGAGAGATGACATGAAACAAAGGTCCCTGGCAAGACACAAACTGGGTACGTGCGGTTCAGGAGCAGTGCCTTTACCCCTAGGTCGCCAGAGTGCCCCACAAGGCCATAGATTATTTAAAAAAAATTTATTGATCAGTTAAAAAGTTTTGTCTCATTTGTTTCATACATTTTTATATGCAAAAATGTGTTGGAAAAAAAAAATATTCAGCCAGTTCACTTGCACCTTTTAGGAAGTAATTGCAGTAAATTAATTTTGATTCTCTTTTCATTTCTATTTTATACTGTGTTCAAGATCTAACGTTTTGTCTTCTTTCTTTTTACAAACTGAATTTGCTGTAATTGGTGTTCGTAAAAAGGAGCTGATGATTTTTAATCAAACAGGAATTGTCTGACTCAAGAACAATTATTTATGTCTACATCTTTTCTTAGACATTAGCCACTTTACAGAAATGGCTGCTACAGTACATAAAGCCAAATGAGGGATGGTGACAGCCAGTCCCTGTGATCTGTTGTATGTTCCTTTATTGCCCTGTGTAGAGACTATTGTCTCTGCTGTAAGGGCGTACCGAGGGTCAGCACTGTAAATCAGTACACTGGGGTTGGTCATTATATACGGCCTTTACCTCCCCTAACTGGTGTACAGAGGCAGGAGCAGGAGGGAACCGACAAGAATGTCAGCTATCAATTCCTGAAGCTCTCCTTCCTGCTCATCTCATTAAAGAGCAGATAGATGGACCTGCTGGCTCCAGCACGTCAATCAGAAAAGGACAATCGGGAGACTACAGAGACTACAGGAAGTTGGGTTTGTTGGACAACCCATTCAAGGAGCAAGATAGGATGTGATGGTGGTAACTTTTTTGATCATGTTCATTTATTTTTTTCCATTCTCTCTTTAATAATAATAATAATACATTTATTTTGTATAGCACCTTAAAACGTACTCAAAGGCACTTTACATGGTAAAAACAGAAACAATAAAAGCAATAACAATATAAACAAGGCATAGAGATGACATAATAACAGTAAGAAACAAAACAAAAACATACATAACTAACATCACAGTTTCAAAGCAGATTTAAATAGATGAGTTTTAAGTGCAGTTTTGAAAGTGGCGAGTGACGGTAAAATGTCTGAGGTGCAGGGGGAGAGAGTTCCAGAGGGAGAAGGCAGCAATGGAGAAGGCCCTGCCCCCCCCCCCAGGTCCGAAAGGGGGGGGTAAGGAGGTTGGCGTCAGTGGATCTGAGGTTGCGTGTGTGAGTCTGTCGGTGCAGGAGGTCCAAAATGTATGAAGGGGCTAGGTTGTGAAGGGCTTTGTATGTAGTCATGCAATCTAACCTGCTTACACTGGCCACCATCAATTTTCTCTCTCCCACCCCACCACAGTATTTCCTCTTTTTCTCTCCCATATGGTTCATATGTTCATTATGCTGCCTCTTAGTGCTTTGACCTCAGTGATTCGTTGTAGGACTGAACGCCGGACTCTCCTAACAATTAACAGCGGGTTTGATAGGTCAGGACAACCCCGAACTGAGGCTGCACCGAGATTCTGAATGACCCTGAATCATAGATGAATTGCTCTCTATGTTGAGAGAGTGCGATATATTTAAATATCATCATTATTTTCTCGACTCACTAAATCTTTGTGTTACAACTAAGGATGTTATTACAATTTTCCCTCATAATTGTTTGTAATATTTTCAGTGGTTCGATCCCCGGCTCCTACTCAATGTCAATGTGTCCTTGAGCAAGACACTTAACACCAAAAAATTGCTCCCGTAGCTGCGTCTACGGTGTAGATAGATACTAGTTGTAAGTCGCTTTGGATAAAAGCGTCTGCTAAATGACTGTAATGTAATGTAAAGAGGAATCACAATCTAAACATTCTACTCAGTACTATGTTCAGAGTTTATTTATTATGTTTTCCAATTCACTACTTTAATAATAATAATAATAATAATATTACAAAATACTCCTGAAGGAAGCCCACATGCACTGTATTTACTTTTAATATATATAACTGTTTGTGTTACTACGTGACAATGCAGCTCTCAAACCCTCAAATGCTTCACTCTTATTGTAGACTATTTTGTTTATCATGGTCATGATCAGCGAATGTTCCTCTGACCTTTTGTTGCTGTCCACTGGCAACAATCTTTCCAGATAATATCCCTGATATCAGGAAAGCTGGGGCCTTCACTGAGGGACCCTTATTGTAGTGATGTGTGCATATGGAGGCCGTACGACCGCAGGGGAAGAGCCTGGTGCCTGTGTTAGTGTATCTTATAGGACAGGCGGTGTCACACCAGGGCCTTAACAGGCCTGCTGATCGTCCCTGTAGAGAATAAGGATAAGGGGAAGGTCTGACTCCGACGTGTCCCCAGGCCCTAAATACAATTGGGGAGCCTGCCTGCAGAAGCTGGTGTGCCTGTTTACCATCTTACCAGGGGTCCCCGCAGTCGGCGGCAGCGCCTCGTCTGCACGAACTAGAAATGTCTTGTGACTACGAGCAAACACGCTGTGAAGACAAGAATATGGAAGCTGACAGAAATAAACGCGGGTTGGGGGAGAGGCGAGAGGCAGAAAGGGAAAGGGAGATGCAGAGAGCGACGGGGGTCCCGAAGTGCTGAAGAGATTGTGCTGGCATGGTGGCCAGAGGCCTTTCAGCTGAGTGGGCACCACTACCTCTCCATTCTCCCTCTGAGGAGCCGCTGTGCTGGTGCTCAGATGCTGGGAAGTGTGTTTGACACGCACATACACAGAGTCAGACGCCGCTGTGGCCTCGCCGCCTGCATTCACTCGCCGCCGTGTTTATCTCTGGCTGTGTGTGTGCGGTGTCTGTGTGTGCGGTGTCTGTGCACTTTAAATCACAGGCACGCATTCAGTTGTGAGTTTGCTTGTGTGTATATTCATTGTTTATTATGTTACCTCAGATCAGTCCTCAGATCTCGGGAACACAGCATCACTTAACTGATGAGATTTCTTACAGTGCCAGCGGGCAACTGAGCATGATACTTGACAGACATGATATATGTGTGTGTTGGTATAGATAAAGACTGTATGTTGGAAGAAACTAAATACAGTAGCACAGGGAAAGACAACATAACAAACAAACACATCCACAGTTTGTTTAAAAAACATCTTTTAACATGCTTGAGTATTTAGGACTCTTTTTGTCAAATTATTTCAAACTTTAAAAATGGATTGCTGGATAAATGTATAAAGTTGAGATTGTGTAAGAGGAGATCAGCCTTAATTTGCGGCATTGTAAGATGTTTTCAATTATGGGTGGAAATGGAAGTGCTTCAAGCCAAAGACATGTCAACACATCCTGGATTAACTAGTTTCTTTTCCCCACTGGGGAATCCATTCCAGTAGCATGGCTCATTCTGGAGGTATTAAGAACTTTGGTCTGCAGTTCAAAGTCTCTTTTTTTTCTCTTTTGTTTTCTTTACTCTGGTGCTTTAATTCATCCCTGATCCCTCCTTAATCTCTATTTTCGATCTCAATGTCTATTCATTCTATCTACAAAAAAAAACCTTCGTCAAACCTTTAAAAAGTAAAACTATATTTTAAAAAAAAAGCCTCTTACAAAGAAAAAAAGAGAAGAGAGGGAAGTGTGAGCCGAGTATTGAGTGAGGAAGGGCAGTGTCTTTTGGGTGAAAGAGGAGATAGTGATACAGATGGTAATATAGATGGTGATGCAGGCCAGCGTGCGGAGAAGTTCAAGACCTAATGATAACCTATAAATACATATTCTTTGCCTCTTTCCCCTTGTTTCTTCTTCTTCCAAGTCTCTCTTGTTGTATTCACTTGATATTAATATTCAACTCTGTCTCTATACCACACACTCTCCTGATCTTCCTACTTCTCACCCTCAGTTTGGGGGGAAAGCAGAGCAAGGCAGAGGTTTGGGGCCAGGGTTAGGGAGAGCGTAGCGTCGCCGTGGCGCCGCCGATGCAGTAAAGCGATTCTGATTTGTGCCCACAGCCATCAGTGTCACTCTGCTCTGCTTGTCAGTCTGTAGGAGCATCAAAGCGCGCTGTGCGGGACTGCTGTCACTAACAGTAATAGATATCATTTCAAAATCATCGGTCCTGCCCATTGTGTCTGGCTCAAGTCAGTGGCTGGGGCCCACCTTGGCCATGGTTGGATGGGTCCACTCTGCGTGCGGCACACAGGGGCCCCGGCGCCGGGCTTAACTGTTGGGTCACGGTCTGATATGTAGACATTCATGGATGGTTAACCCAGTAAATGTGTTGATATGGCCAGAGAGCTGGATGGTTGCGAATATGGTCAGGCATAAGTACTGTCATGTGAGGCAGGTTTACGTGTGTTGGAAAGATTTAAGATTTTTTTTGCATAAATGCACTGATATGGTCCGTGTCTGGTTTGGTCACTCTTTCAACGTAGCCATCACATTGAGGTGTCATTGACACGCACGCACGCACGCACACACGCACGCACACCTACCCACGCACAGACACACACACATTCGGTCACATTGTCCTCTTACACCAATCAGAGCCTCTGTACAGTCTCTAATGGCCATTAACTACCCAGCCGGTGGTGCAAAGAATCTGACATCACAAATGTCACTCTGCATTAGGCCCACATTACATGAAGACTCCTTCCAAGATAGCTAGCCTCTCTGGCACTGTGTGTGTGTGTGTGTGTGTGTGTGTGTGTGTGTGTGTGTGTGTGTGTGTGTGTGTGTGTGTGTGTGTGTGTGTGTGTGTGTGTGTGTGTGTGTGTGTGTCAGCATTTTTGAACATACATATGTAGTCAAGTGCTTGTGTCTGAATCTATGTGGCATTGAGGATATATGTATATGTGTGAAAGCAGCCAATACTTTTGAGACCCTTTACATTTTGGACCGAGGCCTGTGTGTGTGTGTGTGTACGTGTGTTCATGTGTGTTTATTTGTATATATATCATTATACCTGTTTGAATGTTCACTCTCAACCAATCTTTCTCATTCACTGAATTGTTCTGTCATGCACAGCCATACAGTGCAAGCAACTGTCATCATTTTATATTCCGTACACAGATCTAACCCTTTAACAAGCCTGTTGTAGCAGCTTTGGCCTTGATGGACCACTGTTTATAAAAGTAAAGCGTCAACAACAGCAGCATCATCTATGCCATTTGCTCAATGCATTTACAATGGCTACTATAGACTACGACAAGAACTAGGGCATACAAACAGCACACGACACCGTCTGCTTACAGAATTGCCAAGTAACAATATACCACAAGCAAATAAGGTCAGTCATTGTATCGGCTAACCTAAGAGTTAGTGGAGCATTTATATTTTAATAAACATTGTAGGATGCAATGAATATTCTGTGCTCGTTAACACATATACACCAACCCTGTTTCATAGAAGTCTTATTCATATACTACTAAATTGTTTTGCCAAACATACTTGCTGCCTGAAATATTGGCAAAGAGTCCAGGAAGTACTACGTTTTGGAGTTCATATCAGCAGATCCAATGAGATGCAAATACATGGTGGACCTATTAAATGTGTGCTGATGCAGCTGTTTCCTGGTTAGATTGCCATCACAATCTGTGCCACATTGTTTTAATAGACAAACACACAACATGTGATGTGTATTATATGTTAGACTAGAATATGCATTTGTATTTGATAATGAATCTCCACCGCAAGGACTGCTATTCTCAGTGTTTTCCTAATTCATAAACTTCAGGTTTTTCAGTTTATCTTCGTTCTTCGACTTTAATGATTATTTCAGTATATTTAGTACCATTCACAATTATAAAACCAGGAGCAGTCATCAGCTTTGGTCTGTATGCACTTCCAATGCCCAATTTAGAATTTACTAATAGGGATCCCATAATCTGAAATTCAATGCCAAGGGATTTTGTAAACTAATCTCCATGGTTCCAAAAATAAATATCTTGATAAATTCCTCATTGTCAACTCGTAATAATACCTTTCTGTCTCGAAAAATATTATAGATTCTGGTTTGCACACAGATTGTCCAATGAATGTTTATTGTAATTATTTTGCTCCTGGATTATGATGTTGTTCTTATAATGATGAAATTGGATATATTTTATCTTCAATTTGTAATTGTGCAAATAAAATAAACAAAGACATTTTATTAGAGCAAAGAAACATTAATTCATGCTTAATATTTTGAATAAGCTAATTTACAGTAATGAAGTGTATTTTTTGTTTTGTATAATTACCTGGATCCAAGATGCTGTAAAGTCTTTGGCATTACATGAGGAGTAAGTGTGTCTTTGCTGGTCACCGAAGAGAGACGTGTAAATGAGGTCAGGTGAAGGAGAGAGGGAAACGGAAAGAGAGAGACAGACAGAGAAATGGATGGATGGATGAGAGAGAACAAAGATCAACAGTAAGTTGACAGAAAGTGCTTATGACGCACTGCCACTTTGCCTCAGCTCCCCCCGTCCCTCCTCCGTCCCTCCCCCCTACCCCTCCCCTCTTGCATGCTCTCGTCAGCTAATTATCCAGAATTAGAATCTTCTTTCACACCAGTGGTGTCAGGGTGCCTTAGCTTGATCTGTCAAGGCCCCTCATGACTGGGTGCTAAACTCACGACAGTTGATGAGTGCGAAGCCCGCCACAGCTAATTGTAAGTGAAAAGCTGGACAGCACTGACAGTGAGGGGAAAAAAAATAAAGAGAGCGAGTGCTCTTTGTTTGAGGACAGATGAAGGAGGGAGGGTTTGTTTGTGTTTTGCAGGTGGGAAGAGGGTGGCATTGTGAGCTTGTGCCCATGTTTGATGACCGAATGGGGGAAGAGGGGGGGACGGGGGGGAGGGGGGGGGGGGGGGGTTAAAGGGTCCTGCGTCACTGAAATATCTGCTCAGCAAGGAGAAAGGAAAATGGAAGGAGGGCTAGAGAGAGGGAAGAAGAGGAAGCCAAGTGTGAAAAAACAGGTAGGTGTGATGGTGGAGGACAACAAATCCTTTCTTTCAGGGCATGTCGGCCAAGATCTTACTCATCAGTCCCATGACCTGTGACCACCATCAGCATGACAACACAGGGCAGTGTGTGTGCGTGTGCGTGTGCGTGTGTGTGTGTGTGTGTGTGTGTGTGTGTGTGTGTGTCTATATATTTCTGTGCAAGCTGTTTTTGTTATTTGTGTGATAATACATTGGTGTCACATGCTACTTTATGCAGCCTATAACATGCACATATGTGTTTGCTTGTGTGTGCTCTCCATGCAGAAGCAAGGACATGATTTGCATTGAAGTGTGTGTGTGTGTGTGTGTGTGTGTGTGTGTGTGTGTGTGTGTGTGTGTGTCAGAGCCTGTACGAATCAATAAAACAATTTCTAAAATACATATTAAATAAAAATGCATTAAAAAATTGTCACTGACAAAAAAATAGTTTCTCCCATTAAGTTTTTTGCTGTTAGTGTGTGTTTCTCTGCATGTGCGGGTGTGACAGCATGTGAGTGCATTCTACGTCTCTGTATGCCAGTTGGACTGCTTTGAATGTCTGTTAATGCAATCTTAGGTTAAATGCTTACTTGCCAGGCCAAATTAAGTGTGTCACCAGCACAGAAAGGGCGTGATGTGGCATGATGGGAGGTTGTCACCTGTCTCTTCAGGGCATCTGGGTTTGCAAGGATGGCAGAGTCCACTCTCATCGCACAGTCAGTCGATGAACAAATTTTGAAGATACACAGATACACCCTCAAACACATAATTTGTTTTGTGGAATAATATGTGTAACATTACACGCACATATATGATTATACAATTAATTATATAATTATATATATATATATAAATATATGAATATATAGAAATGTTCTATGTACAAGCAATAGACTGTTTATAAGAAGTGGATGTATTCACCATGACGTCAACCATTAGTTTGTGGATTATGGTTTTGAAGTCTCTGCATTTTTGCTGTCGCCATCTTGTTGGCTGTCGCCATCTTGTTTTTTGCAACCAGTGTCACTAGAGGGTGGAACTATGTACACCCAATCTCTGAGTAAGACATTAATTAACTTTCCTAAACTGAAAACACACTGAATCGGATAAAAGTTGTAAGACAGAAACACGGACAACTCCCATACCGAATAACGTTGTGGTAGGATAACAAGGTAGCTACGCCCTAAAGCATACCCTGCTTTGTCCTCTATTTTACTCTGAGACCATGGTTTACTAAGTGAACATCATGCTGTATTGAAGAGGACTTGAAACTAGCCACTGGGACCATAAACTCATGTTTACATTAAAAAAGGGTCTTTTATACAATCAGACTTCTTTTTACAACTAGAGGAGTTACCCCCTGCTGGCCATTATAAATAATTCAAGTTTAAGGCACTATATACCATATTGGCTTTACTTTTCAGAACCGGAGGTTCCTGCCTGGTATACAAGCTGGAATTTTAACCCAAATGATCAGAGTTGAGGGCAGGTATTTAAAATACTTAAAATTGAATTTCTTTTCTTTGAAAATGTATTTCTTTCTCATTCTGAGTACAGTATTTAAAGATGCCTTGCCCCATTTTTTGCAATATTACGGGATCAGATAAACTTATTTCTTGAACTTTCTTGTTGAGAAGCATTTTCTATAGTTTTTTTTCTTTTTTTTTTTTCTTACTTCTTTTATTTAAAAATCTGTGTCTTCTCCATCCGCAGAGGAAATCTGTTGTCTATGATAATTCATTATTGTTTTAATGATTATAATCATTATTATATAAATCCAGAGGAGCTGTTGACCTTCCATTTATGTGTTTGCCCGAAAGCTAAACAGGCATCCACCAGGATTCAGCAGTCAGCCAGCAGCATCCACTCCAATAGTACTTTCGCCCACTTGAAGACTGGAAACAGCTTTTCTCCAGCTAGTGTAGATTTGTGTGGATTAGGCCTCAGCTCTACAGCCGAGGACTTAGAGAGATTCTGTGCAGAATAGGCCAGGAAGCTGTTTGGAATTGGATGTTGTTCCTCCCCTCTCATCATTACCCTCAAACCCTCACAAAGGGCCCAAATCTCCCAGTGCCTTTGAACCTGTGTTTCAAAAAGAAAGACATGTCCAATGGAGGGTCTTTTCTTATTATTTTTTTACTGAAAGGAGGAGAGAGAGAGGGAGAAATAAAGGGGGAAAAAGCAGCTTTAGAGCCTAATTTTCTCTCCTGCTCTACCTCCTTCGTTTTCTTCCGGCCTTGAGCCACTTGTTGGAGGAAAAGGCAAATTTCTGAAAAAATTCCTAGAATTTTTTTCCCCAATCAACCAGCGCCCTCATCCGCTATTTTTTGGCAAAGAAGGAGAGAGCAAAAGAGCGAGGGACAAAAAAAGCAAGGGGACACATTGTTAAAGTAGAGTACGAGAAAGAGGGGACTCTGGAGACAGCTGTTGGAGAGGTTAGTTAGAGATTTCCAGCCATTAACTTCAGTCCTAGCCAGCTCGCCCACTTGAAGCAGACAAGGGCCTGGGCAAGCCAGAGCCCCAATATGAAAGGGGACGGGACCCAGCTTGATCTTGTGGGGAAATTGTTTACAAGTGGGACCCTCAATTTTACAATAGAGCAGAGCGCAAGAACGAGGAACAGCAAGAGAAATGGAGAGAAAGGACGGAGGAACGAAGGAAATCGTTTATTGAAAGAGTGAAACAAATCTGCCAAAGCACAGAGTGAGAGTGATTAAGGATGGACCAATGAGGGCCTGACGGGTGCAGTCGATGGGGGGGTCAGCGGTTGTGACACAATAAGTGAAGGACCTCTGGGGTGGAGGCGGGGGGGAGGAGGGGGCTCTTTCTCTTTTCAAAGGCAGGATAAACAAGGAAATGAGTCTGTAATCATTTCCAGAAATTGCCTTCCTCTTTGCCTCTCCTCTCCCAGGCTGTCTACCCGCCTCCGTTCATTAGCAGGCCATGGCCTGATTAAAGACTTTCATTGTTCTAAAGAGAGACACAGAGAGGATCTTCAATCCACTGCTGTCAACGTGAGTGATACATCAGGTATGGTTTGTGTTTTTACCACTATTATCCTGGTGCTATACTCTTATTTCATGTGACAAGTGTGTTCATTCCTTAAGCATGTGTGATCTAACCAATCAGATAGAGCACTTCACTGTAATATAGTTAATGAGAACTTCCATTACCACATAATAGTTGTAGGGTACAATTTCTATAAAAAGCAAAAACATAATGTCAACCATACATGTGTAATTGTTTGCTTGAACTAAATGGTGACACCTTGATACAGAGATACTGACCTCATCTGAATGCAGAACATTTGTTAAATTTAAGCATGACTTGACAGGCCACCGTGGAAACACTGAGCTCATCAGACAGAAGTCTGTAATCCATTGATGAGCCATCTTCTCCTTCCCTGCCTCTCTCTTTCCAGTAGCACAAAGCAATGCTCTGCAGCTATTCGGGCACATAAGGCACTTTCCTGATACAAAGAAGGATTCCAGTGTCAACTGCAAATCTTACTGAGTAAACTAAATAAGCTTTTTGCTCAGTCAAATGTCCCAGTGGATAATCTCTGACCTTGTCTGGCCATTGTTTGTATGATGCATAGGTACATATACACAGTGAAAGAGTCCTTTTAAGCACATGCATGCACACAATAATAATAATTGTGTGTGTGTGTTTTGTCCACTGAGAAGTTGTGGTAGGTAACATCATTATGGGGAACAGACTTGCAGAGCCCTTTTATTCTTCCTGTGTAATTCTGTGGTAATGGACAGGGTGCTGATCAATGTCATCATCAGAAAATAAGCAATTTATGGAAATAGGAAATGAGGAAATACAGTAGCTTTCATGTGGCGGTCAAGGGGTTTACATTCTCCTTCATATAACTTCTACATAAGTCATCTTTTGTGTATATATATATATATATATTCATCTCACAAATAGGATTATATAGTTTGTATGCAAACTAGTATTCTCTTGTGTCTGCTTTTAGCTGATAAAAACTCTTCTGTTTTTGCTTTCTTGTAGTTCATCAGGATTGCTGGCCACTCCTTTTCACCTTAATCCTTTCAAGCCATAAATCAGCACCCATTTCCTGCCACAAATGTACAGTATTCTCCTTTGCTGGCATTCACAAGAGTTACACAGACGGAGAGAGACAAAGAGTGCAAGATGGCATTCAAAGGGCAAGAGAACAAAGTAGAAATAAATAATAAATCAAAGCAAGGGTGAAAAATGTCACCAAATAAAAAAAGAAAAACAGAAAGAAAAGCGGAAGAATTAACATGACTTAAAAGCAAAAGGGCGGTCTGGAAGGACAGCAGTCGTTGAGTTGTGGTAGGCTAGGAGGCCTTTCTCTGCCGGGGAGGAAGTGTTTGGGTTTTATTGGTTTCATGTGACACGACAGAACCTTTTTAAGATGTTGTAGACGCGCTGGTAAAAAAGCAGTCTGCCCACCCCTGCATTAAGTGCCCCTGTGATCTCGACCATATTTATAGGCACTGTCTTGTGTCACATGGCTTCCATTTCTTCACTTGTTGGGACCCCCTGTGGCTTCTTTTACAAGCACAGGTATGAAGAGGTCACAAGCACCCTTATCAGCGGCTTGGCATCAATGTTTTTCCACGATATGTGTTAGTTTTAAAGTAGCAGTTTTTAATCAAAGGATATAGTTTTTGTGTATTTTTCAACCTCCACATTAGTCAACAATTTACTGAAGTTTATACAACTACCAAATATGTAATGTGGTAGCCACTAACTAGGTGTATCTCTGAGGAAAACCTTGTTTGGTTCAAGCTTAGATTCCCCGATAAAAATCCTGCAGCACATCAATTGTTTTGTATAAAAAGCCTACTTTCAAATTGTTTTCTTTTCTTTTTGTTTTTTCTTTTCAAAAGAGGAAATGGCAACCTCTTCTTCAGATGTTGTACCAAACCAAGAAATTATTTCACTCTTATCAAAGAGGCTGTGCATGCTGACTCTGCGCCCTTTGAATGAGGAAATCCTAATTAAATTCCTGTAAATCAATTTAACAAAGAAAGTTGAGTTGTCTTCAGCAGTTCAGGTAGGTTTTGGTTGACCTACAGGATGGCAGAGTTAGCTTTGCCAAGAAAAAAATGATCTCATAACAAAGCAACAGAAGACCAATAACTGCTGTTTTCTGACCTATTTAGACTTTGCTGTGCCTAATGCAGACCTGCTGGCAGTCAAACTATATTGAGGGGGATGAGTTCACAAGGCAAAGTCCACAGTCCATCCACAGCTTAGATGTTGCCAGTGTATCAAAGTCATAAAAGTCATTTATAACTTTTATTTGCATATCAATGCTCATCAACCCTGCTCATGATGCCATTGAATAGACAACATCCACACCTTTAAACGTCTCTTTGATTTTTGTCCAGGAATGTCAAGTTGGCACTGGCATCATTACACCTACAATGCATTGTAGCATTACACCCAGCAATGCAGAACTTATAATTATTACCAGGTGCGACCGCAACGCTGGTATTGTTTTTACCTTGTGAGTCTGTGAGTGTGTGTGTCATCTTGTTAGAATGTGGTCCTCCGTGGAGACACCTACTGTAGCACGAACTGCCACAGAAGTGGTTTTGAACACTTTGCCAGGTGATAATATGTAATTAGAATTTTAGACAGATTAGTGTCACAACCGTGCAAGATGCAGTCACCAAACTTCACAGGTGTGCAGGTGAGATAAAATAAAGGTCAGCTTCGAAGATGGGGGTTGTTTAAGCAAGGGCTCCATATGTAGTGGGGTAGGAAGGTTCTATTGGCTAACTTCACGTACCTGGCCAGATTTGGCCAGCTGGTGTGATCCCATCGTAAGATTGGTATTGCTTGTTTTTGATTTTGAGTATGTTAGGATGTGTGTTTTATATGTAGTTTAATGGAATAATAAAATGGACTTAAACTTCACTACCAATGACATTTTGGTAGCAATTCCAAATATTTTTTCATCATCTGTGGACCATGAACTTCCACAGCAAATTAAGTGGATGTCCTGCCAATATACATACATTCTAATGTGCTAGTGTGCTAGATTAGAGGTCAGGAAGTTTTCAAAATCATGCATCAGGAATCATCATTAAAGAAACCTAATTGTAATTGTTGAACGATATCAAGCTCTCAACCAGACTGCTGGATCTTGTGTATAACCAAACCAATCCAGGCCTGGTGTCAAGAAAAGGACAGCAAAAAGATAGACTGTCCCTCCTCCTCTCTATCTCTCTCCCTTCATCTCTCTCACACTATTTAGGCATCTCTCCATCTTGGCCATGTGGTGCAGTGTGTTGGTTTTAGTGGGCACTAAAAACACACTGTTAAACACAGTTTTAAAAGTTCCTAAAAGCATTTTTCCTCTCCGGGGTTGGCACTTTAATCTACTCTCAGGTTTCACATGCAGCACTGGCACACCTGGGGAGAGGAATGAAATAAGCTGCGTTAGAAAACTCCCACACATCGCAGACTCCTTGTAAAAATGAAGTAGAAGGCTAATCAGATTTATAGTTTTAATCATAGAGGGAGGTGTCTTTTTGTCTTGGTGCAGATCACTTTATGACTTCTGCACTATCCTGGCTAGAGTCTTTTGTAGCTTGAATCTGAGAGGCAGAGATTGACTCCTTCTCCCTATTCAATTCTCAGACTGAACTACCATTGCACGTTGGTTTATGATGATCAATGCCCAACTGGGAAATTTGAGATAGAGTCTGTAGCATAGGAAAGAAAAAAAGGATTTTGACAGGTTTCTAAGTGAAATCATCAACTCAGATTCTTAGCAAGGTTGTCTCTTTGACTTCGGCAATATTGAACGGCTTGACACTTTCTGAAAAAAAGGGGGTACAATAAGGTCAAATCCAAATGTGACAAGGCTCACAGAGAGGGGGCTCCTTCCTCCTTCTCCCATCTCGTAAAAATGATTTTTATTTGCACCTTTTCTACTTTTACTATCCTCTCTGTGTGTGCTGGCAGGCATTTAGAAGCAGGAGGAAGGAGTAAAAGTAGCTCTGTCTTTCTGTCTTCAGGGGATAGGACACAGTGGTTCCAAGAGGAAGAGGTTGTGAGTGAGTTCAAGGGAGTTCAGAATTTTCATAAGGCCAAGGGTCAGGTTCAGAAGGAGTATAGGTGAACTGTTTGGAGTTTTAAGGACTTTTTATTTAGTGTTTTGAAACAGAGATACTGGTGAAGTGGAGGAGTTGCAGTCATTTTTAATGAAGGGGTCTCGCCAAAGTATGAAGTGGGACAGGAAACAGAACAACAGAAAAGAAACTACATTGAGGTAATGGACAGACCATCTTGAGAGACATAAAAGAATGAAGGTAAAACAGATTGTGTACTGGTCTACTTTATAACAGATTATTCAGCCACATTAGCATCTCTGTTAGGCTACTGCACAGTGGTACTTAGCTGAATGCTAATGTTACTGCTAACATTCTCACTGTGTCAATGCTAACATGCTAATACGTACCAGAGACTCTACCATCTTCATCTTCTTAGTTTAGCTTTTTAGCAGGTTAACATTTACTAATTGGCACTAAACATGAAGTAGAAATCATGCTGATGAGATGTAATTACTTATTACAGTACAAGTATTGGACTAATCATAATGTTTACTTGATGGTGCTAGAGGAAAGGTTAAGGGATCCCCAAAGTTACAATTCATCATGAGGGGTGCATGAATATCTGTACTGTACCAATGTCATGGCAATCCTTCCAATATTTGTTGAGTCATTTCACTCAAAACCACAAGTGTTAACCTCAGGTGGCGATAGAGGAAAAGTTGGGGATTATAGGAGGCTTCATCCTCTGGCGACCATAAATGTCTGCAGAATTTCATTGCGATTCTTAGTGTGGTTGCTGAGATATTTCAAGGTGGTGCGTGACTAAAGGATAGATTGATATTGCCATAGACCCCAGGCCAATAGCAAGGCTGAAAGTGCTTTAAAAAAAAAAATTAAGCACAATGTCAAAAAGGCCAAAATCACTGAACATTTTAATATTGCTCAGATAAATCTCCAGACAGGCTTGAATGGATTATAGGTATACCTTGCTTGTCAAGTAAAAGTCTCAGAGTGGTGTTATTCCAACAAAGGTCCTTATTTAGGTTTTTTGGAATTGTAATCAGGACCAATCCAATCAAAGCCACAAGCCATACCACTTCTTTAATTTTGTTTTTTTGCGGGGAGTATCAGATTTTGGACAGGTTGATCCCTTTCGTCAAGAGTGGCTACATCTGTGTGATGAATCGCATCTCATAACAGCTAAGCCTTTATGATTGAATCTGGGAATCAAAAACTATGGGCTGTGCTCTTAACAACAGCTGTGCATAATGTACTGCACAGTAAGTACAAGTCCTACATGTACTTTTATGTATGATGAAAAAAAGTGGATTAGTGCACAAAGGGGACTGAAAATGATCATTTTTGAATGCTGTATGACATAGACTCTATAGCTGAGGAAGTTGCTTTTCAAGGCAAGAATTTATGCTGGCTCAAATTTCTAAGCAAATCATGACATAAATGTGCATTACACTGCATTTCATTAGTACAAATGCATTTATATTTTGTAATTTTTTGTTTACTAAGTTTCAATGCAAGTCCAGCCATGGAGCAACAATAGACTGTTGGTGAATTCTCCAAAATGAAATGCAAAACACATTTTTCTGAGAAAATGCTGCAATATTGTAGTCAAAATTGTATATCCTACATTTTAAAATTCCAAATCTGTTTTTATTTTGTTTTGACTCTATCCCCTGCTAAGCAGCAATCACAAAAACATGTCAAACATGAACCCCTCAGCTCTCTGAGGAAGTGTTGAATGATGGTAGTGTTAGTGTGGATGGGTGTATCAGGAGGTGATCCCCCCTTGTCAGTGATCACTGTAGATGGGATTAGATTAGGCTAGATCAGATTAGGGTTTATTTGGGAATAAACATTCAATATGACTCTGAAACTAATCCTTGCACAAGAGCCACTGGCCCTGTAATCTATTGGTGGGCAGAGTAGAGGAGAAGCCATATTCAGCTGTAATTTGTATTGTATAGAAATACAGATTCCATCCTACAGTATGTGTCCTGTCTTTACATCATACAGATAGTATGTCACATGAGTTGGGATATCTCAAATGTTAGTAGGGGAACATGGATGTCCCATGCGGGCATTAATTGGCCGCAAGTGTAAAGAGTCATGGTACTGGCCTATTTTGGATGGTTACAGACAGACTTCTTTGATGCGCTGTTACTTGTACTGTTTTTGGGTAGGGGATTGGGAGCAATTGTACTCAGCATGGCTAGCTTCCACTTTTAAATGCTCTAGGTTCACTCGCTTTCACTGACCAAAGTGGTCCGATATCAGAGTACTATGCTCCAGTGTTTCTACTACATCGGGTCCAGGTGACCAGTGAGATGCATTGCTGTTCCATTATTTTCCCAAGTCTACAGATCCTGTTAGAGGTTGAGGCCTGTGTGAAATAGATGGTTATACACTGTAAC
Organism: Cebidichthys violaceus; assembly: GCF_023349555.1. Lineage (NCBI taxonomy): Eukaryota > Metazoa > Chordata > Actinopteri > Perciformes > Stichaeidae > Cebidichthys > Cebidichthys violaceus. The sequence continues at coordinate 9,345,410 of NW_027176285.1, forward strand.
CACAGTTCTGTGAGTACATTTGGAGCCTTCTGACCTTGTCACAATGCCAGTCCCAGAGTCACTAACTTATTGGAGGGTTGGTTAGGGCACAACAGCCATTTACCAGCCTGAATGGGTTGATGATTCTGATTGGCCCATTACATGCAAATTTCAGTGCACTCCTCAGGCATGGCAAGTGGTCAAATCTTTAAAGCCTGCAAGGAGGCTCCACCTGTGCTCATAAAATAGGGGTTTCATTAAATCTCTTTAATTTTTTCTTCTTCAGCTTCTTCAGGTTCAGCACAAATACACTTTAACATTTTAAAAATCAAACTGAATTGATCATATCTGTATAATCTCTCTGTGCATGTCCTCACAGTGTGCACACAAGCTTCTTATGCCTGATTTATACTTCTGTGGCTGTGCGCCTATGTGTTTTGTGTGGGCATCTCATGCACGGCAGGCATTACTGCTGCGGATTGTGTGTAGCATGTAATTTCCTTTTGATTTAGAACTACGGTTTTCAGTGTATCGAATAATAGGAAGGTAAGGAAGTAATGACACTAAGTAATGCACGATGTACTATTCCTTTCCTTTACCACACTACAGTATTATTATTTTTTCAATCTATAGGCAACAGATAGAGAAACAAAATCCAAGTGTTGACCTTAGGAAAAAGGAAACATTTTATTTCATAAGATGACATAATCATGGCAGCAGCAGTTCTTGTCCAGTATTGTCCTCAACTTCTCATACATTTCCATCAATTTGTCATTACTTGCACAAGAAGACAAAGTAAAAATGAAAAAGATTGACAAGTCAATTTGAAAATGTGATGTAATTTATGGTTTTTCATGGCAACATTTTATAAGCTAGCCAGTGTCCAGGTCTGGCTCAAATGAAAAAGTGGTGGTCCAAAAGCTGTTGCAGCCCATTTCGTTGGCCT